>NC_135353.1:111069850-111675250 GCF_023851605.1 Tamandua tetradactyla | reverse complement strand
AAGTCTGAAACCAAGAAACTTTGGACCATGAGAGAAGATCAACCTGTGTTTGTGTAGGGGGTGAATTTGCACCAGGGGCAGAGGATGGGCCTTCTGCCTCATAATTTAGAAAAAAGTTCTGGTGCTCTAGACCTCAGAGAAGGGGATCATATTCTCCAGGGATTGGGGAGAGGCTCGCTGTCACCCCATTTTACTGAATGGCTGAGCATGTACCCCAGAGATAGCAGAGAATCCGGGTGCCACTCAATTCGGGTGCTTGAGAAGAGTGAGGCAAAAATAAATGTATTCTCCTCAAAGTTCCCCAATTTTGCAACCCTCATCCCAGTGCTTGGAGAGAACAGGACCACAGTGTAGGCCCTTAGAAAGGGTAGGACTGCTGCTTTCTAGAGACCCAAGTATGAATGTCTCTTAGACTTTGAAATACAATGGAGTTTGCCCTGCAAGCTTTCAGAATTGCTTAAGTCAGCTAATCCCTGTTTTCCTTTCAACTTCTCCCTGTGGCAATGGGATCATTTATCCTATGACTGTTTCTTTCTTGTATATTGGAAACAAATAACAGTTTAAATTCACAAATCCAGAGGCAGAGGAAAATTTTGCTTAAGATAGACCATGCCTGTAACTGAATATGGTGATATTATTTTTTATTCTTTCAAATTATGTTTTTTAAAATATTTTCATTAACAAATCTTTAAACATATACAGTCCATAGATGGTGTTCTAGTTTGTTAGCTGCCAGAATGCAACACACCAGAGATGGATTGGCTTTTAATAAAAGGGGATTTATTTTGTTGGTTCTTCAGAGGAAAGGCAGCTAACTTTCCACTGAGGTTCTTTCTTATGTGGAAGGCACAGGATGGTCTCTGCTGGTCTTCTCTCCAGGCCCCTGGGTTCCAACAACTTTCACCGGGGTGATTTCTTCCTCCATCTCCAAGGGCCTGGGCTGAGCTGCAAGTGCTGAGATGAGGAATGCCAAGCTGCTTAGCAGTGCTACCTTGCAATCTCTCATTTAAGCACCAGCCAATTAAGTCAAACGTCACTCATTACAGCAGACACGCCTCCTAGCCGACTGCAGATGTAATTGGCAACAGATGAGGTTCACGTACCGTTGGCTTACGGCCACAGCAACAAGATTAGGTATGCTCACCTGGCCAAGTTGACAACTGAATCTAACTAACACAGATGGTGTACAATCGATGGCTCACAATTTGATAGCATAGTTGTGTATTCATCAACGTGATCATTTTCAGAACATTTGCATCACTCCAGGAATAGAAATAAAAGGAAGAAGGAAAAAAATCTCATACATCCCATACCCAATACCTCTCCCTATTATTGGCCACTAGTATTTCAATTTACACAATGTATTTTACCCCGTATACTACTAGTATTTATTTATTTTTATCCTTTTCTTTAACTCATCTATCCATACTCTGGATAAAAAGAACATCAGTTACAAGGTTTTCACAATCACATAATAACATTATAAAAGTCATATCATTGTACAATCATCTTCAAGAATCAAGGCTACTAGAACACAGCTCAGCAGTTTCAGATACTTCCCTCCAGCCACTCCACTACCCATAAACTGAAAAGGAATATCTATATAAGAGTAACCTCCAGAATAATCTTTCAACTATGTTTGAAATCTCTCAGCCACTGAAGCTTTCATTTTATCTCATTTCTCTCTTCCCCTTTTTGGTAAAAAAGACTTTCTCAATCTCATGATGCTGTGTCCCAGTGAATCCTTGGGGTTTTATCTCATGTTTCCAGGAAGATTTAAACCCTTAGAGTCATGTCCCATGTAGGGGGTGAGGGCAGTGAGTTCAACTTCTGAATTGACTTAGTAAGAGAGAGAGGCCATATCTGAGCAAAAAAAGAGGTTTTCTGGGAGTAACATTTAGGCATAATTCTTTTAAACTTTTTTATTGTATAGTATAACATATATACAAAGCAAAGAAATAGAAAAGCAATAGTTTTCAAAGCCCTCTTCAACAAGTAGTTACAAGACAGATCTCAGAGTTTGTAATGGGCTACCATGCGAGTTCAGATTTTTCCTTCCAGCTGTTCCAGAATATAGGAAGCTAGAAGGCTTAAATATTTTTTATCACTACAATTGACTTTCTTTCTTTCTTTGTGAAAAATAACATATATACAGAAAAGCAATAAATTCTAAAGCACTGCAGAACAATTAGTTGTAGAGCAAATTTCAGAGTTTGACATGGGTTACAATTTCACAAATTCTAGGTTTGTACTTCTAGCTGCTCACAAATACTGAAAACTAAAAGAGAAATTAATTTAATGATTCAACAATCATATTCATTTGTTAAATACTGTCTTCTCTGTATAACTCCATCATCACCTTTGATCTTTCTATCTCGCTCTTTACAGGTGTTTGGGCTATGGCCATTCTAAATTTCTCACGTTGGAAAGCTTTGTCACTAATATTGGGTAGGGATATGCAACTATCAGATTTTCTGTAGAGGCTGGGCCTCATGGTTTCAGGAATTATCTGGTCCAGTGACCCATCTGGAGGCTGCAGGTTTCTGGAAAGTTACCCTAGTGCATGGAACCTTTGTAAAATATTATATGTTCCCTACTTGTTCTTTAGGAGTGGATGGAATGGTCCTGGTTGGGGGTTGTGAGGTTATGATAGGTACCAATGTCTAACTGAAGTTTGCATAAGAGCAACCTCCAGAGAAACCTCTTGACTCTTTGAATTCTCTCTGCAACTGGTACTTTATTAGTCTTGACTCTATTTGAATTCTCTCTGCAACTGATACTTTATTAGTTACACCTCCTTTCCTCCTTTTGGTCAAAGTGGAATCGTTGATCCCATGGTGCCGGGGCCAGACCCACCCCTAGGAGTCATCTCCCACATTGCCAGGGAGATTTCACCACTGGATGTCATGTCCCATGTAGGGGGAAGGGCAATGATTTCACTTGTAGAGATGGATAGGCTTAGAGTGAGACCACATCTGAGCCACGAAAGAGGTCCTCCAGAAGTAACTCTTAGGCATACCTATAGGTAGGCTAAGCTTCTCCACTACCTACATGAGATTCACAAGAGTAAACCTCAAGATCAAGGGCATGACCTATTGATTTGAGTGTCCCTAAGGTTTGACACAGTATCAGGGGATTCCCTGATGATAAAGTTTAATAGTGCCATAACTTTTCTCCCATCGCTCAATGGACTTTCCCAATACTTTTTCATTATCTGCTTAATATACTCTTGGATGTATTCAAGTATTACAATAATCTATACATGATTAAAAGACCTCTCTTATTCTGGGCTCTCTGTGATTCAGTTGTTCAAATGAGCTATACAGATAGGTTGAGTTAGATTATGTGCTACAGAAAATTTGGATTCCAGACCAAATAAACTTTTCATCCTCTGGTCTCAAAGAGTATGTGTGGTACTAAAGTATAGACACTGTCTTCTTACCCTTGTGTTATGAATTACTTTAACTGCAATCTGATTGGCTTCATTCTTATCTCTAAATATCAGGATATCTATCTATCTATCTATCTATCTCTATATATATGACAGGTGCTCAAAATCCAGAAATAATAATTACCACTCTGGACTACATGTGTCTGCTATAAAAGCTTACAGTCAACAGGTCCCTGGTTTTTTTGTTGTTGTTGTTTTAATTTTTTTATTTTATTTTTTTAAATACAAAAAAACAGAAAGCAAATGCAACCATTCCTATTTTGATCATTCCATTCTACATATACAATCAGTAATTCACAATATCATCACATAGTTGCATATTTATCAGCATAATCATTTCTTGGAACATTTGCATCTATTCAGGAAAAGAAATAAAATGAAAACAGAAAAAAATTATACGTACCATACCCCTTACCCTTCCCTTTCATTGATCACGAGCATTTCAAACTAAATTTATATCAACATTTTCCCCCCATTATTTATTTTTATTTCATATCTTCTACTCGTCTGTTGACAAGGTAGATAAAAGGAGCATCAGACACAAGGTTTTCACAATCACACAGTCAAATTGTGAATGTTATATCATTATTCAATCTTCATCAAGAAACATGGCTACTGGAACACAGCTCTACATTTTCAGGCAGTTCCCTCCAGCCTCTTCATTACATCTTGAATCAGAAAGACCTCTGTTTTCTTGTGGACATTTTCTGAAGGAGAACATACGATTGTTATTCTTTTGTTTCTGCCTTATTTTGCTTCACCAAATGTCCCACACATTCATTCACATTATTGCTTGCCTCATGACTTCGCTCCTTTTTTATAGCAACACAATATTTGTTCATAAGTATACACAATTGTTCATCAATCTACTTCTCATTCAGTGCATCCTTCAGCCACCTGCATTCATCAGGGATCATGTATAGCACCCAAAGTCTACACTCCTTCAAGATTCTCAATTTTAGATAATTTCATTGTTCCCAAGGGAAAGAAAACCAATAAATACACCCTCGCCAAATTCGAAATCTAAACCTCCTTTTAACTCTTGTCCCTCCACCCATTATTTACCTCTGCTGTTGGTGTGGTAGTACTGATGTTTTCCTTTTAAACATAGCCCATAACATGCAGTAGTAGTTTTCCTCATGTACCCTGGACTAAAACATTCTTTCTACATGAATCATACCTTTGAAGTAGTTCTTGGAAGAACTAATTTATATTTCTAGTGTTATTCAGTGGGACATGTAGGTCTATACAACCCCGTTCAATAGTGTTTATCTTCAATGTGGTTATATTACTTATAGACCCACTAGAGAACCATCTTCACTTTTATCTATTCCCTTACATTGGAGTTCAACCTCATTGGCTAACAGTTCACCCTTCTCTAGCTTCTCTATATCACTACATCCCCTATATTCATTATAAGCCTTAAGCATAGTTTTAAGTAGCTTTAGTTTATCCTTTGTAGGAAAAGTTTCATAGGAGTGAATTCCAAGATCGAAGGCTCAGTCTATTGATTTGTTTGTCCCCACTGCTTGCAAGAATATCAGAAATTCTCCAAAAGGGGAATTTGAATATTTCCTTCTTTCATCCCAGGCTCCCAAAGAGGCTTTGCAAATACTTCTTTATTCACTGCCCAAATTACTCTGGGATATTTTGGCACATCACACTAAACTGGACAAATGAACAAGCTCTCATGCCCTATTCAAGATTCCTTGTACTTATAGTGTTCAACTAAACTGACCATGCAAGGTAAATTTGGAAATGCACTCCCCAAAATATAAATTTTACAGCAACTAATCATCTCTCCCTTTGGTCTCACACAGAAGTTGAAGTTTAAAATATGGAAAATATCATCCTTTACCCTCTGTTCTGATCTGCCCCAGTCCTATCCAGATAAGCATTACTCATATCTCTAGTCAAAGTCTGATCTCTTTTTCAACTTTTTAAGCAATTCCTGTATTGAGTACTGCTGACCTTCAAAGATTTAGAGCTCTAAGTGTGAGTCTCAGATATCACATAAATACCTGAAGGTTATGAGAATGACCAGGTTATACACAAATAGCTCAGTATCTCTGAATTCAGAAATAAGAGTTACAACTTCTAAATATATGTGACTGCTGTAAGAGTTTACAATCTAGGAACCTTTCCAATAGGCCCCAAACTGATAACCCTCACTCATGACTTCAGTTCACTAAGCTTTTATATTATACTCAGTCGATATGTTTGAAGCATGACAGTATTTTTCTTTTTGTTTCTGACATTTCATGCAATGTAGAATCCTTAAGGTTGATCCACCTTGTTGCATGCTACACAACTTTAATCCTATTTTCAGCCTCCCAGAAGCCCATTGATATATACACCAAAATTCCCTGACCTTGCTGAAATTTTGTACTATTTTTGAGTTGGTATTTGTGCTAATTTAAAGCCGTTATGTACCTCAGAAAAGCCATTTATTTTTCTTGTCTTATCTTGTGGGGGCAACCATGTATTTTTCCTGATTCAATGTTGTGGTGTGGAGACTTTGATTGAATTGTTTCTATGGAGATGTAACACACCCAGTTGTGGGTGGAACATTTTGATTAGATGGAGATATGACTCCACCCATTCAATGTGGGTCTTGATTACTTTACTGGATTCCTTTAAAAGGGGAAACATTTTAGAGGAAGCACAGATGCTTAGAGATGAGTTGCTTCAAAGCCTACAGAGACACAGACATTTGGAAATGCAGATGCCCCAGGAGATGTCAGGAGCTGAGAGAGCCAGCAGAAGCTAGATGGGAACCAGAGCTCACAGAGGCACGGATGCTTGCAGATGCTTACAGTGCTGAGAGAGAGAAGAGATGCCTAGACACTGATGTTTGGAGATGCAGAGCCCAGCAGATGTCATCATGTGCTTTCCCATGAGATGCTAAGCAAGCCAGAACCCAGGGTTGTGCCCCAGTTGAGTGAATTGAAGGACCACAGACACTTAGAGAGTAAACCACTCGCATCAGGAACTGGAAACAACAGAACTGAGAACAAGGACCAGCAGACACCAACCATGTGCCTTCCCATGTGACAGATATTGATCTTTTTTCAGTAAAGTTATCTCTCTGGATGCCTTAGTTTGGACATTTTTATGGCCTTAGAACTGTAAACTTGTAACTTTACATCCCCTTTTTAGAAGCCATTCCATTTCTGATATGCTGAATTCTGGTAGCATTAACAAACCAAAGCAGATTTTGGTACCAGATAAGTGGGGTGCTGTGGTTTGCAAATACCAAATATATTCAATTGGCTTTTTAAATGGATGAGGGAAAGATTCTGGAAGAGTTGTCTGGAGTTTGATAGAAAAAGCCTAAATTACTTTGAACAGACTCTTGGTAGAACTGTGGACTCTAAAGATACCTCTGATGAAGCATTAGACAGGCATGATGAATGTCTTCTTGCAAATTGGAAGGATGGCAACCCTTGTTTTCAAGTGGCAGAGAATTTGGAAAAATTAAATGCTGGTATAGGATGGACTGCATGATTTAAGAGTGATGAACTTGGATATTTTGTGGAAGAGGTTTGCAGACTAAATCTCTTTAGTTTAAATCTAAAACTAAATGTGGAGTTGCAGCCTGCCTGCTCCTTGCACCTTATAGTAAAATATGACAGGAAAGAGGTAAGTTGAAAACTGAACTCTTGGACACAAAAGAAACAGAAATTGATGGCCTGGAAAATTCTGTGCTTCCAGGAAGTGAAACCACAGTGAATAGGGCCCCACATGAAGATTTAACCAAACATGGCTGCAGTCAGCCATTTCAGGATAACTGAGGATTGGAGATGGAGTTACCCAGAAAGTGTTTGTGAAAAGTCCTATTGTGTGATGGTGAGGTTCCCTGTATACTGCATGGAAAACCAATAAGTCTCTTGAGAGTTCTGTGTGAATGTAACCACTGTAAGTGTGAACTAAAAGGTACAGAAAAGGATGGAATGGAGTAAAAATGACCTCAAAGGCAGGTTAATTGAGCTTAAGGTCTGAAGCTGAGAAATCTCAGCCCAGTAGAGTGGATCCACCCATCCATGTGGGAAAGTTGAGTTTGCTCCAGAAGCAAAAGGCATGCCTTCCACCTTGATGTATAGGAAGAGTTTTAGCACTCCAGGCCTGGGAGAGTGTGAAGCACATTGTTCTAGTTTGCTAGCTGCTGGAATGCAATACCAGAGATGGATTGGCTTTTAATAAAAAGGGATTTATTTCCTTAGTTCTTCAGAGGAAAGGCAGCTGACTTTCAATTGAGGTTCTTCCTTACATGGGAAGGCACAAGGGGATCTCTGCTGGCCTTCTCCCCAGGCCTCTGGGTTCCAATAACGTTCCCCCAGGTGATTTCTTTCTACATCTCCAAAGGCCTGGGATGAGCTGTGAATGCTGAGATGAGGTATGCTGAGCTGCTTCGGCTGTGCTACGTTGAACTCTCTCATTTAAGCACCAGTCAATTAAATCAAACATCATTCATTACAGCAGGCACATCCCTTAGCTGACTACAGATGTAATGAGCAACAGATGAGGTTCACCTACCAATGGTTCATGTCCACAGCAACAGAAGTACCATCACCTGGCCAAGTTGGCAACTGAATATAACTTCCACATGTACACCCCTTGTCAACTTGGCAACTACACCCATCACCACAAACAATATTAAGGTGGAAAAAAAATCTGTTCTGGTTGTGGACCTATGGATCCCAAAAGAAGTTATGTGGAGCCAATATGCAAAGGAAGACATTCACAGGATACGGGTTTTCATTTCCATAAGGAGAAACTGGAAGGAACACAGGGGTCACAAGATCCAAAGAGTTCTGAAAAACTGCAAGGCAAAGACCATTGGATTTCAAAGTCTGGAAGTCATTTATCCTTCAGCTTTAGAAAGTGATAGTCCCACCATTTCCAAAGGCCTATGCAGTGGCCCACCTTCTCTGTATCAACCTTGGGGAACATTGAGGAAACCACCTTTTTCTTGGCTTCATTCTCTCTAGGCACTGGGGCCATACCTGGGCTCTCTGCCATCTCTGGGGTACACGCTCAACCCCTCCATGTGGTGGCAGCAGGCTCTCCCCAGTCCCCCAAGGAGCGTGCTGTACCTGCTCCAAGGCCTGAGGCTGCACGGCTGTTCCACTGCAACAAGGTGGCAGACTTAGCCTCACCATTCAGGGTAAACTCACCCTCTCCATGTGAAAGTAAATTAGTCTTACTGGAACCAAACTCAGCCACTCTAGCTGCTATCACAGCAAGAATCAGCCTTTCTCCAGTAATTTAAGCCAAAAATTTTAAATTCATTTTATGACTTGATTATCTTTATTACAAAGGTATCTAGCCTATTTAATATTCTGCCTAACTTTCCTTGACCTTATCAAAACATTCTTTGCTATCCTAAAATTTAGGTTTACTTTATGAAAAACCCATTTTTTCTTTAATTGTGAAAAATAATATCTACAGATGGCCGAATAGAGTAGTTTGAGTTGAGCCCTGCTCCACAGAAAAGTTAGAGACTGGAAGGGAGGGTGACTGAGACACTGACTCAAGAGTGCAACTGACCTGGAAGAGCCTTCTGCACCACATAGGGTGGCCCTGGTTGCAGAGGCCGAGGACTTGAGCAGCAGAAAGCTGGACCCTGGCACATAGGTGCAGAGCCCACGGGAGTGCACGGAGAGGGAGCCAGGGACTAGGAAACTGTTGCCAGTGCATAAAGGCTACAGGCACTAACATCCATATCCAGGCTAATCTTGGCACTAACCTCCATACACCTGCCCCCAACCCTCACCCGTAGTGTCACGCAGACTCACCATGACCCCCTTGAGCTCTGTGCATCAGTTTAAGGCACTCCTAGATCCATGCATGCACACAGGCCCCCAATCAGGTCCCTCAGCTCTGGAAACTTCAGTTTACAGCACAACTAGACCTGCACATGTGCACGGGCCCCCAATCTCGTCCTTCAGCTTTGGGAACATCAGTTTATGGCAGTCCTAGTCCTGCGCACACACACGGACCTCAGTAACACTTCCCAGCTCTGAGAAAGTGCTGACTTGCGCTGCAGGGTCACATCTGCCCCCACACACAAAGGCATAATGCTGACCTGCTGCCACAACTCTCCACATGTGCACATAGGGCCCCATTCCCTACACCAGTGTACACCAGAGTTACACCCTCTAGACTGGTGCACACACACAACTACATCTTCCCTGGCTGCTGGGTGCCCATATTCACAAGCACCAGCATAACATCCTGAAACTGTACCTATACCTGCCCAGAAATGAATTGCTGCACTATTGTGCCCCGCCCCATACCCTGCTCCCTGTAGCAATCCATCCTGCAAACACAAGGCCTTAGACTACTGAAAGAAATCAACTACTAAAGTACATCAGTCAAGATATTTACATGTGATGAAAACAACAGAAGACCATAAGCATATCATTATGTAGACAGATATAACCCTGCTTAATGACCAAATTAAAACACCACGAGGAGACACAGACATTGGAACAACTAATCAAAGATGAAAGAAGTGCAGTGAAACAAGATCATAAGGAGAAACTGGAAACACAAGAAAATTGAATTGAAATTTAATTTTATTCCAAGACAAACAGTAAAACTGAAGTGAGTTTGGTTAAAGGAGTGACAAAAGCAAACCTGTGTTTCAGTTAGACCATTCTTACTGCTGACTGAAAAAAAAGAGTTGGGAGTCAGGCCACAGGTTTAGAACATATTCAGGATTACAAGATAATGAAAATAGTGTGTTGTCTCAAGCATGCAATATTAAGTTTGGAGAACCATAGACTTCTGTGAAATTTCAATGAAATTCCAGGAATGCTTGAAAAGAAGATGTTCTAGTTTGCTAGCTGCTGGAATGCAATATACCAGAAATAGAATGGCTTTTAAAAAGGGGAATTTAATAAATTGCTAGTTTACAGTTCTAAGGCCAAGAAAATGTCCCAATTAAAACAAGTCTATAGAAATGTCCAATCTAAGGCATCCAGGGAAAGATACCTTGGTTCAAGAAGGCCGATGAAGGACAGGGTTTCTCTCTTAAGTGGAAGGGCACATGGTGAGCACAGTCAGAGTTTCTCTCTCATCTGGAAAGGCACATGGTGAACACGGTAAGGGTTCCTCTCTCATCTGGAAGGACACATGGCAAACACAGCGTCATCTGCTAGCTTCTTCTCTCCTGGCTTCTGGTTTCATGAAGCTCCCCAGGAGGCATTTTCCTTCTTCATCTCCAAAGGTCACTGGCTCGTGGACTCTCTGCTTCGTGGTGCTCCAGCATTCTCTGCTCTCTCCAAATCTCTCTCATTCTCCAAAATGTTTCCTCTTTTATAAGACTCCATAAACTTATCAAGACATACCCAAATGGGTGGAGACACGTTATCACCTAATCCATATTAACAACCACTCATGATTAAATCACATCTCCAGGGAGATGATCTGATTACACTTTCAAACATACAGTATTGAATAGGGATTATTCTGCCTTTATAAAACGGGATTTTGATTAAAACATGGATTTTCTAGGGGACATACATCCTTTCAAACCAACACATTCCACCCTCTGGAAAACATGAAAAAGGCATGTTTTCCCCGTATACAAAATACATTCATTCCATAACAATATCACAAATCCTTAAACCATTTCAGTAGCAATATTCATGAAATACAAAGTTAGAAGCGTACAAACACCTATCAAAGTTAGTTACAGGGATGGTCTGTTGTAAGGAAACAGACCATCTGTTCTGTAGGTCCATCTGTTCAAAGATGGTCTGTAGACCATCTGTTCAAAGGTCCAAAAGTTCTGGCTTTGGACCTTTGAAAACTCATAACAAGTTATTTGCTGCCAACATACAAAAGAAGAACAGTCAAAGGATACATATACGTGTTTCCATAGGGAGGAAAGAACACAGGGGTCACCAGACCCAAACAGTTTTGAAACCCTACAGGACAAAGTCCATTAGATTTAAAAGTCTGAGAATCATTTATCTTCAGGGCTTCTGAAAGCGGCAGTCCCACCCTTTCCAAGGGCCTGCCTCTCTCTGAATGCAACCTTGGGAGACATTGGGGAGACCACATTTTTCTCAGCTCCACCCTCTTCAAGCATTGGAGCTGCACCGGGCTCTTTGCCATCTCCAAGGCACATGCTCAACCCCACCATGTGGTAGCAGACAGGCTCTCCCCAAACCCCAAGGAATGTGCTTCACCCTCTCCAAGGCCTGAGGTGGCATGACTCTTCCACTGCAACGAGGTGGAAGGCCCATCCTCTGACTTTAGGGCAAACTCACCCTCTCCATGGGCTTGGGTGTGTCTGCTTTCCTGGCCCGAGGCTTCTTGACCTCAGGCCTCAGCCTCCATCATATTGCCTCTGAAGTTGTTTTTCCTCCGATGTGTCCCTTTTCTAAAACCCCCAGTTTTAGAACACTGGCAGCAGCTCTGTTTATACATGTCCGACAGCACTCTCGTTGGCTTTCTATGCAGTAGCCTGGGATCATGCCCATCAGACATAAGGAGTTTCCACAAATCCTTCCTGGATAACTCCATGTCCAATCCTGGCTTTCTCTAAAATGACTGACTGGTTCCACATTTGGTTATATCCTCACACAGGGCACTATTCTCTGTGGTCTCCCTTTTTGGAGGCCCAGAGTTTTCCAAGACATCAATTTCTGGTTTTTTTGTCCTTAAGAGTTCAGTTTTCATCTTATCTCTCTCCTGTCACATTTCACTATAAGCTGTGAGGAGAAACCAGGTTGCACTTTCCACATTTAATTTGGAGATATCTTCTGCTAAATATCCAAGTTCATGGCTTTCAAAATCAGCCTTCCAGCCAAAGCCACTAGTCAATTTTGCCAGATTATCTGCCATTTTAAAATAAGGCTCATCTTCCTTCCAGTCTGTAATGACACATGTCTCATTTCTGTCTAAGTCTTTATCAGAAGTGTCTTTAGAGTCCATATTTCTACCAACAGTCTCTTCAAAACATTCTAGGCCTTCTTTATCAAGCTTCTCACAACTCATCCAGATTCTTCCCCTTATCCATTTAAAAAACTGTTCCAACATGTTTGGTATTTGCAAACCGCAGCAGCACCCCACTCTCCAGTACCAAAATCTGTTCTAGTTTGCTAGCTGCTGGAATGCAATATACCAGAAACAGAATGGCTTTCAAAAAGGGGAATTTAATAAATTGCTAGTTTACAGTTCTAAGGCCAAGAAAATGTCACAATGAAAACAAGTCTATAGAAATGTCCAATCTAAGGCATCCAGGGAAAGATACCTTGGTTTAAGAAGGCTGATGAACTTCAGGCCTTCTTTTTTAAGTGGAGGGGCACATGGTGAGCACAGTCAGAGTTTCTCTCTCATCTGTAAAGGTACATGGTGAACACAGTCAGGGTTCCTCTCTCATCTGGAAGGACACATGGCAAACAAGGCGTTATCTGCTAGCTTCTTCTTTCCTGGCTTCCAGTTTCATGACGCTCCCCAGGAAGCATTTTCCTTCTTCATCTCCAAAGGTGGACTCTCATCGACTCTCTGCTTCGTGGTGCTCCAGCATTCTCTGCTCTCTCCGAATCTCTCTCATTCTCCAAAATGCTTCCTCTTTTATAGGACCCCAGAAACTTATCAAGACCCACTCAAATGGGTGGAGACACACCTCTACCTATTCCAGCTTAACAACCACTCTTGATTAAATCACATCTCCAGGGAGATGATCTGATTACAGTTTTAAACACACAGTATTGAATAGGGATTATTCTACTTTTATGAAATGGGATTTTGATTAAAACATGGCTTTTCTAGGGGACATACATCCTTTCAAACCAGGACAGAAGATAACCTGATGCTCCGACTGCAAGGATTGATAGATGGAGTGGGAATCAGACAAAGACAATGTCCAGATTTGTAGCTTGGTCAACTGGGAGACATAACTGAAACACCACTTAATAAGATTTTATAAAATTGAGGTAAGACACATTCGTTTTGTGCGTACTGAATTTGAGGTGTCTGTAGGGCATCTGAGTTTAGATGAAAGAAACTGGAAAGGCAAAACAATATTATGAATTCAGAAAACTCATAATTCCAGGGAAATAAGGTGGATAAAAAGGTTTAGATTTATAGAATTGGAAAATTTATAGAATTGAAATGAATTATTTCAGCATTGCTATTTGTTCAAGCTCGTTTGAATAAAACCTATAAATAATGTTCACTTAATCTAACAAATGCATATTGGGATTTAAATTATTATAGTTTCACTCTTTATATATTTGTATATTCCTTAATATTTGCTGTTGTAACATTCTAGTACACAAAGTATAAACTATTGCGTTCATTTATTATGGTGGTTTGAATCTGTATGTACTCCAGAAAACCATATTCTTAAATTTAATCCATCCCTGAGGTTGTAAACCTATTGTAATTAGGATGTTTTGATAAGGTTACCTCAGTTAAGTGTGGTTTGGGGTGGGTCTTAATCCTCTCACCAGACTCCTTTATAAACAGGATGAATACTGAAAGAGAAAGAGGAAAAGCAACAAAACCTGAAAGAGAAGGGAGAAACCAGTAGATACCTTGTGCCTTGCCATGATAGAGGAGTCAAGGATTGCCAGCAGCCTGTTTTCAAGAAGCAAGTATAGCTTTAATGATGCCTTGACTTGGATATTTTTCTCATCTTCAAAAGTACAATTTTTAGCTAATAAATTTCCATTATTAAATGAACCATTTCATAATGTCTGTTTGGAGCAACCCAGGAAACTAAAACAGATTTTAGCACGAAGAGAGTGAGGTGCTACTATTGCTGATATAAAAAATGTGGAAATGGCTTTGGAATTGGGTAGTGGGTGGAGGCTAAGAAATTGTGAATTGTCAGATAGAAAAGATGTAGATTGCTTTGAAAAGACTACTGTTAACAACTTGAATGATAAGGGTACTTCCAATTAGGCCATAGACGGAAATGATGAACGTATTATTAGAAAATGGAAAAAAGATTACCTTTGTTTTAAAGTGGCAGAGAAGTTGGCAAAATTTAATTCTGATATCAAATGAAAGGCAGAATTTGAGAATCATGAAGATGGATATTTAACTGAGAATTCAAACCTATATGTGGAAATTGCAGCCTGGTTTCTCCTTGAAGCTTCTAGTAAAATGTGAGAGGAAAGGTACAAACTGAGAACTGAACTGTTGTGCACACACACACACACACACACCAAAAAAAAAAAAACAGAATTTAATGGTCTGTAAAATTCTGAGCTTCCAGAAAATGAGTCCCAACAGACTAATGCTCCATGTGAAGGTTTAACTGAACATGAAACCAGCCAGCCATTTCAGTGCAAGTCAAGATTGGAAAATGTAGTTTTCTGAAAAGGATATGTGGAAGGTTCCTTTGTCTGATGGGTTTAGGCCCTGTGTACTACATGCAAAATAAGTTTCTTTATGTGTGTGTGATCTATATGAACAGAATCACTGCCAGCCTGGACTAAAAGGAATAGAAAAGGGACTGACTGAAGGAAAAGTGAGTTCAAAGGCTAGAAACTGAGGTATGAACTGAAGGCATCTTCTTGGGCCAGGGAATGGACCCGTCAATGTGGTGGAAAGTGTGAGTCTGCCCCCAGCATGTGAAGAAGGTGGACCTTCCACATGGATGCTCAGGAAGATTGTTACTACCACAGCTTTCTCAGATGCCTGGAGAATAGCAGAGAATCTGGCCAATACCCTGATGCTTGATTACGGTGGAGCCTAGAGCCTGGCCATCATCTCAATGCTTGAAAAGAGGAGAACCTTCAACCCAGTATCTGAGGAGAGCATGGCTGCAGCAGAAACACTTGGAAGGGGTGGAGCTACTGCTCTATCAGGCCTGGAGGACAAAACATCTTCCACAGGTAAATCTCAGACCTTGCAATCTAATGGAGTATGTCTTGCAGGATTTGGAATCATGTAAAATCCATGATCCCTGTTTTGATTCTAATTTATCCCATTGGGAATGAGAAGATTTACCAAATGCCTGTGCCTCCTCTGTATATTGGAAACTGATAACATGTTATATAGCTTTAACAGGTTCACAACAAGAGGGGAATTGTGCCCCAGGATAGACCACACCCATATTCAATTTTTATACTTTGATTTAAACATTGTTTCTGAAATGATTTAAAGTTTTTGGAATATTGGGATGGAATTAATGCTATTTTGTATATGGAAAGAACCATGCCTTTTTGGTGTTCAGAGTGTGGAATACAGTGGTGTGGAACTGTATTTACCCCCAGAAAATCATGCTTTTAAAGCTAATCCACTCCTGTGGGTATAAACCTATTGTAAGTAGACCTTTTGATGAAGCTACTTCAGATAAGTTGTGGTAGAGTTCGGTGGGTCTTAATCTTCTTACTGAAATCCTGTTATAAACAGGAGAGAGAGAGAGAGAGAGAGGAGGAGGAGGAGGAGAAAGAGGAGGAGGAGGAAGAAGAGGAGGAGAAAGAGGAGAGTCACAGAAGCAAGAAACTGAAAGCAACAAAACCTGGAAATGAAAGGAGAGACCAGCAGATGCTGCCATGAGCCTTTCCATTTGGCAGAAGAGTCAAGAATTGCCAGCAATCAGTCTTCAAATGGAAAGCATACTTTTATGATTCCTTTATTTGGACATTTTTCTCATTCTCAAAACTATAAGCTAAGAATTCCAATTGTTAAGGTAACCCATTTCATGATATCTGCTTTTAGTAGCTTAAGAAACTATAGCAGTTACTTAAATAAATTTATATATTATATTTTAGAGAAACAAGGCTTATTGTAAAGAATTAATGTATGCAAAAATGTCAATATTAGAATACATTTTACAAATATATTTGAACTGGTAAATAACATATTGGACATTAGTTGGTGTTTTAGTTTGTTAATGCTGCCAGAAATGAAATATACTGGAAATGAGTTGCTTTTATAGAGGGAATTTATTAAGTTACAAGTTTACAGTTCTGAGGCCATAAAAATGACCATATTAAGGCATTCAGGCAAAGATATCTTGATGCAAAAAGAAAGGCCAATGGCGTCTGGAACACCTCTATCAGCTGGGAAGGCATGTGGCTGGCATCTGCTGGTCCTTTGGCTTCTGCTTTCAAACAGCTTCCCCAGGAGCATTTTCTTTCTGCATCTCCAAATGTCTCTGTGCCAGCTCTGACTTTTTTCCAAAATAGTTCCTTCTTAAAGGACTCTAGTAAGCAGATTAAGAACCACCTTGAATGGGGGGAATCACATCTCCATGGAAACTATCTAATCAAAGGTCCCACTCTAAACCATGGGTCTGCTCCTACAAGATTCTATTAGGAAAAGTAATTTGGCACAGTTGGTAAGGGGTAGAAATTTAGTAGATAATTAGCTTTCATTTCCATGGAATGTGATTAATTCTGCAGGAACTTGCTGACAACTAACATTAGAATCTAAATATGTGTGCTTTGTTTGTCTTTAAGTAGGCCTCTGGGAGCTGGGAAAACTCATAATGCTAAAATCTTCTAACACAAAGGAAATAGATGACCATTAATCTGAATCTTTAAAATGGGAAAATAGTGATGTTTCTTTGTATCCTTTCCAAAATAAACATCCTGAAATATCCCTTAGGGCTAAATTAAAGGTAGATTATAGAGAAGCCAGGTGTCATGGCCACGGATAGCATGGTTAAACAGGGTAAGGAGAAAAATGGAGATTTTATGGAACATGCTTTAGCTCATAAATTTTTGCTTTGTTTTGTTTTGTTTTGGCATGGGCAGGCACCGGGAATTGAACCCAGGTCACCGGCATGGCAGGGGAAAACTGCCTGCTGAGCCACCATGGCCTGCCTCATAAATTTTTATATAATGATTTTCTTTGAATCTACCATTTAGGACACATTTGTAAACAATGTCCTTCTCATTTCATCTCACTAAGAAACATGGCTATTTTTGGAAATTAAAAACACTACAATAAAAATCTGTACATCTCTTTTTATGGGATTGTTGTGTTGTTAGAGAGACAAAGAGGCTGATTTTTGCCAGAATCTTTCCTCATAAATTCAAGAACATATTTCACTTCAATGTAATAATAGTGTATAAAACCTCAAATAAGGATTAATTAAAATTATTTAATATAATTTACAGAGTTAGAGCAGACTTTGTTAAATATTTTATTCTGTAAAAAAGGAAAGGAAATACTGGAAAATTTCACAAAAATCAATATAGTATAAAAACTTTATACAAAATATATTCAAATACATTAATAGCTAAGATATATTCAGAAAAATAAGCAACATGTTCCTAAGTATTTAGCATTTAACAAAACATTAGAAATTCAAATCAAAACATAAAAAAACACAGTTTCACAAATGGTCTTGAAAATCAGGGATTTGAATAAAAAACAAAAAAGAGATTGTGAAAAATGTCAATATTGAAATGCACCAAGACCAAATGGTATGCTGAAATTTTAGAATCAGATAGACTTGTGCAAAGTTATAGCTGAAAATGATGTAAATTTATTGAAGGAAATTAAGAAACACCTAAATGGTGGGGAATACCATGTTCATGGATTGGAAGTCTCAATATTGGATTCCAAATAAAATGCAACCAGTTTTGTTTTGGAAACTGACAATCTGATTCTAAAACATATGTGAAAAAGCAAAGAGGCGGGCCATGGTGGCTCAGCAGGCAGAGTTCTCGCCTGCCGTGCCAGAGACCCAGGTTCAATTCCCTGTGCCTGCCCATGCAAACAGACAAAAAAAAAAGTGAAGGACCAATAATGGTAAAGATGATGAAAAAGAAGAACATAGTTGAGGAATTTACACTACTAAATATCAAAATAGTATAAAGTTACAGTAATTAAGACTGTACTGTATTGGTGCAAGAATAGACAGACAGATGGAACAAAATAGAGACTACAGAAATAGACCCACACATATATGGATACTTGATTTGTTGTTAAAAGGGCACTGCACAACAAGGGGACAAAGCAGTATGTTCAAAAATGGTGATGGGAAAACCCGATATCCAAATGGGAAAAATGAATCTTATTGCAGCTTACCATACACTATTTGCAAATATTAATTTCACGTGAATTCTGGATATAAATGTGAAAAAAAATAAAATTTCTAGAGGGTGGAAACATATGAGAATATATTCATAATTTTGGGGTATGCAACAATATTTTTAAAGAGGACCCCAGAGCAAAACTAAAAACGTCAAACATTTTAAGTGGAACTACATTAAAATGAAAATATGTGTTTACCAAAAGACATCATTTATAAGAGGGAAAGGAGTAGGAGAACATCTTTGCCTTATATCTATCCAATAAGTGCTTTTATCTTGACTTTATACAGAATTCCTAAAAATAAATAAGAAATAAAAAAAGGACAAAACCCTCACCCTTTAAAAGAGCACTGGAGTGGAATAAGAATATGAAAGAAGATATCCAAATATCCAATGAACATATGTAAACATTCTCAAGCTCACTGGTCATCAGGTAAGTGCAAATTTACAACCACAATGAGATACTTATTCACAGCTAATCAGAATGGCTAACACTAGAATGATGAAAAATAACAATGGTTAACAAGTCTTGGAGCAAATGGGATACTTACATTTTAAATTTATACCATTTTGAGAAACTGAAAGTAATGTGTAAATCCAAATACGTGATATTATATGACCCTGCCACTCTACTCTTACATATTTAACCAATGCAAGTGAACCTATATTTATTTTATATAATTATATACAGAAATTATAATTAATGAACTTCTACAATCAATAACATGAATCTCACAAACATAATGTTGAGCAAATGAAGAGAAGCACAAAACCTTTATCACTATATGATAAAATTTATATAAATATGTAAAACAGGCAAAACTAATCTATATTGTTAGAAATCTGGATAGTGGCTATAATTCGGGGGCAGTAAGGACTTTGACAATGAGAAGATATAAGGGGGTTGCTGAGGAACACATAGGGTTCTACGTCTTGAGCAAGGTACTGCTTACACAGTTTTTTCATATTGGAAAATTGTTTTTTTCATATTGGAAAATTCATCAAGCCGTACACTTATACTTTGTGTACTTTTCTCAATAAACGTATTTAAAAATAAATTTTACAAGTGAAAACTATTATGTGAAATGCTAGTGACCATTCAATACATGGCTACTTGAAATAAAATAAAAACGAATTAAAACACAATATAACTTCAAAAATGTTAGTATATCTGTATAAGTAGTATTCAGAAATGCTTCCTCTTTTGTAAAGAATATAAATGAAATAGGTGAATTTTATTGCCTATGAGTCCTTCAGAGAATTGTGGCATATATAGCACATGCTTTCTTGCGGAGCAGCTATGAGTAACTAATGACTTCAAAGCTTGTTTTTTAGAGCACCCTGAACAAGCCCCTTTGTGTAGTTTGTTTCTGGAATGTCATTCTGCAAGAGGCCTTGCTATTTTGGATGGTTGTTAGAAATTTAATTAGAGGTAAAAGGCCCTGGTGATAGAGCAGATTGAGAAGACAGGGCTTCTCAAATTGGGGAATTATCTTGTAAATGTAAAGTTAGAGTGCTATAGTTAATGAAGTCATAACTTTTTGAAGACCCACAAAATACCTGTGGAAGACCAGGGATCCTCTTCTTTTTCTCTCATATTCAGGGGGCACAGAACAACCATCAAACAACCTCTTTCTATTGAAAGAACCCTTGGAAATTGAAGTTTATTTTTAGTGTTTTGTTGTCTTTAATTTGCTAGGACTGCCTAATTTTAAATTATTTCTCTACAAAGCTGTGGAAGCTTAGTAGCTTATGGAGCTCTCTGTATTTCTCTTTTTTTCTTTTCTTTGGTAGGTCTTACTCTGTCTCATTATTTCTGGTCATGAGATTAAGATTCATTTTTGTCTGATACTTGTGAGTTGTTTTTTAGATATGTGAGATTTCTGATGAGAATCGATAATCAAGCTCTTGATTCCTAAATTGATTTTTTAAGGCTCAAATCCCAAGTTCAAAGTTAGGGTTTGTAATACAAAGAATAACTTCCATCTACCCTTAACACTTGCCTCTATTATACCTAATCTTAGTTGATAGTTTTCTTAATATTGATCAATGTTTGGTGTTTATTTGCATTGTTTTTTTATTTTGCTTTTCCGTTGTCATTCCCATGTGTAAAATTTAAGGAAAGAGCCATTAAAAAATGTTGATCAGGGCAAAGCAAGTACAGCCAAATATTAGAGTTGATATGCAATCTTAGATCCTTTTTAATCTGGGGTATTATAGGCAGTATTTTAAATCATAAAGTCTTCCTGGTCTGTTTTCCTCCACATTTTTGTAATTACTCTGGGGACTTTTGTTTTGGCAGCACTAAAAATCAAAGGAGACGGCTCTTCTTCCTTTCTTCCTTTTCATGTTAAAGCACAGATAATTAGTCTGTTAAGCCCTATTCACATACATCAAAGATCAGTGAATGGGGTGGGCCACGGTGGCTCAGCAGGTAAGAGTGCTTACCTGCCATGCTGGAGGATCTGGATTCGATTCCCGGTGCCTGCCCATGTTAAAAAAAAAAAAGATCAGTGAATGTTTTACTGTTATCCCATCTAAGTATCTTTACATAAAATTTAGAGTAAGTATGAAGACCAATGTTTTGCAATTCTATACCTTGTTGGAATTGTAAAATGTCAGGAATTTGAAACTAGAACTTTTTACACCTTAAATCAAGAGGATAAGATATGTTATTTTTAGGGTCACTTAAAGAAGGTAAATTTTGTTTTGAATATTTAGTTTGTGTTAGAAAGGTTCCTCCTATGCGGAAAAGGTAGCTAACAACACAAAGTTTAAAAAATGTTGGGGCGGGGGAAATTGACTGTATTATGAAACTCTGCGGGCTTGTTGCAATTCTTCTGCTTTTTAGGTCTGGGTAAAATATCCCCAACTCTTACTGACAAAGGGGCAAATTGATTTCAACTGAGAGAAACTTCATGGTTCAAGGGTTAGTCGTACAAAATGAACCACTTAGGATCTTTTGTTTTCCATGAGAGTAGGCTGGAATTATTATTGTTGTGCTAATGTTAAAATGCCATACATTTAGACTTTTGAAGATGGTAAACTTAAGAAATTGCATGTTGTTCTGACATGCAGACATGTAGAATGCTTTTCTTTCTTTCAAAACAAGCTGATTAAATATACTTTTTGTTTTTCTTTTTCCTGACAAGTCAAGTTTCAGCTCCTGTTTAAAATTCTTGTGTAAGTTACTGTTCTGGTTTAAATTTCCCTTATATTTCCACCCTTGTATGATGTCAGTGTCACACTATCATATTTCACTTGTTAATTTACTTTTTACCCTTATTCTAAAAGCAAATTGAGTTAGACTGAATCTTCCTTGTCCTAGTAAAATATTATATAAAAGTGGCTTCTCTGTACAAAAGGTTGTAATGCCTCCTGATGGATATAATTTTGTGATTGTATTTTAAGATTAAAAGTTGAATAAATCACACAAGCTTCATGAAAATGCTCATAATGCATCTTTTCAAAAACAAAAATACATTCCTACTTTGTGCCTATTTGCATTAACATGGCAAAGATTGTATGAAATATCTGTTTAAAAAAAATAAAGGTTCAGTCTCAAAAAAGTTAGCATATCTGATTGCGTAATATTAAAAATAATCTGATTGCATAATGTAAAGAATAATCATCAAAACTTTAACAAGAAAAATATTTTAATGAATTAGTTATTTTAAATGCTTGAATTAAAACTCCACTGTAAGTGGAATAGAAAGACTCTTTAGAGTATTTCATGTGAAAAGCATTATCTATTTAGAGTGTCAAGTAAAACATCATCAAAGTTGGCTACATTTGGACATTTCATATACAAAGTCTAAATTTTAAAAAATTCCCTTTTCACTGGTTGCTATGTATTCTGATTCCTATTAGAGACACAGACATTAAGCACTACAATAATGTCTATTTGATGGTTTTATATCGCTGATTGTAACTGGAAAGTACTAGAGAATATTTTAAATGTGCTAAAGAATTCTTTGTTCATATGTTGTTAACCAAGACTTTTAAGGAAAACACAAAACATGGCTTTATTTTTTAAAATGGTCCTTCTTATTCTTTAACTATAATATACACTTTCTTCAATTTTTACAAAGAATTCTCAATGCTTTTTATCTCTGCCTTATTATGAATGCATGAATTGATGATTAATTCAATGTTGACTGAATATTCAGGTGAATTTTACCTTTAAAAATATGCTTGTCTTTCCAAAGGACATGTTATGAATCTAATCAGAATCACCTTCCAATAAAAATATAATAAAATATTACACTGTTTAAAGACTATTTATATTTAGATTTCAAAGTGTGAAGTGCTGTCAAATGTTAAAATAAAATAAAATACAAGTAAGTCTTTTAAAAAGTCCCAATTAGGAGCTAAGGCTTTAGGACAGAGTTTTAAACAATATGTTGACATGATTTTCAAGGTTGTATTCAGCAGCAAACTGATAAATATAAATAAATGTAAATAGGTAATTTTAAATGACAGAATAGTATAATTTTCCCTATGAATTTCATCTTAGCTGCAAAATGTACTTAACATCTCATTCCTTATTTTCTCCCATGAGCTTTCTCACTAATTTATGAAAGTGGGAAACACCTGCCTAATTCTATCCATTTTCAAAGTAGTCAACTCCTAAGATTGTAATTCTAAACATTTATCTTACCACAGCCCTCCAATCTATTGCTACCTAATTTCAGAGATGACTGAGAAATAGTGAAATAATGCAGGAAAATGTGCCCACATAAAACAAATACAAGACAAAACAAAAAACAATTTGATTTATCAAAACAAAATTTTAATGGGGACAAAAATATTAATTATTGACATTTCCTTTTATGCTATTTTGAGGCATGCCATCTTATGAAATTATTAAAAATATAATAAAATAATAATTAATACCATGAAGCCCACGAACATATGTGAATTTAAGGGGAAAATGCTAAATCTTAGAAATAGCAAGTATTAGGCATGACTGTGGTTGATGTTGACTACTAAAGCCAGCATTTTTGCGAGGAAAGTGGCAGCACATAAACTAAAGTTGGAACTAGCCTGGAATCAACTGCTGCTGCTCAATTTACCGAGCCATTGCCTGTGGAATTTCTGTTAAGACTCTGTTTTGGCCAATTTCCCAGCAGATATTCTGTCATGTCAACCATAACCAAATCTCACAATTTCTACTCTATATTAAAAACAGGAGAAGGAATTTTGTTCTGCCTAAAATCAATGGTGTTCTCTTGTCATTATGCTGTAAGGAAAATGCCTGAGATTTGAAATTTTGTTTGTTTTTATCTGTTGTGATTGTTTTGCGTCTTGGAAAAAGTTGCTTACTGTAAGGAAAGTTTTATTTTGCTATTCTCGAAGACACTTTTTCTAAGTTTTCAAAAATGTCAAACTATTATTTTTTATCTAGAATTCAAAATACTTTTTTGATTACCTAGACTCCCTCCAGAACATTCATGAAATCTTAGATCCTTCCATATTAAAATCCAATGCTCAGCCCCAATGTTACATGAAATGATTATCTTCTGCTTTCCAACTAGAGTGTCTATATGATGAAATTACCTTCAAAGTAATACCCTTATTTTTCCGGGAAATGAAATTTTGTTGTCATATTTTATAAGAAGAAAGAAATTTCACATATAAAAGTATAAGCATCATATATTTTTCATTTCTAAAAGGAGGGAAGTATGTATAAAATCTCTAGGACCACTTCTAGGCATAAGATTCATCAAATCAAGGACTGTTAGTCTAGAAAAAAATAAAGCTTATTTCATAATTGATGTTCAAAATTAATTTTGCTAGAATTTATCAAATCTACTTCTGAGATACCTGTTGAAGTTTTAGTTTAAAACAATTTTGTTCTAATTTTTATCTTGAACAAAATTTTAGATTATAATGAAATGTTGATATATTGACTTTCTATATATTGCTTTCCCATCATCAAGAATTATTTCCATCCATAGAAAATGATAATTTTCATTCCCGTAAACTCTATAAAATACCTGTTAGATCATTGGTTTTAATTGTATGCTAGTTTTCCGTCATATCTGTGAACATAAAGGCAATACCTGCCATATTATAACTATTCAAACATATCTCTTAATCAATTAATGTTATATATAGGTGTAATACCTCACAATGCCTTAAGTTGCCCAGTGATTGGTAACTTGGTAGATAAATATAAGAGATGGTTTTAAGGGTTCACAGATTGTTAGTGCTTTTAGAGATCCTTTGATGCTTTGTTTTAAATGAGTTAGGATGCTTTAGTTAGAAAAAATGACAGTCAAAAGGGTTTTGCATGTTTTTAAATGTCAGCAAACAACAAGAATGAGAGTCTTCCAGTTGTTAATGCAAAACTTCTATCAAATTTACCAACAGGCATAGTAGAATTCCCGAAGAGTTATTCATGCTCCTTCTTTAATTTCTCACTCTTCCTGTGCTGGTTTGAATCTGTTGTGTACCCCAGAAAAGCCAAGTTCTTTAATATTCTTTCAATATTGCTGAGTTGGAGCTTTTTGATTATTTCCATGGACATGCGACCCACCCAACTGTTGGTGGCAACTTTTGATTAGATGGTTTCCATGGAGATATGTCTCCACCCATTCAAGGTGGGGTTGCTTGCTAAAGCCCTTTAAGAGGGAACCATTTTAGAAAAAGCTTTAGAGCCACAAGAGCCACAAGAGCCACCAGAACCGACAGAGCAACCAGAACAGACAGAGCCCTGGGGAAGCCATTGGAGAGAAAGCTAACAGATCTCGCCATGTGCTTTTTCAGCTGCAAGAGAAACCCGGAATGTCATCGGCCTTCTTGAACCAAGGTATCTTTCCCTGGATGCCTTAGATTGGACATTTCTATAGGCTTACATTAAATATTGGACATTTTCATGGCTTAGAATTGTAAACTTGCAAGTTAATAAATTCCCCTTTTTAAAAGCCATTCTGTTTCTAGTGTATCACATTCCAGCAGCTTTTGCAAACTAGAACACTTCCTTTTACGTCTATTCCCTCTAGGATTATCTGTTTTAGTGGACAGAGGAACTAAAAAATAGACAGACCATGGTAGGTTTTCTAATGACTGGGTTCTCACACTTGCCAAGCAAGTCTGAGGATGGGGGGATTCTGAGTAAGGAACCCATGGAGCCAATCTCATACAGATCTGGGAATATCAGACTTTTGACAATCCAACTCCTGCCTGCTTTTGCTGAGACAAATGCAGGTAAAACTCACTCCCATAAATTTTTCATGAGGTACTGCTGAAATTCAAGCATGCTTTCCTGCCAAATTATGGCTCAGTCCTTGATAATATATAGATTATTTAAAAGTAGAACACCTGGAAGATGGCGGCTTAGTAAGACGCGCGGATCTTAGTTTCTTCTCCAGGACAGCTACTAGGGGAGTAGAAACGATACAGAAAGCACCCAAAGCCACAACAGAGATAAAAAAGACAGCGTACCCCATCCTGGAACGGCTGGCTGGCTGAGAGAAGCAGCTCGGGTGAGATCGCCGAGGCGAGCGGGCCTCACCAGGCGGGGTGGCAAGCGGCTGGAGTTACTCCCTTCCCCCTTCCCTGGGCCAGCTGGGAGAATTGGAGAGGCGGTCCCCTGAAACCAAGGCGGCTGGTGGCCACACGACGCGCGGCCCCCCGGACCAATTGAGAGAATTGGATCGGAAATCCCCAGCCCGCGGAGAACGGTGACGGGTGGGGGAGGCCCTTCCCAAACCCGTGACTTCCCGGGAACGTGCACTCTCCCGGGCGGGCCGCTGCCGCTGGCGCCCTTCCGCCACGCTTGTCGCCCGGGCGACTAGGAAATTCGGACGGGCTCTTTCCCGGGCTGCGGCGACCAGCAACCCTCCCTGCGTTCGGACCCCGGGCCGGCTCAAGCCACTTCGTCTAGCGAACCCCCCGGACGGCGAGAGTTTTCCAAAGTTTAAGGTCCCACAGCACCTTTTACTGGTGGGGCCCGCAGACAAACGTGTGCCACGAGCGCCACGTACTGGGCAGGATAAGAAAAACAGAACCCAGAGATTTCACAGGAAAATCTTCCAAACTTTTGGATCCAATACCCAGGGAAATCTGTCTAAATGCGCAGACGCCAACAGAAGATAACGGATCACGCTCAAATAATTGAAAATATGGCCCAGTCAAAGGAACAAACCAATAGTTCAAATGAGATACAGGAGCTGAGACAACTAATGCTAAATATACGAACAGAAATGGAAAACCTCTTCAAAAATGAAATCGATAAATTGAGGGAGGACATGAAGAAGACATGGGCTGAACATAAAGAAGAAATAGAAAAACTGAAAAAGCAAATCACAGAACTTATGGAAGTGAAGGACAAAGTAGAAAAGATAGAAAAAACAATGGATACCTACAATGATAGATTCAAAGAGACAGAAGATAGAATTAGTGATTTGGAGGATGGAACATCTGAATTCCAAAAACAAACAGAAACTATCAGGGAAAGAATGGAAAAATTTGAACAGGGTATCAGGGAACTCAAGGACAATATGAACCGCACAAATATATGTGTTGTGGGTGTCCCAGAAGGAGAAGAGAAGGGAAAAGGAGGAGAAAAACTAATGGAAGAAATTTTCACTGAAAATTTCCCAACTCTTATGAAAGACCTAAAATTACAGATCCAAGAAGTGCAGCGTACCCCAAAGAGATTAGACCCAAATAGGCGTTCTCCAAGACACTTACTAGTTAGAATGTCAGAGGTCAAAGAGAAAGAGAGGATCTTGAAAGCAGCAAGAGAAAAACAATCCATCACATACAAGGGAAACCCAATAAGACTATGTGCAGATTTCTCAGCAGAAACCATGGAGGCTAGAAGACAGTGGGATGATATATTTAAATTACTAAAAGAGAAAAACTGCCAACCAAGACTCCTATATACAGCAAAATTGTCCTTCAAAAATGAGGGAGAAATTAAAACATTCTCAGACAAAAAGTCACTGAGAGAATTTGTGACCAAGAGACCAGCTCTGCAAGAAATACTAAAGGGAGCACTAGAGTCAGATACGAAAAGACAGAAGAGAGAGGTATGGAGAAGAGTGTAGAAAGAAGGAAAGCCAGATATGATATATATAATACAAAACGCAAAATGGCAGAGGAAAATATTATCCAAACAGTAATAACACTAAATGTTAATGGACTGAATTCCCCAATCAAAAGACATAGATTGGCAGAATGGATTAAAAAACAGGATCCTTCTATATGCTGTCTACAGGAAACACATCTTAGACCCAAAGATAAACATAGGTTGAAAGTGAAAGGTTGGGAAAAGATATTTCATGCAAATAACAACCAGAAAATAGCAGGAGTGGCTATACTAATATCCAACAAGTTAGACTTCAAATGTAAAACAGTTAAAAGAGACAAAGAAGGACACTATATACTAATAAAAGGAACAATTAAACAAGAAGACATAACAATCATAAATATTTATGCACCGAACCAGAATGCCCCAAAATATGTGAGGAATACACTGCAAACACTGAAAAGGGAAATAGACACAAATACCATAATAGTTGGAGACTTCAATTCCCCACTCTCATCAATGGACAGAACATCTAGACAGAGGATCAATAAAGAAATAGAGAATCTGAATATTACTATAAAGGAGTTAGACTTAACAGACATTTGTAAGACATTACATCCCACAACAGCAGGATACACCTTTTTCTCAAGTGCTCATGGATCATTCTCAAAGATAGACCATAGGCTGGGTCACAAAGCAAGTCTTAACAAATTTAAAAAGATTGAAATCATACACAACACTTTCTCGGATCACAAAGGAATGAAGTTGGAAATCAATAATAGGTGGAATGCCAGAAAATTCACAAATACCTGGAGGCTCAACAACACACTCTTAAACAACGAGTGGGTCAAAGAAGAAATTGCAAGAGAAATTAGTAAATACCTCGAGGCAAATGAAAATGAAAACACAACATATCAAAACTTATGGGATGCAGCAAAGGCAGTGCTAAGAGGGAAATTTATTGCCCTAAATGCCTATATCAGAAAAGAAGAAAAGGCAAAAATGCAGGAATTAACTGTTCAATTGGAAGAACTGGAGAAAGAACAGCAAACTAATCCCAAAGCAAGCAAAAGGAAAGAAATAACAAAGACCAGAGCAGAAATAAATGAAATTGAAAATATGAAAACAGTAGAGAAAATCAATAAGGCCAGAAGTTGGTTCTATGAGAAAATCAATAAGATTGATGGGCCCTTAGCAAGATTGACAAAAAGAAGAAGAGAGAGGATTCAAATAAATAAGATCAGAAATGGAAGAGGAGACATAACTACTGACCTCACAGAAATAAAGGAGGTAATAACAGGATACTATGAACAACTTTACGCTAATAAATACAACAATTTAGATGAAATGGACGGGTTCCTGGAAAGACATGAACAACCAACTTTGACTCAAGAAGACATAGATGACCTCAACAAACCAATCACAAGTAAAGAAATTGAATTAGTCATTCAAAATCTTCCTAAAAAGAAAAGTCCAGGACCAGATGGCTTCACATGTGAATTCTACCAAACGTTCCAGAAAGAATTAGTACCAATTCTCCTCAAACTCTTCAAAAAAATCGAAGTGGAGGGAAAACTGCCTAATTCATTCTATGAAGCCAACATCACCCTCATACCAAAACCAGGCAAAGATATTACAAAAAAAGAAAACTACAGACCAATCTCTCTAATGAATACAGATGCAAAAATCCTCAATAAAATTCTAGCAAATCGTATCCAACAACACATTAAAAGAATTATACATCATGACCAAGTAGGATTCATCCCAGGTATGCAAGGATGGTTCAACATAAGAAAATCAATTAATGTAATACACCATATCAACAAATCAAAGCAGAAAAATCACATGATCATCAATTGATGCAGAGAAGGCATTCGACAAGATTCAACATCCTTTCCTGTTGAAAACACTTCAAAAGATAGGAATACAAGGGAACTTCCTTAAAATGATAGAGGGAATATATGAAAAACCCACAGCTAATATCATCCTCAATGGGGAAAAATTGAAAACTTTCCCCCTAAGATCAGGAACAAGACAAGGATGTCCACTATCACCACTATTATTCAACATTGTGTTGGAGGTTCTAGCCAGAGCAATTAGACAAGAAAAAGAAATACAAGGCATCAAAATTGGAAAGGAAGAAGTAAAACTATCACTGTTTGCAGACGATATGATACTATACGTCGAAAACCCGGAAAAATCCACAACAAAACTACTAGAGCTAATAAATGAGTACAGCAAAGTAGCAGGTTACAAGATCAACATTCAAAAATTTGTAGCATTTCTATACACTAGTAATGAACAAGTTGAGGGGGAAATCAAGAAACGAATCCCATTTACAATTGCAACTAAAAGAATAAAATACCTAGGAATAAATTTAACCAAAGAGACAAAAAACCTATATAAAGAAAACTACAAAAAACTGCTAAAAGAAATCACAGAAGACCTAAATAGATGGAAGGGCATACCGTGTTCATGGATTGGAAGACTAAATATAGTTAAGATGTCAATCCTACCTAAATTGATTTACAGATTCAATGCAATACCAATCAAAATCCCAACGACTTATTTTTCAGAAATAGAAAAACCAATAAGCAAATTTATCTGGAAGGGCAGGGTGCCCCGAATTGCTAAAAACATCTTGAGGAAAAAAAACGAAGCTGGAGGTCTCGTGCTGCCTGACTTTAAGGCATATTATGAAGCCACAGTGGTCAAAACAGCATGGTATTGGCATAAAGATAGATATATCGACCAATGGAATCGAATAGAGTGCTCAGATATAGACCCTTGCATCTATGGACATTTGATCTTTGATAAGGCAGTCAAGCCAACTCACCTGGGACAGAGCAGTCTCTTCAATAAATGGTGCCTAGAGAACTGGATATCCATATGCAAAAGAATGAAAGAAGACCCATCTCTCACACCCTATACAAAAGTTAACTCAAAATGGATCAAAGATCTAAACATTAGGTCTAAGACCATAAAACAGTTAGAGGAAAATGTTGGGAGATATCTTATGAATCTTACAACTGGAGGCGGTTTTATGGACCTTAAACCTAAAGCAAGAGCATTGAAGAAGGAAATAAATAAATGGGAACTCCTCAAAATTAAACACTTTTGTGCATCAAAGAACTTCATCAAGAAAGTAGAAAGACAGCCTTCACAATGGGAGACAATATTTGGAAATGATATATCAGATAAAGGTCTAGTATCCAGAATTTATAAAGAGATTGTTCATCTCAACAACAAAAAGACAGCCAACCCAATTACAACATGGGAAAAAGACTTGAACAGACACCTATCAGAAGAGGAAATACAAATGGCCAAGAGGCACATGAAGAGATGCTCAATGTCCCTGACCATTAGAGAAATGCAAATCAAAACCACAATGAGATATCATCTCACACCCACCAGAATGGCCATTATCAAGAAAACAGAAAATGACAAGTGCTGGAGAGGATGCGGAGAAAGAGGCACACTTATCCACTGTTGGTGGGAATGTCAAATGGTGCAACCACTGTGGAAGGCAGTTTGGTGGTTCCTCAAAAAGCTGAATATAGAATTGCCATACGACCCAGCAATACCATTGCTGGGAATATACTCAAAGGACTTAAGGGCAAGGACACAAACGGACATTTGCACACCAATGTTTATAGCAGCGTTATTTACAATTGCAAAGAGATGGAAACAGCCGAAATCTCCATCAACAGAAGAGTGGCTAAACAAACTGTGGTATATACATACGATGGAATACTATGCAGCTTTAAGACAGGATAAACTTATGAAGCATGTAATAACATGGATGGACCTAGAGAATATTATACTGAATGAATCCAGCCAAAAACTAAAGGACAAATACTGTATGGTCCCACTGATGTGAACGGACATTCGAGAATAAACTTGAAATATGTCATTGATAACAGAGTTCAGCAGGAGTTAGAAACAGGGTAAGACAATGGGTAATTGAAGCTGAAGGGATACAGACTGTGCAACAGGACTAGATACAAAAATTCAAAAATGGACAGCACAATAATACCTAATTGTAAAGTAATCATGTTAAAACACTGAATGAAGCTGCATCTGAGCTATAGGTTTTTGTTTTGTTTTGTTTTGTTTTGTTTTGATTTTACTATTATTACTTTTATTTTTTTCTCTATATTAACATTCTATATCTTTTTCGGTTATGTTGCTAGTTCTTCTAAACCAATGCAAATGTACTAAGAAATGATGATCATGCATCTATGTGATGATGTTAAGAATTAATGATTGCATGTGTAGAATGGTATGATCTCTAAATGTTGGGTTAATTTCTTTTTTTCCGTTAATTAAAAAAAAAAAAAAAAGAGAAGGGATAATTGGAGATGAAGGGATACAGACTGTACAACGGGACTGGATATAAAAACTCAGAAATGGACAGCACAATACTACCCAATTGTAATGCAATTATGTTAAAACACTGAATGAAGCTGCATGTGAGGTATAGGTTTTTTGTTTTTGTTTTTTTTTCTTTCTATTATTGTTTTAATTCTTATTCTGTTGTCTTTTTATTTCTTTTTCTAAATCGATGCAAATGTACTAAGAAATGATGAATATGCAACAATGTGATATTATTAAGAATTACTGATAGTACATGTAAAAAAAAAAAAAGAGAGAGAAGGGATAATTGGAGCTGAAGGGATACAGACTGTACAACGGGACTGGATATAAAAACTCAGAAATGGACAGCACAATACTACCCAATTGTAATGCAATTATGTTAAAACACTGAATGAAGCTGCATGTGAGGTATAGGTTTTTTGTTTTTGTTTTTGTTTTTTTTCTTTCTATTATTGTTTTAATTCTTATTCTGTTGTCTTTTTTTCTTTTTCTAAATCGATGCAAATGTACTAAGAAATGATGAATATGCAACTATGTGATGTTATTAAGAATTACTGATTGTACATGTAGATTGGAATTTCTAATTGTTTTGTTAATTCTTTTTTTGATTAATAAAAAAAATATATAAAAAAATAAATAAAAAAAATAAAAGTAGAACAGACACTGAATCTTAAAAACAATAGTTATAAATATACTAAATGGACAACAGAGATATTAAAGCTTATTTTGATGCAGAGTAGTCTGGGGAAGTATATAAGTCTACATCTATGTTATCCAATAGAAATATAATGAGAAGCATGTGTATAACTTTAATTTTTATACTAACCACATTAAAAAAGTAAAATGAAATTAATGAAATTAATTTTAATATATTTTGTTTAACAAAATATATCCAAAACATTATTCAATATGCAATCAATATAAAATACTGAGATATTTTCAATCTTTTGGTATCTGGTTTGTATTTTTTACATTCACAATACATCTCAATTTAGATGCCAAATTTTCAATGGTTAAAGTGAAATGTAATTATACAAAACAAAGTTTTGTTTAATGGAAAAATATTGTATACTGCTTCAGTTTTTAAATTAAAATTATATTAAAAATTCAGTCGCTTAGTCACACAACTACATTTCAAGTGCTCAATAATCACAAGATTAGTAAACACTATAATTGACAGCAGATCTAGATCATTCAAGGCAGCATGAACAGGCTCTAATAATTCAAAGAAAGTAAAAGGATCAGAACTTTAAAGATGGTTCTGAATATGCCTGAGGGAACCAATCAAAAGGAAGTGACTCTGCTGTCTTCAAAAGTAGAGTCACCACATTATGGATAGTTTAACTTGGGATAACTATGATTTATCAATTATCATTTAATTAGTTAATGCCATCTTTACATACTAATTTCAGAAAATAGCTGTTCTCTACTTCCCTCATTCTGCTGGTAAAAATAGTTCCTAAGGAAACCTTACTTGTCATTCCTGATTTCTTCTACTATGATGATGATGATATGATGTGATATACTCCTAATTAGACATTAAGTAAACCTCTCTGATATCTGTTCCTTCCTTTCCGTTCCCACTCGTACCACTCTAGTCCAGGCTCCATGTTTCATCATATCTCATCTGAATTGCTACAGTAGCTTTCTCACTTATTTTCCTATTTCCAGTTTCTGCCATCTTATACAAATTGAACAACTTTATTACATTAGCCTTTCTAAAACAAAGTCAAAATCTGACTCCTCTATCAAAGCATGGCTGCTGATTCTCATCTATCCTCAGAATAAACTTCTCATTTTTAGGTTTTGTTTTCACCTCTCAGTCATACCGGTGCCAAATTAAACATTTTCTGTACTGTTCTCCAATTATTCAATGTATATTTTCTAACTCCTTCCATAACTGTTTTCTCCTTAAAGGCCAGGATCACATATTACTCTTCTCATAAAACCCCTAATACATTATGTTGTTTTTTGCAATATAATGCTGAGTAATTTTTCATTAATTTGAAATGAGTACAGTGGAATCTCCAGTTAACAAATTGCCTTCTCATATGTTCTAAATAAGAATATAAAGAGTTTAGGTTACAGAGACAAACCTTATTATTCACCCATGCTTCACTTCTACTATTCAAGCTTTTTATTTACGTTAATTATACAAATTGGTAAAAATGCCGAGGCTAATATATATACATATATATATATATATATATATATACATATATATATATTTATATATATACATATTTTGCATGGGCAGGCACAAGGCTAATATATTTTTAAAGCCATGATCAACAGAGCCCCTAGAAGCAAAGCATTTACAGCTTCACGTTATTATGCTTTCAATTGGCAAGATTTAAAATAAACCAGTATCCAAGGAGAAGCAAAAAGGAAATTGGATGAAATGAAAATGTACCATTATTTAAAAGAAGCAATGGCAACTATATGCTATCACCAATAGAAATCAAACTTACCTTGAAAATATAAAGCTATTCTCAAACACTGTGCTAGAAAATGGTTGTGAAAGAGAAATCATTTGAACAAATTTGCTCACTGAAACTTTTTGAGCCCCTGGACAAACACAAGGTTTGATAACTGAGAAAAGTATTTGTCCTTTGAAAATTCCAGGAATGGGTAAAACATGGCTTATAGTATTTTTGGTGGGAGAAGATGGTTTAAAGGATTAAAGAAACGAAGTCAAAAGTATTAATTATCTTCATATTTAAATATTTTATTTGACGTTAGCAACTTGTGTGTTTACCTAACTCTGTGACATATTCATCTGCAGGACATGGAAAACATTGGCCTATTTAAGAGGCCTTAATGAATGCCAACAAGTTTTTAAATTGCGCTTTGAGCACAAAACAATTCCAAAGTTAAGAGGGAAAACCATTGAATAAGTAGACACAATGACATTTTGAGCATTTCTCTGATTTACAAATGTTAGTCTACTTTTTGCTTTATCACTAAAAGGATACAAACACTTTAAAATATGTGTGTGTATTTGCAGGTGTGTGTGTGTATACCCAGATATGCACACAGTATAGAAACATTTCAAAGAAACAAATTTTTAGGGCACTGCCAAAGTGTTACAACAACTGTTTTCATAGACATTCGCATGCAATCACTACTAGACTACAACTTGTTAAAGCAAATAAGAATCTTAGTTAGCAGAACTCCTGGGAAAAATCTTTGAAAAAAGAGAAATGCTGAAACAAATTCACTTTTTTATTTGAACAGTAAATAAAATAATTTCCTTAAGCATGTGATTAACATAATACACTGTATTATCTAAGCTCAGAAAATAACTTTTGACTGTATACCCAGACCTGCAGTGTATACTCAGCAAATACTATTATTGGAAGAAAATGGACCATAAGGAGAATGGCTGAGGGATAGTGACAGGTTAGGTATCTATCCAGTAAAAAATAAAAAGGAAAGGCATAGCAAGGACTGGAGTGCATCTGCAAAGCAGTTGAGTAAAGAGAAAGTAAGCAGAAGGTAACAGAACCAATTAAATTGGAAAACAGCAACTAGTTTTGAAACAGGAATGAATTATGAAATTTAGATGGTTGGAAAGAAAGTTTAAAAAGAATTGCTCTTCTTTGCTGTAAGTTATACATAGAATTGTCACCATGAGCCAACATCCAGTTGGAATGCGAGTTGGTTAAATTGTATCATGAGTCATAGTACAAACCTTGTCAAAACAACCATACAGGATTGTTCTGAGCAACAAATGAGGCAATAGTTGTGAAGAAACTCCACAAACTGCAAAATGACACACATATAAGCAGGCCATATTTACGAAATATTCAATCTTTCCTTCCAACTCTGGGGAAATGCAATGCGCTTTTTAGACCACAGTGTGGAGGAAACTTCCTCTGCTACTTTATCATAATTTTGTACAACAGCAGGATCCACAGTCACTGTGAAGACTGACTCTGTGAAGTAGAGCAAATATGGTGGAAAACTGATCTAATAGAAAAGCATGCAGATACGTACGCAGGCAATGTCTTCATTCCTTAGATTATCCATCAGCATTTCTTTGGGGGAGAAATTATTCAGTGGACAGAATAAAGTGATTCCCTTTTCTGCTTCACACTAACCCTTATAAACTTTTATTGTCTGCACATTAATAGAGTTAAATTATTCTAATTTTAGAATTAAATGATTCTAATTTCTCCCTTAGATCAAGACAACCTGAGAGGGTAAAAAGATGATATAAACGCATCAAAACAATATTTTTCCTTGCATATGAAACACTGGAAAAGAACAAAGCATGAGATGTATTAGGCGTATGGTGACCATTTTACAATTAGGAAACTGATGCTTACTGAGACAAATTTATTCAAAGCCACTCATCTAATACCACAGAGCCCAAATTTGACCTTTGGGTTTGTTTCATGTCAAAGTCCTGCCTGGAATACAACACAGCCTCCCATCATCAAAAGAGATCAAGAAAATAAACAGTGAGAAGAGCCTAGATATTTTTTAGCTTTTTTTTCTTGTTAGCTCTATTATTTAAGAAATTATTTTGGCATTGAATACTATGTCCATTAAACTTTATAAATACCTGAAACAGCATTTCCTTGACCCCTAAACTTTACTAATTTTATATAGACAATTCATCATATCAGAAGCACAGATAATTGTGAGTGAATGCATTAATCATCAGTAGCTGTTAACAACACAAAAAGAGAGAAAAACAGACATTATGTGCTACCAAGTAAAAGAACACAACATCTAGAAATTATTCCTGCCAAAAAATTATATTTTAATCTGATCAAGCCTTTAGTTCCCACTATCAATTTGGGGAAACAAAAAAGTAGAGAAACTTAAAAGTAACAGGATGTAATCAACAAAACAGACTCTGGCAAATGATACAAGAGAAACCATGTCACTTCTTCAATGAAATAAATTGCAAGGAAAATAGATGAAAGGGAAGCATATAAACTTAAAACAGTTAAGATGGAGCAGCTAGAAGAAAAAATGAAAAATCGTGGAACTGTAACCCATAACCCACGGTTTGTAATTCATACCAAAACTTTAAAATCTGTTCTATAACTACTTGTTAAAGTGTACTTGGAAATTTTTTGCTTTTTTATATATATGTTATATTTTGCAATTTAAAAAAATGATTAAAGGGTGGGCCATGGTGGCTCAGCAGGCAGACTTCTTGCCTGCCATGCTGGAGACCTGGGTTCAATTCCTGTTGCCTGCCCACGTAAAAAAAATAGTAATAATAAAATAAAAAAGACAATTAAGAAACCTACTTGGATCCTGATTACTAAAAATATAAAAGCAAGCGGCATTATGAGATAATTTGGAATCTGAACCCTGATTGGGTATTTACTGATATTAAGGAATTATTGTTAACTTTAAGTATGAAATGGAATCATAGTTAAGTTTTTAATGGTCCCATAATTTTTAGTTATATAAAGAAAAAAGACTAAATGATGTCATGTCTGTATTTGTTTCAAAATAATACTGGTGGAGGGGAGTGACTGGGGTCTAGCTAAACAAGATTGTTCAGGAACTGATAATAGTTGGATCAAGGTTTTGAGAACACGAGATTTATTATAATATTATGCGTACTTATGTGCATGTTTGAAATATCTGAAGTGAAAAAAACAGCAACTGAAATACCATGATTGAAAATGTCATAATATTTTTTCAAGGAAAGAAACATATTATCATTGAATCAAAGAGCTGAAAAGGACCTTAGAAGCAATCTATTCAAACCCCCTCATTTTATAAATAAGAGAATTAAGGCTCAGTTAAGTAGTGACTTTCTCAGGGTCACAAAACTTGTCAGTTCCAGACTTAAGATCAGCGTTTAAATCTCCAAACTTGTAGTCCAGGGCTATGTTCCTTTGCAAACCATAGGGAATGATTGCATCTAAACATTTAGTCCAGAATATCCCCAAAATTTACTGCAATAAAAGTAAACTAGGTGGCAATGAATGTTAGTTCATGCCAAAAATGAGCTGTCAGTCACTGTCATAAGGTCTGTTTCTTTCTGAGAACCATGGTTTCCTGCTGGATTGGAGAACCCAAACTGGGTACCTTCCTCTTGTCCAAAGAAGACAGAGGCAGGATGCGTGTTCCATTCCAATTTGGTTGGTGTCAGTAGTTCCGGGACACTGTTTTCACAAAGGGTGCTTGAAGAAGTCAGGTCATCTGTGTCCACTGTTAACTTACTGCTAGGAGTTAAAGCTTGGGGACCTTGACTTGAGTTCTTCATAGCCAAAGAGCCCAGAGACCCCAATGGCCCTGCACTTATACTTAGAACATCATCCATATCAAAAGTGGAATGCTGAATACCTGCCCCCACTGCTGTTCCAAAAAAGAGAGAGGTATCCAGACCTTGAGGAAGGTTACCAGTAGTCATCAAGGACCGAGGGTCCACAGCTTGCTCCAAGTAATTATTATTAGCAGGGAGATTACTCCCTGTCAGAGTCGAGCTCACAGAAGTCATGTCTAATGTTAAGATTCCAGAGTTCACCAACGATGTGCCCAGTACTGCAGCAGAACTCTTGTCAGGCACATCTGAGAACAGAGATACTAGGTCTGCATCACTGAGATCACTCTGTACCTGGCTGGTAAGTTCACTGCTAGGTGTAAGAGAATTCGCAGATTGTAGCTGAGCTAAGAGACCATGACCAAGGTTGTGCTTTTTGGCCATGTGGGTCTTCATACTGTGCTTGGATGTGAAGAGTCTATTACATGTGGAGACTGGACAACGGCTTTTCCAAATGTCCACATCCTGCTGGTGTTTCTTGGAGTGAATGTAGAGACTGCTGCGAGCAGAGAACCTGGAACAGCAGCCTTCCACGGGGCACACGAAGGGCTTTGTGCCTAGATGGGTTATCCTATGGCCTTTCAGATGTTCGGCCCTCGTGAATGATTTCCCACAGCCTTCCACAGGGCATGTGAACCTCCGATCATCATAGTGTTTTCTTTTGTGCCTTAAGAGTTTGGACATGCTGGTGAAGTTCCAGCCACAGCCGTTAAAGTCACAAAGGAAAGGTCTCTCACCAGTGTGGCTCCGCAGGTGAATTTTCAGCCGACAAGCCTTGTCATATTGTTTGTTGCAGCCAGGAAAGGAGCAGGAAAAGAGTTCCTGTTCCCTGAAATGGGCGCGATTATGGGAAAATAGGGCACTCACTGTGATAAACGTCTTCTTGCAGCCAGAAAACGCACACTGGTAGGGCCTCTCTGGCTCGAAGTGGCTGCGGTGGTGAGTGCTGAGCTTGGCCTGAGTGGGGAAGCTCTCTTCGCACACCTCGCACTTAAATGAGTTCTCCTGCTCATGGCCCTTCATGTGCGCCTTGAGGTTGTACACGGTGGTGAAACTTTTGCCACAGCCCTCCGCGGGGCAGCCAAAGGGTCGCAGTTTGTCGTGCGACTGCAGATGCCGCTTCAGCTTGTAAGAGGTGGTGAAGGTCCAGCCACAGCCACCCAAGGAGCATCTGAAGGGCCTTTGGCCTTGGCTGTTGCTGTGTGTCAGCAGGTGCACCTTCAGCTGATGCTTCCTAGCGAAGGTCTGCTCGCACTGCGCTTCAGGACATACATGCAGCTCCATCCTAGGACCCCGACCTGGCGGCCCGCGGGGACCCTCCGCGGCGGCCACGCCCTCCACTTCCTCCTTGGGTGAGGGTGCGGGGTCTGCACGCTCCATCCGCAGGAGGTCAGGCGGCAGCTCCAGACAGTGGCCAGGCTGCGCGGTATGAGGGACCACTGCTTGGGGAACGATCAGACATTTTGTCTGCTGATCGGACGTGACCCCGGGTTCCCAGGCGGGAGTTGGGGGGGTGGCCAGGGTGAGGACGCAGTTCTCGAAGCTCAAAAGCAGGTTCGGGTTGTGGATAGTGACTGTGCCGGAGAAACTTGGGGCGGGGCCGGGGCAGGGGCAGGCCCCGGGGCTGGTGATCTGGGCCAGGGTGGAGGTGGGCCCCACCGATAGGCAGTGACGGTGGCCCGCGGGGTTAGTGCTGTGCTTGCTCCCCTTTAACCCAGGGCTCGGCTCCGCCTCCTCCCTCCACATGGGCTCAAAGGCCTGGCCAGCACCCGCGGTCTCCACTTGGCCACCCACCGGGTCCAGCAGCACCAGGAAGAAGTCGTCGCCGCCACCGGGCCGATCCTGCCCCAGCGCCTGCGGGCTCTGGCGCCAGCCCCGTGAGACCGCGCTGGCTTCTTTGCGCCGCCGCCCAGGCCCGCCATCTTGAGGGCCCCGGAGCAGCAGGCTGCACGCAGAAACCTGGCTGGCCGGCAAATAGAGCCCTCCGTGGACTCGGCCGTCCGCGGTGCCTCCACCGCCGCCGCTCTGTAGTATCCTGCGAGTCGGGAGCATCCTGGAGATTTCCATCTCGGCGTCCGTGAGGCTCCCGGGTAACCACAGCCACCCAGAAGTCGCGACCCCGCCCCCTGCCGCGGGCTCAACACTTTCCCGAAGGGAGAAAAAAGTGCAATGCGCAGAAACCTGCCCTATCAGATATTAAAACGTATTTAACGCCACAGTGATTTAAATATTCTGGTACTCACACGAGATAAAACGTGTCTCTGGAATAGATTAGAAAGCCCAGAGACAGAGTCTAGCGTGCATAAATAATTTCCACAATTAATAGTGATAGGTAATCAAGGCGGTTTTCCGAGGTAGTGGGGAAGTGACAGCTTATTGAGTAAATGGTGCTGGAATAGGTTGGTATCTATCTGATAAAAGCAATTTAAATCTGTACTTACTGTATATACGAAAATAACAATACCCTAGCCCCTTCTACTACTAAGCATAGTGCTTACTACTTTGTATATGCTTAAAATTGTTTCCTATAAAAAGTCTTGGACATTTCTCATGGAGCACACGTGTAAAAATCTCGCGGGGTTATACATCCAAGAATATAATTACAGAGCCATAGATAATTCCAAATTGCTTTTGGTGGTGTTGTGCCAGTTAACAATCCCACTAAAAGTGTAGACTTCTGCTGCTGCACTTTCACTTCTCTCAGCTACTACCAGAATTTAACTTTTGGATTTTCTTTTCTGCGAAAGGCCTGTTTAAATTTGTCCTTTACTCATTTTTCTATTTGATTTTCCATCTTATGCTTAATGATTTAATGGGTTCATTCATATTTTAAACACTAGTCTCATTATATGGCCAAAATATAATCTTTTGTCTGTCACTTCTATTTTCACTTGTATTATGTTGTCTTTTATGAACAGAAAATCTTAATTATAATATAGTCGATTTTGTCATTGTTTTCCTTATGATTAGTGCTTTTCTGTTTTAACAAATCTGTTACTTCCCTGGGGGCCATGAAAATATTCTCTATATTGTCTTCTAATATATTTATGGTTTTAACTTTCTCATTTGAGGTTTAATCCACCTGCAGTTCATATTTGTGCATAATTTTGAGTTCTTTTGTTTGTTTGTTTTTAGTATGGATATCCATTTGTCTCAGTGAATCACTTCCTGAAAAGGCTTCTCTTTTCTCTACTTATTTACAGTGAGTGGCATGTTTGACATGTATCAAGTATCTACATATGTGTGAACAAGTTTGTATACCATTTATTAAGTTCCATAGCTCTATGCAATACCACACTCTCTTAATTACTACACATCTGTAGTTAGTTCTGGTATTTGATATGAGAAGTCAATTCTACCTTGTTCTTCAAAAATATCCTGGATAAGAGGGTGCAAGGGTAGTTCAGTGGTAGAATTCTCGCCTGCCATGTGGGAGACCTGGGTTTGATTCCTGGCCCATGCGGTTCCCCCCCAAACAGACAAACAAGCAAAAAACCAAACAAACAAAAATTCAATAAATGGTGCTGCAATAATGGGATACTCATGTGGAAAATGAATGGAATGTGACCCCACCATACAGCATACAAAAGAAAAATCAAAGAAAGAAAGAAAAAAGTGTCCTGGATATTTCTGGTCCTTTTCCATTCCATTTGCATTGTAACTTCATCTGAATAAATTCAACTGAAAGCTTAGTTGGGGTTCTAGTTAGGATTCTGTTGAAGCTTTAGATTGGACATCTCTTAATTTTCTGCCTTCTAAATCAAGTAGGTTGACTTAATAACAGGAATTTATTAGCTCAAGCTTTTGAGACTAGAATAAATGCAAAATGGAGGTGTCAGCAAGGCAGTGCTCTCTCCCAGAAGACTGGGGCATTCTGGGCCTGGCTGCCAGCTGTCCTTGGTCTTTGGCTTTTCTGTCACATGGCAATACATATGGCTGCAGCTTCTCCTTTCTCTTCTGGATTCCACTGATTTCCATCTTCTGGCTGCCCAGGTGGTTTCTCTTCCCATGTCCAATTTTCTCTGCTTATAAGGATTTCAGCCATATTGTATTATGACCCACCCTCATTCAATTTAGGCGTATCTTAACTAATAACATCTTCAAAGGTCCTATTTACAATTGGATTCGCATCTACAGAACCAGGAGTTGGGACATGAACAGGCCTTTTTTGGGGGGACATGACTCAATACCCAATACCAGCCTTTCAATATTGAATTTTTGGCTCATGAATGTGGTTTTTCCTCTCCTTTGAAAGTACTACCATTCAAATTTCTGTTTTCCAGATTTGTTGCTGGTAAATAGAACGCAATTGGTTTTTGTATGTTGTTTTTTTCCTACAAACATTTGTATTCTTACTGATTTGAAAAGTCTCTCTGTAAATACTGGTAGAATTCTATGTAAACAGTCATATGATCTGAAGATAATACCAGTTTTACTTCTTTCCTGCAAACATTTTATTTATTTCACTTGCACTTGCTGGGACCCAGGACACTGGTGAACAAAAGTGGTGATAGTGGGCACCCTTGTCATTATGCTGCATTCAAAGAGAATGCTTTCAATGATTATCTGATAAAAATAATGTTTTATGTAGATGTTGTGTAGCTATCTGTAGCAGTCTGAATCCACTCAGGAGATAGAAAGTACCCAATGACCAAAACAAGGCAAATTTAATATAAAGAATTATTAAACTATGATAAAGTCTAACATATAGCATTTGAGTAATATATAGGATACAATAAAAAACTCTATGTGGTACCATAAGGCTGAAGGATTGTAACCAGTAAAAGACAAATTTGGAAGGGGTCCCCTTCGTAAGGCTAAAGTTCACACCTCATTGGAAAAAGTGTAAATCAACCCAGTGAATTGCAAAGAAGTCCTCAGGTTTGCTGATACAGAGCCCTACGTGATCTACCATTTACCATCGCAAGTAAGCAGGAAGCAACCCTTTGAAGCTCAACGATGTTGACAAGCTGCAGCTGGTGACAAGTGTTTGGGTATGTGGTGGAAGTGTGGGGTGCTGGTACAGTAGGAGGCCTGAGACACACAGCATCTCTGTGCACAAAGTAAATCCTCAGCTTTGAGAGGGCTGCAGCATTGGGAGAACTACAGGAGATAAACTTGGTGGGGATGGGGATAAGAGGACAGGAAGCTTGGAGTGCAGGATGTCCCTAATGAAGAGGGTCATAAGAAAGTCACCAAGGAACCACACAGTGACTGAAAGTTCACAGAGGGACATTGATTTGGGTGCATGCCTGGGGGTGGGGTATCTCAGATGTCCACAAACTCAAACTACTGACCCACCATTCTACAGTTAGATATCCCAAGGAAAGACACTTTCTTCTTCAGTGTGCCTCCAGTGCCCTCTACTGAGAAAACATCATAATCATTTTACAAGAGAGATACTTAAAGAAATTCCGTCCATTATCAAAGAACATATACTGAAAGGTGAATTTGGAGTTGAAAGGCAATTAATTGATAATTGGCTTCATATTCTTTATCAAGTTAGGGGAAGTCTCTTCTATCCTTAGTTTGCATGAATATATACAATGAGATGATCTGCCAGGGTTATTATTGTTACCTAAACAAGGGAGAGCATTTATAATCCTATAGTTTCTTTAATAAACTAATGATTAATACACTTGGCCTGGCTGGCTCAGGAGTTTTAATAGTTTGCTTTGATTCTTGGTGTGACAAGAGTTCCTTAGCTTGAGCTGAGCTTGTTGGAAAATCCAGGCTCTGGCACAAAAGTTTGTCATTTGCTTATGGAATAGAATCTGTGAGCTCTGTGGTTTAGTCCTACCAAGGGCTTGCACGCTCCACCTCCAAGAGAGCTTTATTTGTGGTAAAATTGTGTTCCCAGCATAAGTGTGGGTAGGAAATGTTCTCACCAGGAATAGACCAGTTTAAGTTTTAAATGCAGGTTCAATTTCCTGGCAGCTGCACATGAGCTGAACAGGAAAAGACAGTGCTTTTGAGTTTCATTTAAAGCCATGACCTACAAAACCCCCTCCGTGGAGAAGCATGGCAATGGTTTCCTGTGTTGGTCTGACAAAGTATATATATATCCACCTATATTGAATATTTGGATTATTTAATTTAACTTTTCATCATCGGTTTTAAGCTTCGAAATGGATTAAGAATGATGGGAGAAAATGTCAAATATTTTTGCCATCCTTAAGTGCCCATCTTCTATTTAGCAACTGAAGTGGCCACTTCTATTGTGAGGAAGAGACATTTCAATCTAATTTTTTTTCTTTTGGTGTGTGAATATTCAATAGATGGAACAAGGGGAAACTACCCCCAAATCATAAGAAAAGTACTTCAATGGTTGCTCATCTTTTGCTCACTCTCTCACTGGGACAGCCATAGTCAGAACATACCCACATCCTGTGTACAGAAACCACTGAGGACAAATTAACCCAAAGCTTCCTATTCGCATGCAGATTTGGGTTGACCTCCCACCCTAGGCCCTTGAGACCTGATACACTGAGATTTGTATCCTACCACCTGTTCCAACTCCTTTAACAATGACACTCTGGTATCTGGTGAGACACAAATATGAAATCTGAAAAATTTGTTCACAGTCAGGAAGAGCAGCTTTCTAGAGAAGAACAACCTTGCAGTCTGCATATCTTCACTTTTATTTACTGTATATGGAGACCAAGGAAACATGGAATGGAAAGCTTCAGTTGTAAATTTGTATTTTTTAAAATGAAGTAGTAAGTCCAGATTGCATGGAAACCTCCTGTTTATGAACTCAAATATGCCCCTTAATTTGTATGACTTTACTTACCATTAAAGAAAGTATGCATTGCAAATCCAAAAAGAGAGGAACATTCATAGTTTGTATAAATAGTCTAATTTCAAGGAAATATATTATAAACCAATATAACTCAATCAAAGTACTCAATCCAGCACTTGTGATGAGAGTGACCATCATAACATTTAAGGAACTGATATACACAGACCAAGGAGATATGCAGTCCTTATTCCCAGACAGTGGTCTCTAACATCTTTATCAATCAAGGGCATCCATGACTCATTGTTGAGTTGATAATTATATAACTTGAAGCAGGAATATTTCATGATGGTCTGAAACACCTTGCATTCAGAGTGCAAGAATGCTTTCAAATGTTCTGAGATGATGATGAGAACTCATAAAACCACCTAAAAGCAGCTTCCATTGACCACGTAAGAGACCACATGAGCACTGATAAATAAAAAAGTATAGTTTTTGTTAATTCTTTTTGCCCATAAGTAAGAGAAAGAATTATTTTTCTTTCTAGTAATTAGCATTATATCAAGTTAATTTTATTCTCATAGAAAGTAACTGTTGTTCAAACTGAATTGTATATTTATTCTCATGATGAGTGAAAATATGTGCCTACAGTCCAGGCTCTAGAGAAAGGTCACACTCAACAGAAAGTAAGGGCTCTCTTCCCAAGAAGTGCTATAGGTGGCTTAGTGCTGGCTGATAACATTGCCCTTTTCTATTTCATTGTCAATTTGAATGAAGGTCAACTTGTTAGCAATAATTTTTAGTAGTAGAGAAGCTTTCTTCTCTAGAAAGCTGCTCCTCCTGACTGTGAACAAATTTTTCAGATTTCATATTTGTGTCTCACCAGATACCAGAGTGTCATTGTTAAAGGAGTTGGAACAGGTGGTAGGATACAAATCTCAGTGTATCAAACATGCTTGAAGTTCTCAAACATGTTTCATTACACAAATGTCTTTCTGACAATTTGAGAAGTGTCTGGATCATCACACATTTATATTGGAGTAAACGTTTTTTATCTTGATGAAAATCATCTTATCATTTCTCAATTTATAATGTGTGCTTTTTGTGTCTTATTTAAAATGTTATTTTTTCACCCAAGGTCACAAAGATTTTTTTCATATTGTTTTTTGTTTTTGTGGCTAATATGAGAAAGCCTTATCATTTTTTATTTTTAGAATTATTTTAGAATTTATTTAGTTGGTGTATAGTTCTTCAGAGGAAAGGCAGCTAACTTTCAATTGAGGTTCTTTCTTACATGGGAAAGTACAGGGTGATCTCTGCTGGCCTTCTCTCCAGGCCTCTGGAGAAATTACAACCTTCCCCGGGGTAATTTCTTTCTGCATCTCCAAAGGCCTGGGCTGAGCTGCGAGTGTTGAGATGAAGTATGCTGAGCTGCTTGGGCTGCGCTACATTGAACGCTCTCATTTAAGCACCAGCCAATTAAATCAAACATCATTCATTACAGCAGGCATACCTTTTAGCCGACTGCAGATGTAATGAGCAACAGATGAGGTTCACATGCCACTGTGTCATGTCCACAGCAACAGAACTAGGCACGTTCACCTGGCCAAGTTGACAACTGAATCTAACTACCACATTAATATATAGATATAAAATGATATTTTGTATTTTAAATTTCTATCCTGAAATATTGCTGAGTCTTTCTTTTGTTCTAGAATTTTCTCTGTAGAATCCTAAGATTTTCTACATTCAATATGTCATCTGCGATAAAGATAGTTTTACTTCTTTGAGAGTGAGTTTACTCAGTATATTCATTTACTTCAGTATAATGAATATAAATAGTATCAACAGGCTGTTTTATTTGTTTCTCAAGGAATGGGAAAGCATTCATTTTTTCACTATTATGTATGAAGGTAGCCACATGGTTTTTATTAGTGTCCTTTATTAGGTTGAGGATGTTTCTTTCTTGTTCCACTTTACTGAAAGTTTTTATTTTGAATAAGAATTAAGTTTTTAAAGTGCTTTTTCTGCATCTTTGAGGTAATCACATAGTTTTTATCCTTTTGTGCATTAATGTGGTGAATTAAATTGGCTTGGTTTCTGAAAATTTTATTGCGATAACTGTACATTCACATGCAGTTGTTTGAAATAATAAACAGAGATCTTATATACAATTTGATTGTCTCTTCATCCTTCCTGTGGTTGATAATTGTGTTCGGTAGAAAGTTACAGAGAAAATGGGTCTTCACCCTCTTGTCCAGGTTAAACCAAACTTGCTTTTATGAGATAAAACTTAATTGTTGACACTCACGCTTCCGGAGAAGATGGTGGCTTAGTAAGACGCGCGGGTCTTAGTTCCTCCTTCAGAAAAGCAACTAAAGAAACAGAAACAATACGAAACAGCTCCCGGAGTCACGACAGAGACCAAAAAGACAGCGTACCCCATTCTGGAACAGCTGAACGGGCAGGGAGAATCTGCTGCGGTGAGCTACCTGAGGGGCGCACGTTTTCCCGGCCGGGGCGGCTGGCGACTGGGGTCCCCTCCACGCACGTGGCTCCCCGGTCTGACTGGGAACGTTGGATAGCAGGGCCCTCCCATCACGCTTGGCGTTTCGGGCCAGCTGGGCAATTAGGACCGGCACTCTCCCAAGCCGCGGCGGCCAGCGACCCCCACCTCCACGCGCGGTTTCCCGGGCGGACTCCCGTGCAGACAGACGAGCGCCACCTACTGGGCAGGAAAAGAAAAACAGAGCCCAGAGATTTCACAGAAAAAGCTTTCAACCAGCTGGGTCCCACACCCAGGGAAATCTGATCAAATGCCCAGACACCAGCAGAAAATAATGAATGACGCTCGGAAAATTGAAGATATGGCCCAGTCAAAGGAACAAACCAATAGTTCAAATGAGATACAGGAGCTGAGACAACTAATGCTGAATATACGAACAGAAATGGAAAAATTCTTCAAAAACCAAATCAATAAATTGAGGGAGGACATGAAGAAGATATGGGCTGAACAAAAAGAAGAAATAGAAAATCTGAAAAAACAAATCACAGAACGTATGGGAGTGAAGGACAAAGAAGAAAAAATGGAAAAAACAATGGATACCTACAATGGTAGATCTAAAGAGACAGAAGCTACAATTAGTGAACTGGAGGATGGAACATCTGAATTCCAAAAAGAAACAGAAACTATAGGGAAAAGAATGGAAAAACTTGAGCAGGGGATCAGGGAACTGAATGACAATATGAAGCGCACAAATATACGTGTTGTGGGTGTCCCAGAAGGAGAAGAGAAGGGAAAAGGAGGAGAAAAACTAATGGAAGAAATTATCACTGAAAATTTCCCAACTCTTATGAAAGACCTAAATTTACAGATCCAAGAAGTGCAGCGCACCCCAAAGAGAATAGACCCAAATAGGCGTTCTCCAAGACACTTACTAGTTAGAATGTCAGAGGTCAAAGAGAAAGAGAGGATCTTGAAAGCAACAAGAGAAAAACAATCTGTCACATACAAGGGAAACCCAATAAGACTATGTGTAGATTTCTCAGCAGAAACCATGGAAGCTAGAAGACAGTGGGATGATATATTTAAATTACTAAAAGAGAAAAACTGCCAACCAAGACTTCTATATCCAGCAAAATTGTCCTTCAAAAATGAAGGAGAAATTAAAACATTTATAGACAAAAAGTCACTGAGAGAATTTGTGACCAAGAGACCAGCTGTGCAAGAAATACTAAAGGGAGCACTAGAGTCAGATATGAAAAGACAGAAGAGAGAGGTATGGAGTAAAGTGTAGAAAGAAGGAAAATCAGATATGATATATATAATACAAAAGCCAAAATGGTAGAGGAAAATATTATCCAAACAGTAATAATACTAAAAGTTAATGGACTGAATTTCCCAATCAAAAGACATAGAATGGCAGAATGGATTACGACCCAGCAATACCACTGCTAGGTATCTACTCAAGGGACTTAAGGGCAAAGACACAGACGGACATTTGCACACCAGTGTTTATAGCAGCATTATCTACAATTGCAAAGAGATGGAAACAGCCAAAATGTTCATCAACAGACGAGTGGCTAAACAAACTGTGGCATATACCTACGATGGAATATTATGCAGCTTTAAGACAGACTAAACTTATGAAGCATGTAATAACATGGATGGACCTAGAGAACATTATGCTGAGTGAGTCTAGCCCAAAACTAAAGGACAAATACTGTAAGGTTCCACTGATGTGAACCGACATTTGAGAATCAGCTTGGAATATATCATTGGTAACAGAGACCAGCAGGAGTTAGAAACAGGGTAAGATAATGGGTAATTGGAGCTGAAGGGATACAGACTGTGCAACAGGACTAGATACAAAAACTCAAAAATGGACAGCACAATAATACCTAAGTGTAATGTAACTATGTTGGAACACTGAATGAAGCTGCACCTGAAATATGGTTTTTTGTTTGTTTGTGTGTTTGTATCTTTTGTTTTTGTTTTTTTCTTTTTCCTTTTTATATATATATATATTATTAGTATTATTATTTTAATTCTCTTCTCTATATTAACATTCTATATTTTTTTCTGCTGTTTTGCTAGTTCTTTTCCTAAATCGATGCAAATATACTAAGAAATGATGATCATACATCTATGTGATGATACTAAGAATTACTGAGTGCATTTGTAGAATGGAATGATTTCTAAATGTTGTGTTAATTTCTTTTCTTTTTTTTGATTAATAAAAAAATTTAAAAAAAAAAAACTTAATTGTTATGGTGTGATGCATTTTGAATATATTCCTGGAGTGGATTTGCTAATATTTTGTTAAAGATTTCCCTGACTATATTTAAGGGAGATGTAGCTCTCTAGCTTCTTTTCTAGTAATATATATCTGGTTTATGTCTCTAGGTAATGTTGGCTGATAAAATGAGTTGTGACATTTTCTGAAAGAGTTTGCTTGGATTGGCATAAATTGTTTCTTAACTGTTTCATAGAACTCATCAGTATATCCAATTCAACTTTTTTCTTTAAAGGGGCTCTAATTAGGAATTTAATTCCATCATAGATACAAGGATATTCAGATTTTATATTTACGCTAGTGTTAACTTTAGTAATTATTTTTGTCTTTTAAATATTTTTGTTACATCTAAATTGTCTGATTTATTGCCACAGAAATATTTATAATATTCCCATATTATCCATTTAATTTCTGTATTATTTGGTTGTCTTCTCTCTTTCTGATATTAGTAATATATGCTCTCTCTGCATTTATATAAGCATAGCTAGAATTTTATATATTTTATTGATCTTTCACAGAACCAGTTTTTCATTTATTTACGCATTTTTCGCATTTTTTTCAATGTTTTTATTTATCAGTGTGTCTGATATTTGGGTTTTCTGTTGGGCTGATTAAAATAACTTTTGGTCTTGCATATCTGATCGATATGATACCAGTAAATTATGATAAAAGTGTTTTAATTGTTGCTTGTCCTTTGATCACTCTCTTCCTGGGACAGGCAATGTACAGAGTATATTCACATTCTGTGTTCAGAAGCTACAGAGGCAAATTAATCTACAGCATGTTGTTTACTCACAAAAGGCTTCCTATTCTGGGCACCCTTAGACCCTAAACATAAGGACCTGCGTCTGAACAGGTAGCTTATCCTTAAATACTGCTGCGATTTGTAGCCTTACACAGTTCTTAAGTCTGACACTGGCAATGATGAGACACCAATGTGAAGTCTGACCTTTATACACTATCAGGAACAGCAGATTCCTAGGTCTCCTCCCCGGGAGGCTGTGACCACTAAGCGTCCAAGCGGGCCCTCCCGTTGTTAGAAATTGCTCAGAGCCCCTCTTTCTTTGCGGAAATGCACTCCTTCACTCCATTGGTTCTGAATGAGCGCAATGCAGCCGCATAGTCTCACTGATGGGGAAGGGGAATTTGAGAACTTCTCACTACTCAAGAACTACAAGGGTCACCAAAGGACTCATCGTCTCACTGTCACTCGAAGTGGCCTCTAACTCACCATGGTCACTCCTGAAACTACGCACAAAAGGAGAGAGAGGAAGATGAGGTGCAGGCGGCATGAAGGTGCGGTTCTTAGCCCCCGGGCTGCTAAATCCAACCTTACATACTCTAGCAAAATAGGCTGAGCAAGAGGCAAGATTTGTCACTGTTTCTAGTAGTTGTTTCTCTGTGTCCGGCTGGGGGAGGAAGTGGCCTGGGTAAAATCCGTGTTTTCACCTAGGGACCAGCAGCATTTTAGGCGAACTTGACAGTTACTTAACTATGGAAACCACTCTGAGCTCCTTTACATTAAGCTCTTGTTTCTATGGACACAAGCCTTTTCTTCCTGCCTCATTTTCTTCATAGTAAAAACAACCCAAACACACTCAGAGACCACTTGGCTCTTCCAAGACTTTGCTGGCCCCTATTCTCTCCCATCTGCAGAGTAGTTCACCTCCCCACTTCAGGGAATTTGATTTCAAGAAACACTCTTCTGAACTTTCTTCTTCCTATGGAGGACGCTCTGACCATGTTTCCCAGGCCAGCGAATGGATCTATAGCATGAACTCTCCACGCCTCATTTTCCGCGAGTCGAGTACATGGCTGCAAAACACTTGTCCCAGCTATCTCTTCAGTAGGGAACTTTGCAGGGTCAGATTCTCTGCCCTCAGGTCTGCGGGTTATGGGATGTCTTCATGTCTCCCAGTCTTCTGTTTAACTTTCAGCTTTGTTACCTGATGAGGATGAAGACCAGAATTGTATGCGCATTTTTCTTCTGCCCATTTTACTGTTGTCGTCACCATTGTTCCCCTCCTGCAACCAGAAGCTAATCCCCCAGGGCCCCAGACAACATTAGATAGGCTCATTTTTATCTGAGCTCTGGTTCAGAGTTCTCTATGAGGTGAGCTGCGGACTGAAACTCAGCGCAGGGAGCAGGACCTGAAATAAGAAGAGAGTGTAGCCACAATGGACAAAGCCTGGTTTGTTTGTTTGTTTTTCCTGCAGCTGGATTTGCAGGGTAGTTACTGGTTTTCACATCATTTATCTATCACATGCAGATGTGAGGTTCATGCTTTAATGCCTAGTGGTCTCAGAAGGTCACTTCTATTTAGTATGTCACTACTGTACAGGTCCAGGCCTAAGAAAACTCTTTGGTCTGGCTGGTTTTGCTTCAACTGGTCCTGCACACATGTTACCTTTCAAAGAGAAAGCATTTCCCCAAAGATTTTTTTTTTTTTTGGGCTTTCAAAATGATATTTTATTAACATGGAGGCTTCTATCTTTAGATTACAGACAACTTTAAAAAGGGAATCAGTGTCATTCTGGTCCTCACTTGATGCCGTGGTGGTAGTGGGGGGTCAGAGAGATGAGAGGGATTTTCTTTTCTGATGTTAGTTGACATTCTAGAAATAGTCCAGGCTTCTGGGCATCCACATTAGGACCTTCTCAGAGTTCTGCTTACCCCAATTGAGGTTTCGTTTGATAGGATTGTCTCTCTTCTTTTTTTTTTTTTTTTTTATTAACGGAAAGAAAAAAAATTAACACAACATTTAGAAATCATACCATTCTACATATGCACTCAGTAATTCTTAACATCATCACATAGATGCATGATCATCATTTCTTAGTACATTTGCATCGGTTTAGAGGAACTAGCAACACAACAGAAAAAGATATAAAATGTTAATATAGAGAAAAGAAATAAAAGTAGTAATATTAGTAAAAAAAAAAAACCTATAGCTCAGATGCAGCTTCATTCAGTGTTTTAACATGATTACTTTACAATTAGGTATTATTGTGCTGTCCATTTTTTACTTTTTGTATCTAGTCCTGTTGCACAGTCTGTATCCCTTCAGCTTCAATTACCCATTATCTTACCCTGTTTCTAACTACTGCTGGACTCTGTTACCAATGACATATCTCAAGTTTATTCTCGAATGTCCGTTCATATCAGTGGGACCATACAGTATTTGTCCTTTAGTTTTTGGCTGGACTCACTTTTCAGCATAATATTCTCTAGGTCCATCCATGTTATTTCATGCTTCATAAGTTTATCTTGTCTTAAAGCTGCATAATATTCCATCGTATGTATATACCACAGTTTGTTTAGCCATTCTTCTGTTGATGGACATTTTGGCTGTTTCCATCTCTTTGCAATTGTAAATAATGCTGCTATAAACATTGTTGTGCATTTGTTGTGCAAATGTCCGTTTGTGTCTTTGCCCTTAAGTCCTTTGAGTAGATACCTAGCAATGATATTGCTGGGTCGTATGGCAATTCTATATTCAGCTTTTTGAGGAACCGCCAAACTGCCTTCCACAGTGGTTGCACCATTTGACATTCCCACCAACAGTGGATAAGTGTGCCTCTTTCTCCGCATCCTCTCCAGCACTTGTCATTTTCTGTTTTGTTGATAATGGCCATTCTGGTGGGTGTGAGATGATATCTCATTGTGGTTTTGATTTGCATTTCTCTAATGGCCAGGGACATTGAGCATCTCTTCATGTGCCTCTTGGCCATCCATATTTCCTCTTCTGGTAGGTGTCTGTTCAAGTCTTTTTCCCATTTTGTAATTGGGTTGGCTGTCTTTTTGTTGTTGAGATGAACAATCTCTTTATAAATTCTGGATACTAGACCTTTATCTGATATGTCATTTCCAAATATTATCTCCCATTGTGTAGGCTGTCTTTCTACTTTCTTGATGAAGTTCTTTGATGCACAAAAGTGTTTAATTTTGAGGAGCTCCCATTTATTTATTTCTTTCTTCAGTGCTCTTGCTTTAGGTTTAAGGTCCATAAAACCGCCTCCAGTTGTAAGATTCATAATATCTCCCTACATTTTCCTCTAACTGTTTTATGGTCTTAGACCTAATGTTTGGATCTTTGATCCATTTTGAGTTAACTTTTGTATAAGGTGTGAGATACGGGTCTTCTTTCATTCTTTTACATATGGATATCCAGTTCTCTAGGCACCATTTATTGAAGAGACTGTTCTGTCCCAGGTGAGTTGGCTTGACTGCCTTATCAAAGATCAAATGTCCATAGATGAGAGGGTCAATATCTGAGCACTCTATTCGATTCCATTGGTCGATATATCTATCTTTATGCCAATACCATGCTGTTTTGACCACTGTGGCTTCATAATATGCCTTAAAGTCAGGCAGCGCGAGACCTCCAGCTTCATTTTTTTCCTCAAGATGTTTTTAGCAATTCGGGGCAACCTGCCCTTCCAGATAAATTTGCTTATTGGTTTTTCTAATTCTGAAAAATAAGTTGTTGGGATTTTGATTGGTATTGCATTGAATCTGTAGATCAGTTTAGGTAGGATTGACATCTTAATTATATTTAGTCTTCCAATCCATGAACACAGTATGCCCTTCCATCTATTTAGGTCTTCTGTGATTTCTTTTAGCAGTTTTTTGTAGTTTTCTTTATATAGGTTTTTTGTCTCTTTGGTTAAATTTATTCCTAGGTATTTTATTCTTTTAGTTGCGATTCTAAATGGGATTCATTTCTTGATTTCCTACTCAGCTTGTTCATTACTAGTGTATAGAAAAGCTACGGATTTTTGAATGTTGATCTTGTAGCCTGCTACTTTGCTGTACTCATTTATTAGCTCTAGTAATTTTGTTGTGGATTTTTCTGGGTTTTCGACGTATAGTATCATATCGTCTGCAAACAGTGATAGTTTTACTTCTTCCTTTCCAATTTTGATGCCTTGTATTTCTTTTTCTTGTCTAATTGCTTTGGCTAGAACCTCCAACACAATGTTGAATAATAGTGGTGATAGTGGACATCCTTGTCTTGTTCCTGATCTTAGGGGGAAAGTTTTCAATTTTTCCCCATTGAGGATGATATTAGCTATGGGTTTTTCATATATTCCCTCTATCATTTTAAGGAAGTTCCCTTGTATTCCTATCTTTTGAAGTGTTTTCAACAGGAAAGGATGTTGAATCTTGTCAAATGCCTTCTCTGCATCAATTGAGATAATCATATGATTTTTCTGCTTTGATTTGTTGATGTGGTGTATTACATTAATTGATTTTCTTATGTTGAACCATCCTTGCATACCTGGGATGAATCCTACTTGGTCATGATGTATAATTCTTTTAATGTGTTGTTGGATACGATTTGCTAGAATTTTATTGAGGATTTTTGCATCTATATTCATTAGAGAGATTGGTCTGTAGTTTTCTTTTTTTGTAATATCTTTGCCTGGTTTTGGTATGAGGGTGATGTTGGCTTCATAGAATGAATTAGGCAGTTTTCCCTCCACTTCGTTTATTTTGAAGAGTTTGAGGAGAGTTGGTACTAATTCTTTCTGGAATGTTTGATAGAATTCAGATGTGAAGCTGTCTGGTCCTGGACTTTTCTTTTTAGGGAGCTTTTGAATGACTAATTCAATCTCTTTACTAGTGATTGGTTTGTTCAGGTCATCTATGTCTTCCTGAGTCAAAGTTGGTTGTTCATGTCTTTCCAGGAACCCATTTCATCTAAATTGTTGTATTTATTAGCGTAAAGTTGTTCATAGTCTCCTGTTATTACCTCCTTTATTTCTGTGAGGTCAGGAGTTATGTCTCCTCTTCCATTTCTGATCTTATTTATTTGCATCCTCTCTCTTCTTCTTTTTGTCAATCTTGCTAAGGGCCCATCAATCTTATTGATTTTCTCATAGAACCAACTTCTGGTCTTATTGATTTTCTCTATTGTTTTCATGTTTTCAATTTCATTTCTTTCTGCTCTAATCTTTGTTATTTCTTTCCTTTTGCTTGCTTTGGGATTAGTTTGCTGTTCTTTCTCCAGTTCTTCCAAGTGAACAGTTAATTCCTGCATTTTTTGCCTTTTCTTCTTTTCTGATATAGGCATTTAGGGCAATAAATTTCCCTCTTAGCACTGCCTTTGCTGTGTCCCATAAGTTTTGATATGTTGTGTTTTCATTTTCATTCGCTTCTAGGTATTTACTAATTTCTCTTGCAATTTCTTCTTTGACCCACTTGTTGTTTAAGAGTGTGTTGTTGAGCCTCCATGTATTTGTGAATTTTCTGGCACTCCGCCTATTATTGATTTCCAACTTCATTCCTTTAGGATCTGAGAAAGTGTTGTGTATGATTTCAATCTTTTTAAATTTGTTAAGACTTGCTTTGTGACCCAGCATATCGTCTATCTTTGAGAATGATCCATGAGCACTTGAAAAAAAGGTGTATCCTGCTGTTGTGGGATGTAATGTCCTATAAATGTCTGTTAAGTCTAGCTCATTTATAGTAATATTCAGATTCTCTATTTCTTTATTGATCCTCTGTCTAGATGTTCTGTCCATTGATGAGAGTGGTGATTCTCAGTGGTCACTTCAGTCTCCAACTATTATGGTATATGTGTCTATTTTTTTTTTCAGTGTTTGCAGTTTATTCCTCACATATTTTGGGGCATTCTGGTTCGGTGCATAAATATTTATGATTGTTATGTGTTCTTGTTTAATTGTTCCTTTTATTAGTATATAGCGTCCTTCTTTGTCTCTTTTAACTGTTTTACATTTGAAGTCTAATTTGTTGGATATTAGTATAGCCACTCCTGCTCTTTTCTGGTTGTTATTTGCATGAAATATCTTTTCCCAACCTTTCACTTTCAACCTATATTTATCTTTGGGTCTAAGATGTGTTTCCTGTAGACAGCATATAGAAGGATCCTGTTTTTTAATCCATTCTGCCAGTCTATGTCTTTTGATTGGGGAATTCAGTCCATTAACATTTAGTGTTATTACTGTTTGGATAATATTTTCCTCTACCATTTTGCCTTTTGTATTATATATATCATGTCTGACTTTCCTTCTTTCTACACTCTTCTCCATACCTCTCTCTTCTGTCTTTTTGTATCTGACTCTAGTGCTCCCTTTAGTATTTCTTGCAGAGCTGGTCTCTTGGTCACAAATTCTCTCAGTGACTTTTTGTCTATAAATGTTTTAGTTTCTCCCTCATTCTTGAAGGACGATTTTGCTGGATATAGGAGTCTTGGTTGGCAGTTTTTCTCTTTTAGTAACTTAAATGTATCATCCCACTGTCTTCTAGCTTCCATGGTTTCTGCTGAGAAATCTACACATAGTCTTATTGGGTTTCCCTTGTATGTGATGGATTGCTTCTCTCTCGCTGCTTTCAAGATCATCTCTTTCTCTTTGACCTCTGACATTCTAACTAGTAAGTGTCTTGGGGAACGCCTATTTGGGTCTAATCTCTTTGGGGTGCGCTGCACTTCTTGGATCTGTAATTTTAGGTCTTTCATACGAGTTGGGAAATTTTCAGTGGTAATTTCTTCCATTAGTTTTTCTCCTCCTTTTCCCTTCTCTTCTCCTTCTGGGACACCCACAACACATATATTTGTGCGGTTCACACTGTCCTTGAGTTCCCTGATACCCTGTTCAAAATGTTCCATTCTTTTCCCAATAGTTTCTGTTTCTTTTTGGAATTCAGATGTTCCATCCTCCAAATCACTAATTCTATCTTCTGTCTCTTTAAATCTATCATTGTAGGTATCCATTGTTTTTTCCATCTTTTCTACTTTATCCATCACTTCCATAACCTCTGTGATTTGTTTTTTCAGTTTTTCTATTTCTTCTTTTTGATCAGCCTATGTCTTCTTCATGTCCTTCCTCAATTTATCAATTTCATTTTTGAAGAGGTTTTCCATTTCTGTTCATATATTCAGCATTAGTTGTCTCAGCTCCTGTATCTCATTTGAACTATTTGTTTGTTCCTTTGACTGAACCATATTTTCAATTTTCTGAGCATGATCCATTATCTTCTGCTGGCGTCTGGGCATTTAGTCAGATTTCCCTGGGTGTTGGACCCCACAGGTTGAAAGATTTTTCTGTGAAATCTCTGGGTTCTGTTTTTCTTATCCTGCCCAGTAGGTGACGCTCGTGGCACACGTTTGTCTACGGGTTCCACCATGAAAGTTGCTGTGGGTCCTTTAACTGTGGAAAACTCTTGCCATAGGGGAGGTTCGGCAGCTGAAGTGTCTTGGAAGAGTGCCAGCCGGCCTGGGGGTCCGAACGTGGGGAGGGTCGCCAGCCGCCGCAGCATGTGAGAGCGCCCGACCGAATTTCCTAGTCAGCCCGGGGCACCAAACATGGCGGGAGGGCACCAGCTGTCGCAGCCCGGGAGAGTGCACTGTTCCCAGCCGGACCGGGGAGTCACGTGTTTGGAAGGGACCCCCCAGTCACCGTTCTCCACAGTCTGGGGATTTCCAACCCAACTCTCTCAGTTGGTCTGGGGGGCCTCGCGTGGTGGGGGTGCCAGCTGCCGCGGTCCAAGAGGACCGCCTGCCCAATTCTGCCAGCTGGCCTGGGAAGGAGAAAGGGAGGGACTCCTGCTGCTTGCCGTCCCTCCTGGGAAAGCCTGCACCCCTCGGTGATCTCACCGGAGCTGGTTCTCCCAGACAGTCAGCTGTTCCAGGATGGGGTACGCCGTCCCTTTGATCTCCGTCATGGCTCCAGGAGCTGATCTGTTTTGTCTCCACTCCCCCAGTAGCTGTTCTGGAGGAGGAAAGGTGAGGGTGGCAAGGCTGTCGAGGCCAGTGGCGGAGGAGCCGGTGAAGGCGGAAGAGGGCACGGTGGTGGTTGGAGAGCCGCCGGAGCAGGAGGGGGAAGAGGGGAGAGGAGGGCGGGCAGGCCAGCTGCTGCCATTTCCCCAAAGATTTACCAAGAGCCTACATGTGATACAACTTTATTCTTTGTACCTACTACAGTACAACCCTGAAAGGTTGAGTTCTGTTCCTCAGGTAAATCTGAGGCCTCTTCTTCCTACTCTTCTAGTTCTGAGGCCCCTCCTTCCTCCTTCTCCTCCTCCTCCTCCTCTAGTTCTAAGGCTTCTTCTTTCACTAACTCAGGGGCTTCTTTCTCTTTCCACTCTGAAGACTCTTCTTCATGAACTTCTAAGTTCTTCATCTCTTCTGGCTCAGCAACCTTTATCTCTTTAATAAACAGAAAGCTCAGACCATCACTTGCTGTTCTCCCATCTCCATGCTTTGAGTCTATCAGAGTTTTGCCAAGATTTTCTTGAACCACACGTCTTATTCCTCCTTGGCTTATTTTTCCATTTAGTGAGAGCACATCCTTCAGTAATTCTTTCATAGAAGACTTGTGGGCAATACATTTTCTGAGTCTTTTTTTCAATATCACATTTAAATGCTGACCTAGCTTTGCATAGAAATTTTGGTTCAAAATCATTTTCTCTCAGAATATTGAAGAGACTGCTCTATTGCTTCCTAAGATCTAGTGCTGCTGATGAACAGTCTGTTGCCAATGTGAGTACTGCTCCTTCATCTATCAACACTTTTTCTTCTATGGAAGATTTTGGAATTTTCTCTTTATTCTTGAAATTCTGAAGATTTTTCTTCTGCCTCATTTCTTTGACTAGTTCATCCTCTCCAATCCTCTCTGTTCCACTCTTCTGTAACATCTGTTTGAATATTGCAATTTCTGTATCTGTCATCTCCATTGCTTGAGTTTTCTTCTACATTTTCTGTGACTCTGTGATTCTGTGATCCATTCTGGAATGGATTGCTAATATACTCTTCAGATTTATCTAATTTTCTAGTTAGGTTTTGATTTGTTTTCCTTAAAAGGTCAAATTTTCAGTATCCTCAACTATCTTAACCCTTTTTCCTTCTATTCTTTCTACCAAGACTGTAATTTGTAAGGCTAAATCTCTTATTTGTTGCCACTCTTTCCTATTACTAGAAATTGTTGAGTTTTTCATTTCTGGTATTATCCTTTTTACTCCTAGAATTTCTTTTAAGTCACTTTTAAGAGTCTGTATTATTTCTTCAACCCTTAAGTCCAGATTTTCCATCAAGATGTAAATTCTTCATAGTAACTGCTCACATGTACTTGTATTTTGAATCCAATATCTGGGCCATTTTCTGGTCAGTGTCTATTAACTGCTGTCTTTCAATATGAATAATATTTTCCTGTTTCTTTGGAAGCTAGCAATTTTTTATTTTACACTGCACATTGTGGATGTCATGCTGTCAAGCTCAGATTCTGTTATATTGTCCTGAAGAGGAACTTTTGTTCTTGCATGACTGTTAAAATCCAACAATTCATAAAGTTTTAAAAATATATAATCTATTTATGGCACTTCTTAAAAGAAACAACCTCTCTGAATGACCAAACTTCACCTCCTGTAAAACTCCATCTTGTGCAGTTTTAAGGTTTGTAAAAGTCCAAATCAATGCAGCATTAGGTGATCCTTTCTCCCCCTAAGACTGGGGTGCTCTGGGGCTAGCTGCCGGCGATCCTTGGTCCTTAGCTTTTCCTTTGGAAAGTGCATGGCAGAGCCTCCTAGTCTCTCCAGGTTCCATCGATGAGCAGCTTCTGGCTGCTCCCTTTTTGGCTTTCCAGTATGCTTTATTTTTATTAACAACAACTGGTTAGCTACAATTCTTCCATATGCTGGCTCAAATTGCATAAGCAGTTATTCACCTACTATTATACTTTCTATTTTTGCAGATTTTATTGAGATTTAATATTCACTTATCAAAAATTCCATCTGAAATATATGATCAGTATTTCACAGTATCATCACTTGGTTGTGCAATTGTCATCACACTCAATTTTTGACCATTTTTCATTGCTCCAAAAAGAAAATTATCAGATAGACACACAAAGAGAAAACACCAAACACCCCATATTCCTTATCTCACCCTCTTATTGACCATTAATAAAGGTGTGGTACAGAAGTTACTGTTGTTGAAAGAATTTTAAGGTATTGCTGTTAACTATAGTCCATAATTTACAATAGGTATTTTCTCCTATATATCACTCTATTAATAACTTTTTGGACCAGTGTTCTACATTTTTAACAGTTCATACAATAATTTATTTAAATTCATAGTGCTAACTGGTGAAATAAATGACTCTAAACAACCCCTTTCAAACAAGTTCACCTGCAATATAGCAGTATTCCTCATATTCCCAGTAATGAGCTATCTTCACCCCATATCTATTTCCAAATATTTTTAGTTCAACCTTGTTATACATTCTAATTGTGTTAGGTTACTGCTACTCCCCTTCTCTAGCTTTTGCCTAATTCTAGGTATCCTATAGTCTACGTTTTAAGACTCAGAGTTTCTAGTTAGTTCATATTAGTGACATCATATAATATCTGTCATTTTGTGTCTGACTTACTTCACTCAACATTATGTACTCAAGGTTCATCCATGTTATTGCATGCTTCAAGACCTCATTTCTCTTTTCTGCTGCACAACACTCCATGATATGTATATACCACATTTTGTTTGTCCCTTCATCTCTTCATGGGCATTTGGATTGTTTTCATCTTTGGGCAATTGTGAACAATGTCACTATCAACACCAGTGTGCAAATGTCTGTTTGTGTCCTTGCTTTCAGAGCTTCTTGGTATATTCCCAGTAGCAGAATTACAGGGTCCATAAGACAGCTCAATATTTTGCTTCCCAAGGAACTGCCAAACTGTCTTTTACAATGGCTATACAAATTTAGACTCTCACCAGCAGTGAATAAATGTTCTTATTTCTCTACATCCTCTCCAACACATGTAGTTTCCTATTTAATAATGTCCCTTCTTATGGTGTGAGATGATACCTCATTGTGGTTTTGATTTGCATTTTCCTGACAGCTAATGAAGAGTAACATCTTCTCTTGTGCTTTCCATAATAGCCAGTGATGGCTTTATTTTCCATCTAAATTTCTTTTTTGGAGAAATGTCTATTCATATCCTGTGCCTATTTTATAATTGAGTTGTTTGTCCTTCTACTGTTGTGTTGTAAGATTTCTTTATATATGCTGGATATCAAACCCTTATCAACATTCTCTCCCATTCAGTTGGTTGCCTTTTCACCCTTTTGACAAAGCCCTTTGAAGCACAAAAGTGTTCAATCTTGAGGATTTCCCATTTATGTATTTTTTTTGTTGTTGCTTGTGTAAGGAGCAAGACTTTATCTCCTATCATAAAGTCTTGAAGATGTTTCCTTATATTTTCTTCTAGGAGATTTATGGTACTGACATTTAGGTCTTTGATCCACTTTGAGTTAAATTTTGTATAAGATGCGAAGTAAAGGTACTTTTTCATTCCTTTGGATATGGATAACCAGTTCTCCCAGCTACATTTATTGTAGAGACTCTTCTGCCCACCGTTTGGTGGATTTGAGGAACTTGTCAAAAATCAAATAACCACAGATTTGAGGGTTTATTTATGAACTCTCAATTCAATTTCATTGATGAATATGTCTATCCTTGTGCCAGTGCCATGCTGTTTGACCGCTGTGGCTTTAAAGTAAGATTAAAAATCAGAAGATGTAAGTCCTTGCACTTCATTCTTCTTTTTCAGGAAGGTTTTGGTTATTCCAGACACCTTTCCCTTCCAGATAAATCTGATAACTAACTTTTCAAATTCTTCATGTAAGTTGTTGTAATTTTGCTTGGTATTGCACTGAATCTATGTATAAATTTTGACAGAGTTGACATCTTAATGACATTGAGCTTTCTGATCCATGGACACAGAATGTCATTCAACCTATTTAACTCTTCTTTGATTTTTGAGCAACGTTTGGTAGTTTTCTGCACATAATGGGTCCTTTACATCCATAGTTAAGTTTATTCTTAGGTATTTGATTCTCTTAGTTGCTGTTGCAAATGAATGTTTTTTCCTTAATTGCTTTCTCGGTTAGCTCATCCTTAGTATATAGAAACCCTACTGATTTTTGCATGTTGATTTAGTATCCCACCACACTACTGAACAAAGTTCAAGTAGCTTTGTTGTAGATTTCCAAATATAGTATCATATCGTCTGCAAATAATGAGTGTTTGAATTCTTACTTTCCAATTTGGATGTCTTTATTTTATTTTATTTTTTCCTGATTGCTCTCACTAGAATCTCTAGCACAATATTGAATCATTTTCTCATTCTTGATCTCAGTGGGAAGGGTGTCAGTCCTTCACCATTGAATATGCTGTTGGCTGTGGGTTTTACATATATGCCCTTTATAATATTGAGGAATTTTCATTTGATTCCTACATTTTGAAATTTTTTTGTCAAGAAAGGATGCTGAATTTTTTCAAATGCCTCAAAATCCAGAAATAACAATTACTGCTCTGGACTACATGTGACAGCCTTAACAGCTTACAATTTAGGCACCTGTTTTCTTTTAAGTATTTTCTAAATGAGACCATACAATATTTGCTCTTTTTTCTGACCTATTTTGCTTAAACAAGTGTCCCACAGGTTCATTCATAATGTTTCATCTCTCACAACTTCTTTACTTCTTGTAGCAGCACACTATTCAATCATATGTATACACCATCTTTCCCCAATCTACTTCTCAGTGAGTGCATCCTTCAGCCACCTCCATTCATTGAGCATCACATATAATGTCCAAAGTCAACAGCCCATTAACTTTCTCAATTTTAGATACTTTCATTGTTCCCAAGAGAAAGGTAACCAATAAACACATCCTCACCAAAATCTAAACCTCCCATTTACCATTATTTACCCCTGGTGCTGCTGTGGTATTGTTGATATTTTTCTGTTAAACATAGCCCATAGCATACAATAGCAGTTTTCCCCCATATCCTGAATTTATAGTCTTTGTGGAAGATTTTTAACGTTGCAGTAGTTCATGCAAGAAGTGTTAGTCGGTGGGACACATGGGTCTATACAAACCCTTTCAATGATGTTCACCTTCAATATGGTAATATTACTTATTACTGCAACTGAACTGCCTTCACTACTATCTATTCCCTTACATTTAAGTTTAACCTCATTAGCTAGCATTTCACTCATCTCTAGCTTCTATATATCTCTAGGTCTCATATATTCTGAATTATAAGCCTATGATTTTACCTATACCATGGTTATAAAAATGGAATCATACAGTATTTATCCTTTTGTGTCTGGCTTATTTCACTCAGCATTATGTCCTCAAGGCTCATCTATCTTGTCATGTGCTTCGGGACATCATTTCATCTTACTGCTGCATGATATTTCATTGTATGTGTATACCACATTTTGTTAATCCACTCATCTGTTGATGGGCATTTGGATTGTTTCCATCCTTTCACGATTGTGAATAAGGATGTTATGAACATCAGTGTGCAAATGTTTGTTTTTGTCACTGCTTTCAACTCTTGTGGGTCTCTACCAAGTAGTGCTATTGCTGGGTCATAAGGCAACTTGATATTTAGTTTCCTAAGAAACTGCCAAACTGACTTCCAGATCAGCTGTACTATTATACATTCCCTCCAACAGAGCATAAGTGTGCCAATTTCTCTACATTTTTTCCAACATTTGTAGTTTCTGTTTGTTTAATAACATCCTTTCTTATAGGTGTGAGGTGATGTCTCATTGTAGTCTTGATCTACATTTCCCTATAGCTAATGAAAATGAGCATCTCTTCATATGGCTTTGAGCCATCTGTACTTGTTCTTCAGAAAAAAATGCCTATTTATATCTTTAGCCCATTTTATAATTGGGTTGTTTGCACTTTTGTTGTTCAGTTGCATAATTTCTTTATTTATACAAGATATTAAACTTTTATCCAATGCGTGATTTCCATGTATTTTCTCCCATTGAGTTGGCTGCCTCTTCACCTTTTTGACAAAGTCTTTTAAGGTGCAGAAGCATTTGATTGTGAAGTGTTCCATTTATCTATTTTTTCTTTTGTTGCTTGTGCTTTGGGTGTAAAGCTTAGGAAACTACCTCCTATTACTAGGTCTTTAAGATGTTTCCCTACATTTTCTTCTAGGAGTTTTATGGTGCTAGTTCTTATATTTAGGTGTTAGATCCACATAGAGTTAATTTTTGTATAGGGTGTAAGGTAAAGGTCCTCTTTCATTCTTTTTGCTATTGATACCCAGTTCTATCCATGCCCATTTATTGAAAAGGCTGTTTTGTCCCAGTTCAGAGGATTTGAGGGCCTTGTCAAAAATCAATTGATCATAGATTTGGTGGTTTATTTCTGCACTCTTGATTTGATTCCACTGGTCAATGTTTCTATCTTTGTGCCAGTACCATGCTGTTTTGATCACTGTGGTTTTATAATAAGTTTTTAAAGTCAGGAAGTGTTGATACTCCCACTTTGTTCTTCTTTTAGGATGCTTTTAGGTGTTTGCAGTCTCTTTCCCTTCCAGATGAATTTGGTAACTAGCTTGCCAAGTCTTCAAAGTGGGTTTCTGGAATTTTGATTGGTACTGCATTGACTCTGTAGATCAGTTTGCATAGAATTGACATCTTAACTATATTTAACCTTCTTATCCATGATCAGGGACTGTCTTTCCATCTGTTTAGATCTTCTTTGATTTCTTTTGCAATGTTATGTAGTGTTCTGTGTACAAGTCCTTTACATACCTAGTTAAGTTCATTCTGAAATATTTGACTCTTTTAGTGGCTATTTTGAATGGAATTTTTTCCTCAATTGACTCCTCAGTTAGGTCATTGCTTGTGTATAGAAATGCTACTGATTTTTCTCACATTAATTTTATATTCCACCACCTTGCTGAATTTGTTTATTAGTTCAAGTAATTTTGTGTTAGATTTCTCAGGATTTTCCAAATATAGTATCATATCATCTTCAAATAATGAAAATTTTACTTTTTCTTTTCCAATTTGGATTATTTTTATTTCTTTGCCCTGCCTGATTGCTCTAGCTAGAATTTCTAGTACATTGTTGAATAACAGTGGTGACAGAGGGCATGCCTGTATTATTTCTGGTCTTATGAGAAAGCTTTCAGTCTCTCACCATTGGGTACGATGCTGGCTATGTGTCATCATCTATGCCCTTTACCATACTGAAGAAATTACCTTTGATTCTTACCTTTTAGAATATTTTTATCAGAAAAGGATGTTGAATTTTTCCAAATGTTTTTTCAGCATCAATTGAAATGATCCTGTGATTTTTCACCTTTGATTTGGTAGTGTGCTGTGTTACATTAATTAATTTTCCTGTGTTGAACCATCCTTGCATTCCTGGTTTAAATTATACTTGATTATGGTGTATAATGTGTTGTTGGATTCAGTTTGCTTGTATTTTGTTGAGAATTTTTGCATATATGTTCATTAAGGAGGTTGGCCTATAGTTTTTCTTTCTTATAGCATCTTTACTCGGTTTTGCTATTAAAGAGCTGTTAACTTCATAATGACTTACATAATGTTCCTTTTTCCTCAAATTTTTGGAAAAGTTTGAACAGAATTGGTGTTAGTTCTTTTTGGAATGTTTGATGAAACTCCCCTGTGAATGCATCTTGCCCTGGACTTTTCTTTGTAGGAGGATTTTTGATCTTTGATTTGTTTGTTGAGATCATCTATTTATTCTTGAGTCAGTGTAACTTTTTCGTGTGTTTCCAAGAATTTGTCCATTTCATTTCAGTTGTCTAGTTTGTTGGCATGTAATATGTTACTTCTTCGGGGTTCTTTTTAATGACCATCCTCTCACTTCTGAATTTGTTTATTTGAATCTTCTCTTTTTATTCTTTGTCAGCTTTCTTACCATCCATCAATTTTTTGGTTATCTGAAAGAACCAACTTTTGGCTTTCTTTATTCTTTCTCTTGTTCTTTTGTTTTCCCATTCAGTTATCGCTGCTTTAATCTTTGTTATTTCTCTTCTTCTATTTGCTTTGGGATTAGTTTGCTAATCTTTTTCTGCTTCCACCAGGTGAGTAGTTAAGTCCTCAATTTTTTATTTTTTCATTTTTTTTTATTTTTACAATTGTTTTATTTATTCCTTGAGACCACCAATACTGCAGGGTTTTTTGGATGAAATATAGACCTGAGCAGATTCATTTTCTTCTACAAAATTATGGTATAAGGTTGTTCAATTTTCTAACCTATTGCTAATATACCTTACAGGTGGCACAGTATGTCAAATAAACCCCTTAAGGACTGAGTGCATAAAGCATGCTGTAGGGTACAAGAAATAAGCTAAAAATTAGCATATAAACCTACATCAGGACCAATACAGTACTGAATGCTGGAAAACATGTATCATGACACAATGAAATATTAATAAAGGATACATCTCAGTCCTGAAAGGTTTAAATATAAACCCTAATATATTATTGTTTTTAACTATCCAGCCCACATTACAGTGCTTGGAAACAAAGTTAAAAGATTGGCATATAAAATTGACCACATTTGTTCAGTACTCATTGGAAGCACAACTGCTTTTAAATAAAAGTAATTAACTTGGTTAATAACTACAAAATATCATCTGTTTCAAAAAGGAACTGTGCTGGTTTGAAAAGATGTTTGTACCCTTGAAAAGCCATGTTTTAATCAGAATCCCATTTTGTAAAGGCAGAATAATCCCTATTCAATACTATATGTAATTAGATCATCTCCCTGGAGATGTAACTAAATCAAGAGTGATTATTAAGCTGGATTAGGTGACGACATGTCTCCACCCATTTGGGTGGGTCTTGATTAGTTTCTGAAGTCCTATAAAAGAAGAAACATTTTGAAGAATGAGAAAGATTTGGAAGGAGCAGAGCAGAATGACATAGCCATGAGAAGCAGAATCTGCAAGCCTTTGGAGATGAAGAAGGAAAATGCCTCCCATGGAACTTCATGAAACAGGAAACCAGGAGAGGAAGCTAGCAGATGACACCTGTGGAGTGCCAGGAGCAATCAATCAAGCCCAGGCAGGAGCAATCAATCAGGCCCAAGCAGGGAAAGTCCCCACAACATTGGGGCAGAATATCCCCAAGAGTTAAACAATAGCCAATGTTAGGGAACTGAGGGAAGGGATGTGTTTTGGCAACAGCTAAAGGCATTTTTCTGCTTCTATGATATGTTTGCTTGCTAGCAACTGCAAAACTACAACATGATTTTAGCCTTTATAAGCACACCTTGAAAACCTCTGGGGACTGCTCTCTGAATCTTCCTTCTTGGAAGTTTCTGAGGCAGTTGTCGGCCGGCTAATAAAGACTATAAATTGGCTTGCAGTTTTGAATTATGTGGTCTCTCTTTTGGTGTGCCCCACAACAATGCCGTGTTCACCACATGCCCTTCCAGATGAGAAAGAAACCCTGACCATGTTCACCATGTGCCTTTGCAGATGAGAGAGAAACTCTGACTGTGTTCGCCACGTACCCTTCCACTTGAGAGAGAAACTTGAACTTCACTTGCCTTCTTGAACCAAAGTATCTTTCCCTGGATGCCTTTGATTGGACATTTCTATAAACTTGTTTTGATTGGGACATTTTCTCGGCCTTAGAACTGTAACCTAGCAACTTATTAAATTCCCCCTTTTAAAAGCCATTCCATTTCTGGTATATTGCATTCCAACACCTAGCAAACTAGAACAGAAGCCTACTTGTGTATTTTCTAGTTAACACAAACAGTTAGTTTAGTTTTACTCAAAATCTGCACTAGAAATTCCTTGTTGAGGGCACAGACAGCATCACCTTAATTTTAAATAGAAAAACAACTAACCAATTTTGATCACAAATATGTCTTGCAGTGATAAATGCTTCACTAATTAATATCAGTGAGGATGTCTTTAGTTGCCACAGTTTAAGAAAAGTCAGTAGCAGGTTGTACATTACACTGGTGCTCAACTCTGAAATCTTTTAAAATATAAAATGCATTCTAGATTTGCCTTTAGCTTGTCTTCCCAATGGATGTGATAAATTCAATGGAACTTATGAAAACTTAATGGATCACAGGCTCAGCTTCTATGCATACTTTTTCAACATTGCATAGAATCTTGAGAGTGTAAGATGCACTTCTAATGTGCTATTTTTTAAAAAAGCAAAGAAACAAAGCACTATAACATACTACACTTTAACTGAAGTATTCATCATATTAAGAAGAGTGTTTATGATGTTACATAACCAGCATCTGTAATAATGGCATCATTGAGAGAGGAAGCATGTTCTATTACAACTGGAGGGCAAGGCTCCAGTAAATTATATACTGAAATGATTTACAAATCCATGAAAAAGATATTTTAAAGCAGGTGAGGGAAGAACTGATAAACAACGAACTATCACAGATACATCATTTCACTCTTTAGTCTAGGGTATGTAGAATGGCATAAAATAGGTGGAGAAATATCTGTATGTTGCATCCTTGAATCTTTGAAAAATTCAGGAAGAGGGTTTACAGTCTAATACTTCAATTATCTTACTAAAAGAAACAAAAAGCTAATTTTAACAAAGCCATGAATTTGGAAAATTATTTTGAGCTGCAAAGCTGGATAGGGATTGTTTGTTCTGTAAAACAAATCTCATCTGTTATGGGTTAACTTTATATAATTTCTTAACTGAATAGCAAACCTGGGAAGTGGGGGAAACACTGTTTATTTTTGGAAGGTTTGGAGATGAATTTTATCAACTTGCTGAGGAACACACCATTGTCATCATTGTTACCATAGAACATCTTTACAGACAACATGATGCGCTTTCTCCTGTCTGAATCATATGTACAATGCTTTGCCATTTCTAAGTTCAGCTGTTGCATTTCTTGATCACTATTTCTTATTCTAATAAAAGCACATGCTTGAGATTCTTGTTCAGGACAACCATTGCATTCCGTTTGTTCTTTTTTTTCTTCCATCCACTGCCCTTAAGATACACACAAGCAGCAGAGCCAAAAAAAAATTTTTTTTTCATTTCCATGAGTTCTGTACAACTTTTGTATGAAGAATTAGTACTGTTTTGTTCCCTCACTCTTTAAAATAATTTCACATAGATTACCAAGTGAGTTGTTTATGTGGAGGCCGCTCATGAAGTTTCCTTTTAACCCATGCCATGGTATTTCAAGAACATGTTACAATAAGCCACAGTTTGGAACACTTCGATGTAACTCAAAACACCTCAATCAGTGTATTTTTATCATTCTCCTTTCCTTTTGAGATAATATTCTAGTTCGCTAGCTACCAGAATGCAATATACCAGAAACAGAATGACTTTTAAAAAGGGGGATTTAATAAGTTGCTAGTTTACAGTTCTAAGGCTGAGAAAATGTCCCAATTAAAACAAGTTTATAGAAATGCCCAATCTAAGGCTTTCAGGGAAAGATACCTTAGTTAAAGAAGACCAATGAATTTCAGGGTTTCTGTCTTAAGTGGAGGGGCACATGGTAAACAGAGTTTCTCTCTCATCTGGAAAGGCACACGGTGAACACAACATCATCTGCTAGCTCCTTCTCCTGGCTTCCTGTTTCATGAAGCTCCAAGGGAGGAATTTTCCTTCTTCACTTCCAAAGGTAGCTGGCTGGTGGACTCTGCTTCTTGTGGCTATGTCATTCTGCTCTGCTGTCTGTGAATCGCTCATCCTCCAAAATGTTTCTTCTTTTATAGGACTTCAGAAACTAATCAAGACCCACCTGAATGGGTGGAGACATGTCGTCACCTAATCCAGTTTAACAAGCACTCTCAATTACATCACATCTCCAGGGAGATGATCTAATTGCAGTTTCAAACATACAATGCTGAATAGGGATAAGAAGAAATGCCTTTACAAAATGGGATTAGGATTAAAACATGGTTTTTCTAGGGTACATACATCATTTCAAACTAGCACAGATCATAATGGCTCTGAAGACCTATAATACTTCCATTTGAATGATGGTCTCAGAATTTCAGTGACCTGTCACAACAGCCACCATTTTCCACAACCTCTTGCCAAAACCCCTTCTTTTTTAATATAGGCGTTTAGCGCAATAAATTTCCCTCTAAGCACAGCCTTTACTACATCCTATAAGTTCTGATATGTTATATTCTCATTTTCATTTTGTCTCCAAATAACTACTGGTTTCTCTAGCAATTTGTTTTTTGAACGGCTGGTTGTTAAAAAGTGTGTTATTTAATCTCCATATGTTTGTGAAAGTTCTTGTTCTTTGGTGGTTATTGACATCCAGCTTCATTCCATTGTGATCAGAGAAAGTGCTTTGATAATTTTAATGTTTCTGAATTCATAAAGACCTGTTTTGTGCCCCATCATATGATCTATCCTGGAGAATGTTCCACGAGCACTGGAGAAGGATGTATATCCTGGTGTTTTGGGGTCTAATGACCTATATATATCTGTTAGGTCCAATTCATTTATCAAATTATTTAATTCTTTTGGAGATATATTTTCTTGTTGACTCTCTGTCTGTTCTTTCTGCAGAGGAGAGTAGTGTATTGAAGTGTCCTATTATTATTGTTGAAACTTCTATCACTCCCTTCAGTTTTGCCAACGTCTGTCTCATGTACTTTGGACCTCCTTGATTGGGAGCATAGACATTTATGATTATTATTTCATTTTGATGAATTGTCCCTTTGGTTAATATATAGTGTCCTTCTTTGTCTCTTGTGATGTCTCTACATTTAAAGTCTATTTTGTCTGATGTTAGTATAGCTACTCCTGGTTTCTTATGGTTACAGCTTGCATGGATCATTTTTTTCCATCCTTTCACTTTAAATCTATTTATATCTTCATGTCTAAGATAAGCTTCTTGTAAACAGCATATAAGTGGATTTTGTTTTCCAATCCATTCTGCCAATCTATATCTTTTAATTGGTATGTTTAGTCTGTTGACATTCAAAGTTATTACTATGTAAGCATTTCTTGAATCTTGAATCCACCATCTTCTCCTTTGGATATATATTTTTTATCCTTTGTATTTTATTTGGCAGACCTATGTATTCTTTTTCTCTCTTTCTCTTTTTATCCTTTAAGTTACCCTTACTGCTACTCTTCAATTCTGTGCCCTCCTTCAGACCTCCCTTTCCTGTTTTGTTTTTTGTTTGTTTGGTATTTTTGTTTGTTTGTTTGTTTGTTTGTTTTTGTCAGCTAGCAGAATTCCCTTTAACATTTCTTGTAGGGGCAGTTTCTGGTTGACAAATCCTCTCAGCACTGTTTGTCTGTGAAAAGTTTAATCTCTCCCTCAGTTTTAAAGAACAATTTGGCTGGGTACAGAATTCTTGTTAGAAGCTTTTCTCTTTCAGGATCTTAATTATATCATACCACTGCCTTTTCCCTTCTATGGTGCCAGTTGAGTCATCTGAACTCAGTCTTATGTGGTTTCCCTTGTACACAGTAGATTGTCTTTCTCTTGCCACTTTCGGGATTTTCTGCTTCTCTTCAACATTTGACAGACTGAATAGTATGTGTCTTGTGGAAGGCCTATTTGAATTTGTTCTATTTGGAGTTTGTTGAACTTCTTTGATTTGCATATTTATGTCTTTATGAGGGTTGGGAAGTTTTCCCCCATTACATCCTTAATGAATTTTCCTAGCCCTTTACTCTTCTATTCTCCTTCTGGGACACCAATAATTCTTACATTTGTATGTTTTTTTGTCCATCAATTCCCTGAAATCCAATTCAAAATTTTCCATCTTTGTTGCCATTTGCTCTTTTATATATTTGAAATCAGTTGTCTTGTCCTCTATTTTGCTTATTTTTTCTTCTGTCTCTTCGAATCTGCTGTTGTGTGTCTCTAGTATTTTTTTATTTTTGTTACAGCATCTTAAATCTCTGTGATAGCTACTACTTTTCCATTTATTCTTCCAAATTTCTCTTTGTGCCCAAAAGTGGGGCATGTCAGGTGGTAGATGGAGTTGCTGTGTGGATGCACAGAGGGTGTTGCTCAGGCAGGATGTAGGTGAGCACATGGAATATGGGATTCATGAGTATCATTATGTAGGGTATTAGGCACAGAGGTCAGGGCACAGGGAGTGCAGGTGGTTTGTGTGTTCTTGTGCAGAGAGTGGGGACCAGGGGGGCCAGGTTTCAGATGCATGAGTGTGCAGGGGTTGGGCCCAGGACACGTGTTGCAGAATGTGGCTCAGGGGTGGGCGATGCTAGGTGGGCAGAGCCCAGCTGTAGATGCACATTTGCAGGGGTGCATGCACGTGTGTGGGTGGCTATTTAACATAGATGTGCATGTGAGCACCTGCCAGGTATAGAATCAGGGTACTTGTGTCGGGGAAGGGGCAAGGGTGTGCACGTGTGGGGCAGCGGTTGGGGTGCAGGAATCAAGAGGTCAGTGGATGGATGTGTAGGTATCTGGTAGGAAGGATGTGGCTGTGTGTGTACATGGGTCTGAGGAGGTGGGGTCTTGGTACGTTTGTGCATAGAGCTCAAGGGCAGTGGGGTAGGGTTGGGCCTCTGTGGGCTGATGGCAGTTATGGCCTGGATGTGCAAGTCAGTGCTTGGTCAGTTCTAGAAGGTGTGGCAGGGATGTGCATGTGCATGTGTGCAGATCTGGTGGACTGGAAGTTGACAAACACATGTGCAGAGCTCAGGGGGCTTGGGCAGAGGAGCAAGGAGAGGTTGTGCATCTCTATGGATTGTGGGCTGCTGTGTCCTGGGCATGAAAATGAGCACCCATAACCAGGATGTGCACGCAACCATCTGCAGGGGAAAATGAGCTCTGGGATGGGGTTGGGGAGTTGCTGGGCACTTATGTGGGACAGGTGGGTTGGGTTGGGTTAGAACCTCATGTTTAACCAGTGCAGTGGTGTGGGACAGGGATGCATGGGAGGGTTGGGGGTTTGGGGGGGTACTTGGAATGTGGTGGGGGTGGAAGGTGAGGGAGTTCAGGTGTGTGGGGTGTGGATGAAGTCACAGGGTGAGGGAGGTGTGTGTGAGGGAAGTGCATTCAAGGAATGGGTCTTGACTTACTTCCTTCACCCATCTCCCTGTCCATGCTCTCCTGAGGGCTCCAGGCTGTTTGCACTAGCTGGATGGTCTCATTTCTCTGTGTCTCAATTCTTCAATTTTTGAAACCACATCATCCTTTTGTGGTGTAGATGACCCTCCCAGATCACTTACATCCTGGGATCATCCTCCCAGTCACCATCTTGTCATCTTTCTATCTGTTCATTGGAGCAAATGTGAACATCATCTATTCTATTCTGCCATAATACTGGAACTACTAGGTTAAATTTTAACTCCATGGTCCCAACAAGTAATATATATGAAAATTTATCCAAATAGAAATGAGAAGCCTCTCAATATGTTAAAACACAAAACAAAAAATAAAAATAAAAGTAAGCATTAATAGAAATCAAGGACAAAATTATTAGTAATTACAAAGGCTGAATAGCAAAATGGCAGAAAAAAGTGCTGTATTATTAATAGTGACCTTAAATTTAAATGGATTGAACTCTCCAGATACAAATCAAAGATTTACAGAATGGATACAAAAGCATTATCAAACTATAGGCTGTCTGCAGGAGAACCAACTTAAGTTCAAATATACAATAAGTTGAAAGTGAAAGGATGCAAAAAATATGTCATGAAAATAATAATCAAAAGAGAGCTGGGTAAGCTATACTAATATCAGATGAAATAGAGTTTAAATTTGCACCTATTAGAAGAGCCCCAAAATGTATGAAGCTAATATTGATGGACTTGAAGGGAGAAATTAACAGTTCTACATTATTAGTATGAGATTTAATACACCACTTTTAATAATGGATAGAACATCTAGTCAGAAGGTCAATGAGGAAATACTAGACTTGAATGATACGCTAGACTTCATGGACATATGTAGAACATTTTACCCAACAGATACAGAACACACATTCTTCTCAAGTGCTCATGGATCATTCCCCAGAATAGACCATATGTTGGGTCACAGAACAAGTCTTGATAAATTCAAAAATACTGAAATCACACAAAGTATGTTCTCCATCTACAAAAGAATGAAACTAGAAATCAATAACTGGGGAGGAGAAAGGGAAAATTCACAAATATGTGGAAGTTAAACACTATACCATTAAACAATGAGTTAAAGCAGAAATCAGAAGTAGCCTCTTAAAATTCTTTTTAATTTCAGAAAAGTATGTAATAATATTCCCCTTTTCATTTCTGATGTTTGTTATTGGTGTCATCACTCTGTTTTTTTCTGTCAGTCAAGTCAAAAATTGTCAATGTTTCGACCTTTTCACAAAACAAACTGTTTTTAAAAAATTTTCTCTACTGTTCTTTTTTCTATTTCCTTTATCTCCACTCAGATCTTTGTTTATTTCCTTCCTTCTGCTCACTCTCACTTTTATATGCTTTTCTTTATATAGTTCTTCCAGTTTTGAGATTAGGTCTCTGAAGTGATGATTTCCTTTTCAATATAAACATTTGGAGATATAACTTTCCCTCTCAGCACTGCTTTTACTGCATCCCATAAAATTTGAAATGTTGTATTTTAATTTTCATATGCCTCTGGATATATCTTAATTTTGTTTGTGATTTCCTCTTTAACTCATTGCTTGTTTAAGAATATGTTGTTCAATTTCCACGTATTTTTGAATTTTTCCTTCCTCCCTCTGTTATTGAATTTTGATTCAGTCCATTATGGTCAGAATATATACATTGTATGATATCAATATTTTTTAACATATTCAGACTTGTTTCATGACATAGCACATGGTCTATCCATGCCCCCTCAAGAAAAATGTATATTCTGTTTTTGTTGGGTGAAGTGTTCTATATTTATCTCTTAGATCTATTTGATTTAGGGTATCATTCAACTCTAGTACTTCCTCATCGATCCTCTCGCTAGAAGTCCTCTCAATTATGAAAGTGGTGGATTAAAAATTGTTTATTATTAATGTAGAAGAGTCAATATCTCCCTTCCAATCCATCAGTAATTGCTTCATACTTTTGGGTATTAATTGTTAGTTGCATATGTATTTATAATTGTTAAATTTTCCTGTTGAATTGTCTCCATTATCAGTATAATGACCATCTTTGTCCCTCTCAACTGGTTTTTAATTATCCAATATTAATATAGCTACCCCAGTTCTCTTTTGGCTACTACTTACATGGTATATATTTTTTCCATCATTTTATCTGTAACCTACTTGTATCTTTGAATTTTTTTTTGTATACTGTATGATGGGATAACATTTCATTATTTTTCCATGTGAGTATCCCTTTATTGAAGCACCATTTGTTGAATTTTTGTTTGTTTGTTTGTTTGTTTGTTAGTTTTTCATCTGTTTGTTTTTGCTTTTTTGTTTGTTTTTGGGCATATCTTTGAATTTAAGATGAGTCTCATGCAGACAGGATAAAGTTGGGTTCTGTTTTTTATCCATTCTTCCAAACTCTGCCTTTTGACTAAAGAGTTTAATCCATTTACATTTCAAATCACTACTGATGATTGGTACTTTCTTCTGATATTTCCCCTTTAGCTTTTGAAATCTTATACCTTTTTTGTCCCTCACTTGTGTTAATGACTATTTAATATTTGTTTTTTCTGTTATACCATGTTGATTGCCTTTTCATTTTTATCTAGATTTAGTTTGCATCTCTCTTCCTTGTGGTTACCATAGGATTAAAATTTAGCATCTTAAATATATAACTATCATATTTAGTTTGATACCAATTTAACTTCAATAGCATGCACTTACACTACTCCTGTATTTCTTTGGCCTTTGTCATTTCTTTGTGTTTGTTACCAATTATATCTTTGTACATTGTATGTCCAAAGACATAGATTTATCATTCCTTTTTATGCATTTGCATTTTAGCACCTTAGAAAGTAGGTAGTAGAAACTGAAGTTACATACCAAGCAATAAAATGCAGTAATACTGGCATTTATAATTACCTAAATCATTTTTTACACTTATTACAAGTGTTTATTTCTTTATGCTCCTTCAAGTCACTGTCTAGTATCTTTTCCTAACAGTCTGAAGAACTCCCTCTATCATTCTTTGTAGGGCAGTTTCAGTGGTTTTGTTTATTGAGAATGTCTTAATCTCTTCATCATTTTTAAAGGAGAGTTTCATTAGATATAAAATACTTGGATAGCAGTTGTTTTATTTCAGCACTTTAAGTATTTCAACCCACTACCTTCTTGTCTCCATTTCTGCTGAGAAATCAGCACTCAATCATATTTGGACTCCCTTTTATGTAACATATTTCTTTTCTCTTGCCACTTTCAGAACTCTCTTTTTCCTTAGCATTTGTGCCCAGTTGAATCTGTGGTGGACCCCAGAAAAACCATATCCTTTAATCCTCATTCAATATTGCTGGGTGGGAGCATTTTGATTGTTCCCATGGAGATGGAACCCACCCAATTGTGGGTGGTAACTTTTGATTAGATGATTTCCACAGAGATGTGTCTCCACCCATTGAAGGTGGAGTTGCTTGCTGGAATCCTGTAAAAGAGGAAGCATTTTGGAGAGAGTCCCTTTTTTGCAGAGCCATGAGAAAACCAGCAGACACTGCCATGTTTGCCATGTGACCTTCCAGCTGAGAGAGAAACTTTGAACGTCATTGGTTTTCTTGAACCAAGATATCTTTCCCTGAATGCCTTAAATTGGACATTTCTATAGACTTGTAATTGGGACATTTTCTTGGCCTTAGAGCTATAAATTAGCAACTTATTAAATTCTCCTTTTTAAAAGCCATTCCATTTCTGGTATATTGCATTCCAGCAGCTAGCAAACTAGAACACATTCAATAATGTAATCAAAATATGATGTGGTGTATTTTTCTTAATGTTTATCTTGATAGGTGTTCTCCAAGCTTCCTGGATGTGCATATTCCCACCCTTTTCTAAGTTTTGGGATACTCTGTCATTATTTTTTATTTGACTATTTCTCCTGCCCTTTTCTCTCTTTCTTCTCCTTGATGCTTCCATATTTGGTATATTCATGTGTTTGGTGGTGTTTCATAGCTGTCTTAGGCTATTTTCTCATTTAGCATTTCTTTTTCCTCTGTGCTCCTCAGCATGGCTCACTTTTACTGTTTTGTCTTCAAGTTCATTGATTCTTTCTTCTGCCAGCTACAATCTGCTCTTGAAGCTTGGGTTTTTTGCATTTCAGTTACTGTGGTCTTCAACTCTTGTAGTCCTGTTTGGTTCCTTTTAGAAATTCTATTTCTTATTTAGACTCTCATATTGCTCATTCATTGTTTTCCTGATATCCTTTAGTTCTTTACCTGTACTTCCTTCATCTTCTTGAGGATTTTTAACATCTTTTTTTTTAAGTTTGCTTGGTATGGCCACATTCTCATCTTCTTCATGTGATGCTTTTATGTATTTTACCTTCTTCCTTTGGATGGGCAATCATTTTATGTTTCTTCATTTGTCTTACACTATTTTATTGCACATTGTACATTTAATATTCTAAATGTCAACTCTAAGATTTACTTCCTGTGATGTCTGTTTCTTGGTTTTGTAAACAGTTGGTAACAAGACAGACATTTTCATGAGGTTCAGCCCCCTTATGAGGAAGCTCTTCCAAGGCAAATGCAAAGTGAAGTTTTTTGTGTCTTTTTGGGTCTCTGTTTTGTCCTGAGCTTTTCATTGTTAGTTGTTTTGGAGTTCTCTTGTTTATAGGAGTTTTGTTACCCCCTTTGTTTCCAGAAAGCAGACCTTCTTCTTCCAGTTGTTTGAAGTCTGCAGGTCCTTGTCCCAGACTATACACCTCTATACTTTTTAATAACCTTTTCATTGTGTCAGCGTGCATTTTCCTGTAAGGCAAATTCTGGTAAGAGTGTCTCCTGGAAAGGACTTTCTCCACTTCATTTTTTTGAGTCAAAACAGGCCCTTGGATCTGTGAAAGGGGTGCAGACACTTTCTAAAAGTCCTTGGGGAGGAGATTAAGAAGGGTGCCACAGATTCTTCAAAAGTTCCCCAAAACTCACTCTTACACAAGCTGCAGTTAGGCATTGCTACCTATCGTAACTTGCCAAACCACAACCAAAACCATCCCAGCCAATCCTAAAGAACACCTAGGGCAATATATAAGATTCTACAAAGGTTCCATGCGTTAAGGTAACTTTCCAGAAACCTATAACCTCCAGATGGATTCCTGGACAAGATAAGTCCTGAAACCTAGAGGTACCAGCCTCTGCAGAAGATCAGCTAGATCCATCTCCCTACCCCATATTGTTGACACCCCCTCCCAATGTGAAAAAGTCAGAATGGGAACAGCCCAAATACCCACAAAGAGTGGGAGAAATATCAAAGGTGATGGTGGAGTTATACAGAGAAGGTAGGGTTCAATAAATGAGTATGATTGGCGAATGATTATATTGATATTTCTTTTAGTCTCCAGTACCTCAGAGTAGCTAGAAGTAAAAACCTAAAATTGTGAAATTGTAATCCATACCAAATTCTGAAATCTGTTCTACAACTAAGTTGTTGCTATGTGCTTTGAAATTTATTTCTTTTTTGTATATGTTATTTTTCAGAAAAAAAATAGTCAATTGAGATGATAGAAAAACATATTTGTTCCTTCTAGCCTTCAATGTTCTGGGGCAACTAGAAGGAAAAATCTGAGATGATGGTATGGTAACCCATAAAAAATTCTGATCTGTCCTGTAACTACTTGTTGAAGAGTGCTTTGAAAACTGCTTTTTTTTCCTTTGCTTTCTATATATGCTATACTATACAATAAAAAGGTTTTTTAAAAAAGTTTCCCAAAGCTGAGCTTTCCTGGCCTTCCCAGCAAATGCAGCCTTTCAACTAACTGCTACCTTTAGCTCTGAGGAAGTGCTATATCTTTAAATTTCCTCCATCTTCACCCTGTCTGGGAAATTTTGAAACAGTGGCTTCCGTCAGAGCAGATCTCCACTGATTTACTGTCCTTGAACATAGTTTATCACCCTCATCCTCCTGCTCTTCCCTAAATGATTTACAGTATTCTTATGGCCTCCAGAGCTTCAAAATAGTTGTTTCAGACAGTTTCTGCCTGTTTAATAGTTGTCCCAGTGGAAGAACTGTGTCTTGGGGCACATACTCTGCCATCTTCCCTAGAAGTGTCCACCGTTTTAATGTCTTAAGCACAGTCATCTTTCATTCTGACCCTGATAACACCCCATCCCAGCTTTTCTCAAAGGGGCCATACCTGTGTCCATCTAAATTGCACTACTGTCCCTCCCTAGGAATGAACACTTTGCCTGTTCACTTAGCATGACAAAACAAAATCCAAAATAAAATTCCCTATTTATCCAATTTTCACTCATATTCATGGGAATGTCCCTACTGTCCATTTGACTTAATGCCTCAGACCCAACCCAAACACTAATGAGAAAACTTTGTCAAATCCTTTCCCTACCTTCAAGTTAGACCATCTCTGGGCACCTTTAGCCATCAGACAATTATTTCCAAGCCCCCTGGCTACTCCAGAATGACTCATACCATCTGAAGAACTCAATCCCAGTAGATACTCCCAGACAACTGTATAAGATCCTGTTATCTTGTTAACCTCATTGACTCTTTTCTATTCCTTACTACTCTGTTTCCCTCTTTCCTTAATAATTCTGTTTAGTCCCATTCATATCCCAGCTTTTTCCCGTTGACAAAAGAAAAGCTTAATAAATATTAGAGGATCATTCATCAAGGGGCTGGAGGGCACAGATATATCAAACTAGCTGAAAATGTGCTAAGCCTTAAAGTGAATTGCCTCATTATCTTTTGTGAGTGATGACAGACTATGTGGTTCTCTTCCCAGTGAATGATCAATCTGGCCACAAAGTGAAGCTTGACAATTGTATCATCTACTGTCTCTTCAAGAATTTACATGATCCTTAGTCAACATCATGTTGGGGCTAGTGTCAGTGGCACAACAGATTCAAGAGACTCAACAAGCTGTGCTTCACAACTGCATCCTCCTAACATCTTGAGTGGATGCTGTCTACCTTGTGATGTCACACATTACAACTTTATTTGGAAAGCCATCTGCTTTGTGTTGTCATCTACTCCTGGAGACTTTTGATGGAGATGCACTTTAAGGTAACCAACTGGAGAACTTTTCCAATGTTATTATCCCTTATCTATTTTCAGTTGACGCACATGCCTAAGGACATACTCCCTAGAGTTTTACTTCAGTAATAGCTATGAGAAGGATTAGATATGTTCCTTTTCATATAGGTTCTAAGATGGTCTTTTTATGATGTCTACCTCAAAATACCATGTGTCTTGGCTGTAATCTCTGAGCTATAAGTTGTGGGGAGGTTTCTCTGGTACTAAAAATGGAAGGCTTCTTTTCCCTGTTGGCTGTAGGAGTAAATAAGTTTACATTAGTCCTTGACAATATCCAAGCATGTCTTATTGAACTGGATTTGAATCTTTGGATATCCAAGAAGATTAAAGACTTTGCATGGGTCTTCCTGTAATACTTATGTAAGGAGAAAGAAGATATAGTGGAATAGGGGAATATCTGAAAGGCATGAGTGACAGAAAGCCCTTGGCACCCAGTGATTCAAGTTTTTCTGACAGCTTGGCTAGTCTAGCTTTCAGTATTGAATTAATTTTTTCTATGGCCCCAGAGGACTGAAAATGGTAAGAGCAGGGTAATCTCTTACTGTTAGTACTTATTGAACCTCCTTAATCACCTTAACAGTAAAATGACTTATTTGAACACCAGAAAGCATGGTAGGAATTCCCTATGTGAAGAGTATTTGCTAAAAATGAACTTTGCCACAGAGGTGGTAGAGGCATTATTTAGAGAACATACAAATTAAGGTGAGAACATATTGGTGTTATTGTGCTTTAAGAATCTGTAAAAAACTTATTTGCCAATATAAGGGTAGTCCAAGAGTGGCTGGTTACTGGCCCTGCCCCATCTTTACAGCTTTTCCAATGTTATGTTTTTGGCAGATGAGGCTTGAGGTCACAGCGTGGTCCAGATAGCAGCTAAGTGTCCAAACCAGTCTTTTTCTAAAATAGCCCTGATTTTTCCCTCAGCCATGCGGGGTCTTGTTCATTCCATACAGAATACTCTAAGTGATGAACTTAGGAGAGACCAAGAGGTTGTCTAAGTATTTCCTAAGAATGTCTGGGTGGACAAAACATCCTTGTTTTTTCCAAGCTAATTAGTTCTTTATTTATTGTGGTTCTTCAAGTTATCCATATCTCCCTGTAAATATTCAAATACTGCCTATAAGAACCTCAGTCCAGCCCCATTCTCTAACTTCATTAAAACTGAAGCCACTGGCTCCTGTATTCACTAAAACCTTTTCAGAACAGCTTCTGTACCTGCCATGCTCCCCACAGAAATCCCCAATATGTAATACATCTTTTCATGCTATCTTTGCATTTGTGACATCATCCGTTGATATCCAAAGCAGTTCTGGGTGGGAGAAAGGGATTGCTCTCCACCTTGGCAGGGCAACCACAAAAAATTTGCTGTTGTGAGCTGGATGATGTAGCTAATTATTGCCAAAACCTGGAGGATTTTCTTCTCTTGCTTTTGGCTTGTTAATTGGCTCCTCTGCTTGCTTACTAGCATGCACTTTGAACAGTTGCCTGCTAGTGTGTGTGTAATTCAAGCCATGCAGTTTGGTGCTGCATTTACCAAATCCTATTCAGCTTCTATTATAGATTTAACTGACCTAAATCAGAAGTTTCAATAAGTGGTATTTTGGGACAGCAATATAGGGCTGTTGCCCCTCTTAAAATGTTCTGGGGTTGTGTGCCTTGGCCTGTATGTATCACTGTGTTTCAGATTGAGTTTTATGTGCTGATTGTAGCACAAGCTGCAACTAACACTAGACTCAGTGGAAAATCCCTTACCCCATGATCACATGCTGTGTGTTATAATCAGGCATTGGCCCTCATTCTCCAGAGTGCTCCAGGGTAAGTCATATGTAGTGCAGTATAAAACCTATCAGAACATCACTCATGTGAGGAAGAGCAGTCACAATGTTGAATGCTGAGGTCCAGACTCTTAAAAGCAAATGGCTCACTTGTAGCTTATGAAGTGCATTTTCTGCTTCTGCTGCTGTCAACTATCCCTCTGTTGCAAAAACAAATTTTGATCCTCAGAGCTAGTGGGGGGGGGAACATCTATGATACCACCATGGGACAGCCACGTGGATAATTAAAACCAGACTTAAGCCCAGGGTCTTTAACCCAATAAAGCAAAGATCACAATGGTGGAACCCCCATGACAATACTGATTTGGGGCCCTATGGAGGAAGAAACATATAAAAATTAGCGTGGTAGAGAGTACCCCCTCACAAAATATATCCAGTATCACTGCTATACACACATACATACACACGCACAAACTTTGAATCAGGGTAGTGTTTCAGTTTGTTAAAGCTGCTGAAATATGATATACCAAAAAATGGGTTAGTTTTTAAATATAAGGATTTATTAAGTTATAAGTTACAATTCTTAGGCCATGAAAATGTACAAATGAAGGCATCAACAAGATGATACCATCACTGAAGAAAGACTGGTGGCATCTGGGGTTCCTCTGTCACATGAGAAGGCATGTGGTGATGTCTTCTGGTCCTTCTCTCCAAAACATCTCTGGGCTTCTGTGGGTCTTTGCTTATTTTTCCTGGGGTGTTTCTCTCTAAGCTGTCTCACTGTGGGCTCTCTTAAAGGACTCCAGTAAGGATTAATTTCCACCTTGAATTGGGTGGGTCACATTTCCATGGAAACAATCTAATCAAAAGGCCCAACCCACAACAGGTATGCCCCCACAAGCATGAATTAAAAGAACATATTCTGGTGAGGGGTACATAACAGATTCAAGCCAGCACAGGGAGGCAACAGAAACTAAAACAAAGTTTGCAATTTGACAAATTGGAAATTCCAATTTCAACAAAAAATAGATGCAATGAAAATATTAAAAAGTGCACCAATTAACTTTTATTTTCAACTTTTTATTTTGAAATAATTTCAAATTTACAAGACAGTTGCAAAAATAAGAAAAATCCATGCAGAAGAACTCCAGCATAATTCCCACCAAGATGCCCAGCCCACCAATTGATAATGTTTGACCACATTTTCCATATCATTCTATCATCTTTCTATCTACCTATCTATCTATCATCCATTTATGTATGTACCCATGTATCTGTCTTATCAATTGTCCAAACACTTGAGAGTAGGTTCTCTACAACATGCTCCATGAACATGTAACATTTCCATGTACATTTCCTAAGAACATGGATATTCAGTTATGAAACTACCTTAAGTACAGTTATGAAATTCAAATAATTTATCATTGATGAATGTGCTTTCAGTGCACACTGCAATTTTTGAATATATCACAATAATATCCTTTTGGAAATTATCTCATTCATTACTAAATCCAGTCCAGCATCATGTATTGTCTTTAGTTGTTATTGTCTGATTAATCATTCTCTCCTTTTCTAAATTATGGAAACACACACACACAACATGTAATTTCCCGTGACAGCCCTTCCTAAACATACAATCCAGTGGGGTTAATCACATTCACAATGATGTGTTACCCTTACCATCATCCATTACTAAATATTCCCATTATCCTAAATAGAAACCTTGCATCCATTATGCATTATCATTCCCTTCTCCCTCCAGTAACCTGTACTCTACTTTCCAGCTTTATGAATTTATATATGCTAGCATTTCATATAAGTGGAATCATGCAATATCTGTCTCTTTGTGCCTGACTTACTTCTCTCAACATGATGTCTTCAAGGTTCATCCATGTAGTTACATGTATCAGAACTGCATTACTTTTTAGGGTTGAATAGCATACCATTGTAATAATTTATCAACTTGTGCTGATCCATTCATCTGCTGATGAACATTTCGGTTGTAACCATCATTTGACTACTGTGTATAGTGCTGCTATGAGCATTGGTTTACTAATATCTTTCTTAGTCCCTGCTTTGAATTCTTTAGGATATATAACTTGAAGAAGGATCACCAGATCATATGGCAATTCTTTGTTTAACTTTTTGAGGAATTGCCAAGCTGTTCTACATAGTGGTTGCACCATTGTACATTTTCCCTAACATGTACTATGGTTCCCATTTCTCCACCTCCTTGTAAGTACTTATTACCTTCCTTTTTAAGAAAATAATAGCCAATTTTGGATCAGGATCAAGAGAATATGGCTTTTCTCAGGGTACAAAACAATTTCAAACCAGCACACAAGTCGATGGTTAAGCTTGGCATTCATTAATATCATTAATATCATGTTATTGTTAGTGACCTATTAATTTTATTGATTTCCTCAAAGAACCAACTTTTGTTTTTATTGATTCTTTCTATTATTCTTTTGTTCTCCCATTCATAAACTCTGTTTTAATCTTTTTTATTTCTCTCATCTATTTGCTTTGGAATTAGTTTACTGTTCTTTCTCAAGTTCCTACAGGTAAGCAGTTAAGTCCTCAATTTTTCTCTTTTTTGTTTTTTAATATATGCATTTAGGTCAATAAATTTCCCTCTAAGCACAGCTGTTGCTGCATCCCATAAATTTTGACATGTTGTATTCTCATTTTCATTCATCTCCAGATAGCTACTGATTTCTCTAGCAATTTCTTCTTTGAACCACTGGTTCTTTAAGAGTATGTTAATTAATCTCCACATATATGTGAATGTTCTCATTCTTAATATCCAGTTTCATCCCATTATGATTACAGTCATTGCTTTGAATAATTTCAATATTTTCAAATTTAGAAAGATCTGATTTGTGCCCCAGCATATATCTTTCCTGGAGAATGTTCCATGAGCACTAGAGAAGAATGTATAGCCTGGTGTTTTGCCGTGTAATGACCTATATATGTTTGTTAGGGCTAATTAATTTATCCAGTTTCTTAACTTCTCTATTTTCTTGTTGATCTTCTGTGTGTATCTATAGAGGAGAGTGGTGTATTGAAGTCTTCTATTATAATTACTGAAACTTCTATTGATTCCTTCAGTTTTACCAATGTCTGTCTCATACTTTGGAGCTCTTTGACTGGGAGAATAAAAATTTAAGATTGCTATTTCTTCTTGGTGAATTGTCCCTTTAATTAATATCTAATATCTTTCTTCATCCCTTATGATGACTGTACATTTTTTTAAAAATCTTTGTTGCTACAATAAGGCACAAGCACATACACTCTTAGCATGCAAACATTCCATATGTGGTGTACAATCAATGGCTCACAATATCATCACATAGCTGTATATTCATCACCATGATCATTTTTTAGAACATTTGCATCACTCCAGAAAAAGAAATAAAAATAAAAGGGGAAAAATTCATACATAATGTCTGCTGGGTCATATGACAATTCTACTCTTGGCTGAGATTAGCCAGAAACAAAAGGACAAATACTGTATGGTCTCACTGATATGAACTGATATTAGTGAATGAAGTTGGAGAATTTCAGTTGGTAACAGAGACCATCAGGAGATAGAAATAAGGTAGATATTGGGTAATTGCAGCTGAAATGATACAGATTGTGCAACAAGACTGATAACAAAAATTCAGAAATGGATAGCACAGTACTACCTAACTGTAATACAGTAGTAATGTCAGACTACTGAATGAAGCCGAATGTGAGAATGATAAAGAGAGGAGGCCTGGGGGCACAAATGAAATCAGAAGGAAAGTTAGACGATAAAGACTGAGATGGTATAATCTAGGAATGACTGGAGTGTATAATGATATGCATGAATTTTTTTCTGTTTCTTTTTCTTTATCTAAATTGATGCAAATGTTCTAAGAAATGATCATGATGAAGAATACACAACTATGAGATGATATTGTGAGTTATTTTTCTGTATGAAGAATGGAATGATCATATGGTAAGATTGTGTTTGTATGTTGTTATGTTTAATTAAAAAACCTCATACATACCATATCCCTTACCCCTCCCTCTCATTAACCACTAGTGTTTCCATCTACCCAATATATATATATTTTTTATTAATTAAAAAAATTAACTAACACAACATTTAGAAATCATTCCATTCTACATATGCAATCAGTAATTTGTAATATCATCACATAGATGTATGATCATCATTTCTTAGTACATATGCATCGATTTAGAAAAAGAAATAGCAAAACAACAGAAAAAGAAATAAAATGATAATAAAGAGAAAAAATAAAAATAAAAATAAAAAATACAAAAATATATAAGAAAAAAACAACTATAGCTCAGATGCAGCTTCATTCAGTGTTTTAACGTAATTACATTACAATTAGGTAGTATTGTGCTGTCCATTTTTTTTTTTAGAAACCATACCATTCTACATATGCAATCAGTAATTCTTACATCTTTTTTTTATAATTTCTTTTTTTTATTAATTAAAAAAAGAATTTACAAAACAATTAGAAATCATTCCAATCTACATGTACAATCAGTAATTCTTAATAACATCACATAGTTGCATATTCATCATTTCTTAGTACATTTGCATCGATTTAGAAAAAGAAATAAAAAGACAACAGAATAAGAATTAAAACAATAATAGAAAAAAAAAAAAAACCAAAAAACCTATACCTCACATGCAGCTTCATTCAGTGTTTTAACATAATTGCATTACAATTTGGTAGTATTGTGCTGTCCATTTCTGAGTTTTTATATCCACTCCCGTTGTACAGTCTGTATCCCTTCAGCTCCAATTACCCGTTCTCTTTTTTTTTTAATTAATGGGAAAAAAGAAATTAACCCAACATTTAGAGATCATACCATTCTACATATGCAATCATTAATTCTTAACATCATCACATAGATGCATGATCATCATTTCTTAGTACATTTGCATTGGTTTAGAAGAACTAGCAACATAACCGAAAAAGATATAGAATGTTAATATAGAGAAAAAAATAAAAGTAATAATAGTAAAATCAAAACAAAACAAAACAAAACAAAAACCTATAGCTCAGATGCAGCTTCATTCAGTGTTTTAACCTGATTACTTTACAATTAGGTATTATTGTGCTGTCCATTTTTGAGTTTTTGTATCTAGTCCTGTTACACCGTCTGTATCCCTTCAACTCCAATTGGCCATTATCTTACCCTGTTTCTACCTCCTGCTGGACTCTGATATCAAGGACATATTCCAAATTTATTCTCGAATGTCTGTTCACATCAGTGGGACCATACAGTATTTGTCCTTTAGTTTTTGGCTAGACTCACTCAGCATAATGTTCTCTAGGTCCATCCATGTTATTACATGCTTCATAAGTTTATCCTGTCTTAAAGCTGCATAGTATTCCATCGTATGTATATACCACAGTTTGTTTAGCCACTCTTCTGTTGATGGAGATTTCGGCTGTTTCCATCTCTTTGCAATTGAAAATAACACTGCTATAAACATTGGTGTGCAAATGTCCGTTTGTGTCTTTGCCCTTAAGTCCTTTGAGTATATTCCCAGCAATGGTATTGCTGGGTCGTATGGCAATTCTATATTCAGCTTTTTGAGGAACCGCCAAACTGCCTTCCACAGTGGTTGCACCATTTGACATTCCCACCAACAGTGGATAAGTGTGCCTCTTTCTCCGCATCCTCTCCAGCACTTGTCATTTTCTGTTTTGTTGATAATGGCCATTCTGGTGGGTGTGAGATGATATCTCATTGTGGTTTTGATTTGCATTTCTCTAATGGCCAGGGACATTGAGCATCTCTTCATGTGCCTTTTGGCCATTTGTATTTCCTCTTCTGATAGGTGTCTGTTCAAGTCTTTTTCCCATTTTGTAATTGGGTTGGCTGTCTTTTTGTTGTTGAGATGAACAATCTCTTTATAAATTCTGGATACTAGACTTTATCTGATATATCATTTCCAAATATTGTCTCCCATTGTGTAGGCTGTCTTTCTACTTTCTTGATGAAGTTCTTTGATGCACAAAAGTGTTTAATTTTGAGGAGTTCCCATTTATTTATTTCCTTCTTCAGTGTTCTTGCTTTAGGTTTAAGGTCCATAAAACCACCTCCAGTTGTAAGATCCATAAGATATCTCCCAACATTTTCCTCTAACTGTTTTATGGTCTTAGACCTAATGTTTAGATCTTTGATCCATTTTGAGTTGACTTTTGTATAGGGTGTGAGAGATGGGTCTTCTTTCATTCTTTTGCATATAGATATCCAGTTCTCTAGGCACCATTTATTGAAGAGACTGCTCTGTCCCAGGTGGGTTGGCTTGACTGCCTTATCAAAGATCAAATGTCCATAGATGAGAGGGTCTATATCTGAGCACTCTATTCGATTCCATTGGTCAATATATCTATCTTTATGCCAATACCATGCTGTTTTGACCACTGTGGCTTCATAATATGCCTTCAAGTCAGGCAGTGCAAGACCTCCAGCTTCGTTTTCTTCCCTCAAGATGTTTTTAGCAATTCGGGGCACCCTGCCCTTCCAGATAAATTTGCTTATTGGTTTTTCTATTTCTGAAAAATAATTTGTTGGAATTTTGATTGGTATCGCATTGAATCTGTAAATCAATTTAGGTAGGATTGACATCTTAACTATATTTAGTCTTCCAATCCATGAACACGGTATGCCCTTCCATCTATTTAGGTCTTCTGTGATTTCTTTTAGCAGTTTTTTGTAGTTTTCTTTATATAGGTTTTTTGTCTCTTTAGTTAAATTTATTCCTAGGTATTTTATTCTTTTAGTTGCAATTGTAAATGGGATTCATTTCTTGATTTCCCCCTCAGCTTGTTCATTACTAGTGTATAGAAATGCTACAGATTTTTGAATGTTGATCTTGTAACCTGCTACTTTGCTGTACTCATTTATTAGCTCTACTAGTTTTGTTGTGGATTTTTCTGGGTTTTCGACGTATAGTATCACATCGTCTGCAAACAGTGATACTTTTACTTCTTCCTTACCAATTTCGATGCCTTGTATTTCTTTTTCTTGTCTAATTGCTCTGGCTAGAACCTCCAACACAATGTTGAATAATAGTGGTGATAGTGGACCTCCTTGTCTTGTTCCTGATCTTAGGGGGAAAGTTTTCAATTTTTCCCCATTGAGGATGATATTAGCTGTGGGTTTTTCATATGTTCCCTCTATCATTTTAAGGAAGTTCCCTTGTATTCCTATCCTTTGAAGTGTTTTCAACAGGAAAGGATGTTGAATCTTGTCAAATGCCTTCTCTGCATCAATTGAGAAGATCATGTGATTTTTCTGCTTTGATTTGTTGATATGGTGTATTACATTAATTGATTTTCTTATGTTGAACCATCCTTGCATACCTGGGATGAATCCTACTTGGTCATGATGTATAATTCTTTTAATGTGTTGTTGGATACGATTTGCTAGAATTTTATTGAGGATTTTTGCATCTATACTCATTAGAGAGATTGGTCTGTAGTTTTCTTTTTTTGTAATATCTTTGCCTGGTTTTGGTATGAGGGTGATGTTGGCTTCATAGAATGAATTAGGCAGTTTTCCCTCCACTTCGATTTTTTTGAAGAGTTTGAGGAGAATTGGTACTAATTCTTTCTGGAACGTTTGGTAGAATTCACATGTGAAGCCATCTGGTCCTGGACTTTTCTTTTTAGGAAGCTTTTGAATGACTGATTCAATTTCTTTACTTGTGATTGGTTTGTTGAGGTCATCTATGTCTTCTTGAGTCAAAGTTGGTTGCTCATGTCTTTCCAGGAACCCGTCCATTTCCTCTAAATTGTTGTATTTATTAGCGTAAAGTTGTTCATAGTATCCTGTTATTACCTCCTTTATTTCTGTGAGGTCAGTAGTTATGTCTCCTCTTCCATTTCTGATCTTATTTATTTGCATCCTCTCTCTTCTTCTTTTTGTCAATCTTGCTAAGGGCCCATCAATCTTATTGATTTTCTCATAGAACCAACTTCTGGCCTTATTGATTTTCTCTACTGTTTTCATATTTTCAATTTCATTTATTTCTGCTCTGATCTTTGTTATTTCTTTCCTTTTGCTTGCTTTGGGATTAGTTTGCCGTTCTTTCTCCAGTTCTTCCAAGTGAACAGTTAATTCCTGCATTTTTGCCTTTTCTTCTTTTCTGATATAGGCATTTAGAGCAATAAATTTCCCTCTTAGCACTGCCTTTGCTGCATCCCATAAGTTTTGATATGTTGTGTTTTCATTTTCATTTTCCTCGAGGTATTTACTAATTTCTCTTGCAATTTCTTCTTTGACCCACTCGTTGTTTAAGAGTGTGCTGTTGAGCCTCCAGGTATTTGTGAATTTTCTGGCATTCTGCCTATTATTGATTTCCAACTTCATTCCTTTATGATCCGAGAAAGTGTTGTGTATGATTTTAATCTTTTTAAATTTGTTAAGACTTGCTTTGTGACCCAGCCTATGGTCTATCTTTGAGAATGATCCATGAGCACTTGAGAAAAAGGTGTATCTTGCTGTTGTGGGATGTAATGTCCTATAAATGTCTGTTAAGTATAGCTCCTTTATAGTAATATTCAGATTCTCTATTTCTTTATTGATCCTCTGTCTAGATGTTTTCTCCATTGATGAGAGTGGTGAATTGAAGTCTCCAACTATTATGGTATTTGTGTCTATTTCCCTTTTCAGTGTTTGCAGTGTATTCCTCACGTATTTTGGGGCATTCTGGTTCGGTGCATAAATATTTATGATTGTTATGTCTTCTTGTTTAATTGTTCCTTTTATTAGTATATAGTGTCCTTCCTTGTCTCTTTTAACTGTTTTACATTTGAAGTCTAACTTGTTGGATATTAGTGTAGCCACTCCTGCTCTTTTCTGGTTGTTATTTGCATGAAATATCTTTTCCCAACCTTTCACTTTCAACCTATGTTTATCTTTGGGTCTAAGATGTGTTTCTTGTAGACAGCATATAGAAGGACCCTGTTTTTTAATCCATTCTGCCATTCTATGTCTTTTGATTGGGGAATTCAGTCCATTAACATTTAGTGTTATTACTGTTTGGATAATATTTTCCTCTGCCATTTTGCCTTTTGTATTATATATATCATGTCTGACTTTCCTTCTTTCTACACTCTTCTCCATACCTCTCGCTTCTGTCTTTTTGTATCTGACTCTAGTGCTCCCTTTAGTATTTCTTGCAGATCTGGTCTCTTGGTCACAAATTCTCTCAGTGACTTTTTGTCTGTGAATGTTTTAATTTCTCCCTCATTTTTGAAGGATAATTTTGCTGGATATAGGAGTCTTGGTTGGCAGTTTTTCTCTTTTAGTAATTTTAATATATCATCCCACTGTCTTCTAGCTTCCATGGTTTCTGCTGAGAAATCTACACATGGTCTTATTGGGTTTCCCTTGTATATGATGAATTGTTTTTCTCTTGCTGCTTTCAAGATCTTCTCTTTCCCTTTGACCTCTGACATTCTAACTAGTAAGTGTCTTGGAGAACGCCTATTTGGGTTTAATCTGTTTGCGGTGCGCTGCACTGCTTGGAACTGTAATTTTAGGTCTTTCATAAGAGTTGGGAAATTTTCAGTGATAATTTCTTCCATTAGTTTTTCTCCTCCTTTTCCCTTCTCTTCTCCTTCTGGGACACCCAGAACACGTATATTTGTGCAGTTCATATTGTCCTTGAGTTCCCTGATACCCTGTTCATATTTTTCCATTCTTTTCCCGATATTTTCTGTTTGTTTTTGGAATTCAGATGTTCCATCCTCCAAATCACTAATTCTATCTTCTGTCTCTTTAATCTATCATTGTAGGTATCCATTGTTTTTTCTATCTTTTCTACTTTATCCTTCACTTCCCTAAGTTCTGTGATTTGTTTCTTCAGTTTTTCTATTTCTTCTTTATGTTCAGCCCATGTCTTCTTCATGTCCTCCCTCTATTTATCGATTTCGTTTTTGAAGAGGTTTTCCATTTCTGTTCATATATTCAGCATTAGTTGTCTCAGCTCTTGTATCTCATTTGAACTATTTGTTTGTTCCTTTGACTGGGCCATATTCTCAATCTTCTGAGCGTGGGCAGTTATCTTCTGCTGCTGGCGTCTGGGCATTTAGTCAGATTTCCCTGGGTGTCAGACCCAACAAGGTTGTAAGATTTTTCTGTGAAATCTCTGGTTTCTGTTTTTCTTATCCTGCCCAGTAGGTGGCGCTCGTGGCACACGTTTGTCTGTGGGTCCCACCAGTAAAAGGTGCTGTGGGTTTTAACTTTGGAAAACTCTCGCCATCCGGGAGGTTCGCTAGCCGAAGTGGCTTGGCAGATTCCCAGCCAGCCCGGGGTCCGAATGTGGGGAGGGTCGCTGGCCGCTGCAGCCCAGGAAAGTGCCTGTCCGAATTTCCTAGTTGGCCCGGGGCGCCAAGCTTGACAGGAACACGACAGCCCCAGCGTCCCGCCCGGGAGAGTGCACGTTCCCGGGGAGTCACGGGTTTGGAAGGCCCCCCCCCCGTCGCCGTTCTCCGCGGCCTTCGGATTTCCGATCCAATTCTCTCAGTTGGTCCGGGGGGCCGCGCATGGTGAGGGTGCCAGCCACCGCGGTTTGAGGGGACCGCCTGTCCAATTCTCCCAGCTGGCCTGGGGATGGGTAAGGGAGTGACTCCTGCCGCTTGCCGCCCTGCCTGGTGAAGCCCGTGCCCCTCGGCGATCTCACCAGAGCGGGTTCTCTCATCCAGCCAGCCATTCCAGGATGGGGTATCCTGTCATTTTTATCTCTGTCGTGGCTTTGGGAGCTGTTCTGTATCGTTTCTAGTAGCTGTCCTGGAGGAGAAACTAAGATCTGCGTGTCTTACTAAGCCGCCATCTTCTCCGGAAGTCCTATTTTTAATTTTAATATTTGTTCTCTCTATTATTTATTTATTTTTAATCTATATGTTTTACTCATTTGTCCATACCATAAATAAAAGGAGCATCAGACACAAGGTTTTCACAACCACACAGTCACATTACATATGCTATATCGTTATACAATCACCATCAAGAAACATGGCTACTGACACAGCTCTACAGTTTCAGGCACTTCCCTCTAGCCTAATACAGCTTAAACTAAAAAGGGGATATCTATACAATGCATAAGAATAACCTCCAAGATAACCACTTTACTCTGTTTGAAATCTCTCAACCATTGACACTTTATTTTAACTCATTTCTCTCTTCCCCCTTTACATTTAAAGTTTATTTTTTTCCAATATTAGTATAGTTACTCCTGCATTCTTTTGGTTACAACTGGCTTGGAACATATTTTTCCATCCTTTCACTTTCAATCTATTCGTATCCTTGTTTTTAAGAGGAGTCTCTTGTAAGCAGCATATAGCTTGATTTTATTTCTTAATCCATTCTGCCCATCTGTATCTTTTCTTTGGTAAATTTAGTCCATTAACATTGAAAATTATTACTTAAAAGGACTTTTTTTAATCCACCATCTTATTTTTAGATTTTATTTCTCAGATCTATGTATTTTTTTCCCTCTTTCTCTTTTCACCCTTTAAGTTACCCTTACTGGTACTCTTCAATTCTGTGCCCTCCTCCAGACCTCCCTCTCCTGTCTTTTCTTTTCTTCAACTGGCTGAACTCCCTTAGTAGTTCTTGTATGGCCAGTCTCTTCTTGAGAAATTCTTTCAGGATTTGTTTGTCTGTGAGAAGGTTAATGTCCCCCTCAGTTTTGAAGGACAGTTTGGCTGAGTACAGAATTCTTGGCTGGAAGTCTTTCTCTTTTAAGATCTTAAGTATATCATGCAAGTGCCTTCTCACCTCCATAGTGCCAGTTGTGTAGTCTGAACTCTGTCTTATATGCTTACCCTTGTATGTAGTGGATTGCTTTTTTCTTGCTGCTTTCAAGATTTTCTGCTTCTCTTCAACATTTGACAGACTGGGTTATTATGTGTTTTGGGGAAGACATATTTGTATTTATTCTATTTGGAGTTTTTTGGGCTTCTCTTACTTGCATATTTATACCCTTTATAAGTGTTGGAAAGTTTTTCCCCATTATATCCTCAACTAATCTTCTTAGCCCTTTGCTTTTCTTTTCTTCTTCTTTGACAACGATTCTTATATTTGTGTTTTGTTTTGTCCATCATTTCCCCGAAATCCAATTCAAAACTTTACATCCTTTTTGCCATTTGCTGTTTTGAGTGTTAGAAATAAGTTATCCTGTCCTCTATATAGGTTATATTTACTTCTGCTCTTCAAATCTGCTGTTGTGCATCTCTAGTATGTTTTTTACTTGGTCTACAGAACCTTTAATCTCTATGATATCTGCTATTTTTTTCTCTATTTACTCTTTTAAATTCCCCTTTATGTTCTTCTAGTGTCTTCTTGGTCTCCTTTTTGTCATTAGTCATTCCATTTATTTTATTTCATAGAATTATATGAATATCTTTGATTAGTTGTTCTAATGTCTGTGTTTCCTCTGGGCTTTTAATTTGGTCATTAGGCTGGGCTATATCTGATTGCATCATGATATGCTTAGTGATCTGCTGTCTTCGCAGCATGTAACTATCTTGAGTGGTTTTTGGAAGTTGATTTCCTTCAGTAGTCTAAAGCCTTGTATTTGTGGGATGGATGTGAAGCAAAATACAGGACATGTGGCAAGGCACAACCATGTGGTGACTCATTTCAGCACACGTTAAGAATGCTATGCTGGTGCCTGTGAGCATGGGCACCCAGTGGTGGAGGGGATGTGACTGTGTGGGTGCATGGGGACCTTGTGTGTACTGGTCTGGGCTATGTTGCCCTTTGCACACATACATGAAGCACAGGGAAACAAGTTGGGATTGTGCCTGCATGGGCTGGGAGCAGATATGGCCCCACTGCACAGTTGGCACTTCCCCAGAGCTACAGTTCATGACTGGGACCTTTGAGCATGTGCAGATCTAAGAGGGTCATAAACTGATGTATGCATATGCAGAGCTCAGGGGGTTGGGGTGGGGTTGTGCTATTTTATGGGCTGTGGGCAGGTATAGCCTGTTTATGAAGGTAAGCCCCTTCAGCTTTTATGTTCTGGTGACCACCAGCAGGGTGCAGGGATGGGGATGTAAGGCTCAATAGGGGTGAGGCAAGACTGCACTTTTGCAAGAGGGGTGGGTTGAGTTGGGTCAGACTTGTGCACACTTGGGGTGTAAGTTTGGGCTGGGTGTGCATGCAAGCAGTTGGTGGGGTGGGAGCATTTGGAGTGTGGGGAGGGGGTCAGGTGATAGGTTTCTGATGTCCAGGGTGTGGGGTATGTCGCATGTCACAGGGCTGCACTGGTGAGGGTAGTGCATTCAAGGAATATGGCTTGGCTTACTTCATAGTCCCTGTCTCCCCATCCATGCACTCCTTAGGGGTCTGGGCTTCTGCATTAGGCTGTACTCTATTTTGCTAGCTGCTGGAATGCAATATACCAGAAATGGAATGGCTTTTAAAAGGGGGAATTTAATAAGCTGCTAGTTTACAATTCTAAGGCCAATAAAATGTTCCAATTAAAACAAGTCTATAGAAATGTCCAATCTAAGGCACCCAAGGAAAGATGCCTTGGTTCAAGAAGGCCGATGAAGTTCAGGGTTTCTCTCTCAAGTGAGAAGGCACATGGTGAACATAGGGCTTCTCTCTCTCTCAGCTGGAAGGGCACATGGTGAACACAGCATCATCTGCGAGCTTTCTCTCTTGGCTTTGTGTTTGATGAAGCTCCTCGGGAGGCATTTTCCTTCTTCATCTCCAAAGGTTGCTGGTTGATGGACTCTCTCCTTCGTGGTGCTGTGGCATTCTCTGCTTTCTCAGATTCTCCAGCTTTCTCCAAAATGTTTCCTCTTTTATAGGATTCCAGTAAACTAATCAAGACCCACCTGAATAGCTGGAGACACATCTCTACCTAATGCAGCTTAACAACCACTCTTGATTGAGTCACATCTCCAGGGAGATGATCTAATTACAGATTCAAACATACAGTACTGAATAAGGATTAGAAGAAATGGTTGGATTTATAAAATGGGATTAAGATTAAAACATGGCTTTTCTAGGGTACATACATCCTTTCAAACTGGCACAAGCTGTTTGCACCAGCTGCATGGTCTCCGATTCTCTGCTTCTCAGTTCCTCAGCTTTTTTAACCAAGGCCTTCCTTTGTGGTGCAGAAGACTCTTCCAGGTCACTTACAACCTGAAATTGCCCTCTCAGCTGCCCTCCCATCCTTTCTCTAGCTGTTCTCTGGAGCAGGGTTGAACTTGACTTATCCTTTTCCACCGTCTTCCCAGAACTCGCCCGCCAATTGTTTTTCAAACTTTAAATTTCTTCTTTTTTCTCACCCAATGTCATGGTCAAGTTCATGTGTCAACTTGGCCAAGGGGGGGTACCTGTTTGTCTGATTGGGCAAGTAATGGCCTGTCTGATGCAATGAGGACACTTCATAGAATTAAATCATGATCATGTCAACTGCATCCACTGTTGATTCCATTTGTCATCAGCCAAGGGAAGTGTCTTTTGCAATGAGTGATACTTAATCTAACCACTGGAAGCTTTTTAAGGAGGATTCACAAGAGACAGGCTCGTTTCCTGCTTCGGCTGGTGAGCCTCTCCTATGGAGTTCATCCAGACTCTCCATCGGAATTGTCGGCTTCACAACCTTCCCTGCTGATTTTCGACTCTGCATGCCCGCGGCCACGTGAGACACTTTTTAAAATTTTATGTTTGTGAGTGTTCCCTGTTGATTCTGTTTCTCTAGAGAACCCTAATACACCCAATGTCTTCTTTACATGCCGTACCTCTTTTGCCATATCTTCCCTCAACTCATTTATTTGATTTAGATTTGTTTGAATATTTACATTAGTTGTTTCAACTCCTGTATCTCATTTGAAATGTTGGATTGTTCCTTTAAGCTGTAGATAAGTCATTATTTTTGCTGGTGCTTAGGCATTTGATTCCTTGATTACCTTATTCTGGATGTGAGTTCCACTCTTTTACCCATGGTTTTATTACTGTTTGACTTTATTCTCAATCTGTTCTTTGGCATTTAGTTCAACTTATTCTATATCTCTGTCAATAACTTTTGTTTAACTGATCAGAACTTTTGACTTCTTTTTTTTCTGTTTCTTGCTTTGCCTATTTGATGGACCCCAGTCAGATTTTCCCAAACCAAACAGGCCCATATCTCAAGAAGTTGCTATAATTAGTTTAAAGTTTCTATATGGGTGAAACCTCCAGCAGGTAGTCAGACTTTCCTATGAAGCCTCTAGACTCTGTGATGTTCCTATCCTGCCCAGGTGATTCTTGTCAGCCTGCAGCTTCCCACCAGCATAAAATCATGTGGTGCCTTTAATTCTCAGCTGCCTTTCCCTGCCAGAGGTGTAGTTGAGACAGAGGCTTTGGAAGTGGGTGAGTTTTCATTGCCTCTCTTTTCCAGCCCCTTAACCTGAATTCCCTAAAGGAGGGCTGCTTCTTGAGCTGGGCTCTGTCTCCTTTTCTTGGGCAGGGGGAGATACACTCTGTAGAGAATTATCTCCCCCACTTGATTCATTAGTTTGCCTCTCAGATCTATCTTAACTCAGCACCTTGCCTGATTCCCACTGACAAGTGAGAATGCCTGGGGCTTTATATAATGAGCTACTTGGAACAGTTTAAAATAAAATAAAATATAAGAGAAGATAAAACAAATTCTTTTTCTGAGTCAATCCCCAGCCTACAAGGTTCTAATACTCTGAGCTCAGCCAATTTCAAAATTTTCCATCTTTATTCTATTTCACTTTTTTTTCTGTCTACCCTGCCTCCACTCTGCTAGGTAAAACCACAGTTGGAAGTGGAGAAATATAGTAAATTGTGGAATTCAGTTCATCCCCCAGAACAACTAGTAAATAATCAGGAACAATAAAGAAAAACTGGTGGGGAAGCATCAGTGACAGGACATAATCATACATCAGTCTAGACCAAGTGGAATGGCTGAAATTCCACAAAGAACTGTAAGTTCCCCCAAGCCAGGGAGTCTGGTTACCATACTCCCCAATGGGCATGGCAGGTTGGTTCCCTGAGGGGAAAAGACAGTCTTTACTACCAGCAAGGACTTAGCTCAACCAAGCCCCAGTTGCGGAATTAAGAAATACTCTTACCACTGAAAACTGGCCTCCAGCATAGATAAACCTGGTATAAGCACTAAAGGAACTAAGAGATATTGCCCCAGCAGAGAGGGGGTAGGACTGACAAAGAAATAAGCAGAGGCTTTTTGAGCTGGACAACACAAAATACTGGTAAGTTCTGGACCCCAAGAATAGGGTGCACATAAAGCCTGGAGATGCACAGTGCCACGAACCAAGTCAAACCCTTGATTAGCAAACCCAAGAATTGGTGGTTGGCTCTAAAAATGTTACGTTTTTTATTCTATTCTCTACTTCTTAAAAGATCATTAGATAGAACTGCAAGCACTTTCAAGCTCCATCTCTACTCCAGGCAAGGGAAGAATTAAGGGATGTCTGAGAGACAAAATAGCTAGTCAGGTGAAAGGGGTTAATTTTTTTAAGGATGTATCTTCCCCCAAGATAGAAAGGTGAGTCAAGCTCAAATGGAATTTAGGCCCCCTGGGGACTGGAAAACACAAGAAATGAAAGCTCACCTACTCTGTAGCCTCTGTATCACTATGCCCCTGGCAGGAAGAATCTGATGAAATTAAAGACACCACAGCAATTTAAGTTGGTGGGAAGCAGTGGGCAGACAAGAATGACAAGCTGGGCAGGAGAGGAAAAGCAGAGTCTAGAGGCTTCATAGGAAAGTCTTGCAACCTGTTGGGTCTCACCCTCAGGGAAAACTAATGATGGCTACTGACCTCCTGAGATGTTGGTCACCATCTTAGGAAAGTGGTCTTTCCTGGTCTTAGGAAACATGACTGGGGTCTATAATATCTTAGGATACCATCCTAAAACAAAAAGCTCTGTATAAGCAGGGCAAGAAAAAGAAAAAAAAAGGAACTGAAAACTTCTGGTCACTTAAACAGAAACTAAGGCAGAGGTCTTAGAATAAGTTGAACTGAATGTCCAAGAACAGATAGAAAAAAAAGTCACCCAGCAAGAAAACCCTGTGTAAAAGAGTGAAAACAGACTCCAGAATGAACTAATTAAGCAAATTGAATGTCTAGATGCCAGCAAAAAATGACAAGTCATACTAGGAAAATTGAAGATATGGCCTAGTCAAAGGAACAAACCACCACTTCAAACGATTACAGGAGTTGAAACGATCTTAATTCAGGATCTTCAGTCAGACAGGCAAAATCTGATCAAAAATCAAATAAATAAGTTCAGGGATGGTATAAAGAAGACATTTTGTGAAAATAAGGAACTTGAATATTTGAGAAAACAATTTGCAGAACTTATGGGAATAAAAGGCACAATAGAAGAGATGAAAAAGAAACAATGAATACTTACAACAATATATTTGAAGAGGCAGAAGAAAGCATTAATGAATGAGAATACTGGACATTTAAAATCTGACACACAATGGAAAAAATATGAACATGGTCCAAGGGAATTGAATAACTTGAAGTGCATGAATATACGTGTTGTGGATGTCCCAGAAAGAGAAGGGAAGGAAAGAGGAGGAGAAAGACTAATGGAGGAAATAATCACTGAAAATTTTCCAAGTCTTATGAAAGACACAAAATTACAGATCCAAGAATTGCAGCATACCACGAATAGAACATCAGACAATTACCAATCAATTGTCAAATGTCAAAGACAAAAGAAGTATTTTGAAAGTAGCAAGAGAAAAGCAATCCATCACATACAACAAAACCTCAATAAGACTACGTGTGAATTTCTCAGCAGAAACCATGCAGGTAAGAAGGTGGTGGTATGATATATTTAAGATTCTGAAAGTGAAAACTGATAACCAAGATTTCTATATCCAGCAAAACTGTCCTTTAAAAATTAGGGGGGGCATTAAAATATTTTCAGACAAACAATCATCAAAAGAATTTGTGACTAAGAGACTGACTACAAAATTACTAAAGGGAACACTGCAGGCAGATAGGATAAGACAGGAGAGACAGAGGTCTGGAGAAGAGTGCAGAAATGATGACTATCAGTAAAGGTAAAAAATGAAATGAAATGAGATATGACATATAAATCCAAAAGGAAAAATGGTAGACTAAATACTGCCTTTAGAGTAGTTACATTAAATGTTATTGGATAACACTGCTGAATCAAAAAACATAGGCTGGCAAGATGGATTTGAAAACATAACTGATTATATGCTGTCTACAGTATACTCACTTTAGGCCCAAGGACAAAAATAGATTGAATGTGAAATGTTGGGAAAATATATTTCATTCAAAAAACAACCAGAAATGAGCAGGGGTAATTATAATAATATCCAACAAATTAGACTTCAAATGTAAAACAAAAGTGACAAAGAAAGACAATTATGTATTTTAAAAAGGAGTAATTCAACAAGAAGACAGAACAAACATACGTATTTATAAACCAAGCCAGAGTGCTCCATACACATGAGGGAAACACTGACAAAACTGAAGGGAGAAGTAGACACTTCTACCATAATAGTTGGAGACTTCAATTCCCTGCTTTCATCAATGAATAGAACATCTGGACAAAGGATCAATAAGGAAACAGAGATTTTGAATAATGTGATAAATGAACTAGACTAAATAGATAATTACAGAACATTACACCTTACAACAGCAGGATACAAATTTCTCAAAGGTAGACAATATGCTGGGCCACAAAACAAGTCTCAGTAAATTTAAAAAGATTGAAATTTTACAAAACACCTTCTCAAGTCATAATGAAATGGAGTTGGAAATCAAGAACAGACGGGGGACAGAACATATGCAAATATATGGAGGCTAAAGAACACACTCTTAAACAACGAGTGAGCCAAGAAGATATCACAAGAGAAATCACTAAATATCAAGAGGCAAATGAAAATGAAAACACAACATATCAAAATTTATGGGATGCAGCAAAGGCAGTGCTGAAAAAGAAAATTTATTGCTTAGTGCCTATATTTAAAATGAAGAAAGAAAAGAGCAAAATTCAGACACTTAACTGTTCACTTGGAAGAAGTAGAGAAAAACTGCAAACTCACTGAAAGAAATGAAAGAAATTATGAAGATTGGAACAGAAATAAATGTAATTGATAATATGAAAACAATCAAGAATATAAAGAAACCAGAAGTTTGTTCTTTTAGAAAATCAATAAAATTGATGGACCCTTAGCTAGGCTGACAAAAAAGAGAGGATGCAAATAAATAAAATCAGAAATGTAACAGGAGACCTAATCACTGACCATGCAGAAATAAAGGAGGTAATAAGAGCGAACTAAGAGCAACTATATGATAACAAAATAAACAATTTAGATGAGATGGGCAGCTTTCTAGAAAGGTATGAACAAACATTGGCTTGAGAATAGACAATCTTTGTTGAGGTGTAAAGTGATTAAATCATCATCAAGAAGCTCCCAAAAAAGAAAATTCCAAGAATAGATGGCTTAACATGTGCATTCTACCAAGCATTCAAGAAAAAATTAGTACCAATCCTGCTCAAGGTCCTCAAAATAATTGAAGAGAAGAGAAAGTTACCAAACTAATACTATTCAGCCAACATCACCCTAATACCAAAGCCAGACAAAGATACTACAAGAAAAGAAAATTACAGACCAATCTCTTAATAAATATAGTTGCAAAAATCCTCAAAAACTCCTTGCAAATAAAATCCAGCAGCATATTAAATGAACTATGCACTGTAACCAAGTAGGACTTATTCCAGATATGCAAGACTGGTTCAACACAAGGAAATCAATTAGCATAATACATTATATCAATAAGTCAAGGCAGAAAAGCCACACAATCATCTTGATTGATGCAGAAAGGCTTTTGACAAAATTCAATATCCTTTCTTGATGAAAATATTCAAAGGTTAGGAATAGAAGTGAAATTCCTCAACATGATAAAGAGAATATATGAAAAACCCACAGCTAACATCATCTTCAATGGGAAAAGACTGAAAGCTTTCCCTCTAAGATCTGGAATAATACAAGGATGACCACTGACGCCATTGTTATTCAACATTGTATTGGAAGTTCTAGCCAGAGCAATTAGATAAGAAAAAGAAATAAAAGATGTCTAAATTTGAAAAGAATAAGTAAAACTATCATTGTTTGCAGGTGCTATGATATTATGTCAGAAATCCAGAAAAATCAACAACAAAGCTACTAGAGCTAATAAATGAGTAGAGCAAAGTGGCAGGATACAAGATCAACACCACAAAATCATTGGTGTTTCTATTCACTTGAAATGAAAAAATCTGAGGAGGAAATCAAGAAAAAAATTCCATTTACAATAGTAACCCAAGGAATCAAATATTTAGGAATAAATTTAAGTAAAGAAACAAAAGACATATACACAGAAAACTACAAGAAATTGCTAGAAGAAATCAAGGAAGACCTAAATAAATGGAGGGTCATACTGTGTTCATGGGTTGGAAGACTAAATATAATAAAGATGCGAAATTGACTTATAGATTGAATGCAGTACCCATTTAAATCTCAAAAACTTACTTTGTAGAAACAGAAAAAAAAACCAATAACCAAATTTATTTGGACAGGCAAGGTGTCCTGAATAGCTAAATATAACTTGGGAGAGAAAAATGAAGTGGGAGGTCTCACACTATTTAATTTTAAAGCATATTATGAAGCTACAATTGTCAAAGTAGTATGGTACTGCTATAAAGATAGATACATTGGGACTTCAGAGCAAAAGATGGCATCTTAGCAATGTGCACGTTTTAGTTCATGCTCCAGAACAACTACTAAACAACCAGAAATAGTACAGAACAGCTCCTGGGGCCACATCAGTGACCACACACATAAAACGTACGCCAGTCTTGACCAGCTGGACTGGCTGCGAGCCCCCCAGAACCATGAGTTCCCCAAGCTGTGGCGGCAGGTGTCCCTCCCCCATGGGCTTCTTCCCAGAGGGGAAAGGAAAGAGACTTTACAAGCAGCAGGGGCTGAGCCCAACCAAACGTCAATTGTGGAATTAATTAAGAAATTCTGACTACTAAAACTAGGCCCCGAGCTCAGGTGAACCTGGTCAAAGTGGAGGTCACTCATTTTTGCCCCTGTGCCAAGGGGGCAGGGCTGATGGAAAAAGAAAAAAAAAGGGAACAGAGGTTTTTGTGGCTGTGTTTCTACAAAGGCTGGGCTGTCTTTGGATACAGCTGCAGGGCTTCTTGGGCTGCAACTTCCCCAGGCATAGGCAGAAACAAGCTCATTTGAGGGCTTGTCTGGAGCTTGTGCCTTCCCCAGGGAAGGGGTGGAGCCCAACTCAGGTGGAATCCCTGCCTCATGGAATTCAGACACCAGGGCTTGGTAATTTGAAGCCATTAAAATCACCCTACAACCTCTCCACTGTCTCTACCACGCCCCCAGCAGGGAGAGTCTGCCAAAGTTAAAGGTACCACGTCATCTAATGCTGGTGGGACCTGCAGGCAGACAAGCACCACATACTGGGAAGGATAAGAAAAACAGAGTTCAGAGATTTCACAGGAAAGTCTTTCAACCTGCTGCATCTCACCCTCAGGGAAAACCAATGCAGGTGACTCTTTCCTCCTGATAGGAGGCCAGTTTGGTCTGAGAAAATCTGGCTGGGGGTCTATAATACCTAAGTAGACCCTCCTAAGAGTGGGGGAGGAGGAAAGGCACCATACAAGCAGGGCAAAAAAAGGAAATGAGAACTGAATAATTCTCCTCGGTTAAACAAAACCTAACCTAGAGGTCCAGAAAAAGCTGAACTAAATGTCAAAGAACAGATACACAACAAATTTATTCAGCAAGAAAACCCTAGGTAAGAGAAGTGAAATCAATCTCCAGAATAAACTAATTAAGGTAATTAAATGCCTAGACACCAGCAAAAAATAACAAATTATACTAGGAAAATTGAAGATATGGCCCAGAAAAAGGAACAAACCAACAATTCAAATGAGATACAGGAGCTGAAACAATTAATTCAGAATATAAAAACAGACATGGAAAACCTCATCAAAAACCAAATCAATAAATTGAGGGAGGACATGAAGAAGACATGGGCTGAACAAAAAGAAGAAATAGAAAATCTGAAAAAACAAATCACAGAACTTATGGGAGTGAAGGACAAAGAAGAAAAAATGGAAAAAACAACGGATACCTACAGTGGTAGATCTAAAGAGACAGAAGCTACAATTAGTGAATTGGAGGATGGAACATCTGAATTCCAAAAAGAAACATAGGGAAAAGAATGGAAAAACTTGAGCAGGGGATCAGGGAACTGAATGACAATATGAAGCGCACAAATATACATGTTGTGGGTGTCCCAGAAGGAGAAGAGAAGGGAAAAGGAGGAGAAAAACTAATGGAAGAAATTTTCACTGAAAATTTCCCAACTCTTATGAAAGACCTAAAATTACAAATCCAAGAAGTGCAGCGCAGCCCAAAGAGATTAGACCCAAATAGGCGTTCTCCAAGACACTTACTAGTTAGAATGTCAGAGGTCAAAGAGAAAGAGAGGATCTTGAAAGCAGCAAGAGAAAAACAATCCATCACATACAAGGGAAACCCAATAAGACTATGTGTAGATTTCTCAGGAGAAACCATGGAAGCTAGAAGACAGTGGGATGATATATTTAAATTACTAAAAGAGAAAAACTGCCAACCAAGACTTCTATATCCAGCAAAATTGTCCTTCAAGAATGAGGGAGAAATTAAAACATTTATAGACAAAAAGTCACTGAGAGAATTTGTGACCAAGAGACCAGCTCTGCAAGAAATACTAAAGGGAGCACTAGAATCAGATACGAAAAGACAGAAGAGAGAGGTATGGAGTAAAGTGTAGAAAGAAGGAAAATCAGATATGATATATATAATACAGAAGCCAAAATGGTAGAGGAAAATATTATCCAAACAGTAATAACACTAAAAGTTAATGGACTGAATTTCCCAATCAAAAGACATAGACTGGCAGAATGGATTATGACCCAGCAATACCACTGCTAGGTATCTACTCAAAGGACTTAAGGACAAAGACACAGACGGACATTTGCACACCAGTGTTTATAGCAGCATTATCTACAATTGCAAAGAGATGGAAACAGCCAAAATGTGCATCAACAGACGAGTGGCTAAACAAACTGTGGCATATACCTATGATGGAATATTATGTAGCTTTAAGACAGACTAAACTTATGAAGCATGTAATAACATGGATGGACCTAGAGAACATTATGCTGAGTGAGTCTAGCCAAAAACTAAAGGACAAATACTGTATGGTCCCATTGATGTGAACCGACATTTGAGAATCAGCTTGGAATATATCATTGGTAACAGAGACCAGCAGGAGTTAGAAACAGGGTAAGATAATGGGTAATTGGAGCTGAAGGGATACAGACTGTGCAACAGGACTGATACAAAAACTCAAAAATGGACAGCACAATAATACCTAAGTGTAATGTAACTATGTTGGAACACTGAATGAAGCTGCACCTGAAATATAGTTTTTTGATTGTTTGTTTGTATCTTTTGTTTTTGTTTTTTCTTTTTCCTTTATATATATATATTTTTTATTAGTATTATTATTTTAATTCTCTTCTCTATATTAACATTCTATATCTTTTTCTGCTGTTTTGCTAGTTCTTTTCCTAAATCGATGCAAATATACTAAGAAATGATGATCATACATCTATGTGATGATACTAAGAATTACTGAGTGCATGTGTAGAATGGAATGATTTCTAAATGTTGTGTTAATTTCTTTTCTTTTTTTGATTAATAAAAAAAAATTTTAAAAAAACCAAATCAAAGAATTGAGGGAAGATATAAAGAAGTCAAGGAATGAACAAAAAGAGAAATCGAAAGTCTGAAAAAACAAATCACAGAACTTATGGGAATGAAAGGCACAGTAGAAGAGATGAAAAAACAATGGAAACCTACAATAGGAGATTTCCAGAGGCAGAACACAGTATTAGTGAACTGGAGGATGGAACATGTGAAATCCAACAAGAAAAAGAAACTAAAGGGGAAAAATATGAGCAGGGACTCAGGGAATTGAATGACAATATGAAGCACATGAATATACATGTTGTGGGTGTTCCAGAAGGAGAAGAGATGAGAAAAGGATGAGAAAAACTAATGGAGGAAATTATCGCTGAAAATTTCCCAGCTCTTATGAAAGACTTAACATTACAGATCCAAGAAATGCAGCATACCCCAAAGAGAATAGATCCAAATAGACATACTCCAAGACATTTACTAATCAGAATGTCAGAGGTCAAAGAGAAAGAGAGAATCTTGAAAGCAGCAAGAGAAAAGCAATCCATCACATACAAGAGAAGCCCAATAAAACTATGCATAGATTTCTCAGCAGAAACTATGGAGGTGAGAAGACAGTGGGATGATATATTTAAATTATTAAAAGAGAAAAACTGCCAACCAAGAATTCTATATCCAGCAAAATTGTCCTTCAAAAATGAGGGAGAAATTAAAACATTTTCAAACAAAAACTCACTGAGAGAATTTGTGACCAAGAGACTGGCTCTGCAAGAAAAACTAAAGGGAGCACTAGAGACAGAGATGAAAAGGCAGAAGAGAGAAGTGTGGAGGAGAATGTAGAAAGGGAGACTATGAGTAAAGGTAAAAAGAAGGAAAATGAGATATGACAAATAAAATCCAAAAGGCAAAATGATAGAAGAAAGTACTACCCGTGCAGTAATAACACTAAATATTAATGGATTAAACTACCCAATCAAAAGACATAGACTGGCAGGATGGATTAAAAAACAGGACCCATCTATATGCTGTCTTTACTCAAAGGACATGAGGGCAAGGGCACAAATGGACATTTGCACACCAATATTTATAGCAGCATTATTTACAACTACCAAGAGATGGAAACAGCCAAAATGTCCATCAACAGATGGGTGGCTAAACAAACTGTGACATATACATACGATGGAATATTATGCAGCTGTAAGACAGAATAAAGGTATGAAGTATGTAACAACATTGATGGACCTTAAGGACATTATTCTGAGTGAGATTAGCCAAAAACGAAAGGACAAATACTGTATGGTCTCACTGATATGAACTGATATTAGTGAATAAATTTGGAATATTTCATTGGTAACAGAGACCATCAGGGGATAGAAATAGGGTAAGATATTGGGTAAATGGAGCTGAAAAGATACAGATTGTGCAACAGGACTGAACATAAAAACTCAGAAATGGACAGCACAACACTACCTGAGTGTAATACAATTATATTAAAACACTGAATGAAGCTGAATGCGAGAATGATGATGGGAGGAAGGCTGGGGGCATAAACGAAATCATGAAGAAAGATAAACAATAAAGATTGAAATAGTATAGTCTAGGAATGCCTAGAGTGTATAATGATAGTGACTGAATGTACAAATTTTAAAAATATTTTTGCATGAGGAAAAACAAAGGAATGTCACTACTGCAGGGTGCTGAAAATAGATGGTAATTAACATTTAAAATTTCAACTTATGTGTGAGACTAAAGCAAAAAATGTTTATTTGGTACAAAATTTAAATTTTGACTAGTTAATTTCCTAATATAACTCATGAAGATAGCTGGTTGAACAACATAAGTACATGGAACCTTGGGTAAGACATGAGATTTTGTTGGTTTGTCCAGAGTGATGCCCTGATGAATCCCATAGTGAAATGATCAGTGAGTGGAAATGAATTTGCAGAGTCCCCTTTGAGGAATGGTGAGAACAGGGTAAAATTCAGCCTCCCAAAATTGAATTCTTGATATTCTCACAAGCAGTGTGGACAATCAAAGCTGTAGGCTGAGTCCCCAATTAAATAATATGTAACTGAACCCCACAAAGGATAGGTCAAACCTACTTAAAATTAGGCCTAAGAGTCACCCCCAAGAGAACCTCTTTTGTTGCTCAGATGTGGCTTTTCTCTCCAGCCAACACAACAAGCAATCTCACCACCATCCCCCTGTCTACATGGGACATGACTCCCAGAGGTGTGGACCTTCCTGGCAATGTGGGACAGAAATCCTAAAGTAAGCTGAGACTCAGCATTAAGGGATTGATAAAAACTCTAGAATGAGCGAGACCCAGCATCAAGGGATTGAGAAAACCTTCTCGACCAAAAAGGGAAAGAATGAAATGAGACAAAAGGTCAATGGCTGAGAGTTTCCAGACAGAGTTGAGAGGTTATCCTGATGCATTAAATAGATATCACCTTGTTATTCAAGATGTAATGGAGAAGCTGGAGGGAACTGCCTGAAAATGTAGAGCTGTGTTCCAGTAGCCATGTTTCTTGAGGATGATTGAATAATAATATAGCTTTCACAATGAAACTGTGTGATTGTGAAAACCTTGTGTCTGATGCCCCTTTTATCTACCTTGTCAGCAGATAAGTAGAACATATGGAATAAAAATAAATAATGGAGAACAAATGCTAAAATAAATTTAGTTTGAAATGCTAGTGATCAATGAAAGGGAGGGGTAAGGGGTATGGTATGTATAATTTTTTTTCTGTTTTCATTTTATTTTTCTGTTGTCTTTTTATTTCTTTTTCTGAATTGATGCAAATGTTCTAAGAAATAATCATGATGATGAATATGCAATTATGTGATGATATTGTGAATTGCTGATTATATATGTAGAACAGAATAATCATATGTTAAGAATGTGTTTCTTTCCTGTAATACTTTTATAAAAATTTTAAAATTAATAAAAAAAGATAAATACATTGGCCAACAGAATCAAATTGAGGGTTCCAAAGTAGATCTTTTCATCTATGGACAATTGGTTTTTGATAAGGTGGTCAAGTCAACAGAGCAGCCTCTTCTATACATGATATTTGGAGAACAGGGTGCCCAAATGCAAAAGAATGAAAGAAGATCCATATCTCACACTTCATACAAAAATTAACTGAAAGTTGATCAAAGGCCTAAACATTATAGTTAACACAATAAAACTGTTAGAAGAAAATATTGAGAAGTATCCTATAAATCTTATAATAGGAGATGATTTCCTAAACCTTACACCCAAAGCATGAGCATTGCAAAAAGAAGTAGATAAATGGGATCTCCTCAAAATTAAACACTTTTGTGCAGAAAAGAACTTTGTCATGAAAGGAAAAATGCAGCTTATGCAATAGGAGACAAAATTTGGGAACCAGATATCAGATAAGAGTTTAGTTTCCAGAGTATATAAAGAAATTCTTCAACTCAACAGCAAAATGACTAATCACCTGATTAATAATTGGGCAAAAGACATGAACATACACTTTTCTGAAGAGGACATACAAATGGGTAAAAAGCACATGTGAAGATGTTCAACTTCACTGGCTATTAGGGAAATGCAAATCAAAACAACAATGAGACATCATTTCACACCCACTAGAATGGATATTACAAAAGAATAATTGTTGGAAAAGATGTAGAAAGAGAGGCACACGAATCCATGTTGGTGGGAATGTAAAATGGTACAACTGCTCTGGAAGGCAGTGTGGTTGTCTCTCAGAAAGCTAAGTATTGCCATATGATTCAGCATCCCATTACCAGCTATATATTCAGAAGAAATGAAGGCAAGGACACAAGCAGACATTTTACACTGATGTGTATAGCAGCATTATTTATGATTTCCAAGAGATGGAAACTGCCCAAATGTCGATCAATGGACGGCTGGTGAAACAAGCAGTGGCATATACACACGATGAAATACTACATCTGTAAGACAGAGTAAAGTCATGTGTGAATGTTGTGGAAAGGGTAAATTTAGAATCTGATATGTGACCAAAAGGAAAGATGGAGGTTAAAACATGGGAATGTATAACACAGTGGCTCTTGTGGTGGATAATGACTGTGATTAAATTTTAAAATATAAATAATATATTAAAAAGTTACTTCATGATGTAGAATAAATGTATGGCACTATTACAGAATTAATAATAGAGAGATATATGGGGAAAATATACCTATTGCAAACTATGGCCTAGAGTTAACAATAATATTTTAATATTTTTTCATAGACAATAACAAATGTACCACACCAACACTATGGGTCAACAATTGGGTGATGAAGGTTGTGGAAGGAATTGGGCTTTATCATTTATTTCTGTTTATTTTTTACAATAATGGAAATGTTCTAAAATTGATCATACCCTTGTATATTTACACAACTATATGATGATACTGTAAGCCATTGATTGTATACTTTGGATGGTTGTATAATGTGTGAATATATCTCAATAAAACTTTCCCCAAAAAAGAAGCACCCATGAAAGGGAAGCTAATAATTTCTAAACATTTCCATGTTTAAATCTCACTCTAGTGTTTAATTATATCTATAGCTAATAAATTTACCATTCATTGCTCTATACGAAACCCTCCTGATGGGCAAAGTGGTTTAGCTATTGTAGAGAGAGTTCAGAAATTGTGAGAAGATGCTATTTAGGAGAGCCATTTATAATGGGCCCATCATCCCCTTTCTACATGGCAGTTATAGCTACAAAAGAACAATAATCTTAAAACAAATTGGTAAGTTTGTACCTCAAAGGCTCAAAACAACAGTACTATTTTTTAATTCCTCACAATGCAAATACCAACCTATGACTGTCCTGATAATGTCAACAGTAAAGTCAGCAGCAACCAAAACTGAGGACTTCCTTAAGCAACAAGCTAAGATGTTCCATGCCTCACCTCTTCTATCTTGTCAACTATAATCTACATTAGCAGGAAGTAGTTTGACTGTTCATCACCCGATTTCCCTCAAGGTTGAGGAAAAGAATATCAAAAGGGGAGAATTGTGGCAGACCCTGACCTATCTTTCATAACCCCTAAATGCTGACCACTTTCTGAATCAACTCCTTCCTTGACTACATTGTAAAAGTTTCCATTTCTCTTCTCTGATCTCCACAATACCCACCAACACCCCCATAGATAAAACAAGTTCTGTTTTTAACAGCTCCAGACAAATGAGACTTAAATGACTCTAACTGCATGCACATATGCAGTTAAAAAGGAAGTTAATCTAGGAACAACTTTGCCTAATTGTAATAGTAAACATCACACTCAGGTTGTGAGGGTTTTTTAAAAATTTTATTTTTATTTAGAAATCTTCACAAACATACAGTCTATCCACAGTATACAATAAATTACTCACAATATCATCACATAGTTGTGTATTCATCACCATTGTCCCTTAAAGCATTTGCATCACTCCAGAAATAGAAAAAAAACCCAAAACCCATTCCATCCCATACCCCTTATCCCTCCCTCTCGTTGACCCACAGTATTTAAATCTACTCATTTTTGTACCCCTTATCAGCTTCTACTATTTGTCTATTTATTTTTCATTATTTTTTAACTCACCTGCCCATACCATGGATAAATGAAGCACCAGAAACAAGGTTTTCGCAATCACATGATCACATTGTAAAAACTGTAGAGCTATACAATCTTCTTCAAGAATCAAGACTATCAGAACACAGTTCAACAGTTTCAGATACTTCCCACTAGCTATTCCAATACACCATAAACTAAAAAGAGATATCTATGTAACACATAAGAATAACCTTCAGGATAACCTCCTGACTCTTTTTAAGATATCTCAACCTCCGAAACTTTATTTTGTCTCATTTTTCTCTTCATCATTTTAATCAAGAAGGCTTTCTCAATCCCATAATGCCAGGTCTTGGGTAATCCCAGGGGTTCTGTCTGACATTGCCAGGAATATTTATACCCCTGGAAGACATGTTTCAGGTAGGGGAGAGGGTATTGAGTTCACCAGCTGAGGTGGCTTAGAAAAAGAGAGCCCACATCTGAGCAACAAAAGAGGTTCACTGGGGGTGACTCTTAGGTATATGAATAAGTAGACTTAGGTTATCCTATGCAGGAATAAGTATCATAGGGTCAGACCTGAAAGCCAAAGGCTAGATCTATTGAATTGGTTGTCCCCACTACTTTTGGGAATATCCTCCTTTCTCCCAAGTTCCAAAGAGCACTTTGCAGATGCTTTTTTAATTCTTTTCCCAAATTATTCTGGGGTATATCAGGGCATCACACTAACCTGTAAAAGCCAACAAGATCTCATGTCTTATTCAAGATTCCATGTAAGTATGATGTTCAAACAAATTGACCATGCAAGTTAAATCAGGTAATGTGCTACCTAAAATATAAATTTTGCACTGAAAACATCTTTCCCTTTGTTCTAACACAGAAATTGAAGTTTTAAAATATGAACCATATCATCCTTTACCTTGTATTCTGATTTACCTTAGTCCTATCCAGGTCAGCTTCATTCATATTTCTAGTCAAAGTTTGATCTCTTTTTCAACTTTTTAAACAGATGCTGTATGTGGTAGTTCTGACCTTCGTAGCTTCAGGGCTCTAACATTGAGTTACAAGGGTTACATAAATACCTGAAGTTTCAAGGAAGGACCAGGTTATGCACAAATTGCTCAGTATCTCTGAATTTAGAAATAACAGTTACAACTCCAGAGTAGATGTGACTGCTGTGAGACCTTAAAATCTAGGACCCTTTACAATAGGCCTCAACTTAAAAACCTATGCTCTTGATTTTAGTTATCTCAGTTTGTATATTCTGGTAAGTCAATATGAGTGAGACATGATAATATTTGTCTTTTCATTTCTGACATTTCATTCAACATACTGTCCTTAAGTTTCATACCTCTCAACTTCATTCTTTCTTGAAGCTGATCAGTAGTCCGTTGTATGCATACACCACAGTTCTCCCTTCTATTCCTCAGTTGTTGTACCCTTTGACCACTTAAATCTATCGTGAATTGCAAACACTCCTGCCATAAACACCAGTGTACAAATATCCATTTGTGTCTCCACTTTCAGTTCCTCCAGTTTACCTAGCAACAGGGTTGTAGGATCAAATGATAACCTCACCCCTAGCCTGCCATGGAACCACCACACTGCCCTCTGGCCTGTCTGTGCCTCTATATCATTCACCACATTTTCTCTAGCACTTGTTTCTCTCTGTTCATTTTCAAAGAGTTTTATGTGCACATCATACAATACAACCTAAGTAAATAATCATACCTTCACCACCATAATCTATATGAAGTTACTTCTTTTTCTTCTGCAAAAATCCATACCCCTCCTCTATATCCCCCACTTGTAGACATTTAGTTTTGGCATAATGCCTTTTTTACATTCAGTGGAAGCACATTACAATGTTATTGTTAACTATACACTCTAGCTTGCATTAATTGGATTTTCCCCTGTATACTATCCCGTTTTCAACACCTTGCAAAGTTGGAATTCATTTGCCCTTCCCCATGCAAAAATGTTTTTATATTCATACATTTAATCACCATGATTGTCTGCCCTAGATATTCCTAAGTTATAATGTCTGGATCTTTAGTCTGTTATTTTTTTTTGTCTTGCCAGCTCCTTGCCTTTGTCCCTCAGCCATACTCACTTTCAGCTTCATTCAATATACTGATATTAATGTGATACCATAAGATAGTACTGTGCTATCCATTTCTGAATTTTTACAATCAGTCCTGTTGCACATTCCATATTCTTTCAACACCAAATTCCCAACCTCTACATCTTTCTATATCCTAATAACCTGTGTTCTTAAATTTACCTCTCAAAGTTCACTAATTAATGTCAGTTCATGTTGGTGAGACCATAAATTTGTGCCCATTTTTTCTGGCAAATTTCACTCTGCATATTGTCCTCAAGGTTAATCAACATTGTTACATGCTTCATTACTTTATTCTGTCTTACAGATGCATAATATTCCATCACATGTATATACTACAGCTTATTTAGCCACTCGTCCATTGATGGATATTTGGGCTCTTTCCATCTCTTGACAATCATAAATAATGCTGCATAAACATCAATGTGAAAATGTCCACTTGTAGTCCTTGCCTGCTGTACCTCTGAATATATACCTAGCAATGGGATTACTGGATCATACAGCAATTCTATACTGTTTCCTGAGGAACTGCCAAATGGCCTTCCAGAAAACTTGCACCATTTTACATTCCCACAAACAGTGGTTGTGTGCCTCTTCACATCATCTCTGACACTTGTCGTTTTCTGGTTTTTGATATTGGTCATTCTAGTGGGTGTCAGATGACAATTCATTGTCATTTTGATTTGCATTTCCCTAATAGTCAAAGAGCTGAGTATATTTTCATGTGATGTTTATCCATTTGTATTTTCTCTTCTGAAAAGTAGTCTGTTCATGTGTTTGCTTCATTTTTAATTGGGTTGTTTGTCTTTTTTGTTGCTGAGTTGTAGAATCTCTTTATATAATCTGGATATTAACTGCTGTGATGCTTAGGTTCTGGTGTAAACTTGGCCAAATGATTGTGCCTAGTTGTCTGATCAGGCAATCACTAGCCTGGCCATTGCTGTGAGGATATTTTGTGGCTGGTTGATAAACCAGAAGCCTCGTGTATTGAATCATCAGTCAGTTGACTTCATCTGTGGCTGATTACATTTGTGATGAACTAAGGCATGTCTTCCACAACGAGATAATCCAATCAGTCTAAGGCTTTTAAAAAAGAAGTGACTATCTTTCACTGCTTCCTTGGCCAGTGAGCCTCTCTTGTGGCGTTCATTCAGACCCTTCATCATATGCACCATCTTCACAGCCTGCCCCCATGAATTTGTTATTCTTCCAATCCCACAGTGGCATGAGACACCTTTATAAATCTATTTACAGATCTCTCCTGATGGTTCTGCTTCTGTAGAAAACGCTGACTAACAGCTTGTTACAAGGAGTGGTTGTTGAGAAACAGAGTATTAAAATTACTTTTACAATTGATCTTCTACTCTTACTAGACTCATAGGCACTAATGGCTCTGTTTCCAATAATCAAGATGGCACTGACAGTCCATGATGTGAGTTGGCAAAAGAGAAACTTAAAATATCACCATTACATTCTGCTAACTGTATGCTATGAGACATGGCTCTGAATGATGTTTTTGATGATGTATTACCTAGGGTTCTCCAGAGAAATAGAATCATCAGGAAGTATCCATAGATATAAAATTTATAAAAGTGTCTCATGTAACCATGAGAACATAGAGTCTAAAATCCATAGGGCAGGTTGTAAAGCTGACAACTCTGATGAAGGGTCTGTATGAACTCCACAGGGAAGGCTTGCCAGTTGAAGCAGGAAGAGAGACTGTCTCTTCTGAATACTCCTTAGAAATCTTCCAGTGATTAGGTTAAGCTTCACTCACTGCAGAAGACGTACCCCTCAGCTGATTACAAATGCAATCAGCTGTGGATGCAGCCAACGTGATCATGATTTAATTCTATGAAATGTATTTATAGAAACAGACAAGCCAGCACTTGCCCAACCAGACAAACAGGCATCACCACCTGGCCAAGTTGAAATATGAACCTGACCATGACAGACACCTTTACAGAGTTTTGTGGAATTAAGAAGTATAATCATGTTGTTTTGTTATTGTTAGATCAAGTGGATTCAGTGATGAGGGAAATGGATAAGCTGAAGGATTCAAAATTGCACCTTAAGTACCATATGAATTATGTAAAAATCACTGTGTGTAGCATGAAAGAAAATCTTATTTCCTGTGCTGGAAAACTTGAGATCTGTGAAAAGCAGACACAAAACCTCTTTTTGGTGAATAGCAGATTTACAACACAAATTAAAATCACAACCTTGTAGGGTGCCTGCTGTTAAAATAAGGGCTTTGTTTGGGATTGAATGGGATCCTGAAACTTGGGCTGGGTATCCTTGGGGAAAGACTCTTTTACGTTGTCCACAATTTACACTGTTAACCTTCCTCCCAGCCTTCCTCAGTGAGACCTATAGCCTTTTACCAGGTGGACTGTGTTCTGGGGAAGGGAAATTATCAGATATCTTGGAGATATTGGTTCAGAAGTGACACTAGTTCCAGGGGACCCAAAATGTCATTTTGGTCCACCAGTAAGAGGGGGCTTATGGAATTCAGGTGATCAATGGAGGTTTAGTTCAGTTCCATCTCACAGTGGGTATAGTGGATGCCCATACCCATTCTGTGGTCATTTCCATAGTTGCAGAATGCATAATTGGAATTGACATACTCGCCAACTGGGAGAATCCCCACATTGGTTCTCTGACTCATGATGTGAAGGCTATTAGGTAAGAAAAGCCAAGTGAAGCCACTAGAACTGCCTCTACCTAGCAAAATAGAAAATCAGAAGCAATACTGTGTTCCTGGAGGGATTGCAGAGATTAGTGACACTCTTAAGGACTTGAAGGATGTAAGGGTGGTGATTCCCACCATACCCAATTCAAGTATATTATTTGACCTGTGAAAAGAACAGATGGGACTTGGATTGGACTATCATAAATGTAATCAGGTGGTGGCTCCAATTGCAGCTGCTGTTCCAGATGTGGTGTCATTGCTTAAGAAAATCAACACTTTGCCTGTTACCTGGTATGCAGTTATTGATCTGGCAAATGCTTTTTTCTCAATAGCTGTCAATAAGGATCACTAGAAACATTTTTCATTCAGCTTGCAAGGCAGCAGTATATCTTCACTCTCTTCCCTCAAGGGTATAGCAACTCTCCTGCCCTATGCCACAATCTTGTCCACAGGGACCTTGATAATTTTTTCCTCCTACAAGACATCACACTGGTTCATTATATTGATGAGATCATACTGGTTGGACCTGGTGAGCAAGAAGTAGAAAATACTCTAGACTTATTCATAAGGCATTTGTGGGTCAAGAGATGGGAGATAGGGCGGGCCGCGGTGGCTCAGCGGGCAAGAGTGCTTGCCTGCTATGCCGGAGGACCCCGGTTCGATTCCCGGCCCCAGTCCATGTAAAACAAACAAACAAACAAACAAAATATAATAAAAAATAAAGATGTTTCCCTTTCTTCCTTCCTTCTATCCTTCCTTCTATCCTTCCTTTCTTCTCTGTCTTTAAAAAAAAAAAAAAAAAAAAAAGAGATGGGAGATAAATCCAAAAAAATAAAAGGTCCTTCCTCATCAGTGAAATTTCTAGGTGTCCAGTGGGTGGGGAATGTCTAGATATTCCTTCTAAGATGAACGTTAAGCTCTTGCATCTGGCCTCTCCCATGTCCAAAAAAAGAGGCATAATGCCTAGTTGCCCTCTTTGGATTTTGGACACAATGTATTCCTCATTTGGGTGTGCTACTCTGGCCCCTTTACTGAGTGGCCTGAAATGCTACTGGTTTTGAGTAAAGGCCAGAACAAGAGGAGACTCTGTGACAAGTCCATGCTGCTGTGCAAGCTTCTCTGTCACTTGGGCTACATAATCCAGGAGATCCATATGCTGGAAGTGCCAGTGACAAATAAGGATGCTTTCTGGAGCCTTTGGCATGCCCCTATGGGGGAATCACAATGCAGACCCTTAGGATTTTGGAGGAAAACCTTATCATCCACTGAAGATAACAACTCTTCCTTTGAGAATTGCTTTTAGCCTGCTAGTGGGCCTTAGTAGAGACTGAACACTTAATGGGCCACTAAGTTACCATGAGATCTGAGTTGTCTATTTTGAGTTGGGTGTTGTCTGACCACCAAGCTATAAAGTTTTGCATACACAGCAGCATGAGATAGGGCTCAAGCAGCTTCTGAAGGCTCAAGTAAGTTACATGAGGAAGTGGCCCATATGCCCATGGTCCCAACTTCTGCCACATTACCTCTTCTTTCCCAGACTATAGCTATAGTCTCTTGGGGTGAAAACTTAGGCCTGGTTTTTAGATGGTTCAGCATGATAGGTAGGGACCACCAGAAGTGGAAAAGTTCAGCACTACATTCCCATTCTGGGATGCTCTTAAAGGAGAGTGTGGAAGGGAAATTCTCCCACTGAGCAGAAATTCGAGCAGTGCACTTGGTTGTTCATTTTGCTTAGAATGAGAACTGGCCAGAGGTGCATTTTTATACTGACTCATGGGCTGTTGTTAATGGTTTGGTTGGATGTTCAAGGACTTAGAAGGAACCTTATTGGAAAATTGGCTTCAAAGAGGTCTGGGGAAGAGGCATGTGGATAGACATTTCTGACTGAGCAAATAACTTGAAGACATTTGTGTCCCATGTGAATGCTTACCAGAGGGTGACTTCAGGAGAAGAAGGTTTTAAAAATCAAGCAGATAAGATTACCTGTCCTGTGAATACAAGTCATCTTTTTTCTTCTGCCACTACTGCCATTGCCAAATGGGCTCATGAACAAGGTGGGCATGGTAGTAGGGGTGGAGGTTATGCATAGTCCCAGCAACATGGACTTGAACTCACCAAGGTTGACTGAACTACAGCCACTACTGTTTTCCCAGTCTGCCAGCAGCAGAGACCCACATTCAGTCCCCAATATGGCATCATTCCCCAAGGTGATCAGCCTGCTACCTGGTGGCAGGTTGATTATATTGGACCACTTCCATCATGGAAGTGGCAGTGATTTGTTCTAACTGTAATAGATACATACTCTGGGTGTGGTTTTGCATTCTCTTCATGAAAGGCTTCTACAAAAACTACCATACATGGACTTATGGAATGCCTTATCCACTATCATGGCATTCTACATAGCATCGCTTCTGATAAAGCAACACACTTCACAGCAAATGAAGGGCAAGAATGGGCACATGCTTGTAGAATTTTCTGGTCTTACCATGTAACCCATCATCCAGACACAGCTGAGTTGATAGAATGGTAGAACACCCTTTTGAAGACTCAATTATGGTGACAACTAGGTGGTAATATCTTGAAGGTCTGTATCAGTGTTCTCCAGGAGGCTGTGTATGCTATGAATCAGCATCCTCTGCATGGTGCTGTTTCTCCCATAGTCAGGATTTACAGGTCCAGGAATCAAGTGGTGGAAATGGGAGCAGCAGCATGTAATATCACCCCTTGAGATCCACTAGGAAAAGTGTTTTTATTTGTGTCCCAGAAACTTTAAGCTCTGCTGGTATACAGGTCTTAATTCCAAAAGGAGGCATGTTTCTCTGAAGTGACACAACAATGATTCCATTGAACTGGAAATTAAGACTGCCACTTGGCCACTTTGATATTCTCATGCCACTGAATCAACAGGCATGTAGGGGGATGACTGTTTTATCTAGGGTGAATGATCCTGACTACCAAGGAGAAAACGAACTACAACCACACATTGGAAATAAATAAGAGTTTTCCTGGAATGTAGGAGATCCCCTATGGAGTTTCTTAGTTCTAACATGCCCTGTGATGAAAGTCAATGGAAAACTGCAACAACCCAATCCAGGTAGGAATAACAATGGCCAAAAATGTCAGGAATGAAGGTCTGGGTCAGCCCACATAGCAAAGAACCATGGCCAGCTGAAGTGCTTGCTGAGGGTAAAGGGAGCATGGAATGGGTAGTGGAAGAAGGTAGTGATAAACATTAACTACAACCACGTAACCAGTTACAGAAATGAGGACTGTGATAATATAGGTATTTCTTCCTTGTTTTGTTAAGAATATGTTTCATTTCTACATAAGCAAATATCTTGCTTTCCTCTTATCATATGACATAAGATGTATTGTTCATGTTATAGTATTTAAGTCATAAGATATGAAGTTTAAGAGTGAATGTTACCTAAGGTTTTGTACTCTATTCTGAAGAGGTGTACTGCATTTCCAGTTGTATGCAGGATGGTTGAATATTGTTAGGTGAAACATATGTCTGTTTTTTGTGTTTTATTTGAAAATTTAGCTTGTTTCAAAGTGATGTTTATAGCTTCCAACTTGACAAAGGGTGACTGTGATTGTTAGTTTCTGGTGTCAGTTGACCAAAAGAGTATGCCCATGTGTCTGGTCAGGGAAGCTGTTGCTGCAAGGATATTTTGTGGCTGGTTGATAAATAGGAAGGCTGGTGTATTGAATCATCATTCAGTTTGCATCTGTGACTGATTACATCTGTGTTTAAATAAGGTGTGTCGCTCAAAATGAGACAATCTAATCAGTTGAATATATTTAAGAAACAAGAGAGAGACTTTCACTGCTTACTCAGCCAGCGAGCCTCTCCTGGAGAGTTGATCCAGACCCTTCATGAGAGCCATCAGTTTCACAGCTTGCCTTACAGATTTTGGAATCTTCCCACGGTTGCATGAGTCACCTTTATAAGTCTCATACTTAAAGATCTCTCCTGTTGGCTCTGTTTCTCTAGAGAACACTGACTAGTACAGACTCTTATCTGATATGTGGCTTCCAAATATTGTCTCCCATTGTGTAAACTGCCATTTTATTTTCCAGACAAATTTCTATGTTGCACAAAATTGTTTAATTTTGAGGAGCTCTCATGCATCTGTTTATTCATTGCTCCTGCTTTAAGTGTAACGTTTAGGAGCCCCCTCTTATCACAAGATTTATAAGACATTCCCCTACACTTTCTTTTAAAAATTTTAGGATTCTAGCTCTAATGTTTAGGTCTTTGATGCACTTTTTTTTTTTAATACATGAGCAGGCACCGGGAATCGATCTGGGGTCCTCTGGCATGACAGGCAAGCGTTCTTGCCTGCTGAGCCACCGGGACCCCTCTTTGATACACTTTTAAGTTAATTTTTGTTTAGGTTGTGAAATTTGGGTCTTATTTTATTCTTTGGCTTATGGATACCCAGTTCCCCAAACACCATTTATTGAAGAGGCGTCTCTCTCCTAGTTGGGTTGCTTTGGCCACTTTATCAAAGATCAATTGTCCATAGATGAGAGGGTCTATTTCTGAACATTCAGTTTGATTCCATTTCATTTCTTTATCATTAAACCAATACCATGCTGTTTTGACCACTGTAGCTTTGTAATATGTTTTAAAGTCAGATAGTGTGAGGCCTCTCACTTCATTTTCTTTCTCAGGATATTTTAGCTATTCAGGCACCCTGCCCTTCAGAAAAATTTAGTTATTGGTTTTTCTATTTTTGCAGGGGAAATTGTTGGAATTTTAATTGGTATTGCATTGAATCTATAAATTAGCTTAGGTAGAATTGACATCTAAACTATATTTAGTCTTCCAATCCATGAATATGGTATGCCCTTTCTTTTAGCAGTATCTTGTAGTTTTCTGCATATAAGTCCTGTATCCTTAGTTAAATTTATTGTTAAATATCTGATTGTTTTGGTTGCTATAGCAAATGGATTTTTTATTGAATTCCTCCTCAGATTGTTCATCATGAGTGTGTAGAAACACTACTGATTTTAGGATGTTGATCTTCTACCCTGACACTTTGTATCATTTATTAGCTCCAGTAGCTTTGCTGTAGATTTTTAGTAATGTTAGACACATTGTATCATTCCATGTGCAAACACTGAGAGTTTAACTTCTTCCTTTCCAATTTAAAATATTATTTATTTCATTTTCTTGTCTAATTGCTGTGGCTAGAACTTCCAGCAGAATGTTGATTAACAATGGTGACTGTGGACATCCTTAACTTGTTTCAGATCTTAGAGGGAAAGCTTTCTCACATTGAGGATGAGGTTAGCTGTGGGCATTTCATATATTCCACTTATCATGTTGAGGAAGTTCTCTTCTATTTCTATCCTTTGAAGTGCTTTCATCATGAAAGGATGTTGAATTTTGGCAGATGCCTTTTCTGCATCAGTCGAGATGATCATTTATGTGGTTTATCTTCTTTGACTTATTGATATGGTGCATTACATTAATTGATTTCCTTTTGTGGAACCATCCTTGCATACCTGGAATAAATTTCATTTCTTCATAGTGTATAATTCCTTTAATGTGCTACTGGATTCGATTTGCAAAAATTTTATTGGGGATTTTTGCATGTATATTCATTAAAGACATTGGTCTGTAATTTTTGTTTCTTGTAATATCAGTACAAGATATTTGTATTTTGTATTAGGGTGGTATTGGATTCATAAAATAAGTTCGGAGAAGTTATTTTAGGGGCGGGGCCAAGATGGCGGCTTAGTAAAGTACGTGTGTCTTAGTTCCTCCTCCAAAGCAACAACTAGGTGAACTGAAACAGTGCAGAACAGTTCCTGGGGCCATGGCAGGGAATGCACACACAGCATACCCCAGTCTGGACTGGGTAGTCTGACTGCGAGACTCGGCTGCAGTGAGATCCCTGAGCAGCGCGCGATTTCCCGAGCAGCGGCAGCTGTGGCGGCTGGAGCTCCTCCGTCCCTCCTTCCCGGGGTGGCTGAGAGTATCGGAGAGGCAAGTTTTCCAAGCCGAGGCGGCCGGCGCCCGTCTTTTGCGGGTGGCTTCCTGGTCGGGCTACGAGTCTCGGATCAGAGGGCTACCCAAACCGCAGTGGCCCTCTCCCGCGGGTGGCTTCCTGGTCTGGTGGGGAATTTCCCAGGCCGCGGTGGCCGGTGACCGATGCCTCTCCCCTGCGGGCGACTTCCTGGTCTGGTGGCGAATTCCCCGGGCCCGCTGCAGCCGGCGACCAACCAGAAGGTCACCTCAAGCCACGGCGGCTGATGCCCCCACCATGTGCGGACCCTCGAACCAACGGAGAGAATTGGATCGGAAATCCCCAGGCCATGGAGATCGGTGAGTGGGGGGATCCCTTCCAAACACGTGAGACAAACATGTGCCACGAGCGCCACCTACTGGGCAGGATAAGAAAAACAGAAACCAGAAATTTCACAGAAATATCTTACAACCTTGTTGGGTCTGACACCCAGGGAAATCTGACTAAATGCCCAGACGCCAGCAGCAGAAGATAACTGTCCACGCTGAGAAGATTGAGAATATGGCCCAGTCAAAGGAACAAACAAATAGTTCAAATGAGATACAAGAGCTGAGACAACTAATGCTGAATATACGAACGGAAATGGAAAACCTCTTCAAAAATGAAATAGATAAACTGAGGGAGGACATGAAGAAGACATGGGCTGAACATAAAGAAGAAATAGAAAAACTGAAGAAACAAATCACAGAACTTATGGAAGTGAAGGATAAAGTAGAAAAGATAGAAAAAACAATGGATACCTACAATGATAGATTTAAAGAGACAGAAGATAGAATTAGTGATTTGGAGGATGGAACATATGAATTCCAAAAACAAACAGAAACTATTGGGAAAAGAATGGAAAAATTTGAACAGGGTATCAGGGAACTCAAGGACAATATGAACCGCACAAATATACGTGTTGTGGGTGTCCCAGAAGGAGAAGAGAAGGGAAAAGGAGGAGAAAAACTAATGGAAGAAATTATCACTGAAAATTTCCCAACTCGTATGAAAGACCTAAAATTACAGATCCAAGAAGTGCAGTGCACCCCAAAGAGATAAGACCCAAATAGGCAATCCCCAAGACCCTTACTAGTTAGAATGTCAGAGGTCAAAGAGAAAGAGAGGATCCTGAAAGCAGCAAGAGAAAACTAATCCATCACATACAAGGGAAACCCAATAAGACTATGTGTAGATTTCTCAGCAGAAACCATGGAAGCTAGAAGACAGTGGGATGATATATTTAAATTACTAAAAGAGAAAAACTGCCAACCAAGACTCCTATATCCAGCAAAATTATCCTTCAAAAATGAGGGAGAAATTAAAACATTCTCAGACAAAAAGTCACAGAGAGTATTTGTGACCAAGAGACCAGCTCTGCAAGAAATACTAAAGGGAGCACTAGAGTCAGATACAAAAAGACAGAAGCGAGAGGTATGGAGAAGAGTGTAGAAAGAAGGAAAATCAGATATGATATATATAATACAAAAGGGAAAATGGTAGAGGAAAATATTATCCAAAGAGTAATAACACTAAATGTTAATGAACTGAATTCCCCAATCAAAAGACATAGATTGGCAGAATGGATTTAAAAACAGGATCCTTCTATATGCTGTATACAGGAAACACATCTTAGACCCAAAGATAAACATAGGTTGAAAGTGAAAGGTTGGGAAAAGATATTTCATGCAAATAACAACCAGAAAATAGCAGGAGTGGCTATACTAATATCCAACAAGTTAGACTTCAAATGTAAAACAGTTAAAAGAGACAAAGAAGGACACTATATACTAATGAAAGGAACAATTAAACAAGAAGACATAACAATCATAAATATTTATGCACCGAACCAGAATGCCCCAAAATACGTGAGGAATACACTGCAAACACTGAAAAGGGAAATAGACTCATATACCATAATCGTTGGAGACTTCAATTCACCACTCTCATCAATGGACAGAACATCTAGACAGAGGATCAATAAAGAAATAGAGAATCTGAATATTACTATAAAGGAGCTAGACTTAACAGACATTTATAGGACATTGCATCCCACAACAGCAGGATACACCTTTTTCTCAAGTGCTCATGAATCATTCTCAAAGATAGACCATATGCTGGGTCACAAAACAAGTCTTAACAAATTTAAAAAGATTGAAATCATACACAACACTTTCTCAGATCATAAAGGAATGAAGTTGGAAATCAATAATAGGCGAAGTTGCAGAAAATTCACAAATACGTGGAAGCTCAACAACACACTCCTAAACAAGGAGTGGGTCAAAGAAGAAATTGCTAGAGAAATTAGCAAATACCTCGAGGTGAATGAAAATGAAAACACAACATATCAAAATTTATGGGACGCAGCAAAGGCGTGCTAAGAGGGAAATTTATTGCCCTAAATGCCTATATCAGAAAAGAAGAAAAGGCAAAAATGCAGGAACTAACTGTCCACTTGGAAGAACTGGAGAAAGAACAGCAAACTAATCCCAAAGCAAGCAAAAGGAAAGAAATAACAAAGATTAGAGCAGAAATAAATGAAATAGAAAACATGAAAACAAAAGAGAAAATCAATAAGGCCAGAAGTTGGTTATGAGAAAATCAATAAGATTGATGGGCCCTTAGCAAGATTGACAAAAAGAAGAAGAGAGAGGATGCAAATAAATAAGATCAGAAATGGAAGAGGAGACATAACCACTGACCTCACAGAAATAAAGGAGGTAATAACAGGAGACTATGAACAACTTTACGCTAATAAATACAACAATTTAGAGGAAATGGACGGGTTCCTGGAAAGACATGAACAACCAACTTTGACTCAAGAAGACATAGATGACCTCAACAAACCAATCACAAGTAAAGAAATGGAATTAGTCACTCAAAAGCTTCCTAAAAAGAAAAGTCCAGGACCAGATGGCTTCACATCTGAATTCTATCAAACATTCCAGAAAGAATTATTACCAACTCTCCTCAAACTCTTCAAAAAAATCGAAGCGGAGGGAAAACTACCTAATTCATTCTATGAAACCAACATCACCCTCATACCAAAATCAGGCAAAGATATTACAAAAAAAGAAAACTACAGGCCAATCTCTCTAAAGAATACAGATGCAAAAATCCTCAATAAAATTCTAACAAATCGTATCCAACAATACATTAAAAGAATTATACATCATGACCAAGTAGGATTCATCCCAGGTATGCAAGGATGGTTCAACATAAGAAAATCAATTAATGTAATACACCATATCAACAAATCAAAGCAGAAAGATCACATGATCTCTCAATTGATGCAGAGAAGGCATTTGACAAGATTCAACATCCTTTCCTGTTGAAAACACTTCAAAAGATAGGAATACAAGGGAACTTCCTTAAAATGATAGAGGGAATATATGAAAAACCCATAGCTAATATCATCCTCAATGGGGAAAAATTGAAAACTTTCCCCCTAACATCAGGAACAAGACAAGGATGTCCACTATCACCACTATTATTCAACATTGTGTTGGAGGTTCTAGCCAGAGCAATTAGACAAGAAAAAGAAATACAAGGCATCAAAATTGGAAAGGAAGAAGTAAAATATCACTGTTTGCAGACGATATGATACTATACGTCGAAAACCCAGAAAAATCCACAACAAAACTACTAGAGCTAATAAATGAGTACAGCAAAGTAGCAGGTTACAAGATCAACATTCAAAAATCTGTAGCATTTCCATACACTAGTAATGAACAAGCTGAGGGGGAAATCAAGAAACGAATCCCATTTACAATTGCAACTAAAAGAATAAAATACCTAGGAATAAATTTAACTAAAGAGACAAAAAACCTATATAAAGAAAACTACAAAAAACTGCTAAAAGAAATCACAGAAGACCTAAATGGATGGAAGGGCATACCGTGTTCATGGATTGGAAGACTAAATATAGTTATGATGTCAATCCTACCTAAATTGATTTACAGATTCAATGCAATACCAATCAAAATCCCAACAACTTATTTTTCAGAAATAGAAAAACCAATAAGCAAATTTATCTGGAAGGGCAGGGTGCCCCGAATTGCTAAAAACATCTTGAGGGAAAAAAACGAAGCTGGAGGTCTTGCACTGCCTGACTTGAAGGCATATTATGAAGCCACAGTGGTCAAACCAGCATGGTATTGGCATAAAGATAGATATATCGACCAATGGAATCGAATAGAGTGCTCAGATATAGACCCTCTCATCTATGGACATTTGATCTTTGATAAGGCAGTCAAGCCAAGTCACCTGGGACAGAACAGTCTCTTCAATAAATGGTGCCTAGAGAACTGGATATCCATATGCAAAAGAATGAAAGAAGACCCATATCTCACACCCTACACAAAAGTTAACTCAAAATGGATCAAAGATCTAAACGTTAGGTCTAAGACCATAAAACAGTTAGAGGAAAATGTAGGGAGATATCTTATGAATCTTACAATTGGAGGCGGTTTTATGGACCTTAAACCTAAAGCAAGAGCACTGAAGAAGGAAATAAATAAATGGGAACTCTTCAAAATTAAACACTTTTGTGCATCAAAGAACTTCATCAAGAAAGTAGAAAGACAGCCTACACAATGGGAAACAATATTTGGAAACAACATATCAGATAAAGGTCTAGTATCCAGAATTTATAAAGAGATTGTTGAACTCAACAACAAAAAGACAGCCAACCCAATTACAAAATGGGAAAAAGACTTGAATAGACACCTCTCAGAGGAGGAAATACAAATGGCCAAAAGGCGCATGAAGAGATGCTCAATGTCCCTGGCCATTCGAGAAATGCAAATCAAAACCACAATGAGATATCATCTCACACCCACCAGAATGGCCATTATCAACAAAACAGAAAATGACAAGTGCTGGAGACATATCCACTGTTGGTGGGAATGTCAAATGGTGCAACCACTGTGGAAGGCAGTTTGGCGGTTCCTCAAAAAGCTGAATATAGAATTGCCATACGACCCAGCAATACCATTGCTGGGAATATACTCAAAGGAATTAAGGGCAAAAACTCAAACGGACATTTGCACACCAATGTTTATAGCAGTGTTATTTACAATTGCAAAGAGATGGAAACAGCCAAAATGTCCATCAACAGATGAGTGGCTAAACAAACCGTGGTATATACATACGATGGAATATTATGCAGCTTTAAGACAGGATAAACTTATGAAGCATGTAATAACATGGATGGACCTAGAGAACATTATGCTGAGTGAGTCTAGCCAAAAACTAAAAGACAAATACTGTATGGTCCCAATGATGTGAATCGACATTCGAGAATAAACTTGGAATATGTCATTGGTAACAGAGTTCAGCAGGAGTTAGAAATAGGGTAAGATAATGGGTAATTGGAGCTGATGGGATACAGACTGTGCAACAGGACTAGATACAAAAACTCAAAAATGTACAGCACAATAATACCTAATTGTAAAGTAATCATGTTAAAACACTGAATGAAGCTGCATCGGAGCTATAGGTTTTTATTTTGTTCTGTTTTGTTCTTACTATTATTACTTTTATTTTTTTTTCTCTATATTAACATTCTATATCTTTTTCGGTTGTGTTGCTAGTTCTTCTAAACCGATGCAAATGTACTAAGAAACGATGATCATGCATCTATGTGATGATGTTAAGAATTACTGATTGCATATGTAGAATGGTATGATTTCTAAATGTTGGGTTAATTTCTTTTTTTTCGTTAATTAATAAAAAAAATGTGTGTTTGTTGTCATATATTTTTTAATTTAAAAATTAATTAAAAAATTAAAAAACAAAAAAAAGATTCCATGTACTCATCGTGTTCAACTACCCCAGTTCTCTTTTGTTTAAAACTTGAACGGTGTATTTTTTCCCCATCTTCCACTTTCAACCTATTTGTGTCTTTGAATTTAAGGTGATTCTCTTGCAGACAACATGTAGGTAGGTCATTTTGTTTTATCTCTTCTGCCAGTCTTTGCCTTTTGACTGGAGATTTTAATTATTTTATATTTAAAGACACTCTGAAAATGGAGGACTATGTTCTATTTTGTCCTTCAATTCTTCCATTAATCCCTACTTTTCTATTTATTTGATTTTTTTTTAACATGGGCAGGCACCGGGAAACGAACCCGGGTCCTCTGGAATGGCAGGCAAGCATTCTTGCCTGCTGAGCCACCATGGCCCACCCATATTTATTTGATTTTTGATGTTGTACCATATTGAGTGCCTTCTTATTTCTACATGGAAATATTGTTCATCTATTTTCTCCTGGAGTAATATGGGGTTAAAATTTAACATCCTAAAGATATAAAATCATATTTGGTTTGATAACAATTTGACTTTAACAACACATACATACAGTTATCCTATACTCTCCATCACCCATCGTTTTTTTTTTTTTTTTTTTTTTTTTTGCATTGGCAGCCACTGGGAATCAAAACCTGGGTCTCTGGTATGACAAGTGAGAACTCTGCCTGCTGAGCCAGTGTGGCCCGCCCTCATCCATCTTTTTTGTTGTGCTTGTTATCACTTATATCTTTGCATATTGTATGTTCAAAAACAGGTTTATCATTACCTTTTATGTATTTGATTTTAGCACCTATAGGAAGTAAGCAGTGAAATTACATGCCAAAAATACGATGGTATTTGCATTTATAATTACTCATACAGTTACCTTTAACAGATGGCTGTATTTCTTTATGCCATCTTGAGCCACTGTCCAGTTCCTTTCCTTGTAGGGAAGGTCTAGTTGTGATGAACTCCCTCAGCTTTTCCTTATCTTGGAATGTCTTAACCATTCCCTCATCAAAAAAAATCTTTAAAAAATATTTTTATTAGAGAAGTTTTGCCATACACCTCCCTGCCACCAGCACTTGCATAATGAGGAAAATTGGTTACAGTTGATTATAGCAATTTTTAAAAATTTTATTTTTTAATAGTAATTAAATTTGTTATAATTGATGAAAGCTTATTAAAATAGTACTATTAACTATTGTCCATAATTTATGTAGGGATCCCCCATATTCCCAACCTATAACTATTATTATTTCATGCATGTCTTTGTTTTATTATCCATCTACCCATATACTGGATAAAAGTAGTGTCAGTCCCAAGTGTTTTATAATCATACATTCACAAGATGAAAACTATATAGTTGTACAGACATTATGAAAGATCAAGGCTACTGGATTACAGTTCAGCAGTTTGAGGTAATTCTTCCTGGTTATTTTAATACACCAGAATTTAGAAAACATCTATAAAATGAGTTAGTAGTCATAATCATTTGTTAAATCCTAACTTCTCAGTTATACTTCCTCTCTCTCTCTCATTTGAGCATTCTCTCAATCTTCAGGGATAAGTGGGCAATAATCATTCTAACTTTTTCATGTTGAAAAGGGGTGTTGGTCTTATAGGGTCAAGGAAAGAAACTGGCTGATGTTCTTAGAGATACTGGTACCTCTGAGTTTCAGGGTTTATCTGGCATAAGAGCCATCTGGAGATTTTAAGTTTATGAACAAATAAACTTATTAGGTAAAACTTTTATAGAGTATTAGATAGAGCCCAGGGTATTCTTTAGAGTTTTCAGGAATATTGTTGGTTGGCGCTTGGAATGCTGTGGTACTTTGCAATATCTGACTGAAGATTGCATAAGAGTAACCTTCAGTGTGACTGATCAACTCTATTTGAAATCTCTTAGATGCTGCAACTGTATTGTGTTTCATTTCTTCCCCCATTTTGATCAAGAATGCATTGCCAACCCCACAATGCTAAGCTCATCCCTGGGATACATATACCACATTGCCAGGGAGACTTACACACTGGAAGTCATGTTCCATGTAGGGGGGAGGGTATGGAGTTTATTTTCAGAGTTTGGCTTAGAGAGAAAGAGGCCACATCTGAGTAACAAATGAGTCTCTAAGGGGGTGATTCTTAGGGATAATTATAAGTAGGCTTAGCTTCAACATTACAGAAGTAAGTTTCATAAAGATAAACCTCAAGATTTAGAGCTTGGCTTGTTTTTTTGTATTTGTTTCATAGGACTTTATTATAGTCTGAATCAACTGAAAAAATCAATGGATCAAAAGGAGTACTATTTTCCTTTTGGATGCAAGTAGTTTGGTAAATTGTCATTCTTGGGCAATGATCAAGCCCATAGGGGAGCAGCAATTGATGTAAAATGGTCAAGCTCTTCAGGTCCTTATGTCTTCCCAGGTAGATACCAATGAAGTCAGATTTTATGGGTATCATATGAGAGTTCCTAGAAATCAACACATTCTATGGTCTCTATCAAAATGAAAGTTTACAATCTCCTTTTCTACTTATGATCAGCTACAGTTTCACCAGCAGTGAACATCAGAAGACAGCAGGAACCTTCATGCATAAAGACTGGAGGGAGAATAGCCAGTCACTCTTTTGAGAAGAAAATTCATTTTAGATTTTTTCAATGATTTTATTACTGAAATGTAATCATCTAAATTGTACAGTCAATGGTTCACAGTATCATAAAATTTTACATTCTTCCTTACAATAAATTTTTGAGCATTTTCATTATTCCAAAAACCTTAAAAATAAGGATAAAAATAAAAGTCAAAAAATAGCACTGTAAAAATATCATAACCTCCTGTATTAGCTAGGGCTCTGTAGAGAAACAGAATCAGCAAGAGATATCTGTAAATATAAAATTTATAAAAGTGCCTCACATAACCATAGGGATGTAGAGTCCAAGGTCTGTAGGTTAGGCTGCAAGCTGGCAGCTCCAATGAAGGTCCTCAAGAAACTCTCAGGAAAAGCTCTCTGAGCAACTTTGGGAATGTAAGAATCCAAGGTCTGTAAGGTAGAGCCTGAGCTGGCAGCTCCAATGAAAGTCCTCAACAAACTTTCAGGAGAGGCTGGCTGGCTGAAGCAGGAAGAGTGTTTGTCTTTTCTTGAATCCTCCTTAAAAGCCTTCTGGTAATTAGAATAAGCATCACTCATTGCAAAAGATACTCCCCTGATCATGCCACCAACCTGGTCATGATTTAAGTCCATGAAATGTCTTCTTAGCAGCAGACAGGCCAGTGCTTGCCCTGCCAGATAACCAGGCACCATCGCCTGGCCAAGTTGACACATGAACCTGACCCTGACACCCACATGTACCCCTTATTTATATTTTGTCTTTTTTCTTACTCATTTGTCCATATACTGGATAAAGGGAGTCTCAGTACCAAGGTTTTCACACTTACACATTCACACCTTAAAAACTGTATAGTTATTCAATCATCTTCAAGAATTAAGGCTATTGGATTAGAGTTCAACAGTTTTAGGTATTTCCCTCTAACTAATCCAATACAAAAAATAATTGAAAAATGCTATCTATATACTGCATAAGAATAACCTCCAGAAAAACCTCCCAACTTTATTTGAAAGCTCTCAGCCATTGAGATTTTATTTTATTTTTATTTTTTCCCCTTTTTGTCAAGAAGACTTTCTTATTCCCATGATGCCAGGGACAGGCTCGTCCCTAGGAGTTATATTCCATATTTCCAGGGATATATACACCCCTGAGAGTCATGTCCCACATAGGGGGAGAGCACTGAGTTCACCTGCAGAGTTGGCTCAGAGAGACAGGCCACATCTGAGACAACAAAAGAGTGTCTCAAAGTCAATAGGACTTTACCTGGTAGCCGATGCTTTGAAGTTCAATTATTAGAGTTTGCACATTATAGTTAGTCCATATTAGTGAGACATTATAATATTTAACTTCATTTCTGGCTTATTTCATTCAACATACTGTCTTTAAGGTCATTCACCAAGTTGCATGTCTCATGAATTCATTTTTTCTTGCAGCTACTCAATCCACTGCATGTATACACCACAGTCCCCCTTCCAGTCTTCAGTTAATGTAGCCTTAGACCACCCCCCATTCATTGCAACTTGCAAGCAATGCCACCATAAACAAATGTCTATTTGTGTCCCAGCTCTTAGTGCCTCCAAGTATATACCTACTACAGGGTTGCATTATCACGTGGCAACCTTGCCCCTAGCCTCCTGTGGAACCACCACACAGCCTTTAAGACAGGCAGCACAACTCTTCTTCCCTACCAACAGTGAATAGGTACAGCTCTCTCTCACATCTTTTCCAGCACTTGTATCTCTCTATTTATTTTTAAACAGTTTTATTCACATCATACAATCCAAACTAAATAAAAAATCAACAATTCCCAGTATAATTATATAGCCATGTCTTCACCACCACAATCTACAGGAGGACATTGTCATTTCTTCAGCAAAGCAACCCATTTCCCTTCCCATATCCCTCACTTATTGACATTCAGCTTTGGCTTATTGCCTTTGTTACATTCAATGGGAGCATTTTACAATGTTACTGTTAATTATAGATCCTAATAAACATTGACTCTGTTTCCTTCATACCATCCCATTATCAATACCTTGCAATGTTGATGTTCATTTGCTTTCCATCATGCAAAAAAATTCTTATATATGTACATTTAATCACCATCATTCTTCACTCTAGATATCGCTAAATTATACATCACAATCTTTATCCTCTATCTTTCCTTCTGATGTCATACATGCCCCCAGCCTTCCTACCTCAACCATATTCACACTGAGCTTCATTCTATGTACTTACAATACTGTAATACCATCATTTAGTGTTGTGATATCCATTTCTGAGTCTTTACAATCAGTCCTGTTGAACATTCTGTACTCCTTCAGCATCAAATGTCCAATCTTTACCCTCTTTCTATCTCCTGATAACCTTTTTTCTCAACTTTAACTCTCAAAGTTCACTCATTAATATTAGCTCATAATAGTGAGACCACACAATATTTGCCCTTTTGCTTCTGGCTAATTTCACTCAGCATAATGTCCTCAAGTTTCATCCACATTATTACATGGTATATGCCACAGTTTGTTTTTTCAGTCATTTGATGGACATTTGAGATGTTTCCATTTATTGGCAATCATGAGTACTGCCCCATAAACATGTGTGTTCATGTCTCTGCTTTCAGTTCCTCTTTGTATATACATAGTAATGGGATTTCTGGATCACATGACAATTCAATACTCAGCTTCTTGAGGAACTGCCAAACTGCTTCCAGAGCGGTTGCACCATTCTACAATCCCAACAATAAATAAGTGTAACAGTTTCTCAACATCCTTTCCAGCACCTGTAGCTTTCTGTTTTATTGATAATGGTCATTCTAATAGGTGTGAGATAATATCTCATTGTGGTTTTGATTTGCATTTCCCTAATAACTAGTGACATTGAGCATCTTTTCATATGCTTTTAAGCCATTTGTATTTCCACTTTGGAAAAGGGTCTATCCATGTCTGTTGCCCTTTTTTAAATTAGGTTGTTTGTCTTTTACTGTTGATTGTAGGATTTCTGTGTATATTCTGAATATTAAACTCTTATCTGATATGTGATTTACAAATATTGCCTCCCATTTAGTAGGCTGCTTTTTTACTTTTCTGATAAAGTCCTTTGATGCACAAGAGTATTCAATTTTGAGGCCCATTTATCTATTTCTTCTTTCATTGTTTGCACTTTGGAAGTAAGGTATAGGAAACTACCTCCTACCAAAATATCTTTATTTCCCTACATGTTCTTCTAAAGGTTTTATGTTCTTAGTGTCAGGTCTCAGAAAATAAAACTTAAAATACAAAATGAATTCTGTGGCATGGGGCCCCCTTTAGTTTCTCTCCCTCAGCAGCTCCTCTGCAGGATCTGATGTGCTGGCAAGATAGACAATCATGGACATGCCAATGCCCCACCTGCCAGAGGGCAGATCAGATAACCATGCATGAAGTCATCATCTGCACCAGCCTGATATCTCCCAGCAATGGCTGCAGCTGCACATCACCCTCCACCCCTTTTGGTATGTTTTTTCCTTAAAACTATGAGCTGTCATAAAGAAAGCTGGAGACATTTTTCTTATGTTTTGCTGGCAGGTTTTGCTGACTCCTACCTGCTTGCTCTCACTCTGTCACTTTCTTTCTCTTAATAAATCTGTTAAGCTTTGACTCTCTGTGTGGATTCCTTAAAAACTCCAAGCCTAACAATTAGCGTTAATGTTTAGGTCTTTGATACATTTTGAGTTAATGTTTGTATAAGGTGTGAATAGGGGTCCTCTTTCTTTCTTTTGGATATGGATATCCAGTTCTGTAAGCACCATTTGTTGAAGAAGCTGTTCTGTCTCAGTTAAGTGGACTTGGCTGCCTTATCAAAAGTAATCATTTGTAGATGCTTTAAAGTCAGGAACTGTGATTTATCCAACTTCTGAACTATCCAACTTTTGTTTGATTTTATCCAAACAAAATCTGTGACCAGTAATAGGTCATGCCCACAGCTGTTCTTAGGGAACAGGACCTTTTTGTCCCCTTTTGTCAACAACCACTTAGCCAGGAGCTAGTCCACGTGGTGGTCTGCTGCATGAGTGAGGGATAAGTCACAGTAACTGAGAGCAATTTACTAGTCTTTATTGTAATTTACCAACCTCTTCCTCCTGCTCTGCCCTGGATGTTGCACAGTGTTCTACTAGATATGAGTTTCAAAATACGTGCTTCAGATAGTTCCTGCCTGTTTAACAGTTGTTCTGGTGACAGGACTTAATCCTGCAGCATTCTGCTCAGCCATCTTCCCACAATCTTGTTGTTGGTATGCTTCTTGTTGTCTCACAGGTCCCTTAGGTTCACTTTTTTCCATTCTCTTTCTTTCTGCTCTTCAGACTGAACAATTATAATTATCCTGTGCTTTAGTTTACTGATTCCTTTTTTCTGCCTTCTTAAATCACTTTTTAACCCTCTCCCACCCCATTGTATTTTTAACATCCATCATTGTGTTTTTCACCCTGTAAATTTACCTTTAATATTTAAAATTTCTTCTTTTATACCTCTGATATCTTCTTGATCTTAATTCTAGATCCATGGTTTCCTTTAACTCATTGAACATACTTAGAAGAGTTGACTTAATATTTTTATTTGTCAATCATTTCCAATGCTTATGCTTTCTTTGTTTTTATTTTTGTTGTTCATTTCACTGTGCCTTCTCTTTTTGTTTCTTTCTGTGTCTTGTAACATTTTGTTCAAATATGGGTATTGGATTTTTTCAGTTTTCAAAATTTTATTTAAATCATTTTAGAAACTAGTCAGGAAATTTAATTTACTTTCCAGAAATAAATTTTGTTACTTTCCAGAACAAAATTCTAATTCTACTATCAGTTTTCTTTTATTCTTTTTTTAAACATTTTTATTGTAAAATATAGCGTATATACAAAAGCAAACAAAGAAAAAAGCAATAATGTTCAAAGCACAATTTCAACAAGTGGTTACCGAACAGATCCTAAAGTTTGCCCTGAGCTACCATTCTGCCATCTCAGATATTACCTTCTAACTTCTCTAAAACACTGGAAGCTAGAAGGAATATTAATGTAGTGATTCAGTTGCCATACTTGTTTCTTAAATCCACATTTTCTCTGTTACACTTCCTCCTTCTCTTTTATTGAACTTTTAAAATTGTATTACATACATACAAAGTAAATGAAAAAAGCAATAGTTTTCAAAGCACTGTTCATCAAATAGTTATAGGACAGATCACAGAGTTTGTCATGGGCCACCATATCATCATCTCAGATTTTTCCTTCTAGCTGCTCCAGAACATTGGAGACTAGGAGGAATATATATATATCATATGTATATATATCATCAGTTTTTGTGAAATAACATATATACTTTAAACAGCAATAATTTTCAAAGCACATCACAACAATTAGCTGTAGAAAAGATTTCAGAGTTTGGATGGGTTACAATTCCACAATTTTAGGTTTTTACTCCTGGGTCCTCTAAGATACTGGAGATTAAAGGAAATATCAAGACAATGATTCAGCAATCATATTCATTTTTAAAACTTTACCTTCTCTGTGTAACTCCATTACCTTTACTTTTTTTATCTTACTCTTTAGGGGTATTTGGGCTATGGCCATTTTAATTTTTCATGTTGAAAGGGGCTGTCAATAATATGGACTAAGGAAATGGAACTAACTGATGTTCTGGAGAGGCTGGGCACTCTAAGTTTCAGAACTTAGCTGGTCCAGGGACCCATCTGGAGGTTGTAGTTTTCTTTAAAGTTACTCTAGTGCATGCAGCTTTTGTAGAATCTTATTTATTGCCCTAGGTGTTCTTTAGGATTGGCTGGAATGGCTTTGGTTGGGATTTGGTAAGTTATGGTAGGTAGCAATGTCTAACTGAAGCTTGTGTAAGAGTGACCTCCAGAGTAGCCTCTCGACTCAATTTGAACTGTCCCAACCACTGATACTTTACACTTCTTTTCCCCCTTTTGGTCAGCATAGAAATGTTGATTCCACAGTTCCAGGGCTGGACTCATCCCTGGCAGTCCTCTCCCATGCCACCAAGGAGACTCTCACCCCTGGATGTCATATCTCAGGTAGGGGGGAGGCAATGATTTCACTTGCCAAATTGAGCTTAGAGAGGATGTCATGGTCAGGATCATGGTCTCAACTTGGCCAAGCGGTAGTACCTGTTTGGTTGGGCAAGTGCTGGCCTGTCTGTTGCTATGAGGACATTTCAGACAAGTAAGTCATGATCACGTAGGCTTGTTCTAGTTTGCTAGCTGCTGGAATGCAATATACCAGAAACGGAATAGCTTTTAACAAGGGGAATTTAATGAGTTGCTAGTTTACAGTTCTAAGGCCGAGAATTAAAACAAGTCTATAGAAAAGTCCAATCAAAGGCATCCAGGGAAAGATAGCTTGGTTCAAGAAGGCTGATGAAGTTCAGGGTTTCTCTCTCATCTGGAAAGGCACATGGTGAACACAGTCAGGGCTTCTCTCTCAGCTGGAAGGGCACATGGCGAATATGGCATCATCTGCTAGCTTACTCTCCTGGCTTCTGGTTTCATGAAGCTCCCTGGGAGGCGTTTGCCTTCTTCATCTCCAATGGACTCTCCACTTCGTGGTGCTGCAGCATTCTCTGCTCTCTCTGAGTCTCTCATTCTCCAAAATGTTTCCTCTTTTATAGGACTTCAGAAACTAATCAAGACCCACTCAGATGAGTGAAGACATGTCATCCCCTAATCCAGTTTAACAACCATTCTTAACTAAATCTCATCAGCCAGGGAGATGATCTCATTACAGTTTCAAATATACAGTATTGAATAAGGATTATTCTACCTTTTAGAAATGGGATTTAGATCAAAACATGGCTTTTCTTAGGGGGCATGCTTCCTTTCAAACCAGCACAAGGTTGCATCCACAGCTGATTCTATTTGTAATTAGCCAAGGGCAGTGTCTTCTTTAATGAGTGATGCTTAATCTAATCAGTGGAGGCCTTTTAAGGAGGATTCAGAAGAGACAGACTCTCTTCCTGCTTCAGGTGGTGAGTCTCTCCTGTGGAGTTCACCAGACCCTCCATTGGAATCACTAGCTTCACAGCCTGCCTTACAGATTTTGGACTCTATGTTCCCATAGTTTACATGAGACACTTAGTAAAAATTTTAAATTTATGAATATTTCTTGTTGATTCTGTTTCTCTAGAGAACCCTAACTACTACAACTTGGTATCAGAAGTAGTTCTTAAGAAACAGAATCTTAAAAATGGGTTTTTATGAGTGGTTTTCTATTCTGACTGCACTCAAAGGCACTAAGGATTCTGATTCCCACAATTAGAATGACATTGCCAATCCATGGAGTGAATTGGCAAAAGAGATAGTCAAAATATCACCATTCAATTATTCTAACGCTTCATTTGTATGAAGCCAGGCTCTGGGGTATAATGTTTTTTACACCTTTATGGAGTTTTGTGAAAATAGGAGGTATAGAGATGTCTGGTTGTTGTTAGACACAGTGGATACATTAATGAGGAAAAGGGATGGGCTTAAGTCTTCAAAGAATTTGACAGATGTAGAAGATTCTATGAATGTCCCGAAAGAAAATCTTATTTCCTGTAGTCGTAGACTTGAGATCTCTGAAAATCAGACTCAGAACCTTATTGTTAGAATAGGAACTTTATAACGCAAACTGAAATCTCAACCTTGCATGGTGTCTGCTATTAAAATGAAAGCATTGATTGGAAAGGAGTGGAACCCTGGAAAATGGGATGGCAATATATAAATTGATAATGAGGTCAGGGGTGAGGTTGAAATCTTACGTCATGCTAAGACTTCTCTAGATAACCCTGCAATAGTGTGACCTGAGGACATAGCCGCCCCACCTCCAGCCTGCCTTGAGGACTTGGCCAACCAACCTCCACCTGAAGGGATTAGCCCTAGAATGATCAATCCTGTTTCACCAGGTGAAACTGCAAATGAAGGCCCTGAAGCAAATGGCTTGGAAAATATTTCTAATTCTTTTCATGACCCACCCCCACCACACCTCATTTCTTCCAGACCTATAACTAGACTAAAGTACTGACAGACCCCTAAAGGTGAGGTACAAAGTATCACCAATGAAGAGGTACATTATTCTCCAAAAGAACTGTGAGTTTTCCAATTTATATAGACAGAAATCAGGGAAATATGTGTGCCAATGGATTTTAAGAGTGTGGGATAATGGTGGGAGGAATATAAGGCTGGATCAGGCTGAATTTATTGATATGGGCCCACTAAGGAGAGATTCTGCATTTAAGGGGTTAGAAAAGGCATTAACTGTTCGTTTGGATAGTTGGCTGAAACAAGGAGGTTGAAATGTCAAAACTGCCCTGGTATAATGTAGATAAGGGGATCCAAAGGCTTAGAGAGACCGGAATGTTAGAGCGGATTTATCATGCAAAACCTGCTCTTATACCCTAGGAATTTCCGGAGGATGCACCTTTTACCAGAACAGTGAGAAATAAATTTGTGAGACTAGTGCCATCATCCCTGAAGAGCTCTGTAGTTGTACTTCTGTATACCTCAAATATTACTGTGGAAACTGCTGTCACTGAGCTGGAATCCTTCAACACAATGGGGATGACCAGATCCCGAGTTGGCAGAAGCCAGGTGGCAGCACTTAATCACTAATGACGGGGTGGAGGTGGCTATTACAATAGACAGCTTACTCAAAGCAGGAGTCAAAATAATCTCACTCACAGAGATTCTTGACTTTGGAAGCAAATCATGGGGTACCTAGAAAAATAATAGATGGGCAGTCTACTAAATTCTGGTTCGAGCTGTATAAACAAAAAAGTTCTAGGTCAAGTGAACAGAAGTCTAACTTGAAGTACAGGAACACAGAGTCACGGCCCATTTATCGATTTCCAAACTTGAGACAGTTTTTAGGCCAACAGCCCCTTGAATGAATGGGAGGCCAGGTCCCTTTGGGGGAGAACCCTGTTACACTGTCACAAATTTATACTGTTAACCTTCTTCCAAACCTTCCCCAAGTAGACCGACAGCCTTTTACCAGGGTAACTGTGCATTGGGGAAAAGGAAATGATCAAATATTTTGGGGATTATTAGACACTGGTTCGAAAGTGACATTAATTCCAGGGGACCCAAAATGTCACTCTGGTCCACCAGTCAGAGTGGGGGTTTATGGAGGCCAGGTGATCAATGGAGTTCTAGCTCAGGTCCATCTCACAGAGGGTCCAGTGGGCCCCTGGACCCATCCTGTAGTTATTTTCCCAGTTCCAGAATGTATAATTGGAATAGACATACTGAGCAACTGGCAGAATCCCCACTTGGCACTCTAATTCCTGCAGTGGGGGCTATTATGGTAGGAAAGGCCAAGTGGAAACCACTAGAACTGTTCCTACCTAGCAAAATAGTAAATCAGAAGCAATACTCAATTCCTTGAAGGATTGCAGAGATTACTGTCACTCTTAAGGACTTGAAGGATGCAGGGGTGTTGTTTCCCACAACATTCCCATTCAACTCTTCTATTTGGCCTGTGCAGAAAACAAATGGATCTTGGAGGATGACAGTGGATTATCGTAAGCTCAACCAGGTGGTAACTCCAATTGCAGCTGCTGTTCCAGGTGTGGTATCATTGCTTGAGCAAATCAATACATCCCCTGGTACGTGGTATGCAGTTATTAATCTGGCAAATGCTTTTTCTCAATAGCTGGGTTTGCTAGCTGCAACACACCTGAGACGAATTGGCTTTTAATGAAAAGGGATTTATTTCATTAGTTCTTTAGAGGAAAGGCAGCTAGCTTTCAACTGAGGTTCTTTCTTACGTGGGAAGGCACAGGGTGATCTCTACTGGCTTTTTCTCCAAGCCTCTGGGTTCCAACAACTTTCCCTGGGGTGATTTCTTTCTGTATCTCCAAAGGTCTGGGTTGAGCTGCAAGTGCTGAGATGAGGTAAGTTGAGCTGCTTGGGCTGTGCTACATTGAACTCTCTCATTTAAGCACCAGTAAACTACATCAAACATGATTCATTACAGTGGCACACCTCTTAGCCAATTGCAGATGTCATGAGCAACAGATGAAGTTCACATTCCATTGGCTCATATCCACAGCAACTGAACTACATATCTTCACCTGGCCAAGTTGACACCTGCATCTAACTACCACATGTTCACCCCTTGTCAACTTGGCAACTGCATGCATCACCTGAAATGATATTAAAGTGGCACAAATTCTCTTCTGACTGTGGACCTATGAATCTCAAAAACAAGTTATCTGGAACCAATATGCAAAGGAGGGACAGTCGCATGATCCATAGTGTGAAATTGGAAGGAAAACCTGCAGGGCAAACACCATTGGATTTCAAAGTCTGAAAGTCATTCATCCCTCAGCTTTAGAAAGTGGCAGTCCCACCCTTTCCAAGGGCCTATACAGTGGCCCACCTTTTTCCAAATCAACCTCGGGGAACATTGAGGAGACCACCTTATTCTCGGCTCCACTCTCTCCAGGCAACGGGGCCACACCTTGGTTCTCTGCCATTTCCAGAGCACATGAACCTTAGGCCACCAAGTTACCATGAAGCCTGAGTTACCTATCATGAGCTAGGTGTTGTCTGACCCACCAAGCCAAAAAATTGGGCGTGTGTAGCAGTACTTCATCATAAAATGGAAATAGTATATATGAGAGAGGGTCAGAGCAGTTCCTGAAGGCACAAGTAAGTTACATGAGGAAGTGGCCCAAATGTCCATGGTTTCCATTCCTGCCACATTAACTTCTCTTTCCCAGACCAGAGCTATAACCTCTTGGGGAGTTCCTTACAGTGAATTGACTGATGAAGAGAAAACTTGGGCCTTGTTTACAGATGGTTCAGCATGATATGCAAGTACCACCCAAAAGTGGACAACTGCAGCATTACAACTCCTTTCTGGGGTGTACTTGAAGGACTATGGTGAGGGGAAGTCTTCTCAGTGGACAGAACTTCAAGCAGTGAATCTGGTTGTTCATTTTGCTTGGAAGGAGAACTGTCCAGAAGTTCATTTGTATGCTGACTCATGGGCTGTTGCTAATGGTTTGGCTGGATGGTCAGGGACTTGGAAAGACCATAATTTAAAATTGGTGACAATGAGGTCTGGGGAAGAGGTATGTGGATAGACTTTTCTGAGTGGGCTAAAGACATGTCGATATTTGTGTCCCATGTGAATGTGCACCAGGGGTGACTTCATCAGAGTAAGATTTTAATAATCAAGCGGATAAGATGACCCATTCTACAGATACCAGTCAGCCTCTTTCTCCAGAAACTCCTGTTATTGCATGAAGGGCTGATGAACAAAGGGGTCGTGGTGGTAAGGATGGAGGTTATGCATGGGTTCAGAAACATGGTCTTCCACTCACTGAGACTGACCTGGTTATAGCCACTACTGAGTTACCAATTTGCCACCAGCAGAGACCACACTTAGCCACCGATATGGCAGCATTTCCCGAGGTGACGAGCCATCTACATGGTGGCAGATGGATTACATTGGACCACTCCCTTCATGGAAGGGACAGTGATTTCTTCTAACTGGAATAGACACATACTCCGGATATGTGTTTTCTTTCCCTGCACACAGTGCTTCTGCCAAAACTACCATCTGTGGGCTTACAGAATGCTTTATTCATCGTCATGGATTCCACACAGCATTGCTTCTGATCAAGGATCACACTTCATAGCAAATGAAGTGTAGGTATGGGCACATGCTCATGGAATTCTCGGGTCTTAGCATGTTTTCCATCATCCAGAGGCAGCTGGGTTGATAGAACGGTGGAATGGCCTTTTGAAAACCCAATTATAGTGCCAAATAGGCTGCAATACCTTGACAGGCTAGGGTAATGTTCTCCAGAAGCTGTGTATGCTCTGAATCAGCATCCGCTGTATGGTGCTCCATCCCCCATAGCCAGGATCTATAGGTCCAGGAACCAAGGGGTGGAAATAGGGGTGGCACCATTCACTATTACCCCCAGCAATCCACTAGGAACACTTTTACTTCCTGTTCCTGCTACCCTGAGCTCTGTTGGTCTACAGGTTTTAGTTCCAAAAGGGGGAGTGCTTCCACCAGGAGAAAAAACAATTATTCCATTGGAGTGGAATCTAAGACTGCTACCTGGTCACTTTGGTCTACTCATGCTCCTGGAGCAACAAGCCAAGAAGAGTATTACATTATTGGCTGGGGTGATTGACCCTGACTATCAGGAGAAATCAGACTGTAACTGCACAATGGAGTTAAAGAAGAGTTTACCTGTAATATACGAGATCCCCTAGGGCATCTTTTAGTAATACTATGCCCTGTGATTAAAATCAATGGAAAACGTCAATAAACCAATCTAGGCAAGACTGCCAATGGCTCTAAAACTTCAAAAATGAAGGTTTGGGTCATTTCACCAAGGCAAAGAACTATGGCCAGCTGAAGAGCTTGCTGAGGGTAAAGGGGGCATGGAATGGGTAGTGGAAAAAGGTAGTGTTAAATATGAACTACAGCCATGTGATCAGTTACAGAAACAAGGAGTGTAATACTGTTTTGTTCACGTTATACTATTTAAGTTGTAAGATCTCAAGTTTAAGAATGAATATTACCTAAGGAGTCGCACCCTGTTCTGGAGAGATTTAATGTGTTTCTGCTTATATGCAGAGCAGTTGAGTATTGTTAGGTGGAAGAAAAAAATATGTTTTTTTGTTGTTTATTTAGAAATTAGATATGGTTTATGGTGATTTGTATAGCTGTCAAGTTGACAAGGGGTGACTGTCATGGTCAGATTCATGTGTCAACTTGGCCAAGTGGTGGTACCTGTTTGTCTGGTTGGGCAAGTGCTGGCCTGTCTGTTACAATGAGGACACTTCATAGAATTAGATCACGATCATGTCAGCTGCATCCATAGATGATTCCATTTGTAATCAGCCAAAGGGAAGTGTCTTCTGCAATGAGTGATGCTCAATCTAATTAATGGAAACCTTTTAAGGAGGATTCAGAAGAGACAGTCTCTCTTCCTGTTTTGACTGGAGAGCCTCTCCTGTGGAGTTCATCCAGACTCTCCATCAGAATTGTCAGCTTCACAGCCTGCCCTGCGGATTACAGACTCTGTGTTCCCACAGTCATGTGACTCACTTTTATACATTTTATATTTGTGAGTGTTCCTGTTGATTCTGTTTCTCTAGAGAACCCTAACTAATACATCTTGGTACCAGGAGTCATTCTTAAGAAACAGAATCTTTAAAATGGGTTTTTATGAATGGTTTTACTCTAACTGGACTCAAAGGCACTAAGGACTCTGATTCCCATAATCAAAATGACACTCCCAATCCATGGAGTGAGTTGGCAAAAGAGATAGTCAAAATATCACCCTTCAATTCCCCTAATGCTTCACTTGTATGAATCCAGGGTCTGGGAGATAACGGTTTTGACACCTTTACAGAGTTTTGTGGAAATAAGAGATAAAGAGATGTTGGCTGGTTGTTGTTAGATACACTGGCTACATTATGGAGTGAAAGGGATGGTCTTAAGGCTTCAGATGAAAAGCTTAAGCACCGTCTGAGAGATGTAGAAGTGTATGTTAGTTTCCTGAAGGAAAATCTTATTTCCTGTAGTTGTAGACTTGAGATCTCTGAAAATCAGACTCAGAATCTTATTTTTAGAGTAACAACTTTACAACACAAACTGAAATCTCAGTGTTGCATGGTGTCTGCCATTAAAGTGAAGGCATTGATTGGAAAGAAGTGGGACTCTGAAAAATGGAATGGTGACACATGGATTGATAATGATGTCGGGGATGAGGTTGAAACCTTAGGTCATGTTGAGTCTTCTCTAGATAACCTTTTAATAGTCTACTCTGAGGACATAGCCACCCCACCTCCAACCTGCCTCAAGGACCTGGCCAACCAACCTCCTCCTGAAGGGATTAGCCCTACAATGACTAATCCTGTTTCACCCTATGAAACTGCATATGCATGTCCTGAAGCAAATGGCTTGGAAGATATTTCTAATTCTTTTCATGACCCACCCCCCACCACACCTCATTTCTTCCAGATGTATAACTAGGCTAAAGTGCCAACAAGCCTCTAAAGGTGAAGTACAAAGTATCACCAATAAGGAGGTACATTATACTCCAAAAAGACTGCATGAATTTTCCAATTTATATAGACAGAAATCAGGGGAATATGAGTGGCAATGGCTTTTAAGTGTGTGGGATAATGGTGGTGTTGTGGGGCGCACTGAAAGAGAGACCACACAATTCAAAACTGCAAGTCAATTTGGAATCTTTATTAGCCGGCCGGCAACTGCCTCAGAAACCTCCAAGAAAGAGGAGTCAGAGAGCAGCCCCAAGAGGTTTTCAAGGTGTGCTTATAAAGGTTAAAATCATGGTGTGGTTTTTTTTTGCATTTGTTAGCAAGCAAGTGAATATAGAAGCAGAAGAATGTCGTTAGCCATTGCCAAAACATATCCCATTCCCACAGTTTCTTAACATTGGTTATTGTTTAACTCTTGGGGACATTCCACCCCAATGGTGTGGGGACTTTCCCTGCTTGGGCCTGATTGATTGATCCTGGCCCTCCACATTCCCCACTGGTTTTATGAGAGAATCAAATCATTGTTTATTCATTTTGATTATAAATCTGTTGATATTGGGTTCCAAGGATTAATAGTTTAACAGTTTGTATTTTTCTTTGCACGTATAAAGTTACACAATTGATTACACAGGATCCAAACAATAAGCCTAATAATATGAGAATTAGGGGCTCTGCTGCAGTGGACAAGAATGTGGTTAGCCATGGAGACCAGGAAAATAAGTTTTCATACCAGTTGGTTTCAGTTTGTCAGCGTTTTTCCTGCTCTCGTAACCTGCTACAGACTAGGGATAGACTATTTCTAATTATTCCAGAATGATTGGCATAGAAGCAGCAGGTTTCTTCGAGGGCCATGCATAACCCCCCTTGTTTCAGAAATAGGAGGCCTAAGCCTCTGCGGTTTTGGAGGACCACCTCAGCCAGTGAAATTAGGGAGTTTTCCAACCTACTGATGGAGCTTTTTAATTCACTAAGATCCAGATCAACTTGTTTGCTAAGGGTTTTAAAATTTTGGTCCCCGGTGATAAGGGCTGAAGTTCTGACTGCAGTTGATCCTGCAATGCCCAGTCTGACAAGGAGGGGCACTAAGATTGGGGCTCGCTTGACCCTGTAAGTGGGTTCTAAATGTTCCCTACCTCCTTCCCCAGAATAATAATATACTTGGGGGATAATATGAACCAAAATACAAAATTCCTCCTCGACTGCCTTTATTGGGGGACTTATACAGGGGGTAATGCAGGATGTGCAGGCAAACCAAGTACCATCAGGGGCTACAAGGAGGTGGTCCCATCCACCTGGGGTTGAAGTTAAAATGCCCTTTAGTGACATGATGAGACCTCAGGAGTCACTATAGGGGGATTTAGCTAGATTAAAATCCTCAGAATAAATACAGGTTCCCTGCCCTTGGAGATTTCCTAGGGTGAGTTTTGGTTCCTGTCCCCACCTGCATAAGTGTTGGCCTCGTGCTTCTTGGACTGAGAGGTTTCTGATATGGGTATCCGCGAGGCCTAGGGAGATATTAGCGCCTATTCCTATGTAATAAGGGGGTTCAGGGTTTAAGCAAAGTCAACAGTCTTTAGTAATAAGTGAATTGATTTGATTCATGAACTGGAAAACTGAATTTAACATGCCAAGCAGGGGGTTCTTAGGGGAGGGAGAGGAATTTATGAGTCTGGGGGGCTGTGCCAGTTTTATGCCAGGGTTGAGAGCTCGATTAGGTCCTAGCAATTGTCTGCTTTATGGGGACGGAAACTTTGAATTGTGAAAATGGTGTTTGGGTTGTGACCTGAGACATATAATCTCAATCCCCAAGTTTTTCCACCCACCCAGGTTTGGCTATGCCAGGAAGGGATAGTAATAATCATTAGGTTACAGGCGCCTCAGGTGCAACTGTTGGGGTTATGGTCTGGTGCTTTTGTTAAGGTTATGAATGGGTCTCAGCTAGTCCATTCTGCGATTGTTTCACAACTCCAGTTGGCACAGTAATATTGGCCTCCCCCTTGGCAGTTTGAACTTCCCTCTGCAGGACAGGCATAGTATTGGGTATGCCATAAGTCTTTATCTTGGTAGGGGGTAGCACACTCATATCTGAGCATGTTACCATAACTCCCCTTCCCTAAGTGTTCAAACAGTTGGCAGAGATCAAAGTGGAGGGTTGGTTGGGAGGGGAGTGGTGGTTGTAGCCACCAGTACTCCATCCACCATTTTTGTGAGTTCCCAGGTATAGTTCATAACCTGGTGAGGGTTTTTTCCCGCAACCCCCACCAGGAATATTAAGAGGACCCAGAAGGATTTCTGGAAAGTCTTATTTTTAAAGAATCCTTGGTTCACTGAATGGTCCATTTTTTAGGGATCTGGTCTGGGGTGGCCTTTTTTATCTGGGTGTGATGAATCCAGTGCCGTTTTCCCACAACTTTCACTGCCATTGGATTTGAGAGGATCACTGGCAGGGGTCCTGTCCACTGGGCTTCCAAGGTGGCTGGCTGAAGTTTCTTTATGCAGACTAGGTCACCGGGCTGCACCTGAAATAAATTTTTTTAGGGACAGGATTTGTTGGTCCCGGATGGGCTGCCTTCACCAGTTCCCGAGTTTGCTGGGTGGTACAGGGCCTGTAATGATTTTAGAAGAGGATGGTTATTTAATTCAGCTATTTTTTCTACCCCCAATTTAGGGATTAGTGGAGGTGGTCGTCCAAACATGATTTCATATGGGGTAATTTCCTTAATATAGGGAGTACATCTAGTTTTTAGGAGGGCAAGTGGAAGGAGACTCACCCAGTTTTCGCAAGTCTCGAACTTTAGTTTATTTAAAGTTTCCTTTATTGTTTTATTCATTCTTTCAACTTGCCCTGAACTCTGTGGCTTATAAATACAATGTAATTTCCATTTGATATTTAATATTTTTGCTAACAATTGGGTAACTTCAGCGATGAACGCCAACCCATAGTCGGACCCCATTGCAGTCGGGAGGCCAAATCGGGGGAAAATTTCAGAAACTAGTTTTTTTTACTACTATTTGTGCTGTCTCAGTTCTGGTAGGAAATGCCTCAGTCCATCCAGAGAAGGTGTTGATGAAGACTAACAGGTATTTGTATCCATACGGACCAGAAAATATTTCTGTAAAGTCTATTTCCCACTGTTCCCCTGGGGTTGTCCCCTCAGCCTGGTTCCTTGGGGCATTTCTCTCCCTCGGCCGAAATTTACCTGGGCGCAGATGTGGCATCTGGAGGATATCTGCCGGGCTTATTGTTGCAATCGGGGAATGTAGTAATCTCTCTGTAAGAATTTAGTTAGGTTTGTACTGCCCAGATGTGTACTTTGGTGAACCTGGGCAATCAAACTGTGCCCCAGGCGCTCTGGCACTAGGATTCTCCCATCCGGGAGAATTTTCCAACCATCCGGATCTGTTCTGGTGCCCAGAGTTTCATCTAGTTTAATTTCCTCCCTGGTATATTCTGGAGAGCTCGGCAGCACTCGCCCTGGTAAAACAGGAAGTATCTGCAGCATCCCCACTGGTTTTTGGGCAACCTCCTTTGTCATTTTATCAGCCAGGGCATTTCCTCTGGCAATTTGAGTTTCGGCAGTCTGATGTCCTTTGCAATGTATAATGGCTGCCCTTTTTGGTAACCAGATAGACTCTAGCAAGGCGAGTATTTCTGGTATATTTTTATTTCCTTTCCTCCCGATGTCAAAAGTCCTCGCTCCTGATATAGTGCCCCATGGACATGCACAGTGGCGAAGGCGTATCTACTGTCCGTGCAGATGTTGACAACCTTCCCCTTTCCCCACCTTAGAGCCTGGGTCAGAGTTATTAGTTCAGCCTTTTGGGCTAAAGTCCCATGTCTTAGGGCCTGAGCCCAGATGACTCGGTCCACAGTTACCACCGCTGCCCCTGCATACCTGATTCCCTCTGAGACTTAACTGCTCCTGTCTGTACATAATTTTTCATCAGGATTTGGCCAGGGGTTGTCAGTGAGATCAGCCCTCAGGTTCATGAAAGATTCCAAGATCTCGCGACAGTTATGGATGGGCTGGAATGGGTCATCATCTGGAAGCAAGGTGGCAGGTTAAGAGCCTCCATTTTTAGGAAGCGGATTTTGGGGGGATCCAGTAGCAACACCTGATACTGTGTTATCTGGGCATTTGAGAGCCATCTCTCGGGCGGGCTCTTAGTAATGTTTTTACTGAATGTGGGGCCACTATGTGTAAGTCCTGTCCCAGAGTTAATTTAGATGCTTCTTTTACCAAAATGGCGGTGGCAGCAGTGGCTCGGAAGCAGCTTGGCCACCTGGCCGCCACATAGTCTAGTCTTTTAGACATGTAGGCAAGTGGCCTTTTCCATGGTCCTAACATTTGGGTGAAGACTCCTTTTGCTATTACTCGGGTTTCAGCAACATGTAGTTGAAAAGGTTTGGACAGGTCAGGCAAAGTCAAGGCAGGGGCACTCACAAGCACCTGTTTCAACGTTTTAAAAGCTTTTTGCTCAGCCTCGGTCCAGGTTAGAGCTTCCTCCTTTCCCCCTGTGCTAGTGTGCAGGGGTTTTGCTATTTCTGCAAATCTGGGAATCCAGAGCCGGCAGTATCCAACTGCTCCTAAAAACTCCTGTACCTGCTTTTTGTTTTTGGTTGGAGTATTTTTAGGATAGCTTCAATCCTATTAGAAGACAGAGCCCTTTTTCCCCCTTCTAATTCATACCTTAGTATGTTGCTGAGCTGGTGCAAAGTTGGACCTTTTTGGCTGAGACCCAATAGCCCAACTGGGCTAGTTCCTGTAATAAGTTTTTGGTTGCCTTTTTGCAGTTTGACAGATTATTAGCTGCCAGTAAGAGGTCATCCACATATTGTAGGAGAGTTATTTCTGGATGCTCTTGTTTAAAACAAGCCAGATCCTCGCTCAAGGCCTCATCAAACAGGGTGGGAGAATTTTTAAAACCTTGTGGCAACCGAATTTAGGTTAGTTGTCTGGAGAAACCCCCTTGGGATAGTTTATTCAAAAGCAAAGATGGGTTGACTTACCTTAGTCAAGGTAAGTCAAAAAGAAGACATCCTTTAAGTCCAGAACAGTGTAGACCTGCTGGCTGGGAGGTAACAGACTCAAGAGTGTATGTGGATTAGGCACAGTGGGGTGAATAGTTTTAATTCTTTTATTTACCTCTCAGAGATCTTGCACTGGGTGGTAATCATTGGTCCTGGGTTTTTGGACCGGGAGAAGGGGGGTGTTCCAGGCTGAATGGCAGGGGACTAGAATATCTGCCTCCAGGAGTCATTTGATATGGACTGCAATGCCTCTTTTAGCCTTTAAGCTTATTGGGTATTGTCGGACTCTGATTGGGGTGGTGGTGCTAGTTAGCTGGACAATAATGGGGGGCCGGTGGGCAGCTAATCTTGGTAGATTAGTTTCCACCTATATGTCTAGTATTTTTTTTAACTCCCACAAATATGGACCTGGGGCCAGCAGCGCCACCTCTGCAGTAAGTAAATACTCTTCCGATAAGGGGTAGGTGAGGAAGATTGCCGAGGGATTTGTATTGAAGGAGAGCTCAGCCGAATAGTTTTTGAAACACATGGTGGCTTGTAATTTCTGGAGAAGGTCTCTCCCCAAAAGGGGGTATGGACACTCAGGCATCACAAGAAATGAGGGGGTGACAGTTCCTTCCTCAAGGTTAGTGATCCTAGTCTTAGTCCATGGGTAAGAATTTCTTTCCCGTTGCTCCCTGTATGGGGATTTTCTCTTTAGATATGGGCCCTTCTGCTTGCTGGAGGATGGAGAAGATCACCCTAGTATCCACAAGAAAATTTATAGGTTTGCCCCCAATCTTTAATGTGACCTTGGGCTCCAGGGGGCTGAATGGAATGGAGCCCCGGCCCCGTCAATTCACCTCTTCAACCAGAAGAGGGGCCGGTTTCATTCCTTTAAGTCCTCTTTTAGGGCATCCATTTTTCCAATGTCCATTCTCTTTGCAGTAGGTGCATTGGTTTGCACCTAGGCCCAACCTTTTTCCTTGGTTTCCATTTCTTTTTTCAATAGTTCCCCGTCTGTCTTTTTGTTTTTCCTGTTCAGCCATTGAGGATACTAAAATTTTGGCTATGTTTTTGGACTGCACGGTCACTAGGTCATCTCTGTTATTAAAAGTCTTTTGGGCAATCTCTATCAGTTCGGACAGCACTTTACCCTCAAATCCTTCTAATTTCTGTAACTCTTTTCTTGTATCTGGGGCCGACTGAGTGATAAATGCTATATTTACAGCTCACCTATTTTTGGTTGCCTGTAGATCTATAGGGGTGTACAAGTGGTATGCCTTAATGAGGCGCTCAAGGAAAGCAACCGAAGGTTCATCCGGCTTTTGTATGGTTTCACTCACCCGAGACAAGTTGGTCGGCTTCTTGGCTACCACTCGTGTCCCACGGAGCAGAGTCTGGTGATACCGATCGAGAGCCTCCTTACCTCTATCAGTGTTGGGGTCCCATCTGGTGCAGGTGGAGGGGAACACAACCTCTAATTGGGTGGATTCAGTAGTAGGCTGTCCATCAGGTCCAAAAATTAACTTCCTCACCTCTCTCCTGATTTGATCTCATTCCTTGGAGGTGAAGAGGGCCTGGAGGAGCTGTTGGCAGTCATCCCAGGTGGGCTGGTGGGTAAAAAAGACAGTCTCCAAGAGGAAGATGAGCCTTTGGGGCTTTTCAGAGAAAGAGGGATTCTGGTTTTTCCAATTATACAGATCGCTAGAGGAAAAGGGAACATAAGCTATGAAAGGTGGGCAGTTGTCCCCCAGGGCAGGGCCAACCTGCCTCAAGGGTAAAATTGGAACTCCGGAAGAATCTGGTGATTGTGAATGAGAAAAAGGATGGTAAGCAGAGCCACTTCTGGTATGGGGGGGGCTGAAGGGCACCTCCCAGCTATTAGAGGGGCTGATTGCCACCTCTTGGCCATTTCTTCCCTCCGGAGGCGGAGGGGCTGTTGGGTATGGGGGAGGGTCCATCAGGAGTGGATCCTCCAGTGGTCCTGTCAATACTGGGATCCCATTAGTTTTTTCCTTTTTTTGAAAGGTTTTTATTAAAAGGGCCGTTTTGGCTCTGGAGGGGTCTTTCTTTTTGGAACTCCAGACAAGAGTTCCAAAAAGAACTCTTTTTGGAACCATTTGTGTTTTTCTGTTAAAATTTCAATACAAATTAGTATATAGGGGATTTGGTTAGGGTGGCCTGGATCACCAAAAATCACCCTTTGGACTTTATAAGCTATAGATAGGTCTGTGGTTCCCTTAGGAGGCCACCCAGAACCAAAAGTTGGCCACACCTATGAGCAGAATTTTTCCAAGTCAGAAGCGCTGACAGGGGCCCCGTAGTCTCCGGCCTTCTGCTGAAATTCCTGGAAATGTTTCAAGAAACATTGAAGCGGAGTACAGACAGATGAACTTGACTGACCCATGACAGTTATGACAAAAACAACACAAAATGTGATGAGACCAACAATTAAGAGGAGGGACAAAATGAACCAAGACAAACAAATGCCTTACACCGGAATCCCGGGCAACGTCTTGCTTCGGGACTACCTTGGAAGTAATGCTGTGTCCAGTCTTCCAGAGGTCCCCACTGAATCCAGTAACAGAACTGTATTCACTGGTGAGGTTTCCATAAACAGATGACTCCACCAGATTTTGTATAATTTTGGAGGGTCCTGTAGAACCGGTCTGGTTCCTGGTCCTTGCCTGGGGTGGAGGAATGTCTCTCTGAGGCCTTCCCCTAGGCCGTGCCTCAATTCCAGGGGGCAATCCCCAGGACCTGTGGTCACCAGATATCCCATTAGGGACAATCTTGCTGGGGCTTCCAAATGTTGTGGGGTGCACCAAAAGAGAGACCACACAATTCAAAACTGCAAGTCAATTTGGAGTCTTTGTTAGCCGGCTGGCAACTGCTTCAGAAACCTCCAAGAAAGAGGAGTCAGAGAGCAGCCCCCAGAGGTTTTCAAGGTGTGCTTATAAAGGTTAAAATCACGGTGTGGTTTTTTTTGCAGTTGCTAGCAAACAAGCGGATTATAGAAACAGAAGAATGTCGTTAGCCGTTGCCAAAACATATCCCATTCCCACAGTTTCTTAACATTGGTTATTGTTTAACTCTCAGGGACATTCTGCCCCAATGGTGTGGGGACTTTTCCTGCTTGGGCCTGATTGATTGCTCCTGCTTGGGCCTGATTAATTGTTTCTGGCCCTCCACAGTGGGAGGAATATAAAGCTGGAGCAGCCTGAATTTATTGATATGGGCCCACTAAGGAGAGATTCTACATTTAATGTTATAGCTCAAGGGGTTAGAAAAGGTATTAACAGTTTGTTTGGATGGTTGATGGAAACATGGATCAAAAGGTGGCCAACATTACCTGAGGTTGAAATGCCAGAACTGCCCTGGTATAATGTAGATGAGGGGATCCAGAGGCTGTGGGCTTACAGAATGCCTTATCCATGTTCATGGTATTCCATATAGCGTTGCTTCTGATCAAGGAACACACTTCGCAGCAAATGAAGTGCGGGAATGGGTACATGCTCACAGTAGTCTCTGGTCTTACCATATTGCCCATCATCCAGAAGTAGCTGTATTAATAGAATGGTGGAATGGCCTTCTGAAAACTCAATTACAGTGCCAACCAAGTGGCAATACCTTGAAAGGCTGGGTTAATGTTCTCCAGGAAGCTGTATATGCTCTGAATCAGCCTGTGCCGTATGGTGCTGTTTCTCCCATAGCTAGGATCCATGGATCCAGGAACCAAGGGGTGGAAATGGGAGTCATACCACTCACTGTTACCCATAGTGACCCACCAGGAATACTTTCACTTCCTTTGTCTGTGACTCTGAGCTCTGCTGGTCCACAGGTTTTAGTTCCAAAAGGGGGAGTGCTTCCACCAGGAGAAACAACAATTGTTCCATTGTACTGGAATCTAAGACTGCCACCTGGTCACTTCAGGCTCCTCATGCCCCTGGATCAACCAGCCAAGAAGCCGATTGCATTATTTTCTGGGGTGATTGACCCTGACTTTCAGGGGGAAATAGGACTGCTACTACACAAGGGAGGTAAAGAAGAATTTTCTTGGAATATATGAGCTCCCCTAGGGCATCTTTTAGTACTACCATGCCCTGTGATTAAAATCAATGGAAAACTTCTACAGTCCAATCCAGGCAGGACTACCAATGGGTTTGAAACTTCAGGGATGAAGGTTTGGGTCACCCCACCCAACAAAGAACCATGGCCCGCTGAAGTGCTTGCTGAGGGTAAAGGGAACATGGAATGGGTAGTGGAAGAAGGTTGTGTAAAATATGAACAATGCCACTTGATCAGTTACAGAAACGAGGACTGTGATGCTATCTTGTTCCTGTTATACTATTTAAGTTGTAAGATATCAAGTTTAAGAATGAATATTACCCAAGGACTCGCACCATATTCTGGAGAGAGTTAATATGTTTACAGTTATATGCAGAACAGTTGAATATTGTTAGGTGAAAGAAAAGATTGTGTGTTTTAATGTTTTTAATTTAGATATTAGGTATGGTTTAAGATGATATATATAGCTGCCAAGTTGACAAGGGGTGGACTGCCATGGTCAGGTTCATGTGTCAATTTGGCCAAGTGGTGGTATCTGTTTGTCTGGTTGGGCAAGTGCTGGCCTGTCTGTTGCAATGAGGACATTTCATAGAATTAGATCATGATCGCATCAGCTGCATCCACAGTTGATTCCATTTGTAATCAGCCAAAGGGTAGTGTCTTCTGCAATGAGTAATGCTTAATCTGATCACTAGAAGCCTTTTAAGGAGGATTCGGTAGAGACAGGCTCTTCCTGCTTCGGCTGGTGAGCCTCTCCTGTAGAGTTCGTCCAGACCTTCCATCGGAATCGTTGGCTTCACAGCCCGCCCTGCGGATTTTGGACTCTGCATTCCCACGGTCACATGAGACACTTTTATACATTTTATATTTGCTAGTATTCCCTGTTGATTCTGTTTCTCCAGAGAACCCTAACTAATACAGTTTCCTAAGGAACTCCTGAACTGTCTTCCATAGCAGCTGTGCTGTTATACTTTTCCACCAGCAGTGTATAGCTGCCCCAATTTCCCCACATCCTCTCCAACATTTATAGTTTCCTGTTTGTTTATTACCAGCCATTCTTATAGGTGTGACATAGCATCTCATTGTAGTCTTAATCTGCATTTCCATTATAGCCAATGAAAATGAGCATCATTTCATGTGCTTTTGAACCATCTGTATTTGTTCTTCAGAAAAATGCCTATCATATCTTTAACTTATTTTATAATTGGGTTGTTTGTTTTTTTTGTTTGAGCTGTATGATTTCTTTATGCATGCAGGACATCAAACCTTTGTCCAATGTGTGATTTCCAAACATTTTCTCCCATTGAGTTGACTGCCTCTTCACCTTTTTTCTTTTCACTTTGGGATTTATCAGGACATCACACTAACCTGAACCTACAAAATCTCATGCCCTATTCAAGGTTCCCTGTACTTATGGTGTTCAATTAAACTGTCCATATATGTTAAATTAGGAAATACACTAGTCAAAATATAAATTTTATAACAAATAAGCATTTCTTGCTTTATTCTCTGACAGAAATTGAAGTTTTATAATATGAATAACCATCTATTTTCAACACCTTGCAATACTGACATTCCTCTGTTCTTCCTCATGCAAAAACATTTTTAATTTGTACATTTAGTGACTATCATTGTACACTCTAGACATCCCTAGATTACACCATCTCAGTCTTTATCATCTATCTTTCCTTCTGGTTTCACATGTGCTCCCAGCCTACTTCCTCTATTCTTCCAACATTCAGCTTCATTCTGTGTACTTACATTATTGTGCTACAATATGGTAGTATTGTGTTATCCATCTCTGAATTTTTACAATCAGCCCTGTTGCACTATCTATATCTCTTCAGCTCCAATTACCCAATCTTTTCCCTATTTCTATCTCCTGATAACAACTGTTTTTAACTGAAATTCCACTAGTCTACTCATTAATATTAGTTCGTATGAATGAGACCATACAATATTTGTTCTCTTGTTTCTGGGTAATTTCATTTAGCATAATGTCCTCAAGGCCCATCCACGTTGTTACCATGCTTCATGACTTTATTCTATCTTGCAGCTGCATAATATCCCATCATATGTGTATACCACAGTTTGTTTAGCCACTCATCTGTTGATGGACATTTGGGCTGTTTCCATCTCTTCGCAATTGTAAATAACGCTGCTATAAACATTGGTGTGCAAATGTCTGTTTGTGTCCTTGCCATCATGGCCTCTGAATAGATACTTAGCAACGGTATTGCTGGATCATATGGCAATTCTATACTAAGCTGCATGAGGAACCGCCAAATTGCCTTCCACAGCAGTTGGATCATTTTACATTCCCATCAACAGCGGATAAGTGTGCCTCTTTCTCTACATCCTCTCCAGCACTTGTCATTTTCTGCTTTATTTGTAATTACTGTTCTAATGGATATGAGATGGTATCTCATTGTGCTTTTGATTTGCATTTCCCTAATATCCAGGAATGTTGAGAATCTTTTCATGTGCCTTTTAACAATCTGTATTTCCTCTTCTGAGCAGTGTCTGTTTATGTCTTTGCCCATTTTTTAATTGGGTTGTTTGTCTTTTTGTAGTTGAGTTGCACAATCCCTTTATTCTGAATATTAGACCTTATTTGCTATGTCATTTCCAAATATTGTCTTCCATTGTGTACACCACCTTCTTACTTTCTTGACAAAGTTCTTTGATGCACAAAAGAGTTTAATTTTGAGGAGTTCCCATTTATCTATTTTTTTTTCTTAAATGCTCATGCTTTGTGTGTAAGATCTAGGAAACTGCCTCCTGTTACAAGTTTTATAAGATATTTCCCTATATTTTCTTTTACAAGTTTTATGGTGTTAGCTCTAATGTTTGTCTTTGGTCCAAGTTGAGTTATATTTATGTCCTTTATAAGGGTTGGGAAGTTTTCCCCAATTATATTCTCAACTAATCTTCTTAGCCCTTTCCTCTTCTCTTCTCCTTCTGGGACACCAATGATTCTTATATTTGTGTGTTTTGTTTTGTCCATCATTTCCCTGAGAGCCAATTCAAATTTTTCCATCATTTTTTGCCAGTTTCTGGTTTTAGTGTCCAAAATCAGTTTTCCTGACCTCTAGTTTTGCTTATTCTTTCTTCTGTCTCTTCAAATCTGTTGTTATGAGTCTCATGTATATGTTTTATTTGGCCTACAGCATCTTTAATATCTGTGATATCTGCTATTTTTTGACTTATTCATTCAAATTCTTCTTTATTCTCTTCTAGCATCTCCTTGATCTCCTTTATGTCATTAGCCATTCATTTATTTTATTTATTAAAGTTATATGAACATCTTTGATTAGTTGTTCCAAATTCAGTGTCTCCTCTGGTGTTTTAATTTGGTTATTAAGCTGATCTTTATCCATCTGCATCTTTGTATGCTTAATGATCTTCTATTGTCTTTGTGGCATATAAATATCTTGATAGGTTTACTTTGGAAGTTTATTTCCTTCAATAGTCTAAAGCTTTTTATTTGTAGGATGGCTATGGCGTGGGATGCACAGCACAGGGCAGTGCACAATGTTGTGGTAGTGTGTTGCAGCACAGGTACAGGCACAGACACTACACTGGTGCTTGTGAGCATGGGGTGTGGGTTGCAGGGTTGTAGAAGTGCAGAGCAGAAGCCATGGGAATGTTGTATAGTTCAGGAAAACCTTGGAGCACAGTAGCAAGGTATAGCATGGGAGACACAAAGGTAGAGCACTGTGTGGGGCAGATGAGGAGGCTGTGTGGATGCATGGGGGCTGGTATGCAGGTAGGATGTGGATGAGCATATGGAGTGTGGGAGTCATGGGTATCAGGGTATAGGGTAGGTGGCTTAGAGCTGGGGGCATGGGGTTGCAGAGCACAGGTGTGTCCTTGTACGGGGGGATCCAGATGTGGGAGTGTGTACGGGAGGGCACAGGTCATATGGGTTGAGGGACATGGGTGAGGGTGGCATTGGGTGGTTCTGCCTTGGCACAGATGCCCAGGTGTGGGAGAGGTTGGAACAGATGTGCACACATGTGCATCGTGGGGGTTATGTAGCACGGATGTACATGGGGAACATCTACAGGACACTTGTGCCAGGGGAGGTGGGGCAAGTGTGCACATTTGTGGGACAGTGGGGTGGGGTGCAGGGGTCAAGAAGTCAGTGCATGAATGCATGGGCACCTGGCAATGTGGAAGATGTGACTGTGTGGGTGTGCACGTCTGGGGTGGGGCCCTTATGTGCATGCACACAAAGCTGGGTGGCATGACTGGGGGTGGTGACTGGGTGCCCTGTGCGTGCACAGATCTTGGAGGGCTGTAAACTGATGTACATGTATGCAGAGTTCAGGGGGACAGGGTGGGGTTTAGTGACTGTATGGGCTGGGAACAGGTGTAGCTCATGTATGAAGGTAAGTGTCAACAGCCTATACGTGCTGGTAACCACCTGCAGGGGCAAGGAGGGGGAGATGGCTCTAGGGAGGGGTGGAGCGAGTCTGCTCTTATGTAGGAGGTGTGAGTTGGGCTGGGGCAGGTGTGTGCACACTTGGAGTGGGTGTATTGGGTGGGTATGTGTGTGGGGGTGGAGTCGCAGATGTGAGCTCTTGAAGCGCAGAGAGGAGGAGGCAGTTGATGTTGTTAAGGTTCGTGGGGTGTGGGATGAGTCGTGGGTTATGGGGTTGTTCCAGTGAGGGTAGCACATTCAAGGAATGTGGTTTGGTTTACTTCCTAGTCTCTGTCTCCCTGTCCGTGTATGACTGAGGGCCTCAAGCTTCCATTTGGAAAGGGTGCATTAGTCTGTTTGCACTAGCCAGATGGTCTCTGCATCTCAATTCTTCAGCTTTTGCAACCAGGACCTCCCTATGTGGTGTAGAAGACAATATTGGATAACCTATACCCTGGGATCTCCATCTCAGTTACCTTCACATCCCTTCTCTAGCTGTTCCTTGAAACAGGGCTGAACTTGACTTATCCTATTCCACCAACTTCCTGGAACTCTTGTAACACATAGTTTTTATCAATTCATTGGTTGATGGATCCTGCATTGCTTCCATCTTTTGGCAATTGTGAATAATGCTGCTATGAACATAAGTGTGAAAATATCTGCTTTCATCTCTAATTTCAGTTCTTCTTGGTTTATATTTAGTAGTAAGAGGGCCAGACCATAGAGCAATTCTATACTTAGCTTTCTGAAGAACCACCAAACTGTCTTCCACAATGGCTGTACAGTTTTACATTCCAATAAGCACTGAACGAATGTTCCAATAGCTCCACATCTTCTCTAAAACTTTCAGTTTTGTTTTAAGGATAGTGGCCATTCTAGTAGGTGTGAAATGATAACTTATTGTGGTTTTGATTTGCATTTCTCTAATAACTAATGATGTTGAGCATCTTCTCATGTTTATTTTGACCATTTATAAGACTGCTGTGGAGAAATGTCTATTCAAGTCTTTTGCCCACTTTTTAAATTTTTTTGTGGTACTTTTATTGTTAAGATATGGGATTTCAAAATATATTCTATTATTTTATTTATTCAAAATATATTCAAAATATATTCTATTATTTTACTTATTTTATTAAGCCATTATAGAATGGGGTATCCAAATATTTTCTCCCATTTAGTGAGCTGCTTTTTCACTTTTTTTTCACTTTTCTGGCAAAGCCCTTTCAAGGACAAAATTATTTAATATGAAGAGGTCCCATTTATCTATTTTTTTTCATTGCTTGTGCTTTGAAAAGCACAAAGAAACCTCATCTTACCACAAGTTCTTCAAGTTGTTTCCCAGATTTTTTCCTAGGAGTTTTATTTTCTTAGCTCTTTGATCCATTTTGAGTTAAATTTTGTATAAGGTGTGAGAATCTTTTCAATATGGATATCCAGTTCTCCCAGCACCATTTGTTGATGAGCCTGTTTTGTCCCCGTTGAGTGGATTTGGAAGCCTTGTCAAAAATCTATTGACAATAGATATTAGGATCTATTTCCAAACTATCAATTTGATTCCATTTATCAATACATCTATTTTATGCCAGTTCCATGTTGTTTTGACCACTGTAGCTTTTTAATATACTTTAAAGTCAGAAAGTGTGAGTTCTTCTACTTTGTTCCTCTTTCTCATGGTGTTTTTCCCTATTTGAAACCTTTCACTTTCCAAATAATTTTGATGATTGGCTTTTTCATTTCTGCAAAGTAGGCTGATATTACTGTCAGCTATTGACCTTAGTTTGTATTAATTTTATTTTTCCCATAAACCACCCTATTATTATTATCTTGTAATAGTGACATATATTTGTTTTAGTTCACGTAAAAATTTTCCTATATTTGTACAATTAACCATCCTCATCACCCACTCTAGATTTCGCTAATGTATACAGTCCCGGTTTTTATCCTCTAGCTTTTCTTCTGTTGAAACTGGCAGGGATGGGGTCCACTAAGAATTAAAGGCACAGTACTACCTTACTGTAGTACTGAAGAAGATGACTGAAGAATGCCATCTTCTGGGCACATCAGGAATAGCATATATTGAGAAAGTATCACACCAGTTTGTGCATTTCCCATAAACCCACTGAGCATGGCCACACTCACCATAAGGCTTGCACACTGCCCCATCACATTTCCCATAAGGCCAGGAGCTGCAGCCACAGGTATATCCATCAGTGGAAAATCTTGAAATGCAGTTGGTGCTTGTGAGGTAAATGGTATATTTGTGGTTCCCATAAAGATACTAGGAATATTCCAGAGATGAATGGTTCCTGTACCATACAGAGATAAGATGGAGTCTTTGAAGAGTTGTTTCTTTACCAATTTTTCTATTTTGTAATTTAGTCAGTGAACATATCCAGATCACCAAGAGTTAATGTACCAAGGGTGGCAGCTGCTGTACAGTGGACACCCCTGGAGCTGTGGGCATGGCAATTGCATGTAAGGGATTGGAAATCATTGATTGAAAGATATCCAGATCATCATTCAAGGCTGGGATTGTGGACATGTTCCCATTAGTCACTGGAGTCTTGGAAAGGCCACAGTGGGCTCTGCATAATTTTAGTGCTGACACTTTCTTAAAGCTTCAATTTCTGTTTTTCTTTCTTCTGCATCTTATCAGTTGTAAGAAGTTCTGCAGGTTTTTCTGGCTCCTTTTCTCTCTTTCATTTTTTTTGTTTTCTTTATTAGTAATAGCTATAGCATTTTTGTAATAGTATTTCTTCTTTTATATCTCTGATGAAAAATTCCACAGCTTGATCTGTTTGTGTCCTTCAAAAGTTATCTATAAGATTGACTTCATAGAATTGTCTTGCTCTAGTATTTCCCATATCTTGCATGCACTGTATCTCTTCTGGTGTCTATTGGTTTAGGTCAATTGACTTGACCATGGATATATGAATCCCAAGATATCTATGAATTTCAGCACATCTGATACAAATAAGCACACCAATATTCCCAAAAGTCCATCAGAACCTTTGGTCTCACAGTCAGCACAGTACTTGTCCTCCTGCCTCAGCAGCTAGATCAGCATAAGCTGGTGCTCTTTGCTTAGCTTCTAAGTCTTATCCCAATAGGAGCATGCCACCATCTTGGTGAGAAGTCGGGGGCAACTAAGAGGGCATGGACTGGGGCAGGGCCAGGCAGAAAATTACCTTTTGCTGCTGGGACAGCAAAGGACTCAGCCCAGGAAATGGTGGGAGAGGCTCGAGCAGGAGGAGTGGGCAGTGGTAGTGGTGATGATGCCAGACATATCCCATTTCCTCAATGGGTCCTTTGCTTGCACTGCCCTAGCTGGTGAAGGAAGGGGCTATATGGAGTTGCTAATATTTCCATAGCTGTCCTATAAATTTGAAAGTATTTCAAAATAGAAAGTTAAAAAAATATATGTGGAATGCAGCTAAAAGTGCTGAAAGGGAAATTCATATCACTAAATGTTTACATTTTAAAAGACTAAAGTTATCGTATCAATAACTTAAGTGCACACTGAAAGAAACTTGAAAAATAACGGTGTGGTAGTTAGATTCAGGTGTCAACTTAGCCAGGTGAAAGTGCCTAGTTCTGTTGCTGTGGACATGAGCCAATGGTATGTGAACCTCATCTGTTGCTCATTACATCTGCAGTCGGCTAGGAGGCGTGTTGCTGCAATGAATGATGTTTGATTTAATTGGCTGGTGCTTAAATGAGAGAGCTCAACGTAGCACAGCCCAAGTAGCTCAGCATACCTCATCTCAGCACTCACAGCTCAGCCCAGGCCTTTGGAGATACAGAAAGGAATCACCCTGGGGAAAGTCGATTGGAACCCAAAGGCCTGGAGAGAAGGCCAACAGAGATCACACTGTGCCGTCCCACATAAGAAAGAACCTCAGTTGAAAGTTAGCTGCCTTTCCTCTGAAGAACTAGTGAAATAAATACCCCTTTATTAAAAGCCAATCAGTCTCTGGTGTATTGCATTCTGACAGCTAGCAAGCTAGAACAAAGGGCAAAATAAGTACAAAAGTAAACAGAAGAGAGAAAATTAATGATGATTAAAGCAGAATTAATGAAGTTGAGAGTATTTAATTTAAAAAAAACTGCTGGCTCTTCAAACAATTAATAAAACTGATGAACTTCCAGCAAAACGAACAAAGATGAAAAGAGAGGAGACAAATTCCTTATATCAGGAATGAAACAGAGAATATCACTACAGATCGTACAAATACTTAAAGGATAATAATGAAATAGTATATACATCTTGACGTTCATAAATTTGTCAACTTAGAAGAAATGGACCAATTTATCAAAATTACAAACTAAAACTCAACCAAAATTAAATAGAGTCTAAATAGCATAATAACCATTAAAAATTAAATTTGTAAGTAAAAAGCCCTGGAAAATGAACTCTCCATGCCCAGATGTTTTCACTTGATAATTATTCCATATTTACAATAAAATTAATAATAATTTTGCACACTCTGATCCAGGAACTAGAAAAGGAAGTAACACTTTCTAATACATTTTATAGACTAGTATTACCTTAACACCAATGCCAGGCAAAGGTAGTACAAACTGAAGACCAACATCTCTCATGAACTTAAACTCAAAAATCCCCATTGAATTTTTTTATTAATTAAAAAAAATTAGCTAACAAAACATTTAGAAATCATTCCATTCTACATATGCAATCAGTAATTCTTAATATCAACACATAGATGTATGATCATCATTTCTTAGTACATTTGCATCGATTTAGAAAAAGAAATAGCAAGACAACAGAAAAAGAAATAAAATGAAAATATAGAGAAAAAAATAAAAATAAAAAATATATAAAAAAACTATAGCTCAGATGCAGCTTCATTCAGTGTTTTAACATCATTACATTACAATTAGGTAGTATTGTGCTGTCCATTTTTGAGTTTTTGTATCTAGTCCTGCTGCACAGTTTGTATCCCTTCAGCTCCAATTACCCATTATCTTACCTTGTTTCTAACTCCTGATGGTCTCTGTTACCAATGACGTATTCCAAGTTTATTCTCCAATGTCGGTTCACATCAGTGGGACCATACAGTATTTGTCCTTTAGTTTTTGGTTAGTCTCACTCAGCATAATGCTCTCTAGGTCCATCCATGTTATTACATGCTTCATAAGTTTATTCTGTCTTAAAGTTGCGTAATATTCCATCGTATGTATGTACCACAGTTTGTTTAGCCACTCGTCTGTTGATGGACATTTTGGCTGTTTCCATCTCTTTGCAATTGTAAATAATGCTGCTATAAACATTGGTGTGCAAATGTCCGTTTGTGTCTTTGCCCTTAAGTCCTTTGAGAAGATACCTAGCAATGGTATTGCTGGGTCGTATGGCAATTCTATATTCAGCTTTTTGAGGAACCACCAAACTGCCTTCCACAGTGGTTGCACCATTCGACATTCCCACCAACAGTGGATAAGTGTGCCTCTTTCTCCGCATCCTCTCCAGCACTTGTCATTTTCTGTTTTGTTGATAATGGCCATTCCGGTGGGTGTGAGATGATATCTCATTGTGGTTTTGATTTGCATTTCTCGAATGGCCAGGGACATTGAGCATCTCTTCATGTGCCTTTTGGCCATTTGTATTTCCTCTTCTGAGAGGTGTCTGTTCAAGTCTTTTTCCCATTTTGTAATTGGGTTGGCTGTCTTTTTGTTGTTGAGTTGAACAATCTCTTTATAAATTCTGGATGCTAGACCTTTATCTGATATGTCATTTCCAAATATTGTCTCCCATTGTGTAGGCTGTCTTTCTACTTTCTTGATGAAGTTCTTTGATGCACAAAAGTGTTTAATTTTGAGGAGCTCCCATTTATTTATTTATTTCTTCAGTGTTCTTGCTTTAGGTTTAAGGTCCATAAAACCGCCTCCGATTGTAAGATTCATAAGATATCTCCCTACATTTTCCTCTAACTGTTTTATTGTCTTAGACCTAATGTTTAGATCTTTGATCCATTTTGAGTTAACTTTTGTATAGGGTGTGAGATACGGGTCCTCTTTCATTCTTTTGCATATGGATATCCAGTTCTCTAGGCACCATTTATTGAAGAGACTGTTCTGTCCCAGGTGAATTGGTTTGACTGCCTTATCAAAGATCAAATGTCCATAGATGAGAGGGTCTATATCTGAGCACTCTATTCGATTCCATTGGTCGATATATCTATCTTTATGTCAATACCATGCTGTTTTGACCACTGTGGCTTCATAATATGCCTTAAAGTCAGGCAGTGCAAGACCTCCAGCTTCGTTTTTTTTCCTCAAGATGTTTTTAGCAATTCGGGGCACCCTGCACTTCCAGATAAATTTGCTTATTGGTTTTTCTATTTCTGAAAAATAAGTTGTTGGGATTTTGATTGGTATTGCATTGAATCTGTAAATCAATTTAGGTAGAATTGACATCTTAACTATATTTAGTCTTCCAATCCATGAACACGGTATGCCCTTCCATCTATTTAGGTCTTCTGTGATTTCTTTTAACAGTTTTTTGTAGTTTTCTTTGTATAGGTCTTTTGTCTCTTTAGTTAAATTTATTCCTAAGTACTTTATTCTTTTAGTTGCAATTGTAAATAGAATTCGTTTCTTGATTTCCCCTTCAGCTTGTTCATTGCTAGTGTATAGAAACACTACAGATTTTTGACCCATTGAAATTTAAATAAATAAAATCCAACGGTGCATAAAAGGACTTTTATTACAGATACACAAAGTTGTTTCAATATTTGAAAGTCAATCAGTGTGGTATGTCATAGCAACAGGCTAAATTAAAAAAATTGTGTGGTCACATCAATTAGTGCAGAAATGACAATTTACAAAATTCATCTGCCACTAGTGATAAAAATTCAGCAAGTTAGGAAGGCAAAGGGACTTCCTCAACTTAATAAAGAGCTTCTAAAAATACATACAGCTGACATAATATGCAATGGTTAAGGACTGAATGTTTTCCCCTAATATCAGGAACAATTTAAGGATGTTGATTCCCACCACTCTGATTCAGTGTAGTAATGGAAGTTCTAGATATCACAATAAGGCATGGAAAAGAAATAAAACACATGGAGTTTGGAAAGGAAGAAATAAAACTTCCCTTACTTACAGATGATATGATGGTCTACAAAGAAAATTGCAAATGTGTAAAAATAATTTAGAAGTAATAAATTAATTTTGCATGTCACAGGATAAATGACTAACACATAAAATCAATCACATAACTATATAGTAAAATGACAGTGAAAAACCCCAATTAAAATCATAGTACCATTTACAATTACTCCAACAAGTGAAATACCTGTATTGAATATTATAAAATTTTGTTGAAATAAATCAAATATCACTTAAATAAGTGGAGAGACATACCATGTTCAAAGACTTTAAAGAATAAAGATATCAATTCTTCTCAAATAGAGTTATAGTTTTAATGTGATTCCTACCAAAATCCCAGCTAAATTTTTTGTAAGATAAAATTTTTAAGATCTAGGACTAGGCAAGGACTCTTTAGATGTGACACCAAAAGTATATCCACAAGAAGACCAATAGATACATTAAGCCACATCAAAATTTAAAACTGCTGCTCTTTGAAGCTCCCTGTGAATAGGATGAAAGGACAGCTATGGCTTGCAAGAAAATACTTCCAAACCACCCCCTTACTCACAAATCACTAATATATAGAATATATAGATAACACTCAAAACTTAATAGTTTAAAAATCCAATTAGAAAATTAAAAAGAACTTTAATGCATATTTCACTAGAGGTAAATAAGTACATGAAATTACGTTCAACATAATCAGGCATCAGGGAAATGTAAATGAAAACAGTGATATACGGTTGCATGGTAATCAGAATGGCAATTTAAAAAAATTATAACAGCAAATGGTGGCAGAATGTAGAGAGAGTAGATCACCCAGACCTTAATGGGGTAGGGATGGGGGGTAAAATGGAAGCAGGTTGTTAAAAAAGTAAAGATGCAAACACTTCAAAACTAATTCTATGAGGCCAGTATTACCCTGATACAAAAACCATGCAAAAACATCCCAAGAAAAGACAACTACAGACCAATATCTCCTATGAGTATAGATGAAAAATCCACAAGAAAATACTAGCAAAGCATATCCAGAACTCTATTTAAATAGGATTATACCCTACGACCACGTGGCATTTATCTAAGAAATGCAGCTGGTTTAACTTCTCAAAATTAATTCATGTAATACAACATATCAATAGAATAAAGGATAAATACCTCATAATCATTTTAATAGATGCAGAAAATCATTTGACAAAATTCAACATCACTTCATGATAAAACACTCAATAATCTAGTAATAGAAGGAAACTTCTTCAATTTGATAAAAGCATATATATATAATATACATATATAAAATAAGACAAAAAACAGCTAAAATTATATGTAATGGTAAAATATTGAATGTTCTCCCCCTAAGATCAGAAACAAGAAAAAGATATCCATTCATTCCACTTAATTCACATTGTGCAGTAGGCTCTTGCCAAGGCAATGAGGCAAGAAAATGAAATAATGGAATCCTGATAAGAAAAGAATAAGTGACAACTACATCTTTTTGCCAAAGGTCATGATTTTATATATAGAAAATCCTTAGAAATTCACTAAAAAGTATAGCTAATAAATGATTTTAGAAAAGTTGTAAGATGAAGGATCAAGTACAAAAATCAATTGTATTTCTGTGCACTAACAATGAACAAATCAAAATTGAAATGAGGAAAACAATTGCATTTACAATAGCATAAAGATTGGTAACATACTTAGGGAGAAATTTAACAAAAAAGTGTAAAACTTATACTCTGTAAACTACACAACTAAGAAATAAAGAAGAAGAAAATAAATGGAAAGACTTTTTATGTTCATGGATCAGCTGAGTTAATATTAAGATAACAATATTCCCCAAATTGTTCTATGGGTTAAACACAATCCTTACCAACTCCCAATTGCTTTCTTTGTAGGAATTGACAAGCTGATTCTAAACTTCATATGGGAAATTCAAGGCACTAAGAATAGCCAAAAAAATCTTGAAAATGATGAACAATATTAGAGGACTAAGCATCCCAGTTTCAAAATTTATTACAAAGTTACAGTAATTAAGACACTATGGTACTGAAATAAAGGTAGAAATACAGACTGATGGAATAAAATTGAGAGGCCACAACATATCCCACATATTCACCATCAATTGATTTGCAATAAGTATGCCAAGAAAATTCATCAGGAAGGAATGGTCTTTTCAACAAATGGTGCTGGGACAACTGGATAGCCACCAGCAAAATAAAGAAGGTGGATCTGTACCTCACACCATATGGAATAATTAACAAGAATGAATCACACATCAAAATATGAGACCTAAAACTATACAACTTAGAAGAAAGCATGGGGTAGTTCTTCATACGATCTTGTATTTGGCAATGTCTTCTTAGATATAACACCAAAGGTATAAAAAACAAGGGAAAAATTGATAAAGTGTACATTATAAAAATAAAAAGTTTGTGCCTCAACAGACACCATAAAGTATAACTACAAATCACAGAGTGGGAGAAAATAATGTCAAATTATTTATCTAATCAGGGAATTTTATCTAGAAGCTATAAATAACTTATCCTCAATCATAAAAAGATAAAAGATCAAATTAAAATAGACAATTTTATAAAAGAGAGTTCTATTTAAAATATGCAAATAGCCAATAAGCACATGACATGAAAAGAGACTCAACATCATTAGCCATTAAGAAATGCAAATTCAAACCATACTTAGTATGGTTCCCAAGCATTAGGATGGCTCCAATAAAAAAGAAAGGGGCGGGCCACGGTTGCTCAGCAGGTAAGAATGCTTGCCTGCCATGCCCGAGGACCCGGGTTCGATTTCAGTGCCTGTCCATGTAAAAAAAAAAAGGTAGCAACAGAGTTTTGCAAGGATGTGGAGAAATCAGAACACTTACACACTGCTTTTTGGAATTCAAATGTTGAAGCTACTTTGGAAAACAGTCTGGCAGTTCTTCAAATGGTTAAAAATTTTTACTATATTATGCATCAATTCCACCAATAAATGTATGGCCAGAGAAGTGAAAACATATCCACATAAAAATTGTACATGTATATTCACAGCAGCATGATTCGTATAGCCCAAAACTGGAAATAACCCAAATGTGCATCAACTGATGAATGGGTAAATAAAATGTGATATATCAATACAATGGAATATTATTCAGCCATAAAAAATAAAGTGCTGATCCATGCCGTAACATGGATGAACCTTGAAATCATTATGTTAAGTGAAAGAAACCAGTCACAAGGGATAGCATATTGTATGATTCCATTTATGCAATATGATAAGAATAGAAAAATCTATAGAGCCAGAAAGTACATTAGTGGTTGTCAGGGCTTTGGGTTTGGGGGATTGGGGGAGTTAATGTTCAACGAGTGCACAATTTCTTTTGATGGTAATTAAGATATTGTAAAATTGATTGTGGTAATGGATACACAAATCTGTGTATATACTAAAAGCCATTGACTTGTGTATTTCAAATGTCTGCATTATATGGAATGTGCATCATGTCTCAATAAAGCTGTTACACAAATGTACCATAAGCAATTGCACTCTTGGGCAGTTCATCTAAATGAAAAAATTACATTTGTGAAAAACCTGAACATGAATGTAAATAGCCTCTTTACTTGTAATAACACAAATTTGGAATTATCCCAGTTTGTCTTTCAGTGGTGAATGTTACATCCCACTGTATTACATCCATGCATGATTCAGGAATAAAAATAAATGAAAAATTGGTACATGCATGGATGAATCTCAAGGGAATTATACACAATGCAAAAGCCAGTCCTAAAATATTACCAATTATACGATTCCAATCATAGAATTGTTCAAGGAGAAAAAAGTTTGCAATTGGGAATACATTTTTTTGCATTAATTTTGCAATTAATGATTGTCTGGGGTTTAGAATGGAAGCTAGAGGGAGAACTGGAGGGATGTGGGTGTGGTTATAGAAGGTCAACCTGAGGAATCCTCATAGTAATGGAACTATATTGTAACTTGATTGATGTGGTAGATACACAAACTTACAATGTGGTAAAATTTTGCAGAAGGTAATATACACTCATACATATACAACCATACACACACAAATTAGTACATGAAAAATGGGAAATCTATCCTGGTTGTGAGATTGTAGCATGCTTTTACAAGATATTACCATTGGGTAAATTTGATAAAATGTACATGGAATCTCTCTGTGTTTTTTCTTACAATTGTATTCGAATCTACAATGTTCTCATTATAAGAATATAATAAAAATGAATGTGAACTTGCAAATAAATGTAAAATGTCAAGCATTTTGCATTGAAATAGAGAGTTTGCTACATTCAGTCAACCATTTTTAAAAATGGTGTTGGGACAACTGGATAGCCACCTGCAAAATAAAGTTGGATCAGTACCTCACACCATATGGAAAAATTAACAAGAATGAATCACACATCAAAAAATGAGACCTAAAACTATATTGTATGACTTCATTTACTCAAAATGACAATAATAGAAAAATCTATAGAGCCAGAAAGTACATTAGTGGTTGTTATGGCTTTGGGTTTGGGGAATTGGGGGAGTTAATGTTAAATGAGTGAAGAATTTTTTTATGGTAATTAAAATATTCTAAAATATTTTACATAGTAAAGTACGAAGTAAAGGAAAAAGCCATGTTTTATTCATGCATTGGAATTACCTTTCTTAGTGATGGCATTATCAAATGGACCTTGAAATATTTCTTTCTTCCTTTGAAATTGTGACAATTGTGGAGAAGGGCAGAGTTAGAATACTAGAATTTCTGACATGAAAAGATCCTCAGTCACCACAATCATTTCCAAACTTCTTTTAAAACATTTAAACCCCTAATTTTTCATTCAAAGTAAAATAGTATGATCAAATGTGGCCAATGAGTAAAACAGATACCTGAAAGTAAAACAGATAAAACCAGAAGTGTCCTGGTTCAAATGCCAGAATCTGTATTTATATTTTAAATCATTATGGACCCTGAAACACCTTTGAAATCCTAGGATTTCACTTCAATAGTCCACCCTCCCCCTCACATTTTGCAGATGAGGATTATAAGGCTGAGTGAAATATAGTGATTTGCCCAAGGCCACACAATGATCTGATCTGATTAGTAGTTATGATGTTGGGCTCATAGCTCTTCACATTTCTTTATTTTTTGTGAATGAATCATCTTGGCAATCTTGACTCTATGCTACTGATGGATGGCAATGTTAATTCTACACACATAGCCAGTTGGGAAAAACTATGGTGAAATATCCAAAGTAGGCGATAAATAGCCTTCCTCAAAGGCTAAGTAGTGACTCATGTCTTGGTCTGAAAATTTCCTGCTTCACTAGACTGACACTAGTATGCAATTCAGAGGCAGTTTCTGGACAAAAAGGTCAGGAGCTGATCAATATATTATCAGTTGTTTAGTGCTCTTGGCATTTTATTAATAACATCTAACTTCAAGTGGCTCCATGCCCTTCTACCAGTTGCTGAAATAGTCTTTGCTGCAACTCATTTGTTGTTTCCCACTTGAAAAATCAGGTATGGAATGTTGGCTCAGGTTAGCAGGACAAAGGCAATCATCTTTTGGCTTCAGGCAATAGAAGGAAAAATACTCAACAAGGCCCTCAAGATAAAGAACTTGGTTGAATGCATAAAATACGCAAACACTTTAATTTATGCCATTAAATCAACTGCAATAATTGTGAACACATAACACAGTTGACTGTGTTGTATCACTGAGTAACTACTTGTATAGAGAAATTGTTTTGGCTCAACTGACAAGTTACATAGTTTTTAAACTCAATTTAATGGTCATTTAGCTGAATAAACTCATTGGGCAATAGAATTGGCTAACTGGTCAGGTGTTTTGTGAAACTGGTCAGTTAAATAGCGAATGTGACCCAAGTGACTGCTGTGATAGCTAGATACAGATGTGGTGCTCAAGTCAAGAAATGTCCTTAGACATTCTCCATTCTAATAGGTGAGTAATTTTTTACCTTCTTATCTTAAGTTAGGTGTAGTGAAAATCTCTATTTCTGGACACTATCAGGCCCAAACTATCTTGAGCCCATGGGATGATCATGTGGAACTAAAGAAGAGAAGAGGTAGATGCATTATTCTCAGTGGCCCTATTTCCAATAGGAATACACCTTCCATTAATAGGAGAAAAATAGTCAGAGGTGGCCTTGCAGCTGCTATTACTAGGTATAGGACAACAATACAAACCCCATTTGGGACCAGTTATTATTATTTTGGGACAACTTATATTATAACCTGTGACTATGGTTTTCCAGAGTCATGATACCAATTTACTGAGAGATAACATCCCCCACTCTATGTCAGGTCCTACCACTTTGACTGCATCTCTTTAATTTATGAGGCTTTATGCTTCTGTGAAGGAGCAGTGTGGTGGATTTATGACAGTCTGGAAAAGCCTCTATTGTCAACAACCCATCAGCTTTCCTGCCTTCCTTTTTTGTTACTATAAAGGAAATACTTATATTTTGAAGGATGTCCAAAACATCCTACTGTTTTGAAGGATGTCCCTGACTGACACCAAGGAGGACTGCTGCCTGACTTGCTTGTGTTTGAATTCTTGAGTGAAGATAAATACGGTCATAAATTGTAGCTTGGAGATGTTGAGGGCTGAGTCATCTAATATTTATAATTACTCAACCAGAAAGCTTTCTCCACTTCTCCCACAGGTAAGCAGTAGATGGATAAAATTTTCCCTGCTTATATCCTGGCTCTACATCCAAGACCCTCATATATGTTCCTCAGCTTCTGCCCATGCACTTGGAAAGAAGTTAATTTGGAAAAAGAAGTGGGCAAAATGAGCCCACAACCCCTGCTTTCAGGTTGTGTCAAACACTTCACTTTTACTTTCTCAGTCCTCCAAGAAGTTTTGTTTATGCAAGTAACCCCCTCCTACTCTCCTTCCACTCTTCTTCTTCCTTCTTGTGTGACAGACTTGTTCTTGGATCATAATGAGGCCATGTGTGTTGTCACAGGCCAAGGTGGACCATATAAATGCCAACATCAAGGACATAGACATAGATAGAAAAAACTCAGCCACCTTTATGAGAATGGACAGAAAGTATATGCAATAAATCACATGCAGGCTGAGGTCATCCAAAAAGATTGCTTCCTTGACTCATTCAACTGCATTTTTTTTTTTTTTAAAGGAAAGACAGAGAGAAGGAAGGAAGGATAGAAGGAAGGAAGGAAGGAAGAAAGGGAAACATTTTTAAACATTTTCTTGTTTTATTGTATTCTGTTTCTCCGTTTTTGTTACATGGGCTGGGGCCGGGAATCGAACCGAGGTCCTCCGGCATAGCAGGCAAGCACTTTGCCCGCTGAGCCACCGCGGCCCACCCCTCAACTGCATTTTTCAATTCAAATCACAGTATTTCCTAAATTGCATTCCATTATTCTGGGAAGATTTATTTTTTTTTAGAGTAAGTAGGAATAAAATTTATTAAATACACATCTGAGAAGATCTATGGGCATTCTCACAAGAAATGAAAGATGAAAGGGAAGAGGCAATAGGCAATGTAGTCATCTGTAGATGACTCATGCAGGTGGGAGTCATTTGGCTTCAGATGGGTTGGCTGCCACTGGGTATTTCCTGTAAGGCTCCCAGGCAGGGGCCTTCTTGACCTTGATTAACCGTCCTTGTTCAATGGCTCCTTCATTTTTTTTTTCTCTTCTCCTAAGTGTCTATTTAGCTTGCCTCAAATTCCCCCTCAGAGAGTTCTCACCCCTTAATCTTAAGGGTTGCTGAGGGATGAGGGTCTGTTTTCTGTATCTGAGTTCTGCTTGTCAGAGGGTGTAGGCCTTGCCTGGTGGGATGTAAAACTTTCTGCCTATTTCATTTAAGTTGAGAGAGGAGGTAACTGGAGAAACAATTAGAATGGCTAAAATTCTTCAAATCAGCATTGGTTTTGTGTGAAATGCTTCTAATCTGGAAGAAATAAACTTGGTGAGAAGTTTGAAAATGCAAGGATTGATTAGTAGAAAGAGAAGGATAGTAGTGAATAGGTCTAAGAGAGGCATCACCAAGAGAGTCTGGGGAAGAGGGAAGAAAATGATCATTTTTTAGGTTTAAGAGTGAATTCTAGCTGCATGCCTGGAGAATAAGAGAATGCATGTGCCAACTTAAGTGGTGTGGAAATGAGGTTCATAATGGGCTTGATTGATGGGCTATGGCTTTGGATGCTGTGTTGGCCCAGTTACTCCCTAAAAGATGTTAGTATTATTTTTTTTTGATGAACAAGGCAACGAATTGCCATTATTTTTGTCAGCAAAACACAGCATACAAGAAATTGAATATTTTGGGGTGGCATTTAATTGAGAGAAAGCTTGGCTCCTTTAACACTGCTGCATAAGCATGTAGGGCTAAGAAGGCATAGCTGTTTTCTTTTTCTTACTTCCAGAACTTAGGTGAAGGCAACCAGTTTGCTTTCTGAGCTAAAGGGCCTGGGAGCATGGTTTTGGCTTCACTTTAGTTTGGTTGAATATTGCATACATTGCTTTCTTTGTTTTTTTTTTTTGGTTAATAAAGCTATTTTTATAAATAAAATATTTGAAATTTTGTCCTGTTTTAGCTTTACACATTTACTTTGGTTATGTTAATTAACAAGTAGAACATAATTTATATACTTACATTTTTTTCTTTTAAAGTTCTTCTGGAAGATGAAGTTCTGATTTATAGTTGATAATATGTACTTTTAGAGAAGCTTTAAGGTAAAGTAGTGTACCTGAACAAGTAAATTTGGCTATTATACAGAGAATTATGAGGATATAGCATGGATAGTGAGAATATTGTTAAGTTTTTATGAATTTTATACAATTTATATATATATAACAAATTTTAGCTTAACAGAAAGAAAATTTCCTTAAATTATTGTAATACCTCTTAAATGCTTTTTAATGTAATTTGTAAAACTCTTTTAGCACCTCACTTTTACAAGGTGAGAGATCAAATCATTTGTAACAGTTTTCTTTCAGAAGTGAGAAGATGTATTCTGAAGTAAAGAATGAAAAGGTCAACGTAAACATCAACAAGGATATTATTTTGATATGGTAAGAAAGTTTTTGTCTTTTAGAAAAATTACTCAATTGGTTAAGAAAATCTTCTCTAGCTTTTCATTAAGATCAGTTTAACTGAGAGAAGCATTGACTATGACAGACAGAATACATTTACAGGAATTAATTATAATTACTTACAGTTAACAGTGACTATAAATAAAACTTAAACTTTTCACAACTTTCCACATTTATCCAAGGTCTATAGTCAGCAACTGATTACAAAACTCACATTCTTAAACTTTCTACTACTTTCCATATTCATTCAGTTATCAATAACTACAACAAACAAAATTTACTTATATATTAGGGATATGTTAGTTCACAAAGTTAACATCCTGCAAGACTGTGCTCTAATGGAGATGAAGGTTACTAAAGTTTGCTGTGATGTAGGGATTATTTTGAAACCTTTGTGACAGCACACTCTAAATTTTTGCCATTCAAAGACAAATAGGTATTGAGAATTAGGGTGAACATGGATATTAAAAGGTGTGTCTTTTAAGACGTAGAATTGAAAATTTGAATACAGATGAGTTACTCATCAGGCTCACTGTGGTATGCCTTTATTCCATACAGACAGTTTAAAGGCTTAAGGATTTCCTTTGGGATGCCAAGAGACCTCAGATCTAGTAAAGGTTTTGGGACAAACAAAAGGTAAGCATTAGTCAGGTTTATTAGTCTTAACTGTGGCCCACAAGGAATGAAGAAGATCTTTTCTTAGAAGGGGGTGGGGCATTCAGGGACAATGAGAAATTGATGGGACACTAGAATATTTTGTTAGGTAGTTGGGAAGTCATGAGTCTGCCACATGGGAAAGAGGGACCACCCCATGACTGCCTCCAGGAGGCTGGAACTGCCTTTGATGGATGGTTAACTTGAGCAAACTTTGGTCAGAGCATACCACCTTTAATGGATGGTTAAATGGATAAATTGAGCAAAGCACAGTCAGAACTTTCTGTTAAAGCAAGAAATAAAGCTGTAAGGGAAAAACTCCAAGAAAGCCCCCTAATAACATGTGCACAACACTACCATCAGCTGGCTCCATAAAACCCAGAACTAAACTAACCAGGATCAGTCTGGTTCTTCACCAACTGTGCCTGTCCTTCTTTACTCACTGTTTTTTTTATTTTATTTTATTTTATTTTGCATGAGCAGACTCTGGGACTCAAACCTGGGTCTCTCACATGGCAGGTGAGAATTCTGTCACTGAGCCACATTATGCTGCCCTACTTGCTGCTTTTAACAAATCACCTTGCTCTCCCAACTTCAATTCGAGTTTACCAAGACTCCAGGCCAGGTTTTCTTCCTTTCTTTACTTGCTGCTTTTAATAAATAACTTTTTTCTCTCAACTTCAACTCAAGTTTCAATTCTTTGTCTCAGCAAGTAAAGAACCAGGACTCCCAGCCAGATAAAGCCAGGGAAAACATTAGAAACTGCCATTTCCATCTTTAACAATTGAAACAAGGCTGAGGAGGAGGAGATGACAAAGAGTGTTGAGCAAAAGACTGGAGAACAAGCTCAGCTTATTGCAGTCACTCTTAACAGTACTCTATCCTCTCGAGGTCATATAAATCATGTCTTCAAGCCTCAAGGGCTTTAATTCTACTGTGAGTCAGAGGGCTACTGCCAAAGAGGGTACCAGAAACCTCAAGACAACCCTCAACCTCAGGACCATCCAGGGCCTTGCTCAGGTGCTAACAACATGGGCTTCAAGGCACAGGAAATACACTGTCTCCAAAAAGTGGGGATTATAATCCCTCAAGCCCTGTTCATGGCAAGTGAAGAAGACTGAGGGTGCCCAAAACCATGTATGGCTCTTATGACTTCTCATCTGACCAACTTAGAGGAGCCTCAGGTGACACTCAACATGACAGTTAAGATTATTAATTCCTTAATTAACACTGAACCTACCTCCACTTGGATTTGCCTAGTTATGGGAGTTGATGGTAAAATGGAAACCTTAAGTAACTCTCATTTGTAAGCATAGAAACTGTTGGTCCCAGCCTTACTTGGCCAGGAGTCTTGGTCCTTGACCTGTCAAGACAAAAAAAATGAAACTCAAGTCGAGGTTGGGAGAGCAGGGTGGTTTATTAAAAGCAGTGAGTAAAGAGTGCCCTTTCTCTGGGGGTTAGAATGACACCCAAACAAGACACTTCCTGCTGTACTAGCTGCAACTTTGTTCAAGAGACATTGTAACCTCTTTCAACCAAGAAATTAAGAACCTGGATAGTATATTCTATGGCTTGCTCCTTGGTGGGGAAGAAGAATAGGTCATTTACACATTGCAACAGAATTCCCTGTTCTAAAGACAAGTCTTATAAATTCTGTGCTAGAGCCTGTCCAAGTAAGTGAGGGCTGTCCCTGAATCTTTAGTTAGCTGTTATGTCCTGTGTCCAGGGAATTCCCATTCAAAAGAAAAGTGAAATTGAGAGGTTGGGGCCAAGGGAATGCCTAAAACAAAGTAGGGATTTGGCACCACTGGATGAAAAGGGACTGTGACCTCATTGATAATTTGCACATCTTGGACCATGTGATAGCTGACATCCTTTTTCCTTATACTATTATGGGAGTATTGTATGAAAAGCTGGTTGGAACCAAAAGTTCATGCTGAAGGAACTTAGAAATTATGAGCTGTAGCCCTTGTTTGGCCTCTGGGGACAGTGGGTACTGTCCTTTCTGGGGAAATTTGGTAGTGTCCTTGAGTTCTGTTTCAACTGGAATTTCCCTAGTAACCATGCCTGGAATTCCTGTATTACATACTTTTGGATGGACTTGTGTTGTCCATAAGCCTTGGCTATTAAGATCCCTCGTAAGTGAGAACAGTACCCCTATTGTGACCCACAGAAGATGTTACAGTTGGTTTGGAATCATTTTTTCAAATAGTAATGTTGTTTTCAATTTTTTCAAAATGTCTCACCCTAGGAGAGGGGTTGGAAAGCTGGGAATGTGGAGAAATTGATGAGCAAAGCCCACTTTGTCTCATACGCAGTTTAGGGACACACTAAAAGGTTGTTTGGAAATTTCACCTGAGACTCCAGTGATGACACTACTGTTTCTGGACAATTGTCCCTTGTAATTTGTTGACACAGAATAAGTGGTCCCCATATCTAGGAGAAAGTCAACTGTTTTGCCTGCTAATTCTATTTGCTCTGGCCCAGTTATTGGGATATCAGTGGGGGTCAGCTGGAGTGGGCACCCTCAGTCTTGCAGATATTGCATTACAATTTGGGGCTCAAGGGCCTCCAAACCACCTGTCCTGGGGCATGAAGGGCAAAGAGCCATCCAATGGCCCACGTGTTTGCAGCACCAGCAAAGATCCTTAGGTGGTTTGTCCTGATTGGGACAAGAGGCTGCCCAATGTCTGGGCTTATGGCATATGCAACATTTGCTGTTGGATTCCTTTTGACCATTGTAGTCTGGCATCATTGTCAACAACAGGCAGTGTCTAATTTCCTTTTTCCTCTCTTTTTCCTGAACCACTTGTTCAAGCACCAAGTTACAATCATAAAAGACCATGGTTGCACGGTGGACCATCTCATCTAGGGTCACACCTAGTTTTTGCATTGATCATTGTATCATTCTCCTGATATCTGGGGCTGATTGGGTAATGAACTTATCTTTTAGAACAATTTTGCTTCCTTAGAGTCTGGATCTTTATGAATATGTTTTTTATAAACCTCTTTAGCTGGTGTGGGAATTGAATGGGGCTCTCTTCAGGACCCTGAGATATGTTGGCAACTACAAAATAATTAAGTACGGCTGCTTTAAGCCCTGTCTTGATGTAATTTACCAAGTGGTTTCTAAAGTTCCTGTCCTCCTCATCATAATCCCACATGGGGTTTGCAGTGGGGACAGCCACACACCTGAGGGAGATTTGATTTCATAGTTCAGGTGACCTTAATCTATCTACTACTTTGCTTCCCTTATTACTCTTTATTGACCATCACCAGTCAAGGTTTACCTTAAAATTACCATAATATATCCTTCCAGTGAAGATCAAAGTCACTAGTAAGAGGATTAAATTCCTCCATGTACTTAGCTGGATTGTCTGAGAAATCTCCCAATTCTGCCTTTATTTGTTTAAGTTCTGCTAAGTTAAAGGTCTTGTTCACCACTAACATCTTGGGTCCCCTATTTCCCTTATTCAGGACTTCTATCAGTGGCATCTGATGAGTGGTCTGTGGATATGCTGGAAGTGTATCCTCAATTACCTGGAGAAAAGGGGAAGACACTGGATGAATGAGAGTTGCTGGCACCAATGATTTAGGTTCAGACACCTCTAGTTTATATTTGGTGCATAACTCCTTGGATTCCCTCAAAGCAAAGAAAAGTTGTACAAGGGATTTCTGACCACTTGCCCTCCTGCTTGAAATACAGATCTAATTGTAAAATGGTATTAAAATTTAGGGTCTTATCCTTTGGCCATTTCTCTTGGTCCCCTAGAGGGTATAGGGGCCATACTGTATTTTAAAAGAATATTAACCTCCTCTGCCAGAAGTTGTTTGGATTGAAACTGTCCAAACTTCTAAGGAGGCAACTGAGAGGGCTGTTGAAGCTGAGGATTCCTGATAATGCGTTCTCCATCTGGAAACAAAAGGAAAGGCATTACACAGTGTATTTCGGGTGTGCTTGATAGAGCCTCAGAGAGGGTGCACCTCTGAGGGTCTGGTGATCCTAGTATTTGGGCTGTGGTCCAGCTAAGGTTTTCCAGAGACTCTATGTCCCACTGGGCCTATCCAATCCACAGAAAGGGTCTTCTACCCAGCAGATAGAGTATTTGGGAGATCTTACTACAAGAAGCCTTTGCTTGCAACAGTGAGCTGGTAGAATAGGTAAGGCTGGTGAGGGGAGATGCAGGAGTGAGATGCTCTACTGTGATAGAACAAGAAGGAACAGAAAGGCAGAGGAAGAGACCTTTAGTGCCAAAGTGTACCCCACAATCAGCTTCCCCTCACTGCCCGGGTGTATGCCTCCAGCCCCAGCATCAATGAGTGCCTGGTGCCTAAGACATAGAAATCCAAGGTTATATGCCAGTATTTGGAGTAATTTTTGAGTAGAAAGACTGACCAAGGTGGGTAAAGCCCTCCAGATGACCCACTCAGTCTGGAGGGATTTAACAAAGTCCCAGATTGGAAAGGATGACTAGAAGACAGAGATATAGAAGAGAACAGCTGAAAGACACTCCAGGATGACTTCTCAGATCTGAATGGGGGAAAACAGACTGGACAAGGCAAGGGGGGAGGATAGTGAGAAAATAAAGATCCAAAAAGTTGTTGGAGATAGCTTCCTGGGTGGGGAACTCCATATTTTGAGGAGAGGCCCTCAAGGCAGGATTGAATAGTAAGATTTTCAGCCATGATAAGGAATGAGGCTCAAATTAATTTTACAGAAAAACTGAGGTCCTTACAATGTTTAAAACAGAGAGTGCTACCAAATAAGTGAGAAGTTGCAAACAAGGCAGAGAAGGGGGTAAACCAGTTCAAGGACAGAGAGACTGACAAGATGGAGAAGGAAAAGAAGTATCAAAAGAATAACTATGCAGACCAAGACACAACAAATGACAGGGAAAGTCATAGATTTGAAACTAGGTCCTGGGTTTTGGCACCTCATTATGTTGGCCTGCACCCTACCTGGCCAGCAGTCCTGGTCCTTGACTCGCTGAGACAAAGAACTGAAACTCATGTCAAAGTTGGGAGAGCAAGGTGATTTATTAAAAGCAGTGAGTAAAGAAAGGAAGAAATACATCTTAAAGAAGGATGGGCTTAGTTGGTGAAGAACCAGACTGGCCCGATTGTAATCTGTAAACTGTAGTTTAGATCAGGGTTTTTTGGGGGCCAGCTGAAGGTAGCATTTTGCACATGTTACTAGGGGGATTTCTTGGGGTTTTTCCTTTGTGGCTTTTTTTTCTTGCTTTAACAGGGTGTTCTGACCATACTTTGCTTAATTTAACCATTTAACCACCCGTTAAAGGCAGAATGTTCTGACTGCAGTTTGCTCAATTTAACCATCCTTTAAAAGCAGTTTTAGCCTCCTGGGGGGCAGCCTTGGGGTTGTCTCCTTTTCCCATATGGTGCACTCATGAATTCCTAACTATCTAACACTAATAAGTCATTAGTGGAAGTTTGCAAGCCCATGAAGAGCTTTGGCAGCTTTCTCCAAAAATTAAGGGCAGACTGGCTGACGAAATGGATGCCCAGCAAAATTTGACTCTTCCGGGAATCTGGGGTTACATTAATAACTGATAGGTTTCTCAATCAGAAGGGAGAAGAGACCAAATCTCAATTAAAGGAGCCTTTTTTTGGAGGCTATGCACAGGTAGTCTGACACCTAAGATGGTGACAACCCTGAGCAGGGGAAAGGCTTATATAGGATGGTTGGTGGAGGTAGAGAAAGGGAGGTGAATTTTCATTGTCTAGATTGGGAGCAAGAAATTAGCAGGCTAAGTGAGGAGTTGTTTCGAGCTCATAGCTGCCAGGGCTCTAACTACCAGAGGGCAGAGGTTGGATAAGGGGGGCTATAGCAGGAATGCAGTGGCCAGATGGTGGAGGCAAGGACAATTACAGGACTGTTGCATGAGCTGGGATAGGTTTGGTTTTTCAGGGGGCCTCCTAGGAGTTATGGATAGAAGAAGTTTCTTGGAATGTTTACTAAGGTTTGATTACTTTATGGGGGGTTGCCTAACCTTCCAAACTTTCAATTTTTAATTTTGGGGGCACGTTGAAGGGCAAAGATCTGATTTTTTTGGTATCTGCTTCTGGCTGGTGGAGGGCATAGAGCTGTCCCCATATTTTGTCACAGGACAGTGGTCAGTACAAGTGTTTTTGCGGAAGGAACAGCATGTTTCCAACAGCTTGATTTTTCATTGCTGGGTAATTTTGTGAATAAAGTTGGTTAAGAGTTTTAAGAGACAGGGCCTACAAACGAGGAGGGATATCTGGGTGATGACTTTGTAACTGCTTCAAAGTGGAAAAGGGGCATTATTATTAAGGGCAAAAGGGACGATATGATGAAACTGGTTGTTGTTCTTGGACAGTCTGTTACTTCTGGGTTTTAGAGTTTCTATGGCATTGGAACAATCTGGAGGTTTCAAGTTTCTGAAAAACAAACTTAAGTAAAATTTTATAGAGCATAGGATATTTTTCAGGTTTTCCAGGAACACTGTTGGTTGGGGTTCGCAATATTTTGGCAGTTTGCTATATTTGGCTGAAACTTGTATAAGTTTGAATGGCCTCTGGACTCAATTTGAAACTTTACTTTTGCCCCTTTTTGGTCAGTTAATCCATGATGTGCACCCTTGGAACTTATGTTTCATGATTCCAGGGCCAGTTACATTTTGCCATGCTAGTGCTAGGCTTATGCCCTTGGAAATCATGTCCCACATTGGGGGGAAGTTCAAAGTTTGGCTTAGAGAGAGACTACATTGAGCAACACAGAGATTTTCTGGAGATGACTCTTAGTCACTGATCATAAGTAAGTTCAGTTTGCTATTACAGAAATAAACTTTGTAAGGGCAAACTTCAAAATTGAGGTTTTAGCTTATTAAATTGGGAATCCCTTTTGCTTCAGAAAAATACCAGGAATTCCCCAGGTGGGGAAGTTTAATAGTTTTATTTTTCCCAATCTCTGAAGGGACTTCGCAAACCTTGCTTTTTCATTTTCTGCCAGTAATATTCTGAAATGCATCACTGCATAACATTAATTTGTTCAGAATATTAAGATTTTATTCTTTGTTCTAGTTTCTATATCAAATAAAGCTGAATTAGGTTGTTTAAATCAACTGATTAGACAGATTAAATTAGATAGTGTGGTACAGAAAATTTATATTTTGGACAAAAACATTTTTTATCGCACAAAAGTTAAAGCTTTAAAATATAGACAATAGTAGTCTTTACCTTGTATATTGATTTATGTTAGTTTTAATGAGATCAGGTTCACCACATTTTTAATCAAACCTTGATTTTTTTCAGTTTTTTTTTTTTGACAGTTGCTGTATGGACCCTGCTGACTTCCAGAACTGGAGGACTAAATCTGAATTTCAGGTGTTACATAGACACTTAAAGTTCCAGGGAACTACTAAGCGATACAAAAAGTAAAGCATTTTAGAATTTAAGGATGACAGATAAAGCTTACAATGTGAGCTTTAAGTTTTATAATCATTTTTAAATGAAGTTACTTTCAGTAATAAAAATATTAGATAGATTTACATTAAAAAACAATAGCAGACCTTTTGTTCTGTTTCACTTTTACCAGGACTATTTTACTAATAGATTAATATTATATACATATTTTCCTGCTTTTATTTTAAACTTTTTTTGTTTCAGAGATGAAGCTCTGACCTATAGCTGACCACACGTACATTTAGAGAAGTATTAGAGCAAAACAGTGCGTCTGATATTTTGGCTGTTTCTATGATTTGTAGCTTTTGAAGAATAATTAAAAATGTGACAAACAACACTATACCATTGCTGAACATTATACAGATTAGTATTAGGATATAACATGGATAGTGAGAACATTCTCAGATTTTTAGGAATTTTATACAATCTCTAAATATATGAATAATATTATTTTACCTATAGAAATTTAACTAGCAACAGGATGGAAAATCTCTTTTAACCATGTAGTACTTCCAAAACACCTCCTATGCAACAGGTTAAATTATACTAGTGCCTTACTTATAGAAGGTGAAAGAACAAATTATTTGTAACAGTTTTTCCTTGAAAAGTGATAAGACTAGTTTACTGAAATAAAGGATGAGCAGGTTAAGGAAGTTAGCAAGTGTGCTGGTTTGAAAGGATGTGTGGCTCCTAGAAAAGCATGTTTTAATCAAAATCCCATTTCATAAAGGTAGAATAATCCCCATTCAATAATGTATGTTTGAAACTGTAATCAGATCATCTCCCTGGATGATGTGCTTATAAGCATTTTCTAAAGGTGACGGTAACGTTGTTTTTTTGCTGTTGTTCCTGGCTTATTTTGTCTAGCTAAATGTCCCACATGTTCATTCCCATTGTTGCATACTTCATGACATTGTTCCTTTTTGTAGCAGCACTACCTTCATTCATAAGTGTACACCATTGTTCATCAATCTACTTTTCCATCAGTGCATCATGCAGCCACCTGCATTCATTGGGCATCATGTAGAGAGTCTGAAGTCCACAGTTCATCAACATTCTCAAGTTTAGATAATTTCATTGCTCCCAAGAGAAAGAAAACCAATGAGCACACCCTCACCAAATAGGAAATCTAAACCTCCTCTTAACACTTGTCCCTCACCCCATTATTTACCTCTGCTGTTGCTGTGGTAGTGCTGATGGTTTCCTTTTGAACATAGCTCATAGCATGCAATAGCAGATTTCCCCTGTACCTTGGTTTTAAATATTCTTTATACAAGAATCATACCTTTAAAGTAATTCTTACAAGAACTCATTCATATTTCTAGTGTGAGTCAGTGGGACATGAAGGTCTATACAACCCCTTTTAATCTTGTTCATCTTCAATATGGTGATATTACTTCTAGACCCACTAGAGAAATACTTTCACTCCTATCTATTCCCCTACATTTGCGTTCAACCTCATTAGCTAATGGTTCACCCATCTCTAGATTATGTGTGTCTCTAAGTCCCCTATATTCTGTATTATAAGCCTCTGATTATATCTTCATGCTGGTCATAAAAGTGGAATCATACAGTATCTGTCCTTTTGTGCCTGTCTAATTTCACTCAGCATTATGTCCTCAAGGCTCATCCATCTTGTTATGTGCTTCAGGACGTCATTTTGCCTTACTGCTGCATAATATTCCATCATAAGTATATACCACATTTTGTTGGTCCACTCATCTGTTGATGGGCATTTGGTTTGTTTCCATCTTTTGGCAATTGTGAATAATGCTGCCATGAACATTGGTGTACAATTGTGTTTGTGTTACAGCTTTCAGTTCTTCTAGGCATATACCAAGTAGTGCTATTGCTGGGTCATACAGCAACTCGATGTTTAGTTTCCTAAGGAACCACCAAATAGTCTTTCATAGTGGCTGAACCATTATACATTCCCACCAGCAGTGCATAAGTGTCCCAGTTTCTCCACATCCTCTCCAACATTTAGAGTTTCCTGTTTGTTTAATAGCAGACATTCTTATAGGTGTGATGTGGTATCTCATTGTAGTCTTGAGCTGCATTTCACTTATAGCCAGTGAAAATGAGCATCTCCTCATCTACTTTTGAGCCATATATATTTGCTCTTTAGAAAAATGCCCATTCATATCTTTAGCCAATTTTATAATTGGATTGATTATTCTTTTGCTGTTGAGTTCTATGATTTCTTTGTATAGACAGAAATCAAACTTTTGTCGCATATGTGATTTCCAAATATTTTCTCCCATTGAGTTGGCTGCCTCTTCACCTTTTTGCCTTTTCTGCTTTTTTAAGGTGCAGAAGCATTTGATTTTGTGGAGTTCCCATTTATCTAGTTTTCTTTTGTTTCTTGTGCTTGGGGTGTAAAGTTTAGGAAGCTACTTCCTATTCCTAGGTCTTGAAGATGTTTCCCTACATTTTCTTCTAGAAGATTTATGATGTTAGTCCTTATATTTAGGTGTTTGACCCACTTTGAGTTAGTTTTTGTGTAGGGTGTAAGACAGGGGTCTTCTTTCATTTTCTTGGCTATTGATATCCAGTTCTTCCATGCCCAATTATTGAAAAGACTATTTTGTCCCAGTTCAGAAGATTTGGGGGCTTTGTTAAATATCAGTTGACCGTAGATTTGGTGGTCTATTTCTGCATTCTTGATTCAATTCCATTGGTCAATGCTTCTGTCTTTGGGCCAGTACCATGCTGTTTTGACCACTATGGCTTTATAATAGGTTTTAAAGTCAGGAAGTGTTAATCCTTCCACTTCATTCTTCTTTTTTAGGATGTTTTTAGCTTTTCAGGGTCTCTTACCCTTTCAAATGAATTTGATAGTTAGCTTTTCCAAATCTTCAAAGTAGGTTTTTGGAATTTTGATTGATAGTGTGTTGAATCTGTAGATCAATTTAGGGAGAATTGATATGTTAACTATATTTAGCTTTCCTATCCATGAGCAGGGAATGTGTTTCCAACTATTTAGATCTCCTTTGATTTCTTTTAAGAATGTTATAAAGTTTTCAGTGTACAAGTCCTTTACTACCCTAGTTAAGTTCATTCCTAAGTATTTGATTCTTTTAGTTGTTATTTTGTGTGGAATTTTTTCCTTAACTGACTCCTTAGCTTATGTAAAGAAATGTTACTGATTTTGCACATTAATTTTATATCCTGTCACCTTGCTGAATTTGATTATTAGCTCAAGTAACTTTGCTGTAGATTTCTCAGAATCTTCCAAGTATAGTATCATATCACTTGCAAATACTGAGAATTTTATTTCTTCCTTTCCAATTTGGATGCCTATTATTTCTTCATCCTGCCTGATTACTCTAGCTAGAACTTATAGCACAATGTTGAATAATAGTGCTGACAGTGGGCATTCTTGTCTTGTACCTGATCTTAGGGGGAAGGCTTTCAGTCTTTCTCCATTGAGTATGATGCTGGTTATCAGTTTTTCTTATATTCTCTCTATCATATTGAGGTAGTTACCTTTGATTCCTATCTTTTGAAGTACTTTTATCAGAAAAGGATGCTGAATTTTGTCAAATACTTTTTCAGCATCAATCGACATGATCATGTGATTTTTCCCTTTTGATTTGTTAATGTTGCTTATTACATTAATTGATTTTCTTGTGTTGAACCATCCTTGCATTCTTGGTATAAACCCCACTTTGTCATGGTGTACAATTCTTTTAATGTGTTGTTGGATTCTATTTGCTAAGATTTTATTGAGAATTTTTGCACCTGTATTCATTAGGAAGATTGGTCTCTGATTTTCCTTTCTTATAGCATCTTTACCTGGTTTTGGTATTAAAGTAATACTAGCTTCATAAAACGAGTTAGGTAAAGTTCCTTTTTCCTCAATTTTTTGGAAAAATTTGAGCAGGATTTGTGTTGGTTCTTTATGGAATGTTTGGTGAAACTCCCCTGTGAAGCCATCTGGCCCTGGGCTTTTCTTCGTAGGGAGATTTTTGATGACTGATTGAATCTCTTTACTTGTGATTAGTTTGTTGAGATATCCTATTTCTTCCTGAGTCAGTGTTGCTTGTTTGTGTGTCTTCAGGAATTTGTCCATTTCATCTAAATTGCCCAGTTTTTGACATATAGTTGTTCCTAGTATCCTTTTATGATTTGTTTTATTTAGTCAGAGTCTTCTCTTTTTTTATTTGGTTCATTTGCTTCTTCTCCCTTTTTTTTTGTCAGTCTTGCAAGTGGTCCATCAATTTCATTGATTTTCTTGAAGTACCAACTTTTGGGTTTATTGATTCTTTCTATTGTTCTTTTGTTCTCCCATACATTTATTTCTGCTTTAATATTGTTATTTCTCTTCTCTTATTTGCTTTGGTGTTATTTTACTGCTCTTTATCAAGTTTCTCTGAGTTTGTTGTTAAGTCCTCAATTTTTGCTATTTCTTGTTTTTTTAATATAGGCATTTAAGGCAATAAATTTCCCTTGAAGCACACCCTTTGCCACATCTCATAAATTCTGGTAAATTCTTTTCTCATTTTCATTCATTTCTAGATAGGAACTGATTTCTCTAGCAGTTTCTCCTTTGACCCACTGGTGGTTTAAGAGTGTGTTATTTAAAATCCATATATTTGTGAATGTTCTCATTCTTTGGTGGTTATTGAGATCCAGCTTTATCCCATTGTGATCAGAAAAAGTGCTTTGAATAATTTCAATATTTTTAAATTTATAAAGACCTGTTTTGTGTCCCAACATATGATCTATCCTGGAGAATATTCCATGAGCACTAGAGAAGAAAGTATAACCTTGTGCTTTGGGGTGCAATGACCTATATATCTCTGTTAGGTCTAATTCATTTATCAAGTTATTCATCTTCTCTATTTCCTTGTGGATCTTCTGTCTTGTTGGCCTATCTATAGAGGAGAGTGGTGTATTGAAGTCTCCTACTAATATTGTTGAAACATGTATCACTCCCTTCAGTTTTGCCAATGTCTGTCTCATGTACTTTGAATCTCTTTGATTGGGAACACAAACATTCATGATTGCTATATCTTCTTGGTGAATTGACCCTTTAATTAGTATATAGTGCCCTTCTTGGTCTCTTATGATGTCTTTGCATTTAAAGTCTATTTTTCCTGATATTAGTATGGCTACTTTCCTTATTTCTTTTGGTTACAACTTGCATGGCAAATCTTTTTCCATCCTCTCACTTTTAATCTATTTGTATCCTCGTGTCTAAGATGAGTCTCTTGTAAGCAGCATATAGCTGGATTGTGTTTCTTAATCCATTCTGCGAATCTGCATCTTTTAATTAGTAAGTTTAATCCATTAACATTCAAACTTATTACCGAAAAGGTATTTCTTGATTCCACCATCTCATGTTTTTATTTTATGTGTAAGATATATATATTCTTTTACCTCTCTCTCTTTGCATTATTTATATTACCCTTAGTGGTATTCTTCAATTCTGTGCCCTCCTTCAGACCTCTCTCTCTTGTCTGTTTTTTTTCAGCCAGCAGAACTTCCATTTTTATTTCTTGTAGGGCCTGTCTTTTGTTGACAAATTCTTTCAGGACTTCTTTGTCTGTGAAAACTTTGATCTCTCCCTCAGTTTTGAAGGACAATTTGGCTGAGTAAAGAATTCCTGGCTGGAAGTCTTTCTCTTTCAGGATCTTGAATATATCATACCACTGTCTTCTCGCCTCCAGGGTGCTAGTTGAGTGGTCTGAACTCAGTCTTAGTCAATTTCCTTTGTATGTAAATAGATTGTTTCTCTCTTCCCACTTTCAGGATTTTCTGCTTCTCTTCGACATTTGACAGACTGATTAGTATGTGCCTTTGTGAAGGCTTATTTGGATTGATTCTGTTTGGGGTTCTTTGGGATTCTTTGCTTGTATATATATATATCCTTTATGAGGGTTGGGAAATTTCCCCCCATTATATCCTCAACTACTCTTCCTAGCCCTTTACTCTTCTTTTTTCCTTCTGGGACACCAATCATTCTTATATTTGAGTACTTTGTTTTGTCTATCATTTCCCTGAGTTCCCATTCTATTTTTTCTATCATTTTTGCCATTTGCTGTTTTGAGTCTTCAAAGTCAATTATCCTGTCCTCTATATCACTTATTCTTTCTTCTGTCTCTTCAAATCTGGTGTTGTGTGCCTGTAGTATGTATTTTAGTTGAACAACAGGGTCTTTAATCTCAGTGATTTCCACTGTTTTTCTATTTATTCTTTCAAATTCCTCTTTGTGCTCTTCTACTGTGCTCTTCTTTGTGCTCTATTTATTCTTTCAAATTCTTCTTTTTGCTCTTCTTCATGATCTCCATTATGTCATTTGCTATCTCACTTATTTTATTAAGTAGAGTTGTATGAACATCTTTGCTTAGTTGTTTCAGCATCTGTGTCTTCTCTGGTGTTTTAATTTGGTCATTAAGCAAGGCTATATCTGTCTGCATTGTTATATGCTTAGTGATCTTCTGCTGTCTTTGCCGCATGTAAATATCTTGATTGATTTACTTTGGGAGTGGATTTCTTTCAGTATTCTAAGTCCTTGTGTTTTCAGGATGGTTGTACAGCAGGGAGCAGGGCACGTGTTGGGCATTCAGTGTGGTGATTTGTTTGAGGACACATATAGATACAGGTTGGGGATGTTACGCTGATGCTTGTGAGTGTGAGTGCCCAGTGGTCAGGAAGGATGTAACTGTGTGGGTGCACCAGTCTTGGGGGTGTAACCCTGGTGTGTGCTGGTCTAAGGTAGGAGTCCTTTGTGTGCATGTGTAGAGCTATGGCAGCTGGTCAGTATTGTGCCTTCATGGATTGGGGACAGATGTGACCTGGCTGGGCAGGTCAGCACTTTCTCAGAGCTGGGAAGTGTGACTTAGGGCTGTGTGCATGTGCGGTTCCAGGACTACTATAAGTGCGGTTCCCAGAGTGCAATGACATGATTGGGAGCCTATGTGCATGCGTGGGCCAGAGAGTGTGAAAAATGGATGTGCAGAGCTCAGGCAGGGCAGAGTGAGGTTATGCAACACTGTGGGCAGAAGGGGACAGATTTATGCGTTGGCAACAGCCTGCAGGGAACAGGAAGGGGTAGATAATGCTTGGGAGGGGTGCAGGAGAGGTGGGTTGGACTGCACTTGGGGTGAGGTGGGGTTGGTACTTGCATTGGGGGATAGTGTGGTGAGGGTGCCTGGAGTGTGGAGAATGGGAGCAGATGATGGGGTTTGAGTGTGTAGGGTGTGGGGTGAGTTGCTAGTCATGGGGCTGCATTGGTGAGGGTAGCGTGCCCAAGGAACGTGTCCTTGCTTACTTCCTAGCTTCGGGCTTCTGTCTGTGCACTTCTGTGAGCTCCATACTCTTCTCACCTCAGTGCAAGGCTCCAGCTTTTTGCCTCTCAATTCCTTGGCCTCTGCAACCAGGGCTGCCACATGTGGTGCAGAATCCTCTCCCAGGTCAGCCGCACCCTTGAATTGCCACCTCAGTCACCCTCTTGTTCCTTCTTTAACTTTTCCATGGAGCAGGGCTAATTTCGAACCACTCTAGTCAGCCATCTTCTTGGAAGTTTCCAGCAAGGATATTACTTTGTCATAAAATCTTTGTTTTATAAGCAGAGTACTTGGATGATTAAGAAAAATAAAAACTTTACAATGAGAGCAGTTTAACAATCCATGTTATTTTAACAGGGAGAAAAACTAAACTTCAGTTTTGTGTGAATACCCAGCTTGACACAAAAGATTTTTTTTTTTGGAAATATATGATAAACAAACATTAAATTTTGTTCAGTACTGATTATGACAGACAGAATTCACTTTCATAAACTCCTTCTTACAACTCTCTACACTCATCCAGAGCTTACAGTTAACAATGACTATAAGAAACAAAATCCATTTTGTTAAACTTTTTTCACCTTCCATATCCATTTCATCTATAATTTTTATTTATCCAGGCGACACATAACTGAAATAAATTTGCTATTAAATTCACAAAGCTTTTGAAGTTGCACATTTCTTTCCAATAATAAAATTCATGAAGGGGAGAAGAGACAGAGATACTATAAAATAATGGAAGAAAGAAGAAATTTATTCTTGGATTAGGGACACAGCCATGCATTTATATATTTTATATTTAACACACAAACGATTACATTACGATATGCTTAAAATCTCTTAACCCAATTCAATATTACTTTAGTCTAGCTTATTTTATGAGTAAGCTCATATAAATTTAGGGGGAACACCCAAGCAGAATAAATCACATTTGTTTAAGTCAAAATTTATCATAAATTTCTTTTATCAGAGGTTGAAAAAATATTTGTTTTCATAACATCTTAAAATTATAAACAATTTTAAAAGTTCATTGATTTTTAAGTTCTGGAAAATATTCTGCAATTATTTAATTTGTCCCAAGCTTAAATTCAATAAACTTTTCCATTTTCTAAGATTTTCTTTATTTTATTTACTGAAACTTGATTAGATTTTATTCAGTTATTCCTTTTTAAAAGCTATTTATATTTTAGTCTGGAAATGTAGAGGAGGAGACCGAGTAGTGTTGTTTTCTGGCTGTGTTTCAGAAGTAGCTGCAGCTTGGCCAGAAGAGGCTGCACAAGGAGGAAGGGGAAGGGAGCTAAGGAGAAGGTCTTTGGTGGGGTTAAAGGAAAAGCAGGGATGGGGGGAGAACGAGCACTGGGTTTGGAATTAGGTTGTTTTGGGAGAGGGGAATGGAGAAAGATTTGATAATGGAACAAGTTTGGCAGAGACATAAAGGGGAACCTGCACAAGCCAAAGGAGGCCTGGATTTAAGGGACTTTACTCCACTTGCTGAGATACTGGCAATAATTGTCAAGGTTTAGAAGAATTTGTGGGTCAAGGATTCTATTTTATGGCCAAATTGACCTGTTATCTAATTTATAGTGTAGCCAGCTGGTATTGCAACAAGAAATAAATCTTTTAGGTCTTACGTCAGCAGCAAGACAAAGGAGTGCTTGTTTCTTATGATAGCAGATAGGGTAAGGAGAAGCTCTCACTCTTAGATGACTTAGGAACAATCAAGAGGGCATACCCTCCCCAAGGTTTTAGGCTCAGTGAAATGACATAAGAACAATCAAAAGGGCATTCCCCCTGAGAGTTTTAAGCCCAGTGCTTAGAGTACTAGACCCGGCAGAGGCAGCTCTCCCTTAGAAAGAGAGTGCCATCAAAGAGGAGATCATTCTTCTTACCTTGAGATGATTCACTGGTGTTGGTGCTGAAGTGAGGCAAGTGGGCTCCACTTCAGCACCAAAATGATAGGTTTTTCGACCAGGAAGGAGGAGAAGAGACCAAAACTAGATTAAAGGAGCTTTATTTTGACTCTATGCTTGGGCAGTCTGATGTCTAAGATAGCAACAGCCCTGAGTAGGAGAAGGGGTATAGCTTGTATAGAATGGCTAGCTGGGGCAGGGAAAAGGAGGTACATTTTAATTGTCTAGCTTGGGAGTGAGAAATTGGCAGGCTAAGTGGGGAGTTATTGTAAGCTTGTAGTTGCCAGGGGTCTAACTACAAAAGGGCAGATGTTGGATAAGGGGAGCTATTGCAGAAATGCTGCAGCCAGAGGAGAGAGGCAAGGACAATCATGGCACTACCAAGTGAGCTGGGACAGGTTTGGTTTTGCAAGGGGCCTCCTGGAAGTTATGGGTGGGGGTAGTTTCTTGGAATACTTGCCAAGAGTTGGTTACTTCATGGGGGGTGTTTAGCCTTACAGTAACTTTTTAAGTCTTCCAGGTTTTCCTCTTTCTCCAGAGTGATTTCTTTTCGCTTATTCCAATTAACTGGCTTGGTGGCATATTTTTTTATAACTTTTAACAAATAGGTGTTTTTACTTTAGTGAAAATTGAGACATGGGTATAATACAAACTGCAAGTCCTCTTAGGTCCTTATCTTTTTTTTTTTTGATAATTAAGGAGGTGATTTTATTCAGTCTATTGGAATAGAGTGTTCATTAATGAGGAACATCTCACCGAAAGAAAGAACAGGTCTGGAGCTTTACAGAGGCAGGTATACAAAGCGGTTGCTCACAAGTTTTATGGGAATCATGAGTGAGTAGAAAGGCAGTGATATGCCAGGGCAGGGCTGTGCTTTCTGCTTCCCAAAACACAAAAGGGTTGGAGAATTTCTTAACCTCCACTGCTTTCTGAGAGCAAAGGGCTCAGATAGAGTTCAACATTGTCAGTCTCCCTTTTGCTCAAGATGAATAGCATTCATGGCTGAGCAACTCAGAGGTGATCATAAACCTTCTCGGATGGGTGAAGCAGGGTCTAATAAATTGTCTTCTGAGGACCCTAGTCAGAGCTGTTCTGGCAAAACCAGTTGAACCACCTGTTGAGAGGTGGGAGCAAAGATCAATTTTTTTAGGGTCCTGGAAATCAGGCATCTTAGAAGAGGGATGCCTAAAATGAAAAAGAGAAAGAGTAATATTAAAGGTTCTATTAAAGAGCCAGGAGTTGTCTCCTGAAGATAAACCAGGCCATTGGATTCCAGGAGGCCAGAGAAGGAAACTCTTTGGGTTACTCAGCATTAGTTGAGTTTTCTTTTTTTTTTTTTCCAGATGCAGCTTCATTCAGTGTTTTAACATGATTAGTTTACAATTAGGTATTATTGTGTTGTCCATTTTAGAGTTTTTGTATCTAGTCCTGCTGCACAGTCTGTATCCCTTCAGCTCCAATTACCCATTATCTTACCCTGTTTCTAACTCCTGCTGGACTCTGTTACCAATGACATATTCCAAGTTTATTCTTGAATGTCGGTTCACATCAGTGGGACCATACAGTATTTGTCTTTTAGTTTTTGGCTAGACTCACTCAGCATAATGTTCTCTAGGTCCATCCATGTTATTACATGCTTCATAAGTTTATCCTGTCTTAAAGCTGCATAATATTCCATCGTATGTATATACCACAGTTTGTTTAGCCACTCTTCTGTTGATGGACATTTTGGCTGTTTCCATCTCTTTGCAATTGTAAATAAAGCTGCTATAAACATTGGTGTGCAAATGTCCATTTGTGTCTCTGCCCTTAAGTCCTTTGAGTAGATTCCCAGCAATGGTATTGCTGGGTCGTATGGCAATTCTATATTCAGCTTTTTGAGGAACTGCCAAACTGCCTTCCACAGTGGTTGCACCATTTGACATTCCCACCAACAGTGGATAAGTGTGCCTCTTTCTCCGCATCCTCTCCAGCACTTGTCATTTTCTGTTTTTTTGATAATGGCCATTCTGGTGGGTGTGAGATGATATCTCATTGTGGTTTTGATTTGCATTTCTCGAATGGCCAGGGACATTGAGCACCTCTTCATGTGCCTCTTGGCCATCCGTATTTCCTCTTCTGGTAGGTGTCTGTTCAAGTCTTTTTCCCATTTTGTAATTGGATTGGCTGTCTTTTTGTTGTTGAGTTGAACAATCTCTTTATAAATTCTGGATACTAGACCTTTATCTGATATGTCATTTCCAAATATTGTCTCCCATTGTGTAGGCTGTCTTTCTACTTTCTTGATGAAGTTCTTTGATGCACAGAAGTGTTTAATTTTGAGGAGCTCCCATTTATTTATTTCCTTCTTCAGTGCTCTTGCTTTAGGTTTAAGGTCCATAAAACCACCTCCAATTGTAAGTTTCATAAGATATCTCCCAACATTTTCCTCTAACTGTTTTATGGTCTTAGACCTAATGTTTAGATCTTTAATCCATTTTGAGTTAACTTTTGTATAGGGTGTGAGATATGGGTCCTCTTTCATTCTTTTGCATATGGATATCCAGTTCTCTAGGCACCATTTATTGAAGAGACTGTTCTGTCCCAGGTAAGTTGGCTTGACTGCCTTATCAAAGATCAAATGTCCATTAGGTCCTTATCTTGATAAACAACTATAAATATATGGGCACTGGAAATTTTTCTTACTACTTTCAATGCCATTTACAGACTGGTGGATGGTATTGTAATTGAAAGTCCCATTGGACTTCCCTATTTTTTAGTTTATATTACTGTTGACATTTCCCATTATTTCTGGAAAAAGGAAAAAGAGGACCTTTATTAGCACCATGTGATTTTATGGCATTCCAACATATGCCAGAGCTGAGCATTTTCTTCTCCACTGGACAATCACTGGGGAACACAGGGAGTAAACTCATTGGGCATCCCTAGGATGTTCTTCCCTAGGAAATTTATGCTTCCTAATTGGGGGCCTCCCCCATCTGGAAGAAATGTAAGACTATGCTCCTGGGAATACTTTTGTCTTCTAAGTTTCTTACTTCTTCATTGTTAAAAAAGAGAGCACAGTTTAGAAGAGAAGCTTTATATTTGGCCACGATGGGTTCTAATAGAGACTAAATGAGGATTTGAGGGGAGTTATTTAAGAGAAAATTATTTTAAATATTTACCTACTTCTGTGAAGAAGAGTTATGAGAAAGAAGTTCTTGACAGTCCTTTTGGGTATGCAATAATTTGCAACCAAAAAAACTTCATGGTTTCTTTTTATAAAAAGGTATAAAAATCTGTATGTAAAGGATTTTTGCCACTTCCCCTCCTTTTTACAAAAGAGATTCGATCATAAGATATGGTTATAGTTGACTGTGTTATTTGTGGGCCAATGTTGGCCGTCCTCCAGGCAATATTGTGGCCAGGTAGTATTGTAGTAGAAAATGTTTTCCCTTTTTTTAGTTCTGGGGTGGGAAGATCAAAAAAGTAAAATGCAGATTTCCCTACTGGTACCCAGTGTTCCTGGTTGTTGGCCTGCCATTCTGAGGTTTGATCCCCTGGGCCCATTGAATGAGGTTCCTTATTCCTGAGTGCCCCCAGGGTCCTCAAAGACTCAGGAAATGGATGGTCTTGTACCATCCTGAAGCTGCCTAGCTGTCCCACTCTTCTTCTTGGGTATCTATTCTTTTAAATTACTGCTTAGATTATTGCCTAAAAGACTAGAAAGGATTTGTTACAAAGAAATTCTAGGCAGGGGTCTCCTGGGTGCCAGCCCAGTGTGGGCTTGATCAGTTGCCATGATCAAGCTAGATGGAAAGAACATGCAGTAAAGAAATTAACTTTTTAAGAGCATGGCTTAATATGCTTTTCAGGAAATCAGAGGGATCTAGGTATGGATATATTATAGTACAGGGAAGGAATGAGTTTCCTTCCATCCCTTGCATAGCAGAACTTCTTCAACAAGACAAACAGACACCCAACAGCCTATTCTACCCTGCCAATGGTTTTTGTCCTGCACTGGGCACCACCCTCAGGGGAACTAATAGCAATATTTAGGTTTAGTAGCAGCTGAAGAGATGGAAAGACCTAGAGAGAAAAAGTGAGGAGCTTGTCATGAGAGTGATGCCGTGAGCAAGGGGAGAGCCTGAGGGCCTGCATGCTCTGGGTCTTTCCAGCTTTCACAGGCTCAGTTTACTCTAATTAGGAGAGCCTAGGCTTTGACTTACTTTGCAAACCTCACTTCTGACTTTCAGGGGGAGCCACTCTCATTGGAATATACACAATTCCCATGAGCCTAAACCAGAGGCGACCCCCTAGAATGCCAGAGACAACACTTTGTTTGGTACAAGAATCCTTAGCCTAAAATTTTGTGTTACAAAATATGGAATGTCTCAGAAGGCAATGAAAGCCAGACAGAGGAGAAAGGAGATTCTCTGGGGGCAAGGAAGAGGATCTCTGTGGAGGAGGTAGAAAAGAGGGACAGGTTCAACAGGAGGAAGGGTCTGGGCCTTCAGAGGGGAAGAAAACAGAGTGTGGGATAGTTTTGGAAAGCCAAGGACAGGGAGAGAGAGAAAGAGAGAGACAGAGACAGAGACAGAGAGACAGAGAGAGAAAGAAAGTCAATTCAGCTCCCATTGGACTCCTGTTTGACGCGGGAAGTAGCCCTTAGCCACTTCCCAAAAGGTGGTAGCACCCACAACCCTCAGCTTCCTTGCATCTACATGGTGAGATGAGGCTTCTGCCACTGTGTTTATGTCCTAAGGGTGCTGTATTTGAACTCCTAGATCCCCAGAGAAAACAGTGAATATGGCTCCACCCTTTTGGGAAGACTTAGAGTTGCATGAGTATGCAGAACAAAATAATAATGAGCCAAGTGAGAAAAAAAAGTGAAAGCACATGGCCAAGCCTCCCTGTACTCACCAGTCCAGATGGCCAGAGAGAAATGTCTCTTGCCTGGCTCACCAAAACATGTTACAAAATTTGGGTTTCCTGGTTTCTTGGCCATGTTGCAGGAAAGAATTTAAGAGCACAGCACAGCAGAGTAAGGGGGCAGAAAATTTATTAGATACCACATGTGAGAAGACATGTGGACACTCTTACAAGAAAGGAAAGATGAAAGGCTAGAGGCTAGGCAGATTTAATTTTAATGAAATATTTACTCAATTCTTTTTATTTGCAAGGTACTGTTCTGGACTCTGTGGAGAAGAGGAGAAATCATGGTCTATATTCCTGAGGAGCAAACTGTTGTAAAGACTAGATTTAAACTCACATTAAGGAAGGGACTTATAGATTTTACTACATAAAAATGAAAATCTTCTGCATAGTTAAATATATGTGTGTGCATATATACTCATACACTATTAAAAAAGTTGACAGAGGTAGGATATTTGTATTATTTGTGACAAAGGATTTACTTTGTAAAAAAATACAAAGGATGTATAAAGGTAATTCAGTGAAGAAGAAACACTAGTAACTAATGAACATAAGAAAAACAGTCATTGGTAATCAGAAAAAATAACATTCAAATACATGATCTAATTTGGCACCTAATAAAATAAGATAGTCAGAATTAGGCAAATAAAGTATAAATTGATACAACCATTTTGGAGATCAGTTTAGCAATAAACTTTGAACATTTAATATACATTCCCTTAAAATAACATTCATTTTTCTAGGAATTTATCCTCAAGATGCAACATAAATGCATGCATGAGGATGTTCAGCACTGGGTTACTAAAAATAACAAAAATTTTGAAACAACCCATGGCACCTTTAATAGAGAGTTGGATAAATTATGAGGTGCAGTATGCTATGCAGTTATTAAAAATAACATCAGAGGAGAGACATTATCAAGATGGTGGTGTAAGACGTTTTGGTGAGTGCCCTCACTCACTCAAAATTTTAGAAAAACAGCCAGCTTTCTCAAAAGTCTGGAAAATGGGACAAGAGAAAAACTCAACAAATGCTGAATTAGAGACAAAATAAAGACCTAAAATTGGTAAGAGAGCAACTAGGCAACAGTCCAGAGCTCTATTCACAATTGGAGTTATGTGGAAATTTGTGCAACTCATGGCAGTAACTGGGAAGCCAGCATGCATTCAAGTGTGAGTCCTTGTGACTTGACAGACAAAGGAGGCAGCTGGTTATCCACACACACTCAAGTATGGGTCCCTAAGGTCTGATACACCCATGATAGTGAATGAGCACCCATATGCACCTCCAATGCAGAGCTCTGGGGCTTGATTAGTGATGCACTTAAAATAACTTACTGAATGTCTTTGTACATCGACCCCAATTGACGACATGGGAGACAGACTTAGGGCATAGAGCTGCGTCCCCCTAACCCAGAAGTTACTGGAGGCAGAGAAGTCCCAGAAAAAAGTTGAGCAGTGGAACTTGAGAGTGATCCAGTGCTGAAAACTGGAGTGAAAACGCAGACAAGAAGGAGATAGTGGAGCTGTTAACTGCAGCTGTCAGGGAGGAAAACCAAAAACAAAGAGCATAATCCAGGTCCCTAGGAGGAGAAGATGGGGAGAGAATTTCCTTTCCTGTGAGGGAAACTGTCACACATAATGGGTAATTCTTGAAAGTTACTACGCACACTCAGGGCATCACACAGTTTCAGAAAGACCTGAAAAGAAAAAAATATATATATTAACCATGGGCTGTTCAATAGGTTCAATATGAACTGGTCTAAGCATTGAAGAGCCTCAATACTCAGCCAATCTACACCAAAACTTCAGGTAAGAAGGAGAATTTACTTTCAGTTAGCACGTCAAAACAATCACGTGCCCAGACTTCAACAAAAGATCACAGGACAGTGGGGCGTACCCGCCCACCAGCCGTCGCTTGCTCGCTGACTCGCTCCACGGGGCTTTTGAGGTGTGTGGGGCATCATGTCCCCTGCCCGGTGGGACCACAGGCTTCGTGGGCAAACGAGGTGAAGAGCGTCAGCGGCCGCCGCCACGTCCAAGGTAATAACTCCCCAGCGGGGCCGCCCGTGGCGGCTGTGGCGGATAGAAAGGAGAGGCGCTCCTTCAGGAAGCTGCTGTTCCCGAGCGGCCGAAGGGGTAGTGGCGGCGGAGGCGGCACAGGGGGTCAGAGAGTTGTCGGCCCGCCGCGCCCGCCTCGCCCTTTTCTGAGAGCTCGGTCAGCAGCTTCAGGAGCCAGGTTTTTAAGACGCTTTCCATGCTCTAGCACCAAGCTCTAAGGCGCTGTCCCAGACCGCCGCCGCCTCCGCAGTTGCTTTCTGCCTTGGCCCGCAGCCTGCCTGTGCCGCCTAGTCAGTGCCAGTTGTGGCAGGGCTCCATAACCACGGCAACAAGTGCTTCGTGAATGCCACGCTGTAGTGCCTTAGCAATACTGAGCTCTTCGCAAAGTACCTGGCGCTGGGCCAGTACCGAGCGGGGTGGCCAGAGGCCAAGCCCAAGTACACAGGGCCAAGGCGAGGTCACCGAGCCTCTGTAGCACCTGGTGAGGGCCCTCTGAATCCTGGAGTACACCCCACAGCACAGCCGCGACATCAAGAGTATTGTATCAAAGAATGCACTGCAATATCAGGGAAATTCCCAGCAAGATGCCCAGGAGTTTCTGCTGTGACTTTTGGACCGAGTACACGAAGACCTCAATCATTCTGTGAAGGAGAGTGGCCAGCTTCCTCTAAAGCCACCATCAGAGACTGATATGATGCTCGAGGGACTATCCTTTCTTGTCTGTAGCACTTTTGTTCAAGAATGTTTTCAAGCCCAGTAAAGATCTTCTTCAACATGTCCTCATTGTCAGAAACAGAGCAACATTTTTGACCCTTTCCTCTGCATCTCTTTGCCAATTCTTCTGCCCCACACAAGGCCTCTCTGTGTCACCATTGTGTATCAAGGGAAATGCTCTCACTGCGTGAGGATCGGTGTGACTGTGCCTTTGTCCAGGCGTGTCGCCAGACTTCGGAAAACAGTAGCTATGAAAACAAAGATCCCCACTGATTAGATTGTGTTAACGGAAATGTTCTGTGATGGCTTCCATCCTTCCTTCTGTGACACAGATGATCTGGACATGGTCCATGAAAGTGACTGCATTTTTGCCTTTGAGACTCCAGAAATATTTAGGCCTGAAGGAATCTTCAGTCAAGGAGGAATTGACTTAATCTAAACCACATGAAACTTGACTTGGATCACCACAGGCTGACTTCCCCCACACAAACAGCAGTAAAACAAGTGAAAATGGATTTGGCCTTTACAAGAGCAGGAAGTGACACGATTGTTCTGTTGGTGTATAACCAAGTCTGCACTGGGCAGCAAGGGAAAAGGTTTGGGCTGCCTTTTGTGCTCCACTTAGAGAACACTATCATATGGGACCTTCTGCAGAAGGAGATCTTGGAGAAGATGAAGAATTTCTTTTTTTTTTTTGCTTCAATGTAAATAATTTAATGAAATTTGTTCTTTAAAATTTCTGTGATTTCTAAAACATTTTACAGTTGTTCCTAGTCCCAGTCTCACATCTGTGCACTCCCGCGGTCTCTGCGGCTCTGTGTCTCTGTGCCAGGCTCCAGCTTTCTGCCTCTCAGTTTTTTGGCCTCTGCAACCAAGACTGCCCCTTCTGGTGCAGAAAGTTCTCCTAGGTCAGCCGCATTCCCGACTTCATTAGCCCTCCCATCCCTTCTCTAACTTTTCCGTGGAGCAGGGCTAATCTTGAACTACTTTATTTGACCATCTTCCCAGAAGTCGAAGATAAAGTATTTCTTGAGGCACACAGTTTGCATTCAAGTGTGTCCATTCAGTTTGCATGTGGTCAATGTTGAGAGAATAACACACTTGATGCCCCAGAAGAAGCAGCCCCTGTGCCACCCAACAGTAGAAAGGGCATTAAAATCTTGTGGACCAGGCACTGCTTATGTGAATTTAGTAGTAGAGTGGGACAAGGAGATAAAAGATTTCTCGTTTGTAAACACTGAAGATGAGTATAGCACCAATGCAAAAAGTGTCCATCTGCAAAGGGAACATCATCATTAGCCTCAAACTTGCACTTTATTCCAGTGTTTCCAACTCTACACCAAAGAGGAAATGGCTTGCCCCAGGTGTTGACTGCACTGTGAGCAACTGCAGAAAGGGAGCATTACTAAGCCTGTGGATTCTACCTGATGTGCTTGTTATATATCTGACGATGTGTAATAACCTCTTCGACAGGAAGGAGACAGGTGTGTGAAACTTCAGAACGTAGTCAATATCCCTTTGATTTGGACATGACACTTCAGATTGTGAAGAGAAGCCAGAGCAGCTGGAGTTTGCCATCCCAATGGTCCCCATGAAGATGGCCCTATCTATTCGAGAGGGACCCTGAGAACTACATCTATGACCTGTATGCTGTGTGCAATCATCTTGGCACCATGCAAGGGGGTCACTATATAGCATACTGTAAGAACTCTGTGGATGGTCTCCGGTACTGATTCACCGACAGTGATGTGCAGCAACTGTCAGAAGATGAGGTCTGCACACAGTCGGCATATATCCTGTTCTACCAGAGGTGGATGGCTATAATTTCATGGTCAGCCAACAGCTCAGTGGCAGGCTTCACAAGTTCTTCCCTGTGTGAACACTGGGTGAGTCAGCTCCTAGGGAACAAGCAAGCCAGCATAACCTCTGCAGCTTCCTCCAGATGCACCTCCCTGGCTTCGCTCTCAGATTCCATGAGAGATGACCAGAGAAAGGAGGGAAAATGATGGTGGGTGTGGGTTCTGATGACAGATTTCAAAAATGGCAACTCGTGGACACAGTAAAGTGCCCCTTATATTTAGGAACTAAGTTCTAAGAAGACTATGGGAGAATTAAAAAGGGGTTATAGAAAGTAGAACTGCTGAGCTGTGGGTTATAATTACAATAACCTTGTCCTTTGCTTTGACTTTCTTGACCTAATACTTTCTCATTCCACTTCATATATTTTACTTTTAAAGTTTAAAGGTGGAAATTAGGTCTTTTGTTCTGTATAAGTCTGTTTATACTCTGTATATATTTTTTCAAAGTGCACTTTAAGATCCTCAAATTAGCTCTGAGAGGGTTCAGAGGTTATGTGATTTGCTCAGGTTCCACTGGTAAGAAGTTACAAAGACCCCTGGTTCTCTTCACCCAAAGTGTTTCTTGCCTTCTTACCACATTGCTGCTCTTAGTTTTTAAGACTTCTGAAGAAAATATAAATACGTGGAAAATCTTCTAAAAATTGAATTTTGGCTTTTTTCTCCTCACTTACTGTTTGAGCATACAGACCTTAGTTCTAACAGGAACCCTTGTTGGTATGGAAAGGATCAGCTGGCCAAAGTACTGAGAGCTGGAAGGAGGAGAGAGCATTTCTATAATAAGGATGGTGACTTATTTTCAAATAGATTGCATTCTGCAGCCAGCATTTTGATCAATACAATCTGTTTCTGGTGATGATGGGTAATTCTGAGAAAATGAAATGGAGGAAAAATTTCAGGAGATGGGAAGAATGGTGGGCGAGGAAATCTTCATTGTAGCTCTGGCTTTACCACCTCTTCTGCTTGTTTATTTATTTGTTAGATAAGACTGCTGGACTATAATTGTTAAGCTCCTTTCTAGCACCCGATGTTCTATGAAAAAAAAAGACTAGTGAATCATTTCTTATTTAGGTAGAAGTTATTTTCAAGGCAGACTTTAAACTTAGAATCATTATTGTTTTAATAATATGCCTAAATCTAATTTGCCCGCACTCAGATTTAAATAGTGTACTTGGTGAAATCAGTAGCCTTTTTTTCTTTTACCTTTGCAGTAGTTCATGCAAGAACTTATTTATGTTTGTAGTGTTAATCAATGGGACACATGGTTCTATACAAATGCTTTAAATCATGTTCACCTTCAAAATGGTAATACTACTTACAGACCCACTAGTGAACCACTTTCACTTTTATCTATTCCCTTACATTTAAGTTCAACTTCATTAGCTGTTTACCCATCTATAGCTTCCATGTATCTCTAGGTCCCCTATATTCTGTATTATAAAGCCTCTGATTTTACATTTACCATGATCATAAAAGTGAAATCTTACAGTATCTATCGCTTTGTGCCTTATTTCACTCAGCATTATGTCCTCAAGGCTCATCCATCCTGCATATGCTTCAGGATGTCATTTCATCTTACTGCTGTATAATATTCCATCATATATATATATATATATATATATATATATATATATATTAAAATTTTGTTAATCCACTCATCTGCTGATGGGTCTTTGTATTGTTTCCATCTTTTGGCAATTGTAAATAATGCTGCTATGAACATCGGTTAAAAAAATGATTACAGGACATACAAAGAAACAGGAAGAAATGGTCCACTCAAAGGGACAAAATAAATAAAAGGAAGCAGAGACACTGGAAAAACTAATAAAAAATGTTAAGTCAAGTGTCCTAAATAAGTTCAATGAGCTAAAAACATGGACCTAGAAAGACAGGAAATCAGCAAGTTAATGGATGAATAAAAGGAGAAATTAGAAATTTCAAGAAGGACCCAAACAGAAATTTGGGGGGGATGAAAAACACAATAATAGAGATTAAAATTATGCTAGAGGCATTCAATAGCAAATTTGAACTGGTAGAAGAAAGAAAAAGAAAACTAAAAGACAAGACAATTAAAATAATTTGATATCAAAACCTGATAGGAAAAAAAAAGAATGAAAGAAAGTGAGCAGAGGCTAAGGGACTTTTGGTTCAACAGGAAACCTATCAATATATGTATTATGGTAGTCCTTCCCTTGAGGTCAGGAGAAGAAAGAAAAGAGAATGGGAATATTTGAAGAAATATTGGTTTAAAACTTCCCAAATTTGTGAAAGACCTGAATATATATAGCCAAGAGTCCCAACAAATTTCAAACAGGATAAACCCAAACAGACCTATTCAAAGACATATGATTATCAAAATATTTAATGTCAAAAAGTGAGAGAATTATGTAAGCAGCAAGGAAATTGACTCATCATACACAAAGGATTCTCAATAAGATTAGGTGCTGATTTCTCATCAGAAACCATGGAGACAAGAAGGCAGTGGAACAACATAATTGAAGCATCTAAGGAGAAAAACATCTGGTCAATAATTCTGTATCTGGCAAACCTGTACTTCAAAAATGAGGTAGAGTTTAAGAAATTTGAAGATAAACTAGGACTAAAGAAGTTCATAACCATAACACCTGTCCACAAAAAAATGTTAAAAGGGGTTCTTCAGGTTGAAAGGAGAGGACATTAGAAAGTAGCTAAGAACCATTTGAATAAATGAAAACCTCTGATAAAAATAAATACATGGATTAACACAAATGACACTATTATTGTAATCTCAATATGTAATTATATTTTTATTACAACAAGATTTTGAATACAGTTGAATAATAAAGAATCATATTTCTATGTTATGGGCATGCAAAATTTATACAGGTAATGTGTAAGAAAGCATAAGGAGAATGAAAGGGTATAGGAGCAGAGATCTCGTATGCTATCAAAGTAAGTTTGTATTTTGCTATAGATTTAGGATGATAAACACAAATCACATATTAACTACAAAGACTCAATAGAAAATATATACAGAAATGGAAATAAGAAGAACAATCTGTTTCACTGCGAAAGATCAACTAAATACAAAAGAAAATTCAACGGACAAAATGAGGGTCAAAAAGTGTATAAGATGTACCAAAGAAAGGGAAAATTGGCTGAAGTCAGCCCTTCATTACCAGTAATTACTGTGAATGTAAATGGATTAAACTCCCAATCAAAAGACACAGGTTGGCAGAATGGAAAAAAAGCATGATCCAACTATATGCATTTTTTTGTTTTGTTTTTGTTTTTACAGGAGACTCATATTAGTTGTAAAGACACAAAAAGACTGAAAGTGAAAGGATGTGAGTAAACATTTCCCTGTAGATTGTAACCAAAAGCAAGGGTGGCTATCCTAATATCAGACAAAATAGAATTTAAGACCAAATCTGTTACAAAAGACAAAGATGGACATTATAGATAATAGTGTCACTATAGTAAAAGTGTCAATCTACTGAGAAAGCATAAGAACTATAAGCATATATGCACTTAATCACAGAATCCCAAAATACATGAAGAAAGTATTGAAAAAACTGAAGGAGAAATAGACAGTTCTGCAACAATATTTGGAGTCATCAAGACATCACTTCCAATAATGGATAGAACATATAGACAAAAGATTAATGAGGAAACAGAACCCTTTAACAATATTATAAACTAACTAGACCTAAAAGGTATATACAGAACTATATACCCGATAATAATAAAATACAAATTTTTCTCAAATGCACATTGACCATTCTTCAGAATAGACCCTATGTAATGTAAAATAACAAGACTCAAAACATTTAAAAAGATTAAAATTATACCAAGTGTCTTCTCCAATCTCAATGGAATGAAGCTAGGATTCAATGACAAGGAAAACTGGAAAATTCAGAAATATGTTGAAATTAAACAACACACTCAAATAATCAGTATGTTAAAGAGGAATTAGAAAATATTTTGAAATGAGTAAAGATGAAAATACAAAATAGTAAAACTCTAAACTTATGGGATGCAGTAAAGGCAGTACTGACAGGGAAATTTAGAGCTGTGAATGTCTATATTAAGCAAATGAAATAGAAGTGAAATCAAACCTAGATTCACATTTGGAGAAACTAGGAAAAGAAGTGCAAAGTAAACCTAATGTTAAAGGAAGGAAAGAAAAAAAATAAAAGTGAAGATAACTGAAATAAAAAATAGAAAAATAATTGACAAATTCAATGAAATAAAAGTTGTTTCTTTGAAATTATCAATAAAATTAGCAAACATTTGGATGACTAGCAAAGAAAAAAGGGAATGATAAAACAAATAAAATCCAATATGACATGGAGGATATTTGCATTGTATTGACAGAAATTAAATGGATTATGAGAATACCATGAACTATCTTATGCCAACAAATTAGATACTCAAGAGGAAATGGACAAATTCTTAGAAACACAATTTAATCTAATTTAACAGACTGAAGTAGAAATAGATCTCATCAGACCTATAAGAAGTAAAGTGATTGAATAAGTAACAAAAAAGTTTGCAACAGAAAAATCCAGGACAAAAAGTCTTCCCTTGTCAATTCTACCAAATATTCAAAAAAGAATTAACAACAATCCTTCTCAAACTTTTCCAAACAATTGAAGAGGAGTGCTCTCTTCCTAACTCATTCTATGTGGCCAACATTACAGTAATACCAAAGCCAAATAAAGACACCACAAAATAAGAAAACTGCAGACCAACTTCCCATATGAATATATGCATAAAATCTTCAATAAAATACTTGTGAATTGAATTCAACACTGTAATAAAGAAATTAGGTACTGTGAATGTTCTAGTTTGCTAGCTGCTGGAATGTACCACACAAGAGACGGATTGCTTTTAATAAAAGGGGATTTATTTCATTAGTTTTTCAGAGGAAAGGCAGCTAACTTTCAACTGAGGTTCTTTCTTACATGGGAAGGCACAGGGTGATCTGTGCTGGCCTTCTCTCCAGACCTCTGGGTTCCAACAACTTTCCCAGGGGAGATTTCTTTCTGCATCTCCAAAGGCCTGGGCTGAGCTGCGAGTGCTGAGATGAGGTATACTGAGCTGCTTGGGCTGTGCTACGTTGAGCTCTCTCATTTAAGCACCAGCCAATTAAGTCAAACATCATTCATTGCAGCAGGCACACATCCTAGCCCACTGCAAATGTAATCAGCAATAGATGAAGTTCATGCACCACTGGCTCATGCCCACAGCAACAGAACTAGGTGCCTTCACCTGGCCAAGTTGACAACTGAATCTAACTACCACATGTCCAACCCTTGTCAACTTGGCAACTACACACATCACCTTAAACAATATTAAGGTGCAAAAAATTTCCTTTGACTTTTGACCTATGAATCTCAAAACAAGTTATCAGGAGCCAATATTCAAAGGAGGACATTCACAAGATACAGGTTTTCATTTACATAGGGAGAAATTGGAAGGAACACAGGGGTCAAAAGACTCAAACAGTTCTGAAAACCTGCAGGGCAAAGCCCATTGGATTTCAAAGTCTGAAAGTCATTTATGCTTCAGCTTTAGAAAGTGGCAGTCCCACCCTTTCCAAGGGCATATGCAGTGGCCCACGTCTTTCCAAATCAACCTCGGGGGACATTGAGGAGACCATCTTTTCTTCGGCTCTACTCTCTCCAGGCATCAGGGCCACACCTGGGCTCTCTGCCGTTTCCAGGGTGCATGCTCAACTACTCCATGTGGTGGCAGCGAGGGTCTCCCCAGTCCCCCAAGGAGCATGCTTTACCTTCTCCAAGGCCTGAGGCTGCATGGCTCTTCCACTGCAAGAAGGTGGGAGAGTCATCCTCACCCTTCAGGGTAAACTCACCCTCTCCATGTATATGGTGTGGGTCCACTCTCCTAGCCAAGGTTTTTTGGCTTCAGACCTGAGCTTCCATGTTTCTCACTCTGCAGACTCCAATTTGTCCCTTTTTTGTCCCCCTTTGTCCAGATTGGCAGTGGTTCCATTTACACCAACAGTGTCTTCAAGCACTTCAGGACTTCTCCATCATTCTCTTCACAATTCCTTCAAAATCTTCCCTTAGCCATTCAATAAACTATTCCAACATATTTGCAAACTGCAGCAGCACCCTACTCTCCAGTACCAAATCTGTTCTAGTTTGATAGCTGCTGGAATGCAACACACCAGAGATGTATTGGCTTTTAATAAAAGGGGATCATTTTGTTAGTTCTTCAGAAAAAAGGCAGCTAACTTTCAACTGAGGTTCTTTCTTATGTGGGAAGGCACAGGATGATCTCTGCTGGCCTTCTCTCCAAAGCTCTGGGTTCCAACAACTTTCCCCGGGCTGATTTCTTTCTGCATTTCCAAAGGCCTGGGCTGAACTGCAAGTGCTGAGATGAGGTATACTGAGCTACTTGGGCTGTACTACATTGAGCTTTCTCATTTAAGCACCAGCCAATTAAGTCATACATCATTCATTGCAGCAGGCATGCCTTCTAGCCAACTGCAGATGTAATGAGCAGCAGATGAGGTTCACGTACCATTGGTTCATGTCCACAGCAACAGAACTAGGTACCTCCACTTGGCCAAGTTGACAACTGAATCCAACTACCACAGTGACCAAGTGGGATTTATCCAAGGAATGCAAAGTTGCTTCAAATAAGAAAATCAATGTAATATATCATATTAAGAGAATGAAGGGGGAAAAAATCACATAATCATCTCAATTGATCTGGAAAAGGCATTTTACAAAATTCAACACCCTTTCATGATAAAAATATGCAGAGAAATAGGAATGGAAGGCACCCCCCCAATGCGATGAAGGGCATATATGAAAAAACCACAGATAACAATATAGTCAATGATGAAACACTGAAATCCTCCCCCTGAGGTCAGGAACAAGACAAGGGCTCCCAGTTTCACCGCTGCTATTCAACATTGTACTGGAAGTCCTTGCCAAAAGCAATCAAACAAGAAAAAAATATATAAGACATTCAAAGTGAAAAGGAGCTAAGTTTGTTCACAGAAGATATAATGCTTTATATAGTAAATCCCAAAGAATGAAGAAGAAATCTACTAGAACTAATAAACAAATTCAGCAGTTTCAGGCTATAAGGTTAACACCCAAAAATGAATTGTTTCTATAAACCAGAAAAAAAATTCTGAAATGAAGATTTAAAAAAAAATTCCATTCACAATAGCTCCTAAAGAATAAATTGCCCAGTAATAAATGTAATCAAGGAGGTTGTTTTCATTAGCAAGCTGCTGGAATGCAACATACCAGAACTGGAATGGCTTTTTAAAGGAGAATTTAATAAGTTGCAAGTTTACAGTTCTAAGCCAGATAAATGTCCAAACTAGTGCATCCAGGAAAAGATACATTAATTCAAGGAAGGCCAATGGGCCAGGAATACTTCTGACAGCTGAGAAGTCATGTGGCAGGCATCGGCAGGCCCCTTGCTCCTGGGCTTTATTACTTTCAGCCTCTGTTCCTGTAGGGGCTCCTCACTTTGCTTCTCTGGGCCTGGATTTCATGTCTTGGCTTTCATTGGCTCTCTCCAAATTTTGCCTTGTTTTGCATCTCCTGGTAATGTCTGTTGGGCTCCAAGCATCTCCCAACATCTGTGTCTCTGTTCCCACAGTGTCAGCATCTGTGTCAGCTCTCTTTCTGTAGGCTCTGTGGTTTCTGTCAGTCCTGTCATTTCTAAAGCATTTTCTAAAATGGTTCCCTCTTAAAGTGTTCCAGTAAGCAAACCCACCTTGAATAGGTGAAAACCCGTTTCCATGGAAACCATCTAATCAAAACTTACCACCCACAATTGGGGTCACATCTGCATGGAAACAATCAGAAAGATCCCGTGAAGCAATATTGAGTGAGGATTAAAAGATATGGCTTTTCTGGGGTACATAATAGCTTCACATTTCACCCTTTGGATCCCCCAACAGACATGTTCTTTCCTAATGCAAAATGCATTAATTCCACCACAATATCACAAAGCCCTAAACTTTTTCAGTGACAATACAAATACAACACAAAGTCAGAAGCAGTACAAAATATCATCAAAATCAGCTATAGGTATGGTCTGTCCTAAGGCAACATTCTCCTTTGGCTTTGGACCTGTAAATCTCAGAACAAGTTATCTACTGACATATACAAAGGAGGGTGAGTCATAGAACACATACTTCCATTTCCATAGTGAGAAATTGGAAGAAAACAGGGGTCACAGGACCCAAACAGATCTGGAAACCTGCAGGGAAAACACTATTAAATTTCAAAGTCTAAGAATCATTTACCCTCAGGGCTTTAGATAGTGGCAGTCTCACCCTTTCCAAGGACCTATGCAGCATTCCTGCTCTCCTTGAATACAACCTTGGGGGATATTGGGGAGATCCTTTTTCCTTGACTCCACCCTCTCAAAATATTGGGGCCATATCTGGGCTTTCTGCCATCTCTAGGGCACATGCTCTAAAGAAAAATTGAATGGCATCCAGGCTCTCCACAATTCTCAAGGAATGTGTTCCACTCTCTCTAAGGCCTGAGGTGGCACAACACTTCCACTGCAATGAAGGAAGGCCCACCCTTTGTGTTTGGAGCACACTCACCCTTTCCAAGTGCTTGGGTGGGTCCACTCTCCTGGCCTGAGGTTTCTTGACTTCAGACCTTATCTTTCATGGTTCTGCCTCTGAAGCTATTTGTCATCCAATTTGTCCCTTTTTTGGCCTTTGTAGTCCAGACTAGCAGTGGTTCCATTTGTACAGATCCCACAATACTCTTGTTAGTTTTCTATGTAATACACTGGGATCATGTCCATCAGACAAAAGGACTTTCCCCACATCCTTCCTGAATAACTCCATCTCCAATCATGGCTTTTTCTGAAATGGTTGACTAGTTCCATGTTTGGCTGATTCCTCGTGTGAGACACTATTCTCTGTGGTCTTCCTTTCTAAAAGCTCAGAATTTTCCAGACTATCAATTTCTGGTTTCTTTGTACCCAAGAGTTCAATTCTCAGCTATACTCTTTTCTCTCACATTTCACTATAAGCTGTGAGGAAAAACCAGGCCACACTTTCCACATTTAATTTGGAAGTGTCTGTTGCTAAATATCCAAGTTCATGGCTTTTAAAATCTACCTTCCATCCAAAGCCAGTCAATTTCACTATATTCTTTGCCACTTTAAAACAAGGATCACCTCCCTTCCATAAATAAGCCCATACATCTATGGCCAACTGATTTTTAAGAGTGCCAAGTACATTAGTTATGGGAAAGAATGGTCACTTCAACAAATGGTGATTCAAAAACTGGATATCTACATGCCAAAGAATAAAGTTGGACCCATATCTCTCACAATATACAAAAATGGATCAAGGACCTAACCAAAAGAGCTGAAGCCACAAAACCCTTACAAGAAAGCATAGAGGAAACCTTCATAACTTTGGATTTGATATCAATATCTCAGATATTACATCAAACATATGAGAAACAAAAGGAAAAAATCAATAAAACAGACTTCATAAAATTAATGTTTTGTATGTAGAGGATACTAGTAGCAATTTAAAAGACAACCTAAGAATGGAACAAAATTACTTCCAACCACATGTTTGATGAGGATTTAATATTTAGAATATAGAAAGAACAGTTACAACTGAATAACAAAAGTCAAATAACCCAAATTTAAAAATGAACAAGACTCAAATAGACATTTCTTTAATGAAGATATATAAATGGCCAATAAGCAAATGAAAATGTACTCAACATCATTGGTCATCTTGGATATGCAAATCCGAGATCCATTTGGATATGCAAATGCCACAATGAGATGCCACTTCACATACTTTAGGATGGTTATCATTTTTAAAAAGAGAAAAAAAATACCAAGTGTTGATGAGGATGCTAAAAAAAGAAACACATACATTACTTGTAGCATTTTAAAATAGTGCAACAAATGTGGAAATTAGTTTCAAGTTTCCTCAGAAAGTTGAAAATAGAGCTACCATATGACCCAACCATCCCACTTCCTGCTATACATCCCAAAGTATTGAAAGCAGGGTCTCGAACAGATACATATACATCGACATTTATGGCAGCATTGATCACAATAACCATAGGTGGAAACAACCCACATGTCCATCAACAGATGAGTGTAAACAAAATATGGTATATACACACAATGGAATAATATTCAGCTGTAAAAAGTGATTAAGTGCTGATGCAACAAAAGAGATGAAACTTGTCACCAAGTTTAGTGAAATAAGTCAGGCAAAAGTAGACAAATATTGTATGGTCTTGTTCATATAAAATACCTAGCAGAAGCAAATTTCACAAAGACTGATAGTAGATTATATATTGCGGGGGTGGTAGTGGTGGGGAGAGTTATTGCTTAACAGTGAACAATTTTTGTTTGGGGTGTTGAAAAAGATGGAGCAGTGGATATTGGTTATGGTAGACAATATTGTGGATGTAATTAATGCCACTGTACACTTGGAAGTGGTTAAATGAGATATATTGAGGAGTATATACATTATCACAATTAAAATTTAAAAGATAACATCAATCACAGGGACTAATTTCCTTCTCATATAATTAGTTATTATAAGTCAATAAGTGAAAGGCCAATGACCAAGTAGAAATTTGAGTGAGGAAAAAAAGATGATTCAAGGGAAAAGAAATACAAATGTCCATTAGACAACAAAAAGATGCTTTTTCTCACTCTTAATTGTAAAAAAAAAAAACCAAAGCACTGTTTTTCACAATCAAATGGATAAAGTGGAAAAATTTGATAATTTTCAGTATTGGCAAGGATATAAGGAAACACTTTCATACACTATTGCTAGTACACGTGGTGCAATTTCTTAGAGGACACTTCGATAATATCTATCAACATTTACAATGCATATTCACATTGACCCAGGAATTCCATTACTAAGAACCTATCCAGTAGTTGTACTTCCATAAATGCCAAAGATGTACATACAAAGCTAGTAATTGTTCTTTTATTGACAAAAGGTTAGAATAACCAAAATGTCCATCAGTAGGAAGCTATTTATTATAAATTATAATACATGCATACAGTGGAATAATATGTAGTTATATACAAAAATGAGGATATTCTGTATCTCCTGATATAGAGCAATTTGTTAGATATATTGTTAAGTGACAAGAAAATGGGATAGGCAGAAAAGCATTTATAGGTATCTTTCCTTGTGTTTTCAAATGAGATATACAAAAAGTCACACAAGCATATATGATGTATATGTGTACATAATTTCTGAAAAGGCCAATAAAAACTGGCAACATTGGTTGTTTCTGGGAAAGAAAATGGAGTTTGGAATGGGAAGAAGGATTTATTTCATTATTTTCAATGTTTGTATTTTTACGGTCATATACATTTTAAGAAATATAAAATGATATTATATATCTTCTATATCAAAATTAAAAGATAAATTAAAAAGCAGTTTACTCTACAGTTTTATTCAATTTGTTGTAGGTTTATGCACACAGATAAATAGAAATGATTATGTGCATTGAGTTAAAGCCCAAAGGAATCAAAATATTAACAGTAAACAACTCAATGCTAAAATTATGGAAAATTTTAACTATCTTCTTTACTTTTCGTCTGAATTTTCTGACTTTTTGTAATGGGTATGCATTAATTTTATGAGAAAATCAATAGGTAGTAAAAAAAATATAGGCCAGATTTCAACTCTGGAAAACAATGTAAAATATAACAATAACAACCCTTCCTTTGGCTTGAAAAGCATATCATTACATCCAGTGTTTTTATGATGATGTGAAGACTCAGCAAGGTGAAGCAGCTAGGGCTTACCTGGGAAAGACATGACCATATACTAAAGTAATGGGATTTTGAGCCTTCTGGTTTAGGGTCCGTTTCCCTGGGTGAAACAGGGAAGTTCTAAGAAAGTTCTAAGACTAGTCACCAATGAGTTATGACCATGGCTGAAATGTGGGCTGGTGGGGAGTTCCTGCTTATATGGAAGTCAATTTTATAGGATGAGGAGAAAAAGAATCTCAGCCAAAGCTGCCACCTTTGTGTAAATTAAAGCCACCCATTCCACTTGATATCTGGCAGACAAGTCCCACCATCTTATTCTTTAAAATTGCCTTAGTTGTTTATAAACCTTTACCCCTTCACATGAACTTTTCTTTCTGTGTGCTGTTTAGTGTGGATCACATTTCATTATTTTCCATGTGAATATTTTGCTATCACATTTGTTGAATTTTTTGTAGTGTCTTCCACATGAATTTTAGTATAAATTTAGTATGTTCCAGAAAGGAAAACTATAATACAAAGAGAACTTTGAAAGATATGTGTTTTAGTTTGTAAACTGCTGGAATTTACCAGAAATGGAACAGTTTTTAAAAAGGTGAATTTAATAAATTATAAGATTACAGTTCTAAGCCTATGAAAATGTCCAAACTAAGGCATCCAGGGAAACATAACTTAATTCAAGAAAGGCCTATGGGTCTAGAACAGCAATGTCAGTTGCAAAGTCACGTGGCTGGCATCTGCTAGTCTCTTGCTCCTCAGCTTCATTGTTTTCAACCTCTGTTCTTGTTGGGGGTGGGGGGTCAATTTGTTTCTCCAGGGCTGGCTTTCATCTCTTGGCTTTGAGGTTCTCGCTTGCTTAACATCTCATGGTGATATCTGCTGCATCTCCAAACACCTGTGTCTCTGTTCTCCCTGTGTCAGCATCTGTTTCTGCTTTCTCTGTTTCTGTCATTTTTGGCTGTCTCCAAAATGTTTTCCTGTTGGTTAGCTGATGGCTGGGGGTAAACAGCCATACTGAGTCAGTCACACAGACACACAGCACACAGCACACGACTCAGGAGACAACCCTCAGGGGTGAGTGGAAGGCTTCCACTTTATTAAGGAAGTGCACAGGCTTATATAGGCTGGGAGCATGCAGGAACACATGTCGGGCTGAGATTGGTCACCATTGTTACTAAGGTAGAGGGCAGATTTCTGGGATTGGTCACCATTGTTGCTAGGGTGGAGGGCAGATTTAAGGTTAGCACTTTTGGTGAAAACCACCGCCAGATCTGGGAAGAAAGCCGGTCGCAGGCTAGGCCATTTCATGTTGCCTTGCATCAGCCACAGCAGCCATGTTAGCAATATTTTATGGCTTCTCCATCAATTCCTCTTTTTTTGTTTTTTAGTTTTCCAGGTAACCGTGCCTGTCTTAAGTTGCCCCCTCCAGAGGTCTTTCCCATCTTTGGCTACCAGCTAAGCCACCAGAAGCGAGAGGCAGCAGAGCCTGTCTTAGGTTGCCTCCCCAGGAGGTCTTACCCATCATTGGCTGCCTGATGATCATCACACAGGAGGATTGTGATGCACAGCTTAGGCTGGCTATAATGGAGACCATGGATATGTGGTTGATGTGTCTTTGCAACAAGGCCAAAGTTTAGATAAGGGTATTGTTTGTTGCATGAAGTGGGAGTGTATGCGGGGGTGTATGGGTGAATGTATGCGGGAGGGGGTAGGTCAGAAACCACCGGTGTTTGGGAGGAGGATGGGGGCCTCAAGGAGCCCAAGGACTTCCTTGGGGCTCAGGGGGTTCTTGGCAGCACGTGTTTCAGCTTGCGATAAACTTCTCCAGGACTTAATCTTCTTTTAGTCGCTTCTGCAATGAATCTTAAGCAAACGATTTAGCGAGAATTGATGCAACAGGGTTTCAAGCTAGGGGGAAGAGGAGGTAGAGGGGGAGGAGTGGAAGGAGGGGGGAGTGAAGGAGGAGCAGGTGGTGGTGACAGCGGCCGCAGGGGGTGAGGGTAAGGGAGGATATAACAATGCTATGGAGGCGGGGGAGGCTCAGGCTTGGAAGTGGATGGAGGATCGGGTGTGAGGGTGGGTGGTGGAGAGGATGAAGTCAGTGTGGCAAGCGAAATTGAAAGCACCTCAGAAGGGGCTTCCGTGAGGCATGCATGCATTGCAAGGAGGGTGGGAATGAGACCCAGAGGAAAGGTTTTGCCCTCATGTTCCTCAGCAGAGTGAACCCGCTGAAGGGGTTTGGACCAAGTAGTTGGGTCCCATATCGAGGCATTTTTGAGCCAGGTGTTGAATCACTTAAGGAGTTCCCAGTACTCATGTAAGGTTTTCTCAGGGATTTTGACCCACCTCGAGGCCAATAAGATGTGGATGGCTCAAGCCTGAGGCACAAAATCAGAGGAGGGAGTGTTGCCCATGATAGGGAGAATTTAGAGGGGGCGGTATGCACAGAGAAACCACCGAGGGGGCCACTTACCAAGAAGGGGGTGGCTGTCACTGAGAACCACCGAAGGGGGAGGCTATCACAGAGAACCGCTGAGGGGGGTGGCTATCATGGAGAAACACCAAATGGCCCCATGTTGGGCGCCACTTGTTGGTTAGCTGATGGCTGGGGGTAAGCGGCTGTGCTGAGTCAGTCACACAGACACACAGCACATGACTCAGGAGACAACCCTCAGGGGTGAGTGCAAGGAGTCCGCTTTATTGAGGAAGTGCACAGGCTTATATAGGCTGGGAGCATGCAGGGACGCATGTCGGGCTGGGATTGGTCACCATTGTTGCTAGGGTAGAGGGTAGATTTCTGGGATTGGTCACCATTGTTGCTAGGGTGAAGGGCAGATTTAAGGTTAGCACTTTTGGTGTGAACCGCCAGTTCCGGAAAGAAAGCCGGTCGTGGGCTATGCCATTTCGTGTTGCCTTGCATCAGCCATGGCAGTCATGTTGGCAATATTTTATGGCTTCTCCATCAAAAATGTTTTCCTATTTAAATGACTCCAGTAAACTAATCAAAGCCCATCTGGAATGGGTGGAGTTACATCTCCAACTAATCAAAAGGTTATGCACACAATTGGCCATGTCACATCTCTGTGGAAATAATCTAAAAAAAAATTTTAGTCCTACAGTATTGAATCAGGATTAAAAGAACTGGCTGCTCCCACAAAATTGGGTCAGGAATAACATGGCTTTTCTAGGGTACATAATAAATTCAAATCACCACAATATGCATTAAATTTGTGGAATTATTTATGAAAAATTGACATCTTTACTATATTGAGACTTCCCATTTATGAACAGATATTGATCTTTTATCATGTCCTTCAATGTTTCTTAGTTTTCTCCATAAAAATTTCACACATATATGTTATGTCTTAGATATGTTACAGTTATTGTTTCTTTAATTAATGAGCTTTTTTCTAGTACAACTTTCTAATTGATTATCAATGATATATAGTGATGTTACTGCTTTTGAATATTGGTCTCATATCCAGAAACCTTGTTGAATTTTGCATAGTTGGAAAAATTTTCTGATTCTCTTCTATTTTCCAGATAATCTATCATATTGTCTGAAAATAAGGACAGTCCTTTTCAATTCTTATACCTCATTTATATTTCTTGATTTTTGATAGTATTAGTTTAATTGCATATTAGTTTCTTAAGGCTACCATACCAAATTATCACAAGCCAGATGGCTTAAAACCAAAAAAAAAAAACAAACAATTTTTTCTCTCAGAATTCTGGAGTCTTAAGTCCAAAATCAAAATGTCATGAGGGTCATGCTCCCTCTGAAGGCTCTGAGGAAGAATCACTCTTTGACATTTCCTGGCTTCGGCTGGTTGCCAGCAATATTAGGCTTTCCTTGGCTTATAGTTGAAGCATTGCAACCTCTGTCTCTATTACCATATGAACTTCTTCTCTATGTGTCTGTGTTTCAGTGTGTCTCTCCTCTTCTATTTTTTACAGAACATTTACACGTTTTTTATTTCAAGAAAATATAAACATACAAATGTTCTTAAAATTAACATGAAAATTTTATCTCTTATGATACCATTACATTTAAAATCTGTTTTATTTAATATTACTATAGCTACTTGTGCTTTCTTTTGGTTACAGCTTATGTAGAACATCTATTTCCATCCTTACGTTTGCAATATGCTTGTATCCTTGGGTCTAAGATAAGTCTCTTATGAGCAGCATATAGATAAAGCATATTATTTAATCAATTCTGTCAATCTTTGTCTTTTAATTAGTGAGTTTAGTCTATTAACATACAAATTTACCTCTGTAAAAGCAATTCTTGGCTCTAGTATCTTATCCAATAGTTTTTATTTATCAGTTCTATACATTCTTTCCCCTCTCTCTTTATCTTATAAGTTACCCTTGGTAATACTCTTCAATTCTGTACACTCCTCCAGACCTCCTTTTCTAAGTCAACAAAGCCCCCTTTAATATTTCTTGTAGGGCATGTCTCTTGTTAGCAAATTTTTGCAGCCATTATTCATCTGTAAAGATTTTAATCTCTCCCTCACTTTTGCAAGACAACTTGGCAAGATAAAGAATTCTTGGCTGGAAGTTTTTCTCATTCAGAAGTTTAAATATATCATATCACTGCTTTTTCATCTACTATTGAGTAGTCTGGATTCAGTCTTATGTACCTTCCCCTGTATGTAATAAATCTTTTTTCTCTTACTGCCTTCATGAATTTTTGCTTCTCTTCAAGATTTTACATTCTGATAAGTATGTTGTGGAGTAAGCCTATTTGGATTTATTTTATTTAGGATTTGTTGGTCTTGTTTGGTTTGGATGTTTATGTCCTTTATAAGAGTTGGAAAGTTTTCCCCCATTACATTTTCAACTAACCTTCCTATTCCTTTATTCTTCTGTTCTCCCTCTAGGACAGCAATAATTTTTATATTTGTATGTTTCATGTTGTCTATCATTTCCCTGAAATCAAGCTGCATTTTTCCCATCTTTCTTGCCATTTGTTCTTTTGAACATTCAAGTTCATTTGTCCTGTCTTCTCTTGAAATCTACCATTGTGAGTCTCTAGTATGTTTTTAATTTGATCTACAGTATCTTTCATCTCTATGATGTCTGATATTTTTCTATTTTTTCTTTCAAATTCTTCTTTATGCTCCTCTAGTAACTTCTTGATATATTTCATATCATTATGAACAACCTTAATTACTTGTTCTGAATTCTGAGTCCCCTCAGATAATTTAATTTGGTCATTTGTTTGAGTCATATCTGCCTCTTCTTTATGCTTCCCTAGTACCTTCATGATGTCTTTTGCTTCTTTCTGAAAAAACTGAAGCAGCTGTTCCGAGTTCTATGTCTCCTAAGGTGATTTAATTTGGTCATTTTTCTTAGCCATGTTTGCCTTCACCTGCTTTATAACCTTCTGTTTTGGATAAGGCATTTTAATGTCTTAATAAGATTATTTGCATATTTACTTCCTTCCCACATCTAAGATTTGGAATTGGGACTCCAGTCAGGGCTACTGACCCTGGCACATGCTCAAATCTGCCAACTTTGGGACTGGGGGATGAATGTCATGCCCCCAAGTGGAGACTCATCTTGTGTGGCCAGAGGATCTAGTGCCCCCCAGACAATGCTCCCAGATAATACCTGGCCATGGGGACAGGTATTTTAGCTTCACACACTTGTAGTCTTCAGGCATCCATGGGGAAAATGAGTGGCACCAAAACCCAAATAAGTCTCTTTAACCAGAAGGATGTCAGACTGGCACACTCCACATATCCTCCCTCCCCAGGAAAAGCACCCTAGTCCTCACCAAAAGAAAAAAAAACAGGTGACTACAGCAGCATGTCACAAGGGCAGAGAGCAGACACTTTACCCTGACCAAATGGAGTCAATGCACAGGAAAATATCATCTGCTATCTTCCAAGCTCACCACAGGCACTGCCAGCTATGAAGCCAAAGGGAAAATCATCCCAAGCCAGTTTCAGGGGTAGGCAGAGTCATGACCAAACACATTCACCTCATTCTCTCCATTCCAATTTCTCATTGCTTCATACAGGTCCTCCCTATGCAGGGCAGAAGACCCTCCATGTTCACTCACAATGTGGATCCACCATCCCTGTCATTTTTCTATCATGTCTCTTGTTGCATGGAGACAGGGCAACTTTGGCCTCCTCTATTCTACCATCTTGCTGGAAGTCAATTCCTCTATTCTTATTATAATGACAAAAGTCATATTGGATTTAGGGTCTACATACTAATCCAGTATGTCCCCACTTTAACTTGACTATTTACATGTGGAAAGTCCCGATTTCTAATAATGTCACATTAACATGTTGCAGCAGTTAGGACTTCAACATATACTTGGGGGGCACAATTCAACCAAGAGTCTACCCTCTGAACCCCCAAAATTTATATCCTTTATCCAAGCAAAATAAATTCACACTATCTCATCTCCAAAAGTCATCACACCTTGCAACATCAACTCTTAATTGTATCTAATTTTTGATCAATAGTTCTATCACAGAATTATCAAAAGTTGTATTCTAAATCCTCTACATCAGGTATAGGTGAACCTTTGAGTATGGTCCATCCTGGGGCAAAATTATTCTCCATTTTTTTAAACTTTTTAAATTATATAATGTAACAATATAATATATAATAATATGGCAAAACAGAGAAATAAAAAAGCAATAGTTTTCAAAGCACTCTTCAACAAGTAGTTACAGGAGCGATCCCAGAGTTTGTCATGGGCTACCATATAATCCTCTCATATTTTTCCTTCTAGCCGATCCAGAATATAATTTTCCATCTTTTGACCAGTGAAACTAGAAAATGAGTTATCTGCTTCCAAATGCCAATGGTGGGGCAAGCAGAGGATAGACATTCCCATCCCCAAATGGAGAAAATAGAAAAAATAATGGGGACACTAGCCCAAAGAATTTTTGTAACCCAGCAGAAAAAATTCTTTCATTTTTTTCCATGAGCTTTCATTTTTCTTTATTAGAGAAATTGTGGATATACAGAACAATCGTGTGAAATGCAGGATTCCTATACACCACCCCACTAACATCTTGCATTGGTGCAGAAAATTTGTTACGACTGGTGACAACACATTTTTTTAATTATACTATTTATTAAAATCCATGATCTAATTCAGGGTTCACTCTGTACTGTGTAGTGAAGTAACATTGCTCCTTTTAATCATATTAACATATATTTCACTGATGTTAATTAACATATATTTCACTGATCACAATACTGTGCTACCATCACCACCATCCAATAGCAAAACATGTCCATCATTCCAAACATGTACATTTGGAATGTACATTTTAAGCTTTAACTTCCCATTCACTATCCTTACACTGTCAACTGTAACAGTGTAACCTATATTCTAGATTCTGATGTTATGAGTTAGTGTAAACTTACTATTTCAAATCAGTGAGATCATCCAATATTTGTCTTTCTTTGTCTGGCTTATTCCACTCAACATGATGTTTTCAAGATTCATCTATGTTGCCACATGTATCAGGATTTCATTCTGTTTTACAGTTGTATGATATTCCATTGTATGTGTATATCACATTTTATTTATCTATTCATTGGCTGACAGACACGTAGGTTGTTTCCATCATTTGGCAATTGTGAATAATGCCACTATGAACAATGATGTGCAAATATCTGTTCAAGTCCCTGCTTTCAATTCTTTCAGATCTATATTTTGTAGGGGGATTGGCAGCTCATATGTATCTCTGGTGATTTGGAGTGCTTATGCACCCCAAAAAAGGCCATGTTCTTTTAATTCATTACTATGGATGCAAACATTTTGTTAGCTTATTTCAATTGAGATGTGACTGAGCCCATTCAAGTTGGCCTTAATCCTTTTACTGAAGTCCTTTATGAGAGTATAAAAGACAGAGAAAGCCCAGAAGCGCATGGAGAAAAAGCTCAAAGAAGCTAAGAGAGCACACACAGAAGCTGAGAGAGGAAGCCACTGAAGCCAGAAGCTGAAGTCAATGAAACCCAGGAAAGAAAGATCAGCAGACACTGGTCATATGACTTCCTACGTGACAGAGGTGTCTTGGATACTGGCAGCCTTTCTTCAGAGAACTTGATGACTTGAGTTTGACATTTTCACAGCCCCAAACTGTAAATTGTAAGATAACAAATCTCCATTGTTAAAAGCCAACTTATTTCTGTATATTGCATTCCAGGAGCTTTAGCAAACCCAAACAGTAATTCTATATTTAGCTTTCTGAGGAATGGCCAAACTTGCCTTCCACAGTGGCTGCACCCTTTTACATTGCCTTCAGCAATTTCTCCACAACTTCTCCAACACTTATTGTTTTCCAGTGTTTTAATAGCAACCATTCTTTTCGGTATGAATATTATCTCCTTTTGGCTTCATTTGCATTTCTTTGATGGCTAGTGATGTTGAACATCTTTTCATGTGATTTTTGGCTTTTTGAATATTATCTTTGAAGAAATATGTATTTATGCCAATTTTTACATGAGGTTGTTCATCTTTTTGTTTTTAAGTAAAATTATTTATATATACTAGATATTAATCCTTTATCAAACAGTAGTTTCAAAATATTTTCTACCATTATGTAGTTTATCATTTTGCATTCATGATAAATTTCTTGGAGACACAAAAGTTTCTCACTTTAATGAGGTTCCACTTGTCTATTTTTTCTTTTGTGGCTTTTGTATAAGAAACCATTGCCTAATGCAAGGTCCTGATGATGCTTCCTTATGTTTGCTTCTAGGAATTTTATAGTCCTGGTTCTTATGTTTAGAACTTTTTTCCATTTTGAGTTAATTTTTGTATATGGTGTGAGAGTGGGGTACTCTTTCATCCTTTTACATATGGCTACCCATTTCTCCTACCACCATTCTTTGAGATACTATTTTGTCATAGTTAAGTGAACTTGGAAGCCTTGTGAAAAATCAATGGGCCATAGATGTGATGGTCTAGTTCTGAAATCTCATTTCAATTCCATTGGTCAATATGCCTATCCTTATACAAACATCCTACTTTTTTGAACACTGTTGCTTTGTACTATGCATTAAAATCAAGGAATGTCAGATGTTTTAGGCTACTCTGGGCCACTTACTCTTCCAAATAAATTTGATGATTTGCTTTCCCATTTCTGCTAAGTAGGTTGCTGGAATTTTAATTGGCATTGTGTTACTCTGTATATCATTTTAGGTAAAATTGACATCTTAGAGATACATAGTCTTTCAATCCATGAATATGGAATGTCTTTCCATTTATATAGGTCTTCTTTGATTTCTTATGGCAGTATTTTGTAATTTTCTGTGTGCAAGTCCTTTACTGGCTTGGTTAAATTTATTACTAGATATTTGGTTCTTGTAGTTGCTATTGTAAATGGAAATTTTTCTTGATTTAATCATTCAATTTCTCTTTACCATAGAAACACTATATTTTGCAAGTTGACTTTGTCACCCACTACATAGCTGAATTCATTTATTAGCTCCAGCAGCTTTATTGTTAGCTAATGTGATCAGCAAATAGTGAGCCTTTTATGTCTTCCTTTCCAATTTGTATGAATTTAATTTCTTTTACTTGCTTAGCTGCTTTGGCAAGCACTTCAACTACAATGTTAAATAACAGTGTTGACAGTAGGTAACCTTGTCTTTTTCCAGATGTTAGGAAGAAAGATTAAATCTTTCACTACTAAGTAGAATATTAGCTGTGGGATTTTCTTATATTCCAGTCATTATGTTGAGGAATTTCCTTTCTATTCCTAGTGTTCTAAGTTCTTGATCAATATACCACTCTCATCAATGGATAGAACAATCTAGATAGAAGATCAATAGGGAAGCAAAACTTGAATAATATGATAAATGAACTAGACCCAACAGATCTGCACCCAAATATATACCCAGGGTATACATACTTTTCAGTGCTTATAAATAATTTTCCAGGATAGACCACATGTTGGGTCACAAAAAAAAAACTCAAGAAATTTAAGAAATTGAAATGATAAAAAGATCTTACTCTGATATAGTAGAATTTAGCAGGAAAACCATTACAAGTGGACAACTGAAAAATCACAAATATATGGAGTTTGAACAACACACAATCTGTGGGTCAAAAAATAAATTACAAGATAAATATCTTGAAATGAATGAAAAGAATACAACATATCAAAACCTGTGATATTCAGTGAACACAGTGCTGAGAGGGAAATTTAGAGACTAAACATTTACATTAAAAAGGAAGACAGAGCTAAAATCAAAGACCCAACCATACATCTGGAAGAACTAGAAAACAACAGTATATTAACCCCAAAGCAAGCAGAAGTAAGAAAATTACAAAGACTATAGCACAAATAAATGAAATTGATAATAGAAAAAATAGAGAATAAAAAAGGGGTTCTTTATCCTGGAGGTTATTCTTATGCATTAAATAAATACCACCTTTTTAGTTAAGGGGTAATGGAGAGGGAACTGCCTGCAAATGTAGAGCTGTATTCCAGTAGCCATGTTTCTTGAAGGTGATTGTATAATGATATAGCTTTTGCAATGTGACTGTGATTGTAAAAACCTTGTGTTTAAGGCTCATTTTATCTACCTTATTGACAGATGAGTAAAACATATGGATTAAAAATAAATAAATAATAAGCAAAGCAAATGTTAAAATAAATTCAGTAGATTGAAATGCTAGTGTTCAATGAAAGGGAGAGGGCAAGGGATATGGTATGTATGAATTTATTTTTGTTTTCTTTTTCTGAATTGATGCCAATGTTCTAAGAAATGATCATGATGATAAATATACAACTATTTGATGATATTGTGAGTTATTGATTATATATCAAGAGTGGAATGATCATACGGTAAAAATGTTTGTGTTTGTATGTGGTTATGTTTAATAAATAAATAAATAAACAAACAAAAATTAGTTATTTGAGAAGATCAATAAATTGACAAACCCTTAGCTAGACTGACAAAGAGAAAAAGAAAGAAGATGTAAATTAATAAAATCAGAATCGAGTGAGGTGACATTACTATTGCCCCACAAAAATAAAAATGATTATGAGTATATTATGAATAATTGTATATCAATTAATTAGACAGCTTAGATGAAATGGACAATTTCCTAGAAACTCACAAAGAAGCAAAACATTGACTCTAGAGAAAATAGACCACCTCAAGAAATCCATCAGAAGAGGTTGAATAATTCATCAAAAATCTCCCAACAAAGAAAAACCCAGGACCAGATGGTTTCATAGGTGATTTCTACAACTCATTCCAAAAATTAATACCAATACTTCTTAAACTGTTCCATAAAATTTAAAGAAGAGTGAAAGCTATCTAACTCATTAATGCTAAAACCGGATAGACACTGCAAGACCAATTTCTCTAATGAACATAGATTCAAAAATTCTCAGCAAAATACAAATTGAATCTGATAGCACATGAAAAGAATTGCACACCATGATCAATAGGGTTTTAGCCAAGGCATGCAGATGTGGTTCAACACAAGAATATCAATTAATATAATACACTACATCAACAAATCCCAGGCAGAAAACCATATGGTCATCTTTATTGTTGCAGAACAGACATTTGATAAAATGCAGCACTCTTTCTTGATAAAAACAATCAAAAGATAGGCATAGAAGGAAACTTCCTCATCATGACTTAAGGTGTACATGAAAAACAAACAGCTAACATTGTACTCAACGGTGAAAGACTGAAAGTTTTCCCTGTAAGATCTGGAACAAGATAAGGATGCCCATTGTCACCATTGTTATTCAACATTGTGGTAGAATTTCAAGCTTGAGCAATTAGGCAAGAAAAAAATGTGTCATCTAAATTGGAAACGAAGAAGTAAAGCTTTCAGTATTTGCAGCTGACATAGTCCTATATTTAGAAAGTCCTGAAAAATCAACAACAAAGACGATAGAGCTAATAAATGAATTCAGTAAAATGGCGGGATACAAGACCAATATGCAAAAATCAGTAACATTTTTATACATTAGTAATGAGCAATCTGAGGAGGGAATAATAAAAATATCTCATTAAAAGAATCAACATCTAGGAATAAATTTAACCAAGGATGTAAAGGATCTGTATTCCAAAACTACAAAATATTGTTAACAGAAATCAAAGAAGAGCTAAATAAATGTTCATGAATAGTAAGACTAAATGCTAATAGTATGACAATTCTGCCCATATTGATTTACTGATTCAATGCCATCCCAATAAAATTTCAAGAGCCTACTTTGCAGAAATAGAAAAGGAAATTATCAATTTGTTTGCAAAGCTATTGGACCCTGAATAACCATAGCCAAAAACAACTTGCAAAAGAAGAACAAACTTGGAAGTCTCACACTTCTTGATTTTAATGCACATTACAAGTGTACAGTGGTCAAAACAACACGGTGCTAGCATAAAGATAGTCATACTGATCAATGGAATGGAATTGAGACTTCAGAAATAGACCATCACATCTATGGTCAATGATTTTTGAAACTCAACTGGTACAGAATAGATCCTTAAACAAATGGTTCTTGGAAAATTGTATATCCATATCCAAAAGAATGAAACTAGACCCCTATCTCACCCTTTAAACAAAAATTTACTCAACATCTTTCAAAGACCTAAATATAAAAGTCAAGTCCATAAAACTCCTAGGAGAAAATGTAGGAAAGTCTCTTAAAGACTTTTGGTAGGTGATAGTTTCATCAACTTCACCCAAAGCACAAGCAATGAAAGAAAAAAGGTAATTGGGACCTCCTCAAAATTGCATAATTTTTTGCTTTAAAAGACATTGAAAAGAAGACGAAAATGCAGTCTACTCAATGGGATAAAATACTTCAAACCACATATCAGATATAGGTATAATATCTATAATATTCAAATAAATCCTATAACAGAACAATAAAAAGACAATCCAATTAATGAATGGGCAAAAGACTTGAATAGGCATTTCCCATACATATGCTTAAAAAGCACATGAAATGATACTCAATATAACTCCCCACTAAGGAAATGGAGATCAAAACCCCAATGAGATATCTTTCACACCTAACAGAACTGCCATTAGTAAATAAAAAGAGAAATTCAATGTGGTAGAGGTTGTGGAGAAATAGGAAAACTTATTCACTGCTAATGGGAATGTATAATGGTACAGCAACGGTGGAAGACACTTTGGTAGTTCTTCAGGACTCTAAGTATAGTACTACCATATGATCTGGCAATTCCAATTCTGGTTAAATACTCAGAAGAACTGAAAGTAGGGATTCAAACAGACATTTGCACACCAATGTTCATAGTGGCATTATTCACAATTGGCAAAAATGGAAACAGCCCAAGTGTCCATGAACAGATGAATGGATAAACAATATGTGGAGTATACATATGGTGGGATATATTATTCAGCTGTAAGAAGAAATGAAGTCCTGCATGCAGCAACATGGATGAACCTTGAGGACATTATTTTGAGTGAAATAAGTCAGATACAAAAGGACAAGCATTGTATGATCTCACTTAGATGAACTGAGTATAATGAACAATGTCAAGAAGTTATTTAGAACATATGCTATTAGAGGATAGAATGATGGTAGAGAATGTGGAACTTCTATCTTATTTGTTCCAAATTTTTAATTAGGTTGATTGAAAATGTTTGGAAATATATGGACGTGATGATAGCTCATTATCCTGAGTTTAATTAACAATGCTGAATTGTTTGTGTGAATGTGGTTTAAGAGGGATGTCTGGGCTTTTGTATGTGACTGGAAGGGAGGCTAGAGGATGAAACATGGGACTGTATAACACAGGGAACATTGTTGTCGATGATGAATGTAGTTAATAATCTTGCATGGACTAGAATAGATGTATGTCATTCTTAGAAGGTGTTAATAATAGGGTAGTGTCATGGTGAGGTTCATGTGTCAACTTGGCCAGGTGGTGGTGCCTGATTGTCTCGTCAGGCAAGCACTATCCTGATTGTTGCTTTGAGGACATTTCATGGACTTAAATCATGACCATGTTGGCTCCATCCACAGGTGATTGCATTTGCAATCAGCTAATGGGAGTGCCTTCTGCAATAAGTGATGCTTAATCTAATCACTGTAAGGCTTTTAAGGAGTATTCAGAGGAGAGAATCTCCCTTCCTGCTTCAGGCAGCCAGCATCTCCTGAGAGATCATTGAGGAGCTTCATTAGAGCTGCCAGATCGCAGCCTGCCCTACAGACCTTGGACTCTACATCCCTAAGGTAACATGAGACACTTTTATAAATTTTATATTTACAGATATCTCCTGCTGATTCTGTTTCTCTAGAGAACCCTAACTAATACAGCTTGGTACCAGGAGTGGTTCTTAAGAAACAAATCTTAAAAATGTGTTTTATGGTTGGCTTTCTACTCTGATAAGCCACTAATGACTTTGTTTCCCATGATCAGAATGACACTGCCAATCCACGGGGGGAGTTGGCAAGGGAGATAATCAAAATATCATCATTTGATTCTGCTAATTGTAAGCTTATAAGAAGCAAGGTTTTGGGTGATAAGGCTTTTATAATCAAGTGGAAAAGATGACCTGTTCTGTGGATACCAGTGTCCTTCTTCAGACAGTCCTGTCATTACCCAATGGGCTCATGAACAAAGTGGTCATAGTGGTAGGGATGGAGGTTATGCATGGACTCAACAACATGGACGTCCACTCACCAAGGCTGACCTGGTTACAGCCGCTGCTGGAGTGCCCAATCTTCTGGCAACAGAGACCCACACTCAGTCCCTGATAAGGCACCATTCCCTGAGGTGATCAGCTGGCTACATGGTGGCAGGTTGATTACATTGGACTACTTCAATATGGAAGGGGCAGCAATTTGTTCTAACTGAAATAGACACGTACTCTGGATATGGATTTGATTTCCCTGAATGCAGTGCTTCTGCCAAAACTACCGACCATGGGCTTATAGAATGCTTTATCCATCATCATGGTATTCCACACAGCATTGCTCCTGATCAAGGAACCCGCTTCACAGCAAATGAAGTGCAGGAATGGGCACATGCTCATGGAATTCTCTTGTCTTATCATGTTCCCCATCATCCAGATTCAGCTAGGTTGATAGAGTGGTGGAATGGCCTTTTGAAAATTCAATTACCATGCCAACTAGTTGGCAATACCTTGAATGCCTGGGGTGATGTTCTCCAGGAGGCTGCGTACACTCTGAATCAGCATCCTCTGTATGGTGCTGTTTCTCCCATAGCCAGGATCCATGGGTCCAGGGATCAAGGGGTGGAAATGGGAGAGGCACAACTCACTATTACCTTAGTAATCCACAAGGAAAATTTTTGTTTCCTGTCCCTTTGACCTTGAGCTTTGCTGGTCTACCAGTTTTCATTCCAGAAGGGGGGATGCTTCCACCAGGAGAAACAACAATGATTCCATTCAACTGGAATCTAAGACTGCCATCTGGTCACTTTGGGCTATTCATGCCCCTGGATCAACAAGCCAAGAAGGGGATAACTTTATTGGCTGGGGTGATTGACCTTGGCTATCAGGAGGAAATAGGACTGCAACTACCCAATGGAAGTAAAGAAGAGCTTTCCTGGAATATAGGAGATCCACTAGGGCATCTCTTAGTACTACCATGCCCCGTGATTTAAATCAATGGAAAACTGCAACAACCCAATCCAAGCAAGACTACCAATCTCTCACAAACTTCAGGAATGAAGGTTTGGGTCACCCCACCAGGTAAAGCCCTGCTGAACTGCTTGTTGAGAATAAAGGGAACATGGAATGGGTAGTGGAAGAAGGTAGTGATAAATATGAACTAGGACCACATGATCAGTTACAGAAATGAGGACTGTAATGGTATGAGTATTTCTTCCCTGCTTTGTAATTAGTGTCTATGTATTTATACATGTGCTGGTTTGAAATGACGTATGTACCCTAGAAAAGCCATGTTTTAACACTAATCCCATTTTGTAAAGACAGTCGTTTCTTCTAATTCCTATTCAGTATTGTATGTTTGAAACTGTAATTAGCTTATCTCCCTGGAGGCGTGTCTCCACCATTTGGGTGGGTCTTGATTAGTTTACTGGAATCCTATAAAACAGGAAACATTTGGAGAAAGAGAGAGATTCAGAAAGAGTCATGATTTTGGCAATGAACTATGCTTAATTTAATCACCAGAAGGCTTTTAAGGAAGATTCAGAAGAGACAATAACTCTTCCTGATTCAGATAACCAGCCTCTTCTGCGAGTTCATTGAGGAGCTACAGTGGAGCTGCCAGCTCATTGCCTGCCCTACAGATCTTGGATGCTTACATCCCCATGGTTGCCAAGCTAGCCTCTCCTGAAAGTTTCTTGAGGACCTTCATTGAAGCTGTCAGATCCTGGCATTCCCTAGATATCGTGGACTCTTACAACACTGTGGTTTCCCAGCCAGTCTCTCTTGAGAGTTCATTGAGGACCTTCATTGAACCTGCCAGCTCACAGCCTGCCCTACAGATTTTGGATGATACATCCCACAGTTATGTGAGAAACTTTTATAAATTTTATATTTACAGATATCTCCTGTTGATTCTGTTTCTCTAGAGAACCCTAGCTAATACATGTAGTATCTGGGGGAAATATGCCTAAATGAAAATAAGGTTGCATTGGTTTATTAATGCTGCTAGAATGCAATATACCAGAAATTAGTTGGCATTTATCAAGGGAATTTATTAAGTTGCAAGTTACAGTTCTAAGGCTGTAAAAATGTTTTCCTTTTTAAAGGACTCCAGTAAACTAATCAAAACACACCTAAAATGGGTATAGTCACAGTTACATCTAAGCAAATGGCCACACCCAAATTTAGGTATGTCACATCTCCATGGAAGTAATCTAACCAAAATGTCACTACCATGATTGAGTAGGTAAATCTCCATGGAAACAGTCTAATCAAAGTTTTCCACCCTAAACAATAGGTCTCACCCCATACAGTTGGATTGTGATTAAAACATGGCTTTTCTAGGATACATAATAGTTTCAAACTGGCACAAGAGTTTATAGTTAATAGTAATTTTTTAACATTCTTGCATCAATTGGATCAAAAGTATCACACCAATACTAAGTTTCAACAATAGGGATTTGAATGGGAATGTTATATTTTCTATTCTTTGAGAAATGTTACATGTCACAGAAAGAACCAAATTTACTTTTCAGTTGCACTGTTTCACATGCAGTCAGCTGTAGGTCAAAGCTTAATCTTCAGTAAAAAAACAACTTTTCACTTGAGGCAAGACAAATATATCAATAATGTTCTACCTGGCAGTTAACATAATGCTGATAAGAACATAAAGGTGAGGACAAATTCAGGTGTCCGGTCTGACAGGACATTTTTACACATTTTAAACTTTAAATAGCTACATACTTTTATGGAATATAAATATATCCCTGTTGTCACGTCAGTTTTTTTTAAACATCTCTGTAGTAATGAAACTAACCCTAATTATAATTAATGCCTAAGACTGAAAATTTGCATGGGGACATGTGCTGTTCATGGTGGTGGAGACATTGACTCCCTAAAATCTGACGTTTTCTTTGTGATATAAATCTGCAGCAGACTCCCTTGAGGAATCAGCCATTCCACTTCTACCTGAGGAGATTAACCTTGCTTTGCCTGAAAAGTCTTTTAATTGCCTTGCCTAAGGAAATCCCTCTCATCTACATCTGAAGAAATTAACCTGTTTCATCACATGAGACTGTTAAAGAAATCCTAGAGGTAGTTGAGTTGCAAGACAATGCTAATTCCACACATATCCCATCCCACCAACTCTTTTTGCTTCCTAACATTTAGCTACAGTCTTATTAAATCCTAAAAGTCTTAGTAGGTCCCTAAAGCTGAGATACAAAATATGACCCATGAGGAAGTGCACAACATTCAAAATGAACTGCATGAAGAATTGGAGGACTAACAGTGGAAATAGAAAATATGATTGTGTGATAAAGGTGGAAGACAAATTGTTTTAATTTGCTAAAGCTGCCAGAATATAATATACCATAATGGAAGGGCTTTTGCAAAGGGAACTTATGAAGCTACAAGTTTACAGTTCTAAGGCCATTAAAATGTTCAAACTAAGGCATCCTGAGAAAGGTACCTTGATTCATGAAAGGTCAGTAGGTCTGGAACACCTTTGTCAACTGGGAAGACACATGACCACATCTGCTAGCTTTCTCTACAGGCTTCTCCTTTCAAAGGACTTTTCCTTCTGCATCTACAAAAGGTCTCTGGCTGTGTGGGTTCTAAACTTCTTCCAAAATGTTTCCCTCTTTAAAGGACTCCACTAAACAACCCCACCCTGAATGAATGGAACCACATCTCCATGGAAACCACCTAATCAAAAGGTCCCGCCCAGCAATATCAAATAAGGGTTAAAGAACATGGCTTTTCTGGAGTACACCACAGTTTCAAACTGGCATATTCCACCCTCTGGATCTTAAAATGACATGTGCTTTCCATATACAAAATACCTTCATTTCATTACAGTATCAGAAATCTTTAAACCGTATAAGTAACAATGCAAATGTAGTACAAATTCAGAAACAGTACAAAGTCTCATCAAAGTCAGCTACAGGCATGGTCAGTCTTAAGACAAAATTCTCCTTCAGCTTTGGACCTGTAAAACTCAGAACAAGTTATCTGCTCCCAACATACAAAGGAGGATACATGTTCCTATTTCCATAGAGAGAAATTGGAAGTGATACAGGGGTCACTGTACAAACAATTCTGGAAACCTGCAGGACAAACTCCATTAGATTTCAAAGTCTGAAAGTCATTTATCCTTGGGGCTTTAGAAAGCAGCAGTCCCACCTTTTCCTGGGACCTACACAGCGGCCTTGATTTCTCCAAGTGCTGGTGTGAGGGTTCCAAGATTGGGGCTCATTGGGGGACCACCTTTTTCTTGGCTCCACCCTCTCCAAACATCAGGGCAGCACCCAGGTCTCTGCCATCTCTGGGGCTTATGTTTAACACTTCCAGAACAATGAGGCAGCACCCAGGCTCCCCCAATCCCCAAGGAAAGTGCTGCACCCTCTCTGAAGCCTGGGGCACTATAACTTTTCCAGAATATCTAAGCAGAAGGCCCTCCCTCTGCCTTTGGGGCAAACTCACCCTCTCCAAGTGCATGGGTGTCTTCACTCTCATGGCCCAAGGTTTCTTGGCTTCTGACCTTAGCTTCCATTGTCCTGTCTCTGAAGTTAATTTTTCTTCAATTTGTCCCTTTTCTGTACTTTTTAGTCCAGACTGGCAGTAGTTCCATTTACAGAGATCCCACAACACTCTTGTTGGTTTTCTGTATAGTATGCTGGGATCATAACCATAGACAATAGAACTTTCCACAAATCCTTCCTGGATAACTACATCTCCAATCTTGACTTTTTCTGAAATGGCTGACTGGTTCTATTTCAGAATGGTTAAATCCTCATATATGGCACTATTCTATGGGGTCTTCCTTTCTGGAACCCCAGAGTTTTCCAGACCATCAATTTCAGGTTTCTTTGTACCCAAGAGGTCAGTTCTTATATTATCTCTTTCCTGTCGCATTTCACTATAACCTGCAAGGAGAAGCCAGGTTGCACTTTCCATATTAATTTGGAAAACTCTTCAACTAAGTACCATGGCCCACCTCTTTTAAATTCTAACTTCAATGCAAAATCAGGAAACAATTTGGCTAAATTCTCTGCCACATGAAAACAAGAAGCACCTCCTTTCCAGTTTTCAATAACACATACATCGTTTTTGTCTAAGGCTTTATCAGAAGTATCTTTAGACTCTACTTTTCTACCAATAGTCTTTTCAAAGCATTCTAGGTTAGCTCTATCAAGTGTCTAATAACTCTTCCAGAATCTTCTCTTTATCCATTTAAAAAGTCATTCCAACATATTTGGTATTTGTAAACTACAGCAACACTCCACTCTCAAAACCAAAATCTGTTTTAGTTTTCTAAAGCTGCTGGAATGTGATATACCAGGAATAGAACAGCTTTTAAAAAGAGAATTGTTAAGTTGAAAATTTACAGTTCTAAGGCCATTAAAATGTCAAAACTAAGGAATCCTGAGAAAGATACCTTGATTCAAGAAAGGATGATGGGTCTGGAACACCTCTGTCAGCTGGGAAGGTACATGGTGATGTCTGCTAGCTTTCTCTCTGGGCTTCTTATTTCAAGAGACTTTCCCAGGGGCATTTTCCTTCTGCATCTCCAAAGGTCTCTGTCTTTGTGGGCTTTAAATATTTTTTCTGAAATGATTCCCTCTTAAAGGACTCCAGCAAGCAACATCACCTTGAATGGTTGGAGACACATCTCCATGGAAACCACTTAATCAAAAGGTCCCACCCACAAGTGGGTGGGTCACATCTCATGGAAACGACATAATCAAAACCCTCACCCAAGAACACTGAATGAATGTTAAAGAAAATAGCTTTTATGAGGCACACAACAGTTTCAAACCAGCACAATCATAAAGTTGAATCAGGCTGAAAGTTGGATCAGGCTGAATTTATGGATTTGGACTCATTAAGATCAGATTCTGGTACCTAGATGTGATGTGGAAAGTCTACTAAATTCTTACTGTTTAAGCAGCAAAGTTCTTGGTCAAGTAAGAAGTCTAAATTGGATCACATAAAGATTTTGACCCCTCAATTAATCCCCAGACTGGAGGCAGTTTAAGACTCGGAATCCCTTGAAGGAAAGGAAAGTTGGCTCCCCTTGGGAAAGGGCCATGCTACACTGCCAAAGATTTATACAGTTAATCTTTCCCTTATCTTTCCCCAAAGGGACCTTCAGTGTTTCACCAGGGTGACTGTGCATTGGGAAAAGGAAATGAACATACATTTTGTGAATTGATAGCTCTAAGCTGACACTGATCCTAAGATACTCAAAATGGCACTGTGGTGCACAGTCAGAGTAGGGGCTTATGAATGTGAGCTAATCAATGAACTTTTAGTTCAGGTCCATCACTCAGTAGGCCTATTGGGTCCCTGAAACCATCCTATTATTCCCTCAGTTTTAGAATTCATAGTTGGTGCCAACTGAGTGGCAAGACCATTCAGACCTGTAGTGATATTCTCCAGGAGGCTGCATATGCTCTAAGTCAATGTACAACCTATGGTGCTCTTTCTCTAATGGCCAGAATTCATGGGTCAGGTGTTAAGAGGTGAATACAGTAGAAAAAATTGCCTCTTATTCCCATGACTTTATGATCTGCTGGTCTGGAGGCCTTAGTTCCAAATGCTTCCACCTGAAGACAAAACAATGATTCCACTAAACTGGAAGTTAATACTGCCACCCAGCCACATTGGGCTCCTCATGCCTCTGAATAAACAGGTAGTTAGGGTAGTTACTGTACCAGTTGGGATGATTAATCATGATTGCCAGGGAGAAATTGAATTATTACTACACAATGGAGTTAAGGAAAATTTGCCTGGAAGACAAGAGATCCCTTAGGGCATCTCTAAATACTATACTATATTGTTATTAAAGTCAATTAAACACTACAATAACACAGTACAGGCAGGACTAATAATGACACAGAACTTGCAGGAATGAGGTTCAGATAATCCCACCAGGGAAACACTGTCAGATAAGTTGCTTGCTGAGGGTAAACGGAATAAGGAAGGGGTACTGGAAGAATGTAGTTATAAATACCATATACAACTGCATAACCAGTTAAAGACAAGAAAATGGTAATTGTTATGAGTATTCCTTTCTTATATATATATATAAAGCAAATATCTTTTCTTCTCTTTCTTATCTCCTTATAACATAAGTTGTTTTAACTTTAACATAATTTTTAAGTTGAAGGATACCAAAGATAAGAGTGAATATCACCCAAGGACTTGCATTCTGTTCTGGTGAAAAGGTTATTGCATTTATTTGGAGATTAAGTATGGTTTTAGGAGATGTATATGTGTGCCAAGTTGGCAATGGGTGATCTGTGATGGTTACGTTCATATGTTTTGGTATCCAGTTGTTTGGTCAACCAAATACTGGCTTGATTTGTTACCATGAGTTGGCGTTGTAGATGAATTTGCATCTATAACAATGTGTTAGTTTTCAAGCTGCAAGAATGAGATATACCAGAACTGTAATGGCTTTTAAAAAGAGTAAATAAATTTACAATTCTAAGGAAATGAAATGTCCCAATTAAGGCACCAAGAGGTTACCTTCACTTAAGAAAGGCTGATATGTCAGGAACACCTCTGTCAGCTGGGTAGTCCTGTGGCTGGCATCTGTTGGTCCCTTGTTCTTGGGCTTTGTTGGGTCCAGCCTCTGTTGCAGTGGACATTCCTCACATTACTTCTCCAAACTGGCTTTTATCTCTTGGCTTCCCTTTGGTTCTTTCCAGGTTCTGGTTTGCTTAACATCACATGGCAATGTCTCCTGGAATCCAAGCATCTCCAAACATCTGTATTTCTGTTCTCCACATGTCTGCATATGTGTCAGCCCTGCTCTGGTTTCTGTTGACTCTTAGGCTTCTGTCATTTCTCTAGGCTCTCTCATTTCTAGCTCTCCAAAATGGTGTCTAATCAAGACCCACCTGGAATAGATGGAGTCAGATCTTCATGTAATCAGAGGTCACACCGACAATTGTGCATGTCACATCTCCATGGTAATAGTCTAATCAAGTTCCCAACCCACAGTACTGAATGGGGATTAAAAGAAATAGCTGCTTCCCCAAGATTGGATCAGGATTAAAACATGGCTTTTCTGGGGTACATACTACTTTCAAACCAGCACAAAGCAGTTGATTGTGTCTATGGCTGATGCCATCTACAATCTAAATTACCCTCAGCCATGTGTGGAGTCTCCTTATCTAATTTGTTATATATCTTAAATGCCAGAGCTGAAGATTTCAGGAGTTAGAAAGGATTTTTGCCTCTACTTCCTCCAACCAAGTTCTCCCAAGGAGTTCAACTTCATCTTCATCAGAGTTTCCAATGTGACCTTACCTTTGGAAATTAGACACAATCAATCCCCACAGCTGTGTGATCCAATTCCTATAATCAATCAATTTTTCTATGTATTTATCTATCTTTTATCTATGTATCATCTATCTATCCTTTCAGTTCTATTTCTCTGAAGAATATGGACACTATTGTTCCCAAAATTCAAATGGATAACTTTTGAAGATGACCTTAAAACATAACAGACTAGTCCTGATTTTTATACATGGGCTAAAGATTTAGGTAAAAAAAATTACTAGAAAATATTTCTTTATCCTATTATACTAATATTTATTGGTCCTGCATCTGAAAATTTTAGACAGGAAAAGGGTGCATCAGTCTTAAATTTTCATCATAGATTAGAAACCCCTGGAAGGAGCACTCAAGCCTTCAGTTAAAAGATCAGACATTGCTGGCCCTGGCAAATAGCGTTGTAGATGGATTAAAAAACAGAATTGTGAGACAAGTTTCAGAAATAATGTCAATGGCAAAATATCCCCATTGTACAACTGCAGGTTTTAGCCCAACATTATGAGATCATTCAGTTTGCTAAATGCAACACACCAGAGATGGATCAGCTTTTAATAAGGGAATTTATTTAGTTACAAATTAATGGTTTTTCAGAGGAAAGACTTTGCTCTGGCTTTCTCTGTTACATGGAGAAGGCACATGGTGGGTGTCTGCTGGGCTTATCTCCCAGATTCTGGGTTCAAACTGCTTTTCCCAGGGTAACTCCTTTCTGCATCTCCAAACACCTGGGTCTGAGTTCTGAGTGCTGAGATGAGGTATACTTAGTTGCTGAGCTCTCTTCTGACTGCTCTCTTTTAAGCATCCAGCTAAATAAATTAAATATCATAATGATCATGGTGATGAATACACAACTTGTGATGATATTGTGAGCTATTGATTGTACACCATGTATGGACTGTATGTATGTGAAGATTTCACAATAAAAATATTTTAAAAATTAAACATCATTCATTGTGGAAAGCACTACCCTTAGCTGACTGCAGATGTAATCAGCCTAGATAAATTTCACATCCTGATGATTTAAGTCCACAGCAACAGAACAATCAGGCATCATCACTTTGCCAAGTTGACACCTGAACCTAACTATCAAATGAGAGTAGTGCATTAAACATTTAAGTGGTTAAATGCTAAGAAAGAACAGTTATGCCTCTTGAAGGACTTTGCTCTCTGTGCCCTCAATTACCCTTATATTCTCAGGGATAAGTAACCCTACATGTGGAACAACATCCAACCATCTTTTCTCTTGATAGAGAAGCAACTCACTCCACAGTTAATGCAACATTTTTTCCACTCCTCTTCCTTGGCATAATCATACATTTCCACTGATGGGAATTAACAGTTTATTATGTGATGAATCTTTTGCCATTTCACTACAGCTTATAGCAATTCACCACAATTTTCTCCTCAGCTCTACTACCTGAGTCAGCTTTTTAGAATGTGATTTGCTTATGATTTGGGGTATTCACCTTCAGTGTACTCAGGAGGGACTTCTGTTTGAAGTCCTTGACTCCTCCCCCCTTATCTCCATCTGATTTATGAATTTTCTGGTTAACTATCCTTAAAGTTTGTGTCTTCATTACTGTCAATAACTGATTTATGAGATTTTATACTCAATTTGGGCAAGAAATTCCACAAATGAAGGACATAATTGGTATGTAGAATCTTTAAAAGTAGAAGTAGACTACTATATGCCTCCTCCTAAGTTACCTCAACATCCCATCAAGTCTTACAGGGGTTATAACACATTATCCAGGGACTCATAAAATAGCTCATTGATCTGACTTCTAATCCTTGTAGTACACCAATGTTAAGAGTAAAAATTCCAACAGGAGAAGGGGCCAAGATGGCAGCTTACTGAGGTGTGGAATTTAGTTCGTCCTCCAGAGCAGCTAATAAATAGCCCAGAACAGTACAGAACAACTTCTAGGGCCACATCAGTGACTGGACACACAGCATACACCAGTCTAGACAAGCTGGACCAACTGCAATCCCACCCAGAACCATGAGTCCCTCAAGCCACGGAGGGGAAAGGAAAGAGACTTTATTAATAGCAAGGGGCTGGGCTCAACCAAGTTTCAATTGTGGAATTAATTAACAAATTTTGACTAATGAAAATAGGCACTCATCTCAGCTAAACCTTGAATAAAAGCTAAAGTTACTAGTTTTTGCCCTGGCACAGAGGGAGGAGGACTGATGGGGGGTGGAAACAGAAGATTTTGGATCAGACATAACAAAATACTTGAAAAGTTCTGGACCCTAAAAAAAAGGGGGAGCACATAGGACCTGGAGATTTGTAGAGCAATATACCAACTTAAGTTCTTGATTAACCAACCCAAGGAACGGGGGTCTTACTCTGAAAGGGATTTTTTCTTTGTTTATACCATTTAAAATTGCTCTCAAGCTCCAAATGCACTGGGCAAGGCAGAATTAACCTTATCTGAGAGACAAAGAGGCTAGTCAGGTGAAAGGAGGTAATTCCCTGGAGGCTATGCCTTCCTTAGGATACGGGTGGGGCCCAGGTCAGGTGGAATCCTTCCCTCAAGGAATTGAAGTTGTAACCAGCCAACAACCTCTCTTCTGTCTCAACCACACACCCATCAGGAAAAGCCTGCTGAAGTTAAAGGTGCTGCATCACTTTATACTGCTGGGACCTGCAGGCAGACAAGCACAACATATGCAAGATAGGAAAGACACAGACTCTGAGGCTCAATAGGAAAGTCTGTCAACCTGATGGGTCTCACCATCAGGGAAAACTGATGCAGGTAACTCTTTTCTCATGGGAGGAGGCCAGTCTGGTCTGGGGAAATCTGATTGGGATCTGTAATAACTAAGTAAACCCTCCTAAGGAAAAAATAAAGGCATCATACAGGTAGGGCAAGAAACAAGGAAACAAGAACTGAAAAATTCTGATCCATTGAACAAAACCTATGCTAGAAGTCTAGAATAAGCTCAACTGAATGTCAAAGTACAGATAGAGAACAAAGCCATCCAGCAAGAAAATTCTATGTAGAAGAGTGAAAACAATTTCCAAAATAAACTAATTGAGAAAATTCAATGCTTAGACACCAGCAAAAAAAAATAATGAATCATACTAGGAAAATTGAAGTTATGACCCAAACAAAGGAAAAAAACAAAAGTTCAAATGAGATACAAGATTTGAAACAATTAACTCAGGATGTTCGAACAGACATGGAAAAATCTCATCAAAAATCAAATCAACAAATTGAGAGAGGATATAAATAAGGCAAGAGGTGAACAAAAAGAAGAAATCAAAAGTCTGAAAATACAATCACAAAACTTATGGGAATGAAAGACAAAGTAGAAAAGATGAAAAAACAATGGAAATCTACAATGTTAGATTTAAAGAGAGAGAAGCTAGGATTAGTGAACTGGAGGATGGGACATCTGAAATATGACAAGCAAAAGAAAATATAGAGAAAAGAATGGAAAAAATATGAGCAAGGAATCACGGAATTGAATGACAACACTAAGCAAACAAATGTACATGTCGTGGGTTTCCCAGAAGAACAAAAGGGAAAAGGAGGAGAAAGACTAAAGGAGGAAATTATCACTGAAAATTTCCCAACTCATATGAAAGTCTTACAATTGCAGATCCAAGAATTGCAGCATACCCCAAACAGAATAGATCCAAATAGACATACTCCAAGACACTTACTAATCAGACTGTCAGATGTCAAAGAGAAAGAGAATTTTGAAAGCAACAAGGGAAAAGCAATCCATAACATACAAGGGAAGTTGATAAAATTATGCATAGATTTCTCAGCAGAAACCATGGAGGCAAGAAGACAGTGGTATGATATATTTAAGATTCTAAAAGAGAAAAAACTCCCAAACAAGAATTCTATATACAGCAAAATGACTCCTTCAAAAATTAGGGGGAAATTAAAATATTTTCAGACAAAAAATCACTGAGAGCTTTTGGGACAAAGAGACTGGCTCTGTAAGAAATACTAAAGGGAATATTAGAGACAGATATGAAAAGACAGGAGAGAGAGGTGTGGATAAGAGTGTAGAAATGAAGACTATCATTAAAGGTAAAAAGAAGAAAAATTAGGTGTGACATATAAAATTTAAAAGGCAAAATGGTAAAAGAAAGTACTGCCCTTACACTAATAACACTAAAATTAATGGATTAAACTCCCCAATCAAAAGACATAGACTGGCAGAATGGATTAAAAAACAGGACCCATCTATATGTTGTCCACAGTAGATGCATTTTTAGACCCAAGGACGAATATAGGTTGAAAGTGAGAGGCTGGGTAAAGATATTTCATGCAAACAACAATCATAAAAGACCAAGATTAGCTATACTAATATCCAACAAGTTAAAGTTCAAATGTAAAACAAGTAAAAGAGATGAAGAAGGACACTATGTATGAATAAAAGGAACAATTCAACAAAAGGCATGACAATCATAAATATTTATGCGCTGAGCCAGAGTGCTTCAAAATACATGAGGTAACCACTGAAAACACTGAAAGGAGAAATAGACACATCTACCATTGTTCTATTTTGCTAGCTGCCAGAATGCAACACACCAGAGAGGTACTGGCTTTTAATAAAAGGGAATTTATTTAGTTAAAATGTACAGTTCTTCAGAGGAAAATCAGCTAACTTTCAACTGAGGTTCTTTCTTACATGGAAAGGCACAGGGTGGACTCTGCTGACCTTCCTTCCAGGTCTCCGGGTTCCAACTACTTTCCCTGGGGTGATTCCTTTCTGCATTTCCAGAGGCCTGGGCTGAGCTGCGAGTGCTGAGATGAGTTAGGCTGAGCTGCTTGGGTTGTGCTGCATTGAGCTCTATCATTTAAGCATCAAGCCAATTAAATCAACCATCAGTAATTGCAGCAAGCACGCCTCCTAACAGGCTGCAGATGTAATCAGTGACAGATGAGTTTCATGTGCCATTGGCTCACGTCCACAGCAATAGAACTAGGCACCTTCACCTGGCCAAGTTGACACTTGAACCTAACTACCACATGTCCACCCCTTGTCAACTTGGCAACTATACACATCATCTTAAATGATGTTAAAGTGGTAAAATTCTCTTCTGGCTGTGGACCTATGAATCTCAAAAACAAGTTATGTAGTGCCAATTTGCAAAGAAGGACAGTCACAGGATACATGTTTTTATTTCCATAGGGAGAAATTGGAAGGAACACAGGAGTCACAAACCCAAACAGTTCTGAAAACCTGCTGGACAAACTCCATTGGATTTCAAAGTCTAAAAGTCATTGATTCTCTGACTTTAGAAGGTGGTAAACAAACCCTTTCCAAGGGTTTATGTAGTGGCCCACTTTTTTCTGAATCAACCTCAGGGGACATTGAGGAGACCACCTTTTTCTCGGTTCCATTCTCTCCAAGCATCAAGGCCACACCTGGGCTCTTCACCGTTTCTGGGGCACATGCTCAACCCCTCCATATGGTAGCTGCCAGGCTCTACCCAGTCCCCAAGGAGCATGCTATACCTTCTCCAATGGCTGAGGCAGCACAACTCTTCCACTGCAATGAACTGGGAGACTCATCCTCTGCTTTTAAGGCAAACTCACCTTCTCCATGTATACAGATGGGTCCACTCTACTGGCCTGAGGTTTCTAAGCCTCAGACCCAAGCTTCCATGGTTCTATGCAACTCCAATTTGTCCGTTTTCTGTCCTTCTTTATCCAGACTGGCAGTGGTTCCATTTACACTAACAGTGTCTTCAAGCACTCCAGGACTTTGCCATCATTCTCTTCACAGTTCCTCCAAAATCTTCCCCTTATCCATCAAAAAAATTGTTCCAACAAGTGTGAGGTTTCCAACTTGTATAGACAGAAATCAGGGGAATATGTGTATAAATGGATTTTAAGGGTGTGGGATAATGGGGGGAGGAATATAAGATTGGGTCAGGCTGGACTTATTGATATGGGCCCATTAAGCAGACATAATGCATTCAATCTTATAGCTTGAGGGTTAGAAAAGGCATTTACAGTTTGTTTGGGTGGTTGATTGAAACATCGATCAAAAGGTGGCCGACATTACCTGAGGTTGAAATGCAAGAACTACCCTGGTATAATGCAGATGAGGGGATCCAAAGGCTTAGAGAGATTGGAATGTTAGAGTGGATTTATCAGGTAAAGACTGCTCTTACACTCCAGGAATGTCCAGAGGATGCACCTTTTACCAGAACAGTGAGAAATAAATTTGTGCAACTAGCGCCATCATCCCCAAAGAGCTCTGTAGTTGCACTTCTCAGTAGGTCAGATATTATTGTGGGAATTGCTGCCACTAAGCTGGAATCCTTAAACATAACAGGGATCATGGGATCCCGAGTTGGCAGAAGCCAGGTGGCAGCACTTAACCACCAAAGACAGGGTGGACGTGGCTATTATAGTAGACAGAAAACCCAAAGCAGGAGTCAAAATGATCTGATTCACAGAGATTTTTGGTGTTGGATAGTAAATCATGGGGTACCTAGAAGTACAATGGATGACCAGTATACTAAATTCTTGCTTGAGCTGTATAAAAAAAGAGTTCTATGTCAAGTGAACATAAGTCTAACTTGAATTACAAAAACACAGAGTCATGTCCCCTTAAACAATTTCAAGACTTGAGATAGTTTACAGACCCAGAGCCCCTTGAATGAAGGGGAGGCCAGGTCCTTTTGGGGGAGAACCCTGTTACCCTGCCACAAATTTATACTTTTAATCTTCCTCCAAGCCCTCCCCAAGGAGACCAATGCCCTTTGACCAGGGTAACTTTGCATTGGGGAAATGGAAATGATCAGATATTTTAGGGCTTATTAGACACTGGTTCAAAAGTGACATTACTTCCAGGGGACCCAAAACATCCCTCTGGTACACCAGCGAGAGTGGGGGTTTATGGATGTCAGGTGATCAATGGCGTTTTAGCTCAGGTCCATCTCACAGTGGGTCCAGTGGACACCTGGGCCCATTCTGTTGTTATTTCCCCAGTTCCAGAATGCATAATTAGAATAGACATATGACCAACTGGCAGAATCCCCACATTGGCTGTCTAATTCGTGCAATGAGGGCTATCATGGTGGGAAAGGGCAAGTGGAAACCACTAGAACTGCCCCTACCTAGCAAAATAGTAAACCAGAAGCAATACCAGGTTCCCAAAGGGATTGCAGAGATTACTGCCATTCTTAAGGACTTGAAGGATGCAGGAGTGGTGATTACCACCATGTTCCCATTCAACCCTATTTGGCCTGTGCAGAAAACATATGGATCTTGGAGTATGACAGTGGATTATTGTAAGTTCAACCAGAAGGTAACTGCAATTGCAGCTGCTTTTCTGGATGTGGTATTATTGCTTGAGTAAATCAATGCATCCCCTCATACCACGTACACAGCTATTGATCTGGCAAATCCTTTTTCTCTCAATAGCTGTTAGTAAGGTCCACCAGAAACAGTTTTCTTTCATCTGGAAATGTCAGCAATACACTTTCACTGTCCTTCCTCAAAGGTATATCAACTCTCCAGCCCTATGTTACAATATTATCCAGAGGGAATTTGATCATTCCTCCTTTCCCACAAGACATCACACTAGTCCATTATATTGATGATGTCATGTTGATTGGACCTAGTGAACAAATATAGCAACTACTCGAGGCTTATTGGTAAGGCATTTGCATGTCAGAGGATAGGAGATAAATCCAACAAAAATACAGGGGCCTTCCATCTCAGTGAAATTTCTAGGTGCCCAGTGGTGTGGGGTATGTTGAGATAGCCCTTCTAAGATGAAAGATAATTTGCTGCATCTGACCCCTCCTATGACCAAGAAAGAGGCACAACATCTAGTGGGTCTCTGAATATGGGCAACAACATATTCTTCATTTGTTTTTGATACTACAGTCCATTTATCGAGTGACCAAATTTTGAGTGGGGACCAGAAGAAGAGGAGGCTCTGTGACAGGTCCAGGCTGCTGTAAAAGCTGCTCTGCCAATCAGACCATACGATCCAGCAAATCCAATGGTTCTGGAAGTGTCAGTAGCAAATAGAGATGCTGTTTGGAGCCTTTGGCAGGCCCTTATAGTAGAATAAGAATGCAGATCCTTAGGATTTGGGGGAGCAAAAGTCTTCTGCAGATAACTACTCTCCTTTTGAGAAACAGCCTTTAGCCTGCTACTGGGCCTTTGTAGAGACTGAATACCTAACCATGGGCCACCAAGTAACCATAAGACCTGAATTGCCTATCATGAGCTGGATGTTGTCTGACCCACCAAGCCATAAAGTTGGGTGTGTGCAGCAGCACTCCATCATAAAATGGAAATGTTATATATGAGAGAGGGCCAGAGCATGTCCTGAAGGCACAAGTAAGTTACATGAAGAAGTGGCCCAAATGCCCATGATCTCCACTCCTACCACATTACCTTCTCTTTCCCAAATCAGAGCTATGGCCTCTTGGAGAGTTCCTTACAGTGAATTGACTGAGGAAGATAAAACTCGGGCCAGATTTACAGATGGTTCTGCACGATATGCAGGTACCACCCGATAGTGGACATCTACAGCTCTAGAACCCCTTTCTGAAGTGTCCTTTAAGGACTATGGTGAGGGGAAATCCACCCAGTGGGCAGAACTTCGAGCACTGCACCTGGTTGTTCATTTTGCTTGGAAGGAGAACTGGCCAGAGGTGTGTTTGTATGCTGACTCATGGGCTGTTGGTAATGTTTTGGCTGGATGGTCAGGGACTTGGAAAGACTATAATTGGAAAATTGATGACAAAGAGATCTGGGGAAGAGATATGTGGATAGACCTTTCTGAGTGGGCTAAAAACATGAACATGTTTGCATCCCATGTGAATGTGCACCAGAGGGTGACTTCAGCAGAGGAACATTTCAATAATCAAGTGGATAAGATGATATATTCTGTGGATACCAGTCAGCCTCTTTCCCCAGCAACTCCTGTCATTGCCCAATGGGCTCATGAACAAAGTGGTCATGGTAGTAGGGATGGAGGTTATGCATGGGCTCAGCAACACGGACTTCCACTCACCAAAGCTGAATTGGCTGCAACCACTGCTGAATGCACAATCTGCCAGCAGCAGAGACCTACACTCAGCCACCAATATGGCACCATTCCCTGAGGTTACCAGCCAGCTACATGGTTTCAGGTTGACTACATTGGACCACTTCTTTCATGGAAGGGGCAGCAATTTGTTCTAACTGGGATAGGCACATACTGTGGATATGGGTTTGCTTTCCCTGCAAGCAATGTTTCTGCCAAAACTACCATACACGGGCTTACAGAATGCCTTATCCATCATCATGGTATTCCATGCAGCATTGCTTCTGATCGAGGAACACACTTCACAGCAAATGAAGTGCAGGAATGGGCACATGCTTACGGAATTCTCTCGTCTTACCATGTTTCCCACCATCTATAAGTAGCTGGATTGATAGAACAGTGGACTGGCTTTTTGAAAACTCAATTATGGTGCCACCTAGGTGACAATACTTTGAAGAGCTGGGGTAATATTCTCCAGGAAGCTGTATATGCTCTGAATCAGAGTCCACTCTATGATGCTGTTTCTCCCATAGCCAGGATCCATGGGTCCAGGAACCAAGAGGTGGACTGTTATGGTCAGGTTCATGCATCAACTTGGCCAAGTGATGGTACCTGTTTGTCTGGTTGGGCAAGTGCTGGCATGTCTGTTGATGTGAAGACATTCCATATCTTTAAATCATGATCATGTCTGCTGCATCCACAGCTGATTCTATTTGTAATCAGCCAAGGGTTCTGTCTTCTGCAATGAGTGACATTATATCAATGGAAGGCTTTTAAGTAGGATTCAGAAGAAGCAGCTCTCTTTTCTTCCTGCTTCTTCCAGTGAGCCTCTCCTGTAGATTTCACCCTGACTGACCATCAGAGTCAAACACTTCACAGCCTGCCATATGGCTTTTGGACTCGACATTCCCACAGTTAAGTGACACACTTCTATAAATTTTATATATGCAGATATTTCCTGCTGTTTCTGTTTTTCTAGAGAGCCCTAAGTAATACAACCATTATAGTTGGAGATTTCAATTCCCCATTCTCATCAATGGACAGAACATCTAGACAGAGGATAAATAAAGAAAGAGTTTGAATAGTACAATAAACAAACTAGACTTAACAGACATTTATAGAACATTACACCCTACAAGAGCAGGATACAACTTTTCCCAGGTGCTCACGGATCATTCTCATGGATAGACCATAAGCTGGGTCACAAAGCAAGTCTCTATAATTTGAAAAGAGTGAAATCATACAAAACACTTTCTCAGATCTTAAAGGAATGAAATTGGAAATCAATATCAGGCAGAGGGCCAGAAAATTCGCAAATATGTGGAGGCTCAAGAACACATTCTTAAACAACCACTGGGTCAAGGAAGAAATTACCAGAGAAGTTTGTAAATATCTTGAGGCAAAGGAAAATGAAAACAACAAACATATCAAAAATTATGGAATGCAGCAAAGGTAGTGCTAAGAGGGAAATATTGCCCTAAATGCTTATATCAAAAAGGAGAAAGAGCAAAAATTGAGGAATTAACTGTTCACTTGGAAGAACTAGAGAAGGAACAGAAAACTAACCCCAAAGTAATCAAAAGGAAAGAAATAATGAAGACTAAAGCAGAAATAAAATGAAATTGGGAGCATGAAAACAGTCGAGAAAATCAACAAAACCATAAGTTGGTTCTATGAGAAAATCAATAAGATTGATGGCCCCTTTCAAGGTTGACAAAAAGAAGAGAAAGGATGCAAATAAATAAAATCAAAAATGGAAGAGGAGACATAACTACTGACTACACAGAATAAAAGGAGCTAATGAGAGGATACTATGAACAACATTATGCTCATAAACTAGACAGCATAGATGAAATGGACAACTTCCTAGAAAAGCATGAACAACCAATATTGACTCGAGAAGAACTGGACAACCTCAACAAATGAATCACAAGTAAAGAAATTGAATCTGTCATAAAGAAGCTCCCCCCCAAAAAAAGTCCAGGACCAGATGGCTTCACCTATGAATTCTACCAAATATTCAAGAAACAATTAGTACCATCCTGCTCAAACTATTCAAAAATATTGAAGAGGAGGGAAGGCTACCTAACTCATACTATGAAGCTAGCATCACCCTCATACCACAGCCAGACAAAGATACTACAAGAAAAGAAAATTAAAGACCAATCTCTGTAATGACTATAGATGCAAAATTCCTCAACAAAATTCTTGCAAATCGAATCCAGAACCACATTAAAAGAATTATACACCATGACCAAGTAAGGTTCATCCCAGGTATGCAAGGATGGTTCAACAAAAGAAAATCAATTAATGTAATGTACCATATCAACAAATCAAGGTAGAAAAACCACATGATTATCTTGATTGATGCAGAAAAGGCATTTGACTAAATTCAACATTCTTTCCTGTTGAAAACACTGCACAGGAGAAGAATAGAAGGGGACTTCCTCAACACAATAAAGGGAATATATGAAAAACCCACAGCTAACATCATTCTCAATGGGGAAAAACTGAAAATTTTCCCCCTAAGGTCAGGAACAAGACAAGGATGGCCACTGACACCAATTGTTATTCAACATTGTGTTGGAAGTTTTAGCCAGAGCACTTAGATAAGAAAAAGAAATACAAGGCATCAAAATTGTAATGGAAGAAGTAAAACTCTCACTGTTTGCAGATGATATGATACTATACAACAAAACCCCCAAATAGTCCACAACAAAACTACTAGAGCTAATACATGAATACAGCAAAGTGGCAGGTTACAATTTCAATACTCAAAAGTCTGTAGTGTTTCTATACACTAGTAATAAGCAATCTGAAGGGGAAATCAAGAAAAAAATTCCATTTACAATTGCAAACAAAGGAATAAAACATTTAGGAATAAATTTAACTAAGAACACAAAAGACCTATACAAAGACAACTGCAAGATATTTCTAAAATAAATCACAGAAGGCCTAAACAAATGGAAGGGCATACTGCATTCATGGTTGGAAGACTAAATATAGTTAACATGTCAATTCTACCTGAATTGATTTATAGATTCAATGAAATACCCATTAAAATCCCAAAAACTTACACTGTAGAAACAGGAAAACCATTAACCAACATTATCTGGAAGGGCAGGGTGCCCCGGATAAGCTAGAAAAATCCTGAGAAAGAAAAATGAAGTCAGAGGTCTCAAACTACCTGGCTTGGGTGTATTATGAAGCTACAGTGGTCAAAACAACATGGTACTGTCATAAAGATAGATACACTGACCCATGGAATCAAGTAGATTGGTCAGATATAGACCCTCTCATCTATGGACAATTGTTTGATAAGGCAGTCAAGCCAACTCACCTTGGACAGAATAATCTCTTTAATAAATGATACTTAGAGAACTGGATATCCACATGCAAAATAATTAAAGAGGACCCATATCTCACACCCTGCACAAAATTAACTTAAAATGAGTCAAAAACCTAAACCTTAGAGCTAACACCATAAAACTTTTAAAAGAAAATATACAGAAGTATCTTATAAAACTTGTAATAAGAAGTGGTTTCTTATATCTTACACCCAAAGCATGAGCATTGAAGAAAGAAATCGATAAATGGGAACTCCTCAAAATTAAACACTTTTGTGCATCAATGAACTTTGTAAAGGAAGTAAAAAGACAGCCTACACAATACAGGAGACAATACTTGGAAATGACACAGATAAGGATCTAGTATCCAGAATATATAAAGAGATGTTCAACTCAACAACAAAAAGACAAGCAACCCAATTAAAAAATGGGCAAAAGTCATGAAAAAACACTTCTCAGAAGAGGAAATACTAATTGCTAAAAGGCACATGAAAAGATGCTCAAGTTACTTGACTATTAGGGAAATGCAAATCAAAACCACAATGAGATATCATGACACACCCAACAGAATGGCCATTATCAAAATAACAGAAAATGACAAGTGCTGGAGAGGATGTGGAGAAAGATGCACACTTATTCACTTTTGGTGAGAATGTAAAATGGTATAACCACTGTGGAAAGCAGTTTGGCAGTTCCTCAGGAAGCTCAGTATAGAATTCATATGGTCTGGCAATACCATTACTAGGTATCTACTCAGAGGACATGAGGGCAAGGACACAAATGGACATTTGCACACCAATGTTTATAGCAGTATTATTTACAATTGCCAAGAGATGGAAACAGCCCAAATGTCTATCAACAAAAGGGTGGCTAAAAAAGCTGTGGTGTATACCTATGATGGAATATTAAGCAGCTGTAAGACAGAACAAAGTCATGAAGCATGTAACATGGGTGGACCTTGAGGACATTATGCTCAGTGAGATTAGCCAGAAACAAAAGGACAAATACTGCATTCCCTCGGTGATATAAACTAACATTAATGAGTGAACTTGGGAAATTTCAGTTAAGAACAGAGGTCATTAGGAGATAGAAAATGGGTAGTCATTGGGTAACTGGGAGGTGAAGGGATACAGATTGTGCAACAGGGCCAATTGTAAAAATTCAGAAATGGACAGCACAATGCTACTTTATTGTAGCACAGTAATGTAAAAACACTGAATGATGCTGAATGTGAGAATGATAGAGGGAGGAGGGCTGGGGGCATATAGAAACCAGAAGGAAAGATAAACGATAAAGACTGACATGGTATAATCTAGGAATGCTCAGAGTGTACAATGACAGTGACTAAATGTACAAATTAAAAAATGTTTTTGCATGAGGAAAAACAAAGAAATGCCAATATTGCAGGGTGTTGAAAATAGATGGTCGTTCATTTTTTAAAACTTCAACTTTTGTGTGAGACTAAAGCAAAAAAAATGTGTATTTGTTACAAAATTTATATTTTGACTAGTGCATTTCCTAATATAACTTATATGGACAGTTTAATTGGACACCATAAGTACATGGAACCTTGAATAGGGCATGCGATTTTGTAGGTTTGTCCAGTGTCATGCCCTGATGAATCCCGGAGTGATTTGAACAGTGAGTAGAGAAGTATTTGCAAAGTCCCCTTGGGGGAAGAGGGATAAAAAGGGAAAATTCAACTTCCCCATTTGGAGAATTCCTGATATTCTTGCAAATAGTGGGGACAACCAAATCAATAGGCTGAGCCCTTAGGCTTAGGGTTTGTTCACACGAAACTTCACCCTGCAAAGGATAGGCTAAGCCTACTTAAAATTAAGCTCAAGTATCACCCCCAGAGAACCTCTTTTGTTGTTCGGATGTGGCCTATCTCTCTCTCAACTAACTCAAACTCACTAGAAAACTCCCTGCCCTCCCCCTCTCTACATGGAACATGACTCCCAGGGGTGTAAACCTCACTGGCAAAGTTGGGCAGAAAAACTAGAATAAGCTGAGGCTCAGCATCAAGGGATTGAGAAAATCTTTTTGACAGAAAAGGGGAAGAGAGAAATGAGACAAAATAAAATGTCAGTGGCTGAGAGATTTCAAACAAAGTTGCAAGGTTATCCTGGACGTTATTCTCATGCATTACATAGACTAAAAAGTTTAAGGTGTACTAGAGATGATAGAGGGAAATGCTTGAAACTGTAGAGCTGTGTTCCTATAGCCATGTTTCTTGAAGATGTATGTATATATATGTAGCTTTCACAATGTGACTGTGTGATTGTGAAAACCTTGTGTCCAATGATCCTTTTTAATCTATGGCATGGACAGATGAATGCAAATTATGGATTAGAAATAAATAAGTAATGGGGGAACAAATGGTAAAACGAACTGAATAGATTGAAATGCTAGTGGTTGATGAAAAAGAGTGGTAAGGGGTATAGAAAAAATAGGGGAAACAAAGGTTAAAATATATTGGGTAGATTGAAATACTAGTTGTCAATGTGAGGGAGGGGTAAGGGGCATGGTATGTATGAGTTTTTTCTTTTTTATTATTCTTTTTTTTTCTAGAGTGATGCAAATGTTCTGAAAACTGATCATGGTGATGAATATACTACTATGTAATGATATTGTGAGCCATTGATTGTACACAATGTATGGAATGTTTGCATGCTAAGAATGTTTGTGTTGTATGCTATCAATAAAAATATTTTAAAATAATAAAAAATCCAAATTGTAAAAGTATAATCATATTGTTGTGCATTCATCACCATAATCAATTTTAGAGTATATTCATTACTCAAAAAAATAAAATAAAAAAAGGACACAAACAAAATATTCCATATGCCTTATCCCCCCCTATTATTTATTTGTCTTTATTTTCTTACTTAAATGCCCATACACTGGATAAAGGGAGTGTTATTCACAAGGTTTTAACAATCACATGGTGTGGTAGTTAGATTCAGTTGTCAACTTGACCAGGTGAAGGTGCCTAGATCTATTGCTGTGGACATGAGCCAATGGTACATGAACCTCATCGGTTGCTGATTTACATTTGCAGTCAGCATGGAGGTGTGCCTGCTGCAATGAATGATGTTTGATTTAGTTGGCTGGTGCTTAAATAAGAGAGCTCAACATAGCACAGCCTAAGCAGCTCAGCATACTTCATCTCAGCATTCGCAGCTCAGCCCAGGCCTTTGGAGATGCAGAAAGGAAACACCCTGGGGAAAGTTGTTGGAACCCAGAGGCCTGGGGAGAAGGCCAGCAGAGGTTACCCTGTGCCTTCCCATGTAAGAAAGAACCTCAGTTGAAAGTTAGCTTCCTTTCCTCTGAGGAATTAATGAAATAAATCCCCTTTTATTAAAAGCCAATCCATCTCTGGTGTGTTGTATTCTGCCAGCTAGCAAATTACAACACATGGTCACACTGTAAAAGATATATAACTATACAATCAGTTTCAAAAATCAAAGCTTTGAGATTGCACTTCAAGAGTTTCAGGTATTTCCTTCTAGTTACTCATATACAATAGAAACTAAAAAGGAATATCTATACAGTGCATAACACTAACCTCCAGAGTGACCTCTTGGCACTATTTGAAATCTCTTAGCCATCGAAATTTTGTTCTGTTTCATTTCTTTTCCACCCTTATGTCAAGAAGACTTTCTGAATCTCACAATGCCAGAGTCAGGCTCATTGCATGGAGTGACATCCATGTTACCAGTGAAACTTACAACCATGGAAGTCATGTACCACACGGGACAAGATTAATGAGTTTCTTTGCAGAGTTGACTTAAAGAGACAGGCCACATCTGAGTAACAAAAGAGGTTCTCTGTGGTGGCCCTTAGGCATAATTATAAGTAGGCTTAGCTTCTCCTGTGCAGGAATAAGTTTCATAAAGGCAACCTTCAAGATTTGAAGGCTTGGCTTATTAAATTGGGCATCCCTAATGCTTGAGAGAATATCAGAAATTCCCCTAGTGGAGAAGTTTAATATTTTCACATTTCCCCCCAGTCTTCAAAGGAACTTTGTAAGTTCTTTTCATTTTTGCTCAAAATACTGTGGAATGTGTCATACTGAATAACAAGATTTCATTGTTATTCTAGGTTCCATGTAATTATGTTGTTTAACTGAACTGACCATACAGGTTAAATTAGTGTGCTATAGAAAATATAAATTTTGTACTAAGAAACAGCTCTTCCTTTGGTCTCACACAGAGGTTGAAGTTTTAAAATATAGTTCAATATCATCATTTACTCTGTATTCTGATTTCCCTTAGTTCTAACCAGGTCCATTTCATTCATATCTCTAATTATCTCTGATCTCTAAAAAAGATCAGATTTAGCAGTTGCTATATAGAGTAATGCTGATTTTCAGAGGTGCAGAACTCTAACTCTGTATCTCAGGTGTTACACAGATACCCAAAGTTCCAGGGGACTACTAAGTTATGCATAAAGAGCTCAGCATCCCAAAACTTAGAAATAACAGTAACAACTTAGGAATAGATGTGACTGCTGCAAGAGGTTACAATATAGTAACCTTTACAACAAGCTTTATTGGATATTTTGTACTCCTTAATCATTGACTCACCAATCTCTGTCAAAATTCTACCCCTGATAACCTATGCTCTCAGATTCAATTCTAACAATTTGCTTATTATATCTAGTCCATATCAGTGAAGCCTTACTATGTTTGCCCTTTTGTCCCTGGCTTATTTCACTCAACATAAAGTCCTAAGGTTCATTCAAATATTTGCATGCCTCACAACTTCATTTCTTCTTGCAGCTGCTCAATTCCATTGTAGGTATACACCACAGTTCACTGTATCATCAGTTGATATACACTTAGGTAATATCCATCCATTAAAAATCATGGATAATGCCACCATAACACCAGTGTACAAATGTTCATTCATGTCCTTGCTTTAAGTTCTTCCAAGTATATACCTAATAATGGGGTTGCAGGATCATTTTAGAACTCTACTCTAAGCCTCCTTTGGAACCACCACACTGTCCTCCCTACCAATATTGAATAGGTATCTCTCTATGTCCACTTTTTCTACAGCAATTGTATCTTTCTATTTATTTTTTGAAGTTTTAGTCATACACCATACAGTCCATCCTAAGGAAACAATCAATGGCTCTCGGTATGATCACATAATTATGAATTCATCACAGTAATCATTGCTGAGAACATTTACATTTCTTTTGCATATATAGAAGAGAAAAATAAAATATAGAATACAAATATAAAAAGGATAAACAGCAAGAATCCCATATCCCTCCATTATATACCCCTCTTATTGACATTTAGCATTGGTATATTGCCTTTTTAATAATTAATGGAAACATATTACAAAATTATTGTTAACTATAAATCTTAATTTGCATTGATTATATTTTTTCCATGCACTATCTCATTTTCAACACCTTGCTTTGGTGAAGTTCATTTGTTCTCCTTCATGTAGAACTTTCTTATATTTGTATATTTAATTACCATCACTGTCCAATCTAGGTTTTGACAAAGTTATACAGTCCCAGTTTTATCCTCTATCTTTACTTCTGGTGACCTTCACACCCCTAACCTTCCTCTTTCAACCATATGCACACTCAGCTTTGTTATTATACTGGTAATATTCTGCTACCATCAGATAATATGCTGCTATTCATTTTTGAATCTTTGCAATCAATCCTATTGAACATTCTGTACTCCTTCAGCATCAAATTTCCTATCTCTACTTTCTTTCTATCTCCTGATAACCGCTGTTCATAACTTTTTTGTTTTTTTAACCCTTTATACCTGTTATTGGCACTTAGCATTGGTGTGGTATTTTTGTTATAATTGATGAAAGAATATTAAAATATTACTGTTAACTATAGTCCATAGTTTGCCCTGTTCTCAACTTTAACTCTCAGAGTTTGCTCATTATAGTTGGTTTGTATTAGTGAGACAATACAGCATTTCTCTTCTTTTTCTGGCTAATTTCACTCAACATAATGTCCTCAAGGTTCTTCCATTTTGTTACATGCCTCATGACTTATTCTGTCTTATAGTTGTGTAACATTCCATTGTATGTATATACCAGCTTATTCACTCATCTGTTTATTCACTCAAACATTTGTGTTTTGTTTATCTCATGGCAATCATGAATAATTCTGCTATAAACATTTTCATTCGTGTACTGCTTTCAGTTCTTCTGAATAAATACCTAATCATAGGATTGCTGGATCATATGGCATTTTTATATTTAGCTGGTGAAGAATTGCCAAAATGCCTTTCAGAGAGGTTGCAGCATTCTGCATTCCCACCAGCAGTGAATAAGTGTACTTCTTACTTCACATCCTCTCCAGCACTTGAAGTTTTCTCCTTTTTTTATAATGGCCATTCTAATAGGTGTGAGATGAAATCTCATTGTGGTTTTGATATGCATTTTCTTAATAGCTACTGAAGTTGATAATATTTTCATGTTTTTAGTGATTTGTATATCCTCTTTGGAAAAGTGTCTGTCCTTGTCTTTTGCCCATTTCTAATTTTTTTTTGTCTTTTTGTTGTTAAGATGTATGATCACTGTGCATTCTGGATATTAAACCCTTAAAGGCTGATATGTGGTTTTGAAATATTTTCTCCCATCACATAGGCTGCCTTTTTACTTACCTTAAAAAACTCTTGGATGCACAAAAGTATTCAGTTTTAAGGTGGTCTCTTTTATCTATCTCTTCTTTCATTGACTGCACTTTGGGTATAAGTTCTAGGAAACCATCTCCAACCACAAGATCTTTAAGCTAATTCCCTACATTTTTTCTGAAAGTTTTATGTTCTTAGCTCTAATGTTTAGGCCTTTGATCTATTTTGAGTTAATTTTTTGTATAAGGTGTGAATAGGAGTTCTCTTTCATTCGTTGAAAAGGCTGCTCTGTTCCAGTTGAGTCTGTTTGACTGACTTATCAAAGATTAATTTCCCATGAATGAAAGGGTCTATTTCTTTCTTTTTTTCAAAGAAAGAGAGTTTATAACTATGTGTGTATTAGGAGAGCAGGTGGCCTAGAAGCCTAAAATCTGTATCCCGGGTTTAAGTGCTTCAAGGTTTTTAAGGATTTTAGCACGGGGAGATGAGGTCATTTTGAATACCAATTGCAAATCAGAAAAGGAAACATTGTTATCATTATCATTTCAATGGGATAAATTTAGTTGAAAGGAGGGGAGGCACAGCTATCACTTCAGTGCTAAAGGTGTAAACCAAAAGAAAGGAAGACAAGTTACCTTTCAATAGCAGAATCCAGCTGCATGATTTATAAATGTTTAGGGCTGAGGCTAGATAATGACTGACTTCATTAGGATTACAGCCTTTGGTCTGCTGTAAAATGACCAGATAAAGGGCATAATAGCTCTTACAGTCACAAAGGCACAAGATAAGGGTTTTTACAATCATTTCAGAAATCAGGGCAGCTTAGTTATAATTTAGAGCTTTCAGGTATTCCCCTTTGTCTACTCAAGTATCTCAGAAAGCAAAAAAGAATACCTATATAATGATTCAGTAATCAAAATCATCCTTTAAATCCTGATATCTCAGTTATAATTCCTCCCTCTCATTTACTAATTATCACTCAATCTTGAAGGATATCTGGGTGATGACTTTTCTCACTGCTTCAAGGCTGAAAAAGGGCATTGCTATGAAGGGGCAAAGGAAAGAACCAATGAAATCAGTTGTTATTCTTGGAAAGTCCAGTATCTCTGGGTTTCAGAGCTTCTCTGGCATTAGAACAATCTGGAGGTTTCAAGTCTCTGATAAATAAGCTTAATAAGCAAAATTTTATGGAGCACAAGATATCTTTCAGGGTTTCCAGGCACACTGTTGGTTGGGGTTCACTGTATCACAGAAGTTTGCAATATCTTGCTGAAACTTGTATAAGAGTAAGTGCCAGAATGACCTCACAACTCAATTTGAAATCTCTTGGCCATTGAAACTATTTATTCCCCCTTTTTGGTTAGTTCATCCACAATGCCAGGGTCAGACTCATTCTTGAAACTTATGTTTCACAGTGCCAGGGCTTGTTATGTCTAATCATGCCAGGGCCAGTTATGTCCCACAATGTCAATGCCAAGCTTACACCCCTGGAAAATATGTCCCACATTGGGGTGAGGCTCAGAGAAAGACCACCTTTGAGCAACAGCAGAGATTTTCTGGAGATTGCTCTTAGGCACTAATACTAAGTAACTTCAGTTGACTATTACAGAGTAATAGTAGGCCTTGATTTATTAAATTGGGAGCCTCTCTTGCTTAAGAAAAAATGTCAGGAATTCCCCAGGTGGAGAAGCTTAATAATTTTCTTTCCCAGTCCCTGAAGAGATTTTGTAAACACTTTTTCATTTTCTGCCCAAAATACTCTGAAATGCATCATTGCATAATATTAGCTTGTGCAGAACATTAAGATTTTGCTCCTTATTCCACATTCCATATAAAATAAAACTGAATTATGTTGTTTAGCTGACTAGACATTAAATTACATAGTGCAAATTTTTGACAAAATAAACATTTTTCTTTTATCTCATACAAAAGTTAAAACTTTAAAATACAGAGAATATTGTTCTTTACCTTGCATATTTATTTACCTTAGATTTAACCAGATCAGTTTCATCACAATTTAATTGGAGTTTGATCTCTTTCATGTTTTTTTTTAATCATTGCTGTGTGGACCCATGCTAAGTTTCAGAGGTGGAGAACCAAATCTTAATTTCAGGTGTCACACAGACACTTAAAGTTCCAGGGAACTACTGGGCTATACAAAGAGTAAAGCACCTCAGAATTTAATGATAACAGTTAATGCTTACAATCTGAGCTTTAATTTTTATAAGCATTTTTAAATGAATTTTCTTTCAGAAATAAAAACATTAAACAATTGTTTTATATTAAAAAACCATAGAAAAGGATTTGTTCTGTTTCACTTTTACACATTTACTAGGGGTATGTTTTTTAACAGATAAATATAATATATATATTTGTCCAACCTTTATTTTAAAGTTTTTCCTTGTTATAGATGGAGCTCTGACTTATATTTGAGCACATCTACTTTTAAAGAAGTATTACAGCAAAAAAGTGTCACTTACAATTTGGCTGTTTCTATGATATGCCTTTTAAGAATAGCTAAAACCATGACTAACAATACTGTACCATTGTTAAATATCATACAGATTAGTATCAGGATATAACAGGGACAATGAGAACATTGTCAAATTCTTAGGAATTTATACAATCTCTGAACATATGAATATTTTACTTATATAAATTTAACCAGCAATAGGATAGAAAATCCCTTTTAACCACTGCAATGCTTCCAAAACTATTTTAGTACCTTAAATATACAAAGTGAAAGAACAAATTATTTCTAACAGTTTTTCCCTTAAGAATGAGAACACTTGTCACCTGAAATAAAGGATAATGTCAACAGAAACATTAACAAGAATATTATTCTAATGTCCATGTTATTTTAACAAGGAGAAAACTAAACTTTAGTTATGCATGAATACTCAGCTTAACACACAAGCTTTCATTTTTAAATATGATACAGAAAGCTTTTGAACCTGCATACTTCCTTCCAATAGCAGCATTCAGGAAGGGGGAAAGGGACAGAGATACTACAAAATAATAGAAGAAGGAAGAAATTTGTGCTTGGGTTTGGAACACATCCAGGCATCTTTATACTTTATACTCAGAACACAAAAGTAATTACTTTATAATATACCTAAAACCTCTCAGTCCAATTCAGCAGTACCTTCAGAGGTCAGAAAAGCCCCAATTTTGAAATATAATCAGCTTTTTTATATTTAATGGGTTTATATCCAGAGAAAAACATTTTTTTCTCAGCATTATTTCCAAATGCTAAATAATACCAGGAACACTTTAGTTTACAAAATTAAGTTATGGTTTCTAAAAACTAGTTCAGAATTCTATTTATTTAAATGTACCCTCTTATTTAGAGGTCTTACATATGTCATCTCTTCTATGAAGACCTCTTTGGTCATTCTTTATCTGCTTTTTAAATTCATCCAGCATTTTTATTCCTTCATTACCACTGTCTTATACTATGCCTTAGTACATGTATATTCTAACTAGAATATAATCTCTTTGAAGCTAAGACTTATGTCTCTTTTATTCATGACAGACTGACATTAACAAAGCCACTGCAAATTCAAATTCTTACATATACTTTGGTAACAAATGGCCAAGTAACAAAAAGTCAGATTCCTTGAAATCCAGATAATCAATGTTGTAAAAAATCTATTTATATTTCTTACTAAACTTAACCAATTTCTTAAATAAGGTATATTTTGAAGCATCAGCATATTCTTAATTGCACTTTATGTAAATATTATTATCAGGTACGTTGCTCAGTTTATGTAACTTAACCTATTTAGTTATGCTACTTTAAGAGAACTTTTGAGGATGTATGTCATGATTAGGGACAGGTGTCAACTTGGCCAAGTTGTGGTACCTGTTCATCTGATTGGGCAAGTGCTGGCCTGTCTGTTGCAATGAGGACATTTCATAGGATTAGGTCATGATCACGTCAGCTACATCCACAGCTGATTCCATTTGTAATCAGCCAAAGGGGAGTGTCTTCTGCAATTAGTGATGCTAAATCCAATCATGGGAAGCCTTTTAAGGAGGACTCAGAGGAGACAGGTTGCATTCCTGCTTTGGCTGGTGAGCCTCTCCTGTGGAGTTCATCCAGGCCATCCATTGGAGTCGTCGGCTTCGCAGCCTGCCCTGTGGATTTTGGACTCTGCATTCCTACGGTCACGTGAGACACTTTCATAAATTTTATATTTGCAAGTGTTCCCTGTTGATTCTGTTTCTCTAGAGAACCCTAACTAATACATCTTGGTACTGGGAGTGGTTCTTAAGGAACAGAATCTTAAAAATGGGTTTTTATGAATGGTTTTCTACTCTGACTGGGCTCAGAGACACTAAGGACTCCGATTCCCGTAATCAGAATGACACTCCCAATTCATGGACTGAGTTGGCAAAGGAGATAGTCAAAATATCATCATTCGATTCTCCTAATGCTTCGCTTGTACGAAGCCAGACTCTGGGGGATAATGTTTTTGACACCTTTACAGAGTTTTGTAGAAATAAGAGTTATAGAGATGTTGGTTGGTTGTTGTTAGATACACTGTCTACATTAAAGGGTGAAAGGGATGGGCTTAAGGCTTCAAACAAGAAGCTTAAGTGCCGTCTGAAAGATGTAGAGGTTTCTATGAGTATCCTGAAGGAAAATCTTATTTCTTGTAGCCGTAGACTTGAGATCTCTGAAAATCAGACTCAGAATCTTATTGTTAGAGTAGCAACTTTACAACGTAAACTGAAATCTCAGTCTTGCATGGTGTCTGCCGTTAAAGTGAGGGCACTGATTGGAAAGGAGTGGGAACCTGAAAAATGGGATGGTGACATATGGATTGATAATGATGTTGGGGGTGAGGTTGAAACCCTAGACCATGCTGAGCCTTCTTTAGATAACCCTGTAATAGTCTGCCCTGAGGACATAGCCGCCCCACCTCCAGCCTGCCTTGAGGAATTGGCCACCCAACCTCCTCCTGAAGGGATTAGCCCTAGAGTTATTAATCCTGTTTCACCAGATGAAACTGCAAATGAAAGCCCTGAAGCAAATGGCTTGGAAGATATTTCTAATTCTTTTCATGACCCACCCCCACCACCCCTCATTTCTTCTAGACCTATAACTAGACTCAAGTCCCAACAGGCCCCTAAAGGTGAGGTACAAAGTATCACACATGAGGAGGTACGTTATACTCCAAAAGAACTGTGTGAGTTTTCCAATTTATATAGACAGAAATCAGGGGAATATGTGTGGCAATGGATTTTAAGAGTGTGGGATAATGGTGGGAGGAATATAAGGCTGGATCAGGCTGAATTTATTGATATGGGCCCACTAAGCAGAGATTCTGCATTCAATGTTATAGCTAGAGCAGTTAGAAAAGGTGTTAACAGCTTGTTTTGGTGGTTGGTTGAAACATGGATCAAAAGGTGGCCAACATTACCTGAGGTTGAAATGCCAGAACTGCCCTGGTATAATGTAGATGAGGGGATCCAGAGGCTTAGAGAGATTGGGATGTTAGAGTGGATTTATCATGCAAAGCCTGCTCTTACACCCCAGGAATGTCCAGAGGATGCACCTTTTACCAGAACAGTGAGAAATAAGTTTGTGAGACTAGCACCATCATCCCTCAAGAGCTCTGTGGTTGCACTTCTCTGTAGGTCAGATATTACTGTAGGAACTGCTGTCACTGAGCTGGAATCCTTAAACACAATGGGGATGACAGGATCCCCAGTTGGCAGAAGCCAGGTGGCAGCACTTAATCACCAAAGACAGGGTAGACGTGGGTATTATAATAGACAACAAACTCAAAGGAGGCATCAAAATTATATGACATGCAGAGATTTGTGGCATTGGCTAGTAAATCATGGGGTGCCTAGAAATACAATAGAAGGGCAGTCTACTAAATTCTTGTTGGAGCTGTATAAACAAAAGAGTTCTAGGTCAAGGGAACAGAAGTCTAACCTGAATTACAAAAACACAGAGTCACGGCCCCTTAACCAATTTCCAGACTTGAAACAGTTTACAGACCCTGAGCCCCTTGAATGAAGGGGAGGCCAGGTCCCTATGGGGGAGAAACCTGTTACACTGCCACAAATTTATACTGTTAACATTCCTCTAAGTCTTCCCCAAGGAGACCGATGGCATTTTACCAGGGTAACTGTGCATTGGGGAAAAGGAAATGATCAGATATTTCGGGGATTATTAGACACTGGTTCAGAAGTGACATTAATTCCAGGGGACCCAAAACGTCACTCTGGACCACCAGTCAGAGTGGGGGCTTATGGAGGCCAGGTGATCAATGGAGTTTTAGCTCAGGTCCATCTCACAGTGGGTCCAGTGGGCCCCCGGACCCATCCTGTAGTTATTTCCCCAGTTCCAGAATGTATAATTGGCATAGACATACTGAGCAACTGGCAGAATCCCCACGTTGGTTCTCTAACTCGTGCAGTGAGGGCTATTATGGTGGGAAAGGCCAAGTGGAAGCCACTAGAACTGCCCCTACCAAGCAAAATAGTAAATCAAAAGCAATACCGTATTCCTGGAGGGATTGCAGAGATTACTGCCACTCTTAAGGACTGAAAGATGCAGGGGTGGTGATTCTCACCACATCCGCTTTCAACTCTCCTATTTGGCCTGTGCAGAAAACAGATGGGTCTTGGAGAATGACAGTGGATTATTGTAAACTCAACCAGGTGGTAACTCCAATTGCAGCTGCTGTTCCAGATGTAGTATCATTGCTTGAGCAAATCAATACATCCCCTGGTACCTGGTATGCAGCTATTGATCTGGCAAATGCTTTTTTCTCAATAGCTATTAGTAAGGACCACCAGAAGCAGTTTGCTTTCAGCTGGCAAGGTCAGCAATATACTTTCACTGTCCTACCTCAGGGGTATATCAACTCTCCAGCCCTATGTCACAATCTTGTTCGCAGAGACCTTGATCGTTTCTCCCTCCCCCAAGACATCACACTGGTCCATTATATTGATGATATCATGTTGATTGGACCTAGTGAGCAAGAAGTAGCAACTACTCTAGATTTACTGGTAAGACATTTGCGTGTCAGAGGGTGGGAGATAAATCCAACAAAAATACAGGGGCCTTCCACCTCAGTAAAATTTTTAGGTGTCCAGTGGTGTGGGGCATGTCGAGATATCCCTTCTAAGGTGAAGGATAAATTGCTGCATCTGGCCCCTCCCACATCCAAAAAAGAGGCACAACGCCTAGTTGGCCTTTTTGGATTTTGGTGACAACATATTCCTCATTTGGGTGTGCTACTCCGGCCCATTTATCGAGTGACCAGAAAAGCTGCTAATTTTGAGTGGGGACCTGAACAAGAGGAGGCTCTGCGACAGGTCCAGGCTGCTGTGCAAGCTTCTCTGCCACTTGGGCCATATGATCCAGCAGATCCAATGGTGCTGGAAGTGTCAGTGGCAAATAGAGATGCTGTCTGGAGCCTTTGGCAGGCCCCTATAGGAGAATCACAACGCAGACCCTTAGGATTTTGGAGCAAAGCCTTACCATCTGCTGCAGATAACTACTCTCCTTTTGAGAAACAGCTTTTGGTCTGCTACTGGGCCTTAGTAGAGACTGAACGCTTAACCATGGGCCACCAAGTTACCATGAGACCTGAGTTGCCTATCATGAGTTGGGTGTTGTCTGACCCACCAAGCCATAAAGTTGGGCGTGCACAGCAGCACTTTATTGTAAAGTGGAAATGGTATATACGAGATAGAGCCAGAGCAGGTCCTGAAGGCACAAGTAAGTTACATGAAGAAGTGGCACAAATGCCCATGGTTTCCACTCCTGCTGCCACATTAACTTCTCTTTCCCAGACCAGAGCTATGGCCTCTTGAGGAGTTCCTTACAGTGAATTGACTGAGGAAGAGAAAACTCGGGCCTGGTTTACAGATGGTTCAGCACGATATGCAGGTACCACCTGAAAGTGGACAGCTGCAGCATTACAACCCCTTTCTGGGGTGTCCTTGAAGGACAGTGGTGAGGGGAAATCCTCCCAGTGGGCAGAACTTCGAGCAGTGCACCTGGTTGTTCATTTTGCTTGGAAGGAAAACTGGCCAGAGGTGTGTTTGTATACTGACTCATGGGCTGTTGCTAATGATTTGGCTGGATGGTCAGGGACTTGGAAAGACCATAATTGGAAAATTGGTGACAAAGAGGTCTGGGGAAGAAGTATGTGGATAGACCTTTCTGAGTGGACTAAAAACATGAAGATATTTGTGTCCCATGTGAATGCACACCAGAGGGTGACTTCAGCAGAGGAAGATTTTAATAATCAAGTGGATAAGATGACCCGTTCTATGGATACCAGTCAGCCTCTTTCCCCAGCAACTCCTGTTATTGCCCAATGGGCTCATGAACAAAGTGGTCATGGTGGTAGGGATGGAGGTTATGCATGGGCTCAGCAACATGGGCTTCCACTCACCAAGGCTGACCTGGCTACAGCCACTGCTGAGTGCCCAATCTGCCAGCAGCAGAGACCAACACTCAGCCCCCGATATGGCACCATTCCCCGAGGTGACCAGCCAGCTACATGGTGGCAGGTTGATTACATTGGACCACTCCCTTCATGGAAGGGGCAGTGATTTGTTCTAACTGGAATAGACACATACTCTGGATATGGGTTTGTTTTCCCTGCACGCAATGCTTCTGCCAAAACTACTATCTGTGGGCTTACAGAATGCCTTATCCATCGTCATGGTATTCCACATAGCATTGCTTCGGATCAAGGAACACACTTCACAGCAAATAAAGTGCGGGAATGGGCACATGCTCATGGAATTCTCCGGTCTTACCATGTTCCCCATCATCCAGAAGCAGCTGAATTGATAGAACGGTGGAATGGCTTTTTGAAAACTCAATTACGGTGCCAACTAGGTGGCAAAAACTTGAAAGGCTGGGGTAATGTTCTCCAGAAAGCTGTGTATGCTCTGAATCAGCGTCCGCTGTATGGTGCTGTTTCTCCCATAGCCAGGATCCATGGGTCCAGGAACCAAGGGGTGGAAATGGGTGTGGTGCCACTCACTATTACTCCTAGTGATCCACTAGGAAAATTTTTGCTTCCTGTCCCTGCTACCCTGAGTTCTGCTGGTCTACAGGTTTTAGTTCCAAAACAGGGTGTGCTTTCTCCAGGAGAAACAACAGTGATACCACTGAACTGGAAGTTAAGATTGCCACCTGGCCACTTTGGACTACTTATGACTCTGGATCAACACACCAAGAAGGGGATTACATTATTGTCTGAGGTAATTGACCCTGACTATCAGAAGGAAGTAGGACTACAACTACATAATGGAGGTAAAGAAGAGTTTTCTTGGAATATAGGAGATCCCCTGGGGCGTCTATTAGTACTGCCATGCCCTGTGATTAAAATCAATGGAAAACTGCAACAACACAATCCAGGCAGGACCACTAATGGCTCTGAGACTTCAGGAATGAAGGTTTGGGTCACTCCACCAGGCAAAGAACCACGGCCAGCTGAAGTGCTTGGTGAGGGGAAAGGGAACATGGAATGGGTAGTGGAAGAAGGTAGTGATAAATATGAACTTCGACCACGTGATCAGTTACAGAAACGAGGACTGTAATGCTGTTTTGTTTGTGTTATACTATTTAAGTTGTAAGATATCAAGTTTAAGAATGAATGTTGCCCAAGGATTTGCACCCTATTCTGGAGAGATTTAATGTGTTTCCAGTTATATGCTGGACAGTTGAGTATTGTCAGGTAAAAGAAAAAATGTGTGCTTATTTGTTTTCATTTGGAAATTAAGTATGGTCTAAGGTGATATACATATATATATACATATATATATATATATATATATATATATATATATATATATATATATATATATATATGCCAAGTTGACAAAGGGTGGACTGTCATGGTTAGGGACAGGTGTCAACTTGGCCAAGTTGTGGTACCTGTTCATCTGATTGGGCAAGTGCTGGCCTGTCTGTTGCAATGAGGACATTTCATAGGATTAGGTCATGATCACGTCAGCTACATCCACAGCTGATTCCATTTGTAATCAGCCAAAAGGGAGTGTCTTCTGCAATTAGTGATGCTAAATCCAATCATGGGAAGCCTTTTAAGGAGGACTCAGAGGAGACAGGTTGCATTCCTGCTTTGGCTGGTGAGCCTCTCCTGTGAAGTTCATCCAGGCCATCCATTGGAGTCGTCGGCTTCACAGCCTGCCCTGTGGATTTTGGACTCTGCATTCCTACGGTCACGTGAGACACTTTCATAAATTTTATATTTGCAAGTGTTCCCTGTTGATTCTGTTTCTCTAGAGAACCCTAACTAATACAATGTATTTATAATACTAGCTGTTTTTTAGTTAATGTAGATTTAGGGAGAACTCAAGGAAGCAGAATAAAATCACATTTGTTCAATTCAAAATTTATCATAAAATTCTTTTTATCTGAGGTTAAAAAAGCTCTTCGTTTTAATAATATCTTAAAATAAAAACAATTTTTAAAGTACATTGATTATCAAGTTCTGGAAAATAAGCTGCAATTGTTTAATTTGTCCCAAGTCCAAATTCAGGAAAAACTTATCCATATCTCTCAAAGATCTTTCATTTTACTTACTGAAATTTGATAATTAGATTTATTCAGTTATTCCTATTCCAAGGCTACTTATATTTTAATAATAATTTGATTACTAGCTACCACTGCAAAAATAATATTAACAAACATAGCCTATTCTATAGCATTTTTGTGCTTACCATTTCTAATCTCCAGGCCCAGTAAAAAAAAGAATTCTTAACCACATCTCCCCAAATCTTTCTGTGCCTAACTCTCCCCCATAACTGCTTTAGGTAGTTGGGCCTTAGGGAAGGGATAGGTTGCACAGACAGAAAGATAATCAGGCTTACTGGTTTTGAACGTTTTAAGTGAGGGCATGGAATTTTGAGTTCTTAAAACTCTTCTTTTAACTATTTCCAATTATAAAATTTATTTTACTAAAAACTGTGACCAGGACCATTGGAAAAGGTCTTTGCTTCTTTCAGAAGCAGCCATTTGGCAGTTTTCTGCTGCCTTAAGGAAATTCCAGGGATGGTTTCTTTCTACTGACCTGGTTTGTTTGCAGTAATTACAAAACTAAGATTTTGAATCTTGCCATTCAGAGAGGTTTTTTCTCTTCTTACTCTTTTACTGAAGAAGTATCAATTTATATATTTATATCAGGTGTCTAATTATTTCTAAGCAGTTCAAATAGAGCTCTAAGAATTTTCTTATTAATTTGATATTATCATCTGGAGATATGAGAATGTACATTTAAAATGCATACAGACACGAATAGAAAATTAATTACTCAAAAAAACAGAAGCACAGAAATACTTTTAAAAGAGACACATAAAGGATTGAATATATTATCTCATCCCGTTTCTACCTTTTTACAGAGTAATTCTGTGATATCTTTAACTTTAATTATAATGGATGTATTTACATTTTAAATCATATTAAGGCAAGATTATGTTAAAGAAATAAAACCTTTTTATGGACTCATAAACAAAATCTTTTTAATTTTGGATACAGGCCAAATCTTCCTTTTTAAAAGAATTTCCATAATCCATAATCAGTTAGGAACATTTGACCAAGACAAATGCAAGAACACACTAGCTAACAAACAGGCATTAAACACTTAACACACCAATTAACATTAAACAAACATCAACTCTTACTATGCCCAGATAAAATACTGGCTAGCATTTGAACAGGCTTAATTAATTTCATTAATTAATTGTTGGATTACTCATGTTTTAGGTGTATAGTCAACAGACAAATTTAGGTCAGAGCCTCAAACTCTGTACAGAACACACACTGAATACATTAACAATTAAACAGATATAAAACACTTATCACTCCAATACCTAGGTAATAAAACAGATAACACTTAAATAGGCCTACTTAATTTCATTGAACAACAGTTAATTGTTGAATCAGAAGGTATAGAGGTCAGAGCAAAAGGAATCCTTTTGGAGGTGTGACATTGACCTAGGTCAAGGGGACTCAAACCTCATGTTTATACCCTGATCCACTTTTTCCCTGATGACCCACTCACCTAGTCAGATGTCTGGACCTGGAACTTGAAATGGTTTCTCTCTTTGAAACTTTCTTAAGGTACCAAAAGTCTCTGGAGTACCAGCAGAACAGAGAAACTCTGGGTACCGATCCTCTAGACTAAATTCAGTTCAATGGGTGAAAAAGACTTGGTTACTTGACTTACCTGTTCTGCTGGGGCTCCAGAGATTCAGGCATTTGTCCCTTCATGGTCACCAATTGTTGTTGAACAAAGGTCATGGATTCTTTTGCTTGATGCACTCAATAACTGATTCGTGAGACACTGGGATTTCAAAGACAGAAAGAGTTTATTACTGCACACATGGTAGGCGAGCAAATGGCCTTGCAGCCCAAAATTTGTCTCCAAAAGGATCTATTTCTGAACACTCATAAATAGATCCCCTAATTTATTGATGATAGACTCATGACTGATTCCATATCTTTGCATGTGATTAGATTATTGAGGTCTGTGCTGGTGTGAAACCATAATGTACCTCAGAAAATCTATGTTCTTTTTGGGAAAGACCTTTTGATTAGGTTGTTTCCATGAAGATGTGACCCTGTGCATTCAGTGTGAGTATTAATCCATTTACTGTAGTCCTTTAAGAGGGAGACATTTAGGAGAAAGCACAGATGTTTGTAGAGTTGACACAGAGAGCAGAGAGATGAAACCAAGTGAAGGACACTGTACTGGTTTGAAAGAATGTATGTCCCCTAGAAAATCCATGTTTTAATCAAAATCCCATCTCATAAAGGTAGAATAATCCTTATTCAATACTGTATGTTTGAAACTGTACTCAGATCATCTCTCTGGAAATGTGATTTAATCAAGAGTGGTGGTTAAACTGGATTAAGTTACAACATGCCATTTAGGTGGGTCTTGATAAGTTTCTGGAGTCCTATAAAAGAGGAACTATTTTGGAGAATAAAGGAGATTCAGAGAGAGCAGAGAATGCTGCAGCACCATGAAGCAGAGAGTCCATCAGCCAGTGCTTTGGAGATGAAGAAGGAAAATGCCTCCTGGAGAGCTTCATGAAACAGGAAGCCAGGAGAGAACGCTAGCACATGATACCGTGCTTGCCATGTGCCCTTCCATCTGAGAGAGAAACTGTGACTTTGTTCACTATGTGCCTTCTCACTTGAGAGAGAAACCCTGAACTTCATTGGCCTTCAAAGGTTTCTTTTCCTGGGAGCCTTAGATTGGACATTTCTATAGACTTGCTTTAACTGGGACATTTTCTCAGCCTTAGAAGTGTATACTAGCAACTTATTAAATCCCCCTTTTAAAAAGTCATTCCATTTCTGGTATATTGCATTCTGGCAACTAGCAAACTAGAACAGACACTTAGAAAAATAAAATGCCCTAGCAAAAGCCAGAAGCACTCACAGGAGCTGAGAGAGCCAATTTGGAAACCAACACAGGAGATAAGGGCCAGTAGACATCACCATGTGCCTTCCTATGTGACAGAGAAACCCCAGATGTGATCAACCTTTCTTGAGTGAGTGTGTACTCTTGTTGATGCCTTAATTTTGATAGTTTCATGGTCTCAGAACTGTAAATTTGTAACCTAATAAACCCCTTCTGTAAAAACCAATCAATTTCTAGTATAGCATTCTGGCAACATTAGTAAACCTCAACAAGGTCTTCTACTTTTCCCAAATTAATATTGATTGTTCAGCTTTTTTGGGAAGATGTTCATTTCAATGAACTGGTCTAACTTGTTATCATATAGTTTCTCAGCATATACTCTCATTAGCTCCTTTATTTCTGTAGGGTCAGTAGTTGTGTCACCCCTCCCATTTCTGATTTCATTTACTTATATCCTCTTTTATTGTCAACCTAATTAACAGTGTGTTCTAATTTGCAAGGTGCCAGAATGCAATATATCATAAACAGAATGGCTTTTAAAAGGGAAAATTTATTGAGTTGCAAGTTTACAGTTCTAAGGCCATGAAAATGTCCAAATTAAAGCAAAGTTTAAATTAAGGCACCAACAAATGGTTACTTCCATTCAAGAAAGGGCCATGAAGTTCAGGATTTCTCTCTCAACTGGAAAGGCATGTGGTAAACGTGGTGATGTCTGTTACGCTTTCTCTCCAGGCATCTTGTATCATGAAGCTCCTCCAGGAACCTAGTCCTTCTTCATCTCCAAAGTCTCTGGCTGCATGGGATCTCATAGTTCTCATGGCACTGAAGCATTTCCCAAATGTTTTCTCTTTAAAGATTCCAGCAAACTAACCAAGACCCACCTGGAATGAGTGGAGCCACATCTCCCTCTAATCAAAGATTAATACCTACAATTGGGTGTGTCACATTTCTATGGAGATAATTTAATCAAGTTTCCAACCTACAGTACTTGATAGGGATTAAAAGAAATGGCTGCCTACTCAAGATGGTTTTTCTAGGGTACATAATTCTTCAAACTGGCAAAGGGCCTATCAATTGTATTGATTTTATCAAAGAATCAATTTTGGGTTTTGTTGATTCTATTGCTTTCGTGTCCTCAATTTCATGTAGTTCTGCTCTAATGTTTGTTATTTATTTCTTTCTATTTGTTTGAAGTAAGTTTGTTGCTCATTTTTTTGTTCCTCCAGGTGAGCAGTTAATTCCTTGACTTTTACTTTTTCTTCTTTTTCTTTAATTTAAGGCAATACATTTCCTCCCAGCACTTCCTTTCCTGCATCCCATAGGTTTTGGTATTTCGTGTTCTCATTTTTATTTGATTCTAGATATTTACCAATTTCTCTTGTAATTTCTTCCTTGACCCATTTGTGTAAAAGTATACTGTTTAGCCTCTATATATTTATGAATTTTCCAATCTTCCACTTGTTATTGATTTCCATGATTTGAGGAACTTTTTTGTATTATTTAAATCTTTTTAAGTGTATTGGGACTTGCTTTTTGACCCAAAATGTGGTCTACCCTGCAGAATGATCCATGAGCCCTTGAATAAAATGGGTATAGTGCTGTTGTGTGTGCAATGTTCTGTAAATATCTGTCAATCCCAGTTCGTTTATCACACTATTCAAAATCTCCTTATTGAACCTCTGTCTAGATGTTCTATCTATTGATGAGAGCCATGAATTAACATCTCCAACTATTACTGTAGAGCAGTCTACTTCTCCCTTCGGTGTTATCAATGTGTGCCTGATGTATTGTGGGCAGTCTGGCTCAGTGTGTAAATATTTATGATTGTTATGTCTTCTTGATGAATTGCCCTTTATTAAAACATAGTGTCCTTCTGTCTTATAATTGTTTTACATTTGGAGACTTATTTGTCTGATATTAGTGTAGCTTCCCTGGAATTTTCTGGTTGTTGTTTGCATGAAATATCTTTTTCTAATTTTCACCTAAATTACAATTTAGGAAAGGAAGTGCTGGGAGGAAATTTATTGCCTTAAATTAAAGAAAAAGAAGAAAGAGTAAAAGTCAAGGAATTAACTGCTCACCTGGAGGAACAAGAAAATGAGCAACAAACTTACTCCAAATAGAAGGAAATAAATAACAGACATTAGAGCAGAATTTCACTAAAAAAAAGAAAAGATTTATTTTTGTCCTTGGAGCTAAAGTGAGTTTCTTGTAGACAGCATAAAATGGGTGCTGTCATTTAATCCATTCTTCCACTCTATGTCTTTTAATTGGGGATCTCAATCCATCAACATTTAATGTTATTACTGCAAAGGCTGTATTTCTTCTATCATTTTGTCTTTTGGATTTTATATTATATATTATTTTTTCTTTCTTTTTAACCTTACTGATAATCTTCATTTATACAGTATTCTCTGAACTTCTTTTTTTTTGTCTTTTCCTATATTCCTGTAGCACTCTGTTTAGTATTTCTTGTAGAGAAGGTCTCTTGTTCATAAACTCCTTCAGTGTCTGTTTGTCTGGAAATATTTTAAAATCTCCCTTATTTTTGTAGGTTAGTTTTGCCAGATTCAGAATTCTTGATTAGCAAATTTTCTCTTTCAATATCTTAAATATATAATATGACTGCATTCTCACACCCATAGTTTCTGCAGAGACATCCAAAAATTGTCTTATCAAGCTTCCTTTGTATGTAATCAATTGCTTTCTCTCGTGTTTTCAAAATTCTCTCGTTTTCTTTAACATTTGACAATCTGAAAGTAAGTGTCTTAGAGTAGGTCTATTTGAATCTGTTCTGTTTGGGGTATGTTGCATTTCTTGGGTCCGTAATTTTGTCTTTCGTAAGAATTGGTCAGTATTCAGTGTTTATTTCCTCCATTATTTCTGCTCCTTTTCCCTTTTCTTCTCCTTCTGGGACACCTACAACAGGTATATTCATGAGCTTCATGTTGTCATTCAATTCTTTGTGGCCCTGTTCATATTTTCCCTTTCTTTTCCTTATCTGTTCTTTTCCATGTATGATTTCAGATGTCCTTTCCTCTTCTGCCTCTTAAAACCTGCTGTTGTATGTCTCCATTGTGTTTTTCATCTCTTCTATTGTGTATTTTCCTTCAGCTCTTTGATTTGATTTAGATTTGTTTGAACACCTTTAATTAGTTGTTTCAACTCGTGTGTTTCATTTGAAGTGTTAGTTTGTTCCTTTGCCTGGGCCATATCTTTCTGCTTCCTTGTATGACTCAAGACATTTTTCTGGTATCTAGGCATCTTATTTCCTTGATTAGTTTATTCTGGAGGTCATTTCCTCTCACTTACCTAAGGTTTTCTTGCTGGTTGTGTTCTAGTTTGCTAGCTTCTGGAACACAATATATCAGACACAGAACGCCTTTTAAAAAGGGGGATTTAATAAGTTGCTAGTTTACAGTTCTAAGGCCATGAAAATGTCCAAATTAATGCAAGTCTACAACAATGTTGAAATTAAGGCACCAATCAGAGGTTACCTTCCCTCAAGAAAGGCTGATGAAGTTCAGGGCTTCTTTCTCAACTGGAAAGGCATATAGCAAATGCGATGATGTCTGCTAGCTTTATCTCCAGGCTTCTTGTTTCATGAAGCTCCCCCCAGGACATATTCCTTTTTCATCTCCAAAGGTCTTTGGCTGAATGTTCTCTCCTGGTTCTTGTGATTCTACTCTGTTCCTCTCTTGTTGTACTGAAGGTTTACCCAAAATGCTTCCTCTTTTAAAGGATTCCAGTAACTAATGAAGACACACCTGGAATGAGTAGAGTCACATCTCCCTCTAATTGATATCCATAATTAAGCAAGTCATATCATCATGGAGATAATCTAATCAAGCTTCCAGCCTACAATACTGAATAGGGATGAAAACAAGCTGCCTCCACAAGATTGGATCAAGACTAAAACATGGCTTTCTTAGCGTACATAATCCCTTCAAAACAGCACAGTTGGCTTAGTTCTCTGCTATTTGACCTTCAGTTCAACTTATTCTAGACCTCTGGCAAAACTTATGTTTGACCAGATTGTTTTGGCTCTTGTTTTTCTAGTTCATGTTCTGCCTGTAGGGAAAATTTTGAGTAAGGTCTCCTCAGATATGTTTGACTCCATTCAGATTTTCTTAGACAACTCAGGCCCAGGTCTCAGAAAGAGGGTATAATCACTGTCAAAGTTCCCTGAGGATGAGACCCGGAATACTGTCAGTCTTTCCTGTGAAGCTTCTTGACTCTTCATTTCCAATCCTGCCTGCCCAGCACATTGCCTGCAGTTCCCCACTGGCATAAAGTGGCATGTTGCCTTTAATTCTCAGCAGACACTTTCCCTGCCAGGAGTGTGGTTGAGACAGAGGGTGAGGTAGAAGACAGGCTTAAGCTGTTTCTCTTTTCCAGCCCCTGAGATCTGAATTCACTGAATGAGAACCGCCACTGTGCTTTACCCTGCACTTTCTTTTCTTGAGGAAGATAAACCCTATAAGGAATTGTCTCCTTCACCTGACTAGTTATTGTGTCTCTCAGACACACCTTAGCTCTAGCCTTGCCTGGGGCAGCACTAACAATTTAAAATGACTGAGATTTTCTTTAATGACTGTGCCAGTTTGAAAGGACGTATGTACCCTGGAAAAGCCATCATCTAATCCAAATCCCATTTTGTAAAGGTAATTGTTTATTCTAATACCTATTCAATACTGCATTTTGGAAATGTTAATTAGATTATCTCCATGGAGATGTGACTCAATCAAGAGTGGGTGTTAAATTTGATTAGATGGAGACATGACTCCAGCCTTTCAGATGGGTCTTGATTAGTCTACTGGACTCCTATAAAACAGGAAACATTTTAGAGAAAGCTAGAGATTTTGAGAAAGCAGAATAACAGCCACAAGAAGCAGAGTTTACCAGCCAGTGACCTTTGGAGATGAAGAAAGAAAATGTCTCCTGAGGTGCTTCATGAGAGAGGAAGCCAGGAGAGAAAGCTAGCAGATGATGCTGTGTTTGCCATATGCCTCCTCACTTGAGAGAGAAATCCTGAGCTTCATCGGCCTTCTTGAGCCAAGGTATCTTTCCCTGGATGCCTTAGATTGGACATTTCTATAGACTTGTTTTAATTGGAACATCTTCTCAGCCTTAGAACTGTGAACTAGCAACTTATTAAATTCTCCTTTTTAAAAACTGCTCCATTTCTGGTGTATTGCATTCCAGAAGCTAGGAAACTAGAATAATAGCCATTAAACAATTAAAAATTCCTTTTCAGAGCCAGTCTCCAGCCCCACAGGTTTGCCAATCAAGAGCCAGAGTTAGAACATTGCTCTTTGTGCTCATTTTCTTGGGACGCATCTCTTTTCCAGGATGCTGAGCTCAGCCAACTCCAGAAGCATCGGTTATTGTTCTCTTTTTCATTCAGCCCTGCTTCTGTGCTGGTAGAGGCATCCAGTTTCCTTTTCTGCTTGCTCTGGGTTCATCTGTCCTCAGTACTGGTACTCAGTAGTGTGAGTTTCTTAATTTAGTCTGCAATTGGAGTTTGCTTGAACCCTCCTTTACTTTCTCCTAGTAGTTTGCTTATTTTTCCCACAAGGAAATGACTCCAAAACAGCCTGCCATGTCATTGGAGGAAGGATGCCAGCCTTCACACTTTGTGAGACTTATTTACAATTCTGTGCTGTTATCTCATCCCTTCCACCCTGTTCTAGTTTGCTAGCTGCCCAAATGCAATATATCAGAAATGGAATGGCTTTTTAAAAGGGGAATTTAATAAGTTGCTAGTTCACAGCTCTAAGGCCATGGAAATGTCCAAAAGCAAGTCTATAGAAATGTCCAATCTAAGGCATCAAGGGAAAGATATCTTGGTTCAAGAAGGCCAATGAAGGTCAGGGTTTCTCTCTCCACTGGATAGACACACGGCAAACAGGGTGACATCTATAGCTTTGTCTCCAGGTCTCTTGCTTCATGAAGCTTCCCAGGAGGTATTTTCCTTCTTCATCTCCAAAAATCAATGGCTGGTGGACTTTCTGCTTCTTGGTTCTGTGGCATTCTGAAACTTTCCCCAAAATACTTCTTCTTTTATATGATTCCAGTAAACTAATCAAGGCCCATACAGAATGGGTGGAGACATGCTTTTATCTAATTAATTTTATTTTATTTATTAATTATTAAAATTTTTAAGAAATATAACAACAAACAAGCAGAAACATTCTTAACATATGATCATCCCGTTCTACATATATAACCAGTAATTTACAATATCATCATATATTTGCACATTCATCAAGATCATTTCTTAGAACATTTGCATCAATTCAGAAAAAGAAATAAAAAGACAATAGAAAAAAATCATACATATCATACCCCTTACCCTTCCTTTTCATTGATCACTAGCATTTCAATCCACTAAATTTATTTTAATATTTGTTTCCCCTATTATTTATTTTTATTCCATATGTTGTACTCATCTGTTGATAAAGTAGATAAAAGGAGCATCCGACACAAGGTTTTCACAATCACACAGCCACATTGTGAAAGCTATATCATTATACAATCATCTTCAAGAAACATGGCTACTGGAACACAGCTTTACATTTTCAGGGAGTTCCCTCCAGCCTCTCCTTTACATCTTGACTAACAAGGTGATATCTCTTTAATGCATAGGAATAACCTCCAGGATAACTTCTTGATTCTGTTTGTAATCTCTCAGCCATTGACACTTTATTTTGTCTCATTTCACTGTTCCCCTTTTTGGTCAAGAAGATTTTCTCAATCCCTTGATGCTGAGTCCCAGCTCATTCTAGGATTTCTGTCCCACATTGCCAGGAAGGTTCACATAATCAATTTAAATATCCACAATTGATTGAGTCACATATACATGGAGATAACCTAATCAGGTTTCCAACATGTAGTACTTAACAAGGATTAGAAGAAACCATTTCCCCCACAATATTGATAAAGATTAAAACATGGCTTTTCTAGGGTACATAAATCCTTTCATAGCAGAACACATCCTTCTAGACAGGTGTACAATGCTTGTGGTCACAGAAGTCCCCTGAACAGTTGTTCCAGACAATTCTTAGCTATTTACTAGCTACCCTAGAGGATGAACTAAATTCCACACCTCCCTATGCCACCATCTTGTCCCACCCCTTCTCTCTATTTGTCTTTGAGCTGTCACAACACTGCTGCTGATTGTTTTCACCTATATTTCTTACATATTCTTCAAATGCTCAGTGAAACACACGACACATATCTTCTTCACAGTTCACTTCTTATGAGATATTGGCCTTTTCCTTTTCTCATTTAATGATTCACTGCTTCCAAGACCATAACTCTGCAACACCACATCCTTTCCCTTCTCAGTGTACTTCATGTGACTGTTCCAGGTAGTTTTCTATCTTCCACATTCTAAGCCTCCATTAGCCTGATCTAACTTACACTATTCATCAATTGGTCATACTTTCAGAAAGAGGATGAAAATTCCAAGTATGTTATGCTATCACTGATTATGTCCAACTTGTTGAGTGTTCTACTTCAAACCAACAGCAGAGCAAATCTTCTGAGGTCACAGAATGGATTGTTCAATTAGCAATTTTCAATGGGAAAAATAGAACTGTGTAAACATATATGTTGACAAGAGATGTGCATTTTGAATAATACAAAATTATGGAATGCTTTGGAAACATAGAAGATCTATGATACCTTATGGAAATACCATTGAAAATGAACTAAATTAGGAGAACTTCTTGAAGCACTCTTTTTGCCTTAAGAGGTAGAAGTAATTAAAAATGAAGTCTACAGTGATGTCATGAATATGGTGACATAAGACATACCCTGGAAAAGTCTTACTTAAGAACCAAAGATGTAAATGCCCAATCAAAGAAAGAAAATGAATCACCAAAACTAGGGAGGTTATTTAACTCCTGGTCCTGCCAGTCCAGTCCCTCCTCTTTCACTTGGTCCTGAACAGCTTAAGAGATAAATAGGCAGCATGGACTGCATCTCTCCTTTTGCAGATACAGACCAAAGAGCCACTCATAACAGTGAATTAGAACCCTGCACATATCCAGGAACAAGGATCTAAGACTGCAGAAACCCAAATCAGAACAAAAGTAGCCAAGGGATGCCACATACAAAAGTGACCCCAAGGAAAATAGAGACTGTGGAAAATCTGTTGGCAAGGGAAGTACAAATTCAATCCATTTTCTGTGGGCTCAACCATGTAAATACAAAATGGAACTTCCTGGATTGACTCCATAAATTTCCATGGGAGGGATATCTTAATGGGAAACAAACTAGAGGCAGAAAAACTTCACAAAAAAGGGGGAAACTGAACTGCTCTAAGAAATTATGTGTCCCAGAACCAAAAAGTGTAATGAAAAGAGAGCTTGAGGGAGGGATTTTATACAAATCATAGAACTTGGGAAGAAAATTCTACACTCAAAAGAAAAAAACATATAAGGATTCCTGGGGAAGGAAGATAGGAAAAGGAGCTTTCTCCTGGAAATGAAAAAATTTCCTGCACAAAGGGCAATCTTAAAAATCATATGGCATATCCAGAGCTGAGAAAATCTGAATGGTTAAACACAAGCTACTCTAAAGGTCCAGAATGAGTTAGTCAAGCATAAAAGAAAAGCCTTGACCCTAACTAATAGTTAGGGTTCTCTAGAGAAGCAGAATCAACAGGGAACACTAGCAAATATAAAAGTTTATAAAAGTGTCTCACATAACAATGGAAACACAGAGTCTAAAATCCACAGGGCAGGCTGTGAAGCTAATGATTCCAATGGAGGGTCTGGGCAAACTCCACAAGAGAGGATTGCTGGCCAAAGCAGGAAGAGGGACTGTCTCTTCTGAATCTTACGTAAAAGACTTCCAGTGATTAGATTAAGCATGTTTCATTGAAGAAGACACTCCCCTTGGCTGATTACAAGTGGAATCAGTTGTGGATGCAGTTGATGTGATCATGATTTAATTCTATGAAATGTCCACATCACAACACCTGCCCAACCAGACAAACAGGTACCATCACTTGACCAAGTTGATGCATGAACCTGACCATGACAATCCACCCTTTGTCAACTTGGCAGCTATACATACCACCTTAAACCATATCTAATTTTTAAATAAAAACAATAAAGTACACATTTTTTCATTCACCTAGCAATACTCAACTGTCCTGCATATAATTGGAAGCCCATTAAATTTCTCCAGAATAGGGTGCAAATCCTTGGGTAATATTCATTCTTAAACTTGATATCTTACAACTTAAATAGTATAACATGAACAAAACAGCATTACAGTCCTCATTTCTGTAACTGATCACGTTGTTGTAGTTCATATTTATCACTACCTCTTCCACTACCATGTTCCCTTTACCCTCAGCAAGCACTTCAGTTGGCCATGATTCTTTGCCTGGTGGGGTGACCCAAACCTTCATTACTGAAGTTTCAGAGCCATTGGTAGTCCTGATTGGATTGGATTGTTGCATTTTTCCATTGATTTTAATCACAGGCCATGGTAGTACTAAAAGATGCCTTAGGGGACCTCCTATATTCCAAGAAAACTCTTCATTACCTCTATTGTGTAGTTGCAGTCTTATTTCCCCCTGATAGTCAGGGGCAATCACCCCACCCAATAACATAATCCCTTCTTGGCTTGTTGATCCAGGGGCATGAGTAGCCCAAAGTGACCAGGTGGAAGTCTTAGATTCCAGTTCAATGGAATCATTGTTGTTTCTCCTGGTGGAAGCATTCCCCTTTTGGAACTAAAACTTGTTGACCAGCAGAGCTCAGGGTCACAGAGACAGGAGCCCAAAATTTTCCTAGTGGATCACTAATAGTGAGTGGTACCATTCCCATTTCCACACCTTGGTTGCTGGATCCATGGATCCTGGCTATGGGAGAAACAGCACCATACAGTGGATGCTGATTCAAAGCATATACAGCTTCCTGGAAAACATTACTCCAGTTCTTCAAGGTATTGCCACCTACTTGGCACTGTAATTGAGTTTTCAAAAGGCCATTCCACCGTTCTATCAATCCAGCTGCATCTGGATGATAGGGAACATGGTAAGACCAGAGAATTCTATGAGCATGTGCCCATTTCCGCACTTCATTTGCTGTGAAGTGTGTTCTTTGATCAGAAGCAATGTTGTGTGGAATACCATGATGATGGATAAGGTATTCCATAAGCCCACGTATGGTAGTTTTGGCAGAAACATTGTGTACAGGGAAAGCAAACCCATATCCAGAGTGTGTGTCTATTACAGTTTGAACAAATCACTCCCCATCCACGAAGGGAGAGGTCCAATATAATCAACCTGCCACCATAAGGCTGGGTGGTCACCTCAGGGAATGGTGCCATATCACAGGCTGAGGGTGTGTCTCTCCTGCTGGCAGATTGGGCACTCAGCAGTGGTTACACCCAAGTCAGCCTTGGTGAGTGGAAGTCCATGTTGCTAAGCCCATGCATAACCTCCATCCCTATCACCATGACCACTTTGTTCATGAGCCCATTGGGCAATGACAGGAGTTGCTGGGGAAAGAGGCTGACTGGTATCCACAGAATATGTCATCTTATCCACTTGATTATTGAAATGTTCCTCTGCTGAAGTCACCCTCTGGTGCACATTCACATGGGATGCAAACGTGTTCATGTTTTTAGCCCACTCAGAAAGGTCTATCCACATATCTCTTCCCCAGATCTCTTTGTCATCAATTTTCCAATTATGTTCTTTTCATGTCCCTGACCATCCAGCCAAATCATTAGCAACAGCCCATAAGTCATCATACAAACGCACCTCTGGACAGTTCCCCTTCCAAGCAAAATGAACAACCAGGTACACTGCTTGAAGTTCTGTCCACTGGAAGGATTTCCCCTCACCACTGTTCTTCAAGGACACCCTGGAAAGGAGTTGCAGTGCTGCAGCTGTCCACTCTCCGTTGGCACCAGCATATCATGCTGAGCCATCTGTAAACCAGGTCCAAGTTTTCCCATCTTCAGTCAATTCACTCTAAGGAATTCCCCAAGAAGCCATAGCTCTGGTCTGGGAAAGGGAAGGAAATACATCAAAAGTGGAGACCATGGGCATTTGGGCCACTTCCTTATGTAACTTATTTGTGCCTTCAGGACCTTCTCTGGACCTATTTCGTGTATACCATTTTCATTTTATGATAGAGTGCTGCAACACACACCCAACTTTATGGCTTGGTAGGTCAGACAACACACAGCTCATGATAGGCAACTCAGGTCTCATGGTAACTTGGTGGCCAAAAGTTAAGCATTCAGTTTCTACTAAGGCCCAGTAGCAGGCCAAAAGCTGTTTCTCAAAAGGAGAGTAGTTATCTGCAGCAGATGGTAAGGCTTTGCTCCAATATCCTAACACTCTGCATTGTGATTCTCATATATCAGCCTGCCAAAGGCTCCAAACAGCATTTCTATTTGCCACTGACACTTCCACCACCACTAGATCTGCTGGATCATATGGTGAAGTGGCAGAGCAGCTTTTACAGCAACCTGGACATGTTGCAGAGCCTCCCCTTGTTCAGGTTCCCACTCAAAATTACCAGGTTTTCTGGTCACTGAGTAGCACACCCAAATGAGAAATATGTTGTCACCAAAATCTAAAGAGGTCAACTAGGTGTTGTGTCTCTTTTTTGGTTGTAGGAGGAGCCAGATGCAGCAAATTATCCTTCACCTTAGAAGGGATACCTTAACATGCCCCACACCATTAGACATGTAGAATTTTCACTGAGGTGAAAGAGCCCTGTATTTTTGTTGAATTTATCTCCCATCCTCTGACATGCAAATGTCTTACCAGTAAGTCTAGAGTAGCTGTTACTTCTTGCTCACTAGGTCCAATCAACATGATATCATCAATATAAGTGTGATGTCTTATGGGAGGGAGAAATGATCAAATTTCCTGTGGACAAGATTATAACAGAGGGCTGGAGAGTTGATATACCCTTGAGGTATGGCAGTAAAAGAATATTATTGACTTTGCCAACTGAAAGAAAACTGTTTCTGGTTATCCTTACTAACAGCTATTGAGAAAAAAAAATTGCCAGATCAATAGCTGCATACCAGGTACCAGGGGATGTATTGATTTGCTCAAGCAATGATGCCACATCCAGAACCACAGCTGCAATTGGAGTTAACCTGGGTGCAGTTTACCGGTGGAGCTTACATTAATCCACTGTTATCTTCCAAGATCCATCTGTTTTCTGCACAGGCCTAATAGGAGAGTTGAATGGACATGTGGAGGGAATCACAACTTCTGGATCCTTCAAGTCCTTAAGAGTGGCAGTAATCTCTGCAATCCTTCCAGGAATCTGGTATTACTTCTGGTTTACTATTTTGCTAGATAGGAGCAGTTCTAGTGGCTTCCACCTGGCCTTTCCCACTATAATAGCCCTCACTGCACGAGTTAGAGAGCCAATGTAGTGACTCTGCCAGTTGCTCAGTATGTCTATTCCAATTATGCATTCTGGAACTGGGGAAATAACTACAAAATGGGTTCAAGGCCCGACTGGAGGCACTGTGAGATGGACCTGAGCTAAAATTCTATTGATCGCTTGACCTCCATAAGCCTCCACTCTGACTCATGGACCAAAGTGATGCTTTGAGTTCCCTGGAATTAATGTCACTTCTGAACCAGTGTCTAATAATCCCTGAAATATCTTGTTGTGGGGTGCACCAAAAGAGAGACCACATAATTCAAAACTGCAAGCCAATTTGGAGTCTTTATTAGCCAGCCGGAGACTGTCTCAGAAACTTCCAAGAAGGAAGATTCAGAGAGCAATCCCCAGAGGTTTTCAAGGTGTGCTTATAAAGGCTAAAATCATGCTGTGGTTTTGCAGTTGCTAGCAAGCAAGTGTATCATAGAAGCAGAAAAATGCCATTAGCTGTTGCCAAAGCACATCCTATTCTCTCAGTTTCCTAACATTGGCTATTGTTGAATTCTTGGGGACATTCTGCCCCAATGTTGTGTGGAATTTCCCAGCTTGAGCCTGATTGATTGCTCATGCTTGAGCCTGATTGATTGCTTCTGGCACTTCACATTCCCCACTGGTTTTATGAGAGAATCAAATCATTGTTTCTTTACTTTGATTATAAATTTGCTAATATTGGATTCCAAGGACTAATAATTTAACAGTTTGTATTTTTCTTTGCACGTATGAGGTTAGACAGTTGATTATACAGGGTCCAAACATTAAGCTTAATAATATGAGAATTAGGGGCCCTGCTACAGCAGACAAGAGTGTGGTCAACCATGGCGACCAGGAAAATAAGTTTTCATATCACTGGCAGCGGTCCCGTCCACTGGGCCTCCAAGGTGGCTGGCTGAAGTTTCTTTATTCAGACTAGGTCTCTGGGCTGCACCTGAAATAGATCTTTTTTAGGGGCAGGATTTGTTGGTCCCGGATGGGCTGCCTTCACCAGTTCCTGAGTTTGCTGGGTGGCAGATTGCAGGGCCTGTAATGATTTTAGAAGAGAAAGGTTATTTAATTTAACTATATTTTCCTTCTCCCAATTTAGGGATTAGTGGGGGTGGTTGCCCGAACATGAGTTCATATGGGGCAATTCCCTTAACATAGGGAGTACATTTAGTTTTTAGGAGGGCAAATGGAAGGAGACTCACCCAGTTTTCACCAGTCTTGAGCTTTTGTTTATTTAAAGTTTAATAATTGTATAACTTTGGTGATGAACACCAGTCCATTGTCGGAACCCATTGTAGTTGGGAGGCTGAATCAGGAGACAATTTCAGAAACTAGTTATTTATTTTTTTAATATTATTATTTGTGCTGTCTCTGTTCTGGTAGGAAATGCCTCAGTCCATCCGGAGAAGGTATCAATGAAGATTAATAGGTATTTGTATCCATATGGACCAGGTAATATTTCCATGAAGTCTATTTCCCACTGTTACTTTTGGGATCGTCTCCTCAGCCTAGTTCCTTGGGGCATTTCTTTCCCTTGGCCGGAGTTTACCTGGGTGCAGATGTGCACCTGGACTATACCTGCTGGGTTTGTTCTTGCAATTGTGGAATGTAATAATCTCTCCATAAGAGTTTAGTTAGTTTCATACTGCCCAGGAGTGTACTTTGGTGAACCTGGGTAACCAAATTTTTCCCCAGGTGCTCTGGCACTGATAGTCCCCCATCCAGGAGAATTTTCCAACCATCAGATCTGTTTTAGTGCCCAGAATTTCTTCCAGTCTATTTTTTCCCCTGGTATATTTTGAAGGCCTCGGCAGCACTCGCCCCGGTAAAACAGGAAATATTTGCAGCATTCCCACTGGTTTTTGGGCAACCTCTTTTGCCGTTTTATCAGCCAGGGCATTTACTCTGGCAATTTGAGTTTTGGCAGTCTGATGTCTTTTGCAATGTATAGTGGCTGCCCTTTTTTGGAAACCAGATAACTTCTAGCAAGGCGAGTATTTCTGGTATATTTTTATTTCCTTTTCTCCTGATGTCAAAAGTCCCTGCTCTTGATATAGTGCCCCATGGACATGCGCAGTTACGAAGGTGTATCTGCTGTCCATGCAGATGTTGACAACCTTTTCTCCACCTTAGAGCATGGGTCAGAGCTATTAGTTCGGCTTTCTGGGCCAAAGTCCCACGTCCTAGGGCCTGAGCCCAGATGACCTAGTCCACAGTTACCACTGCTGCCCCTGCATACCTGATTCCCTCCGAGACATAACTGCTCCCAACTGTATATAATTTTTCATCAGGATTTGGCCAGGGGTTGTTGGTGAGGTCAGCCCTCAGGTTTTCGAAAGATTCCAAGGTATCATGACAGTCACGGGTGGGCTCAAATGGGTCATCATCTGGAAGTAAGGTGGCAGGGTTAAGAGCCACCATTTTTAGGAAGCGAATTCTTGGGGTATCCAGTAGCAACACCTGATACTGGGTTATCTGGGAATTTGAGAGCCGTCTCTTGGGCGGGCTCCTTAGTAATGTTTCTATTGAAAGTGGAGCCACTATATGTAAGTCTTGACCCAGAGTTAATTTAGATGCTCCTTTACTAAAATAGCAGTGGCAGCAATGGCTCAAAGGCAGCTTGGCCACGTGTCCACCACATAGTCTAGTCTTTTAGACATGTAGGCAACTGGCATTTTTCATGGTCCTAGCATTTGGGTGAGGACTCTTTTTAAAAGCTTTTTGCTCAGCCTTGGTCCAGGTTAAAGCTTCCTCCTTTCCCCCTCTGTCAGTGTACAGGGGTTTTGCTATTTCTGCAAACCCAGGAATTCAGAGCCAGCAATATCCAACTGCTCCTAAAAACTCCCCTACCTGCCTTTTTGGTTTTGGTTGGGGTATTTTTAGGATAGCTTCAATCCTGTTAGAACACAGAGCTCTTTTTCCTCTTTTGAATTCATGCCCTAAGTATGTTGTTGAACTGGTGCAGAGTTGGGCTTTTTTGGCTGAGACCTGATAGCCCAACTGGGCTAGTTCGTGTAACAAATTTTCAATTGCCTTTTTGCAGTTTGACAGATTATTAGCTGCCAGTAAGAGGTTCTGGATGCTCTTTTCTAAAACGAGCTTGATCCTGGCTTAAGGCCTCATCAAACAGGGTGGGAGAATTTTTGAAACCCTACAACAACTGAGTCCAGGTTAGTTGTCCAGAGAACCCCTCTGGTTCAGTCTATTCAAAAGCAAAGATGGGTTGACTTACTGCAGCCAGGGGAAGTGAAAAGAAGGCATCCTTTAAGTCTAGAACAGTGTAGACCTGCTGGGTATGAGGGGTCCCAGGTTTTTGGACCAGGAGAAGGGGGGTGTTCCAGGCTGAATGATAGGGGAGTAGAATACCTGCCTCCAAGAGTCTTTTGATATGGATTGCAATGCCTTTTTTTAGCTTTTAAGCTTATTGAGTATTGTTGGACATTGATTGGGGTGGTGGTGCTAGTCAGCTGGACAACAGTGAGGGGCCAGTGGTTGGCTAAACCTGGTAAGTTAGTTTCTGCCCATATGCCTGGTATTTTTTCTTTAAATTCCCACAAATATGGGCCTGGGGACAGCAGTGCCACTTCTGCAGTAAGTAATACTTTTCCGATAAGGGACAAGTGAGGAGGATTGCAGAGGGGTTTATATTGAAGGAGAGTTTGGCCGAATTGTTTTTGAAAGAGATGGTGGCTTGTAATTTCTGGAGAAAGCTTCTCCCCAAAAGGGGGTATGGACACTCTGACATTACAAGAAATGAGTGGGTGACAGTTCCTTCCTCAAGGTTAGTGATCCTAGTCTTAGTCCATGGGTAAGACTTTGTCTGTCCCCTTGCTCCCTGTTTGGAGATTTTTTTCCTTAGACATAGGCCCTTCTGTCTGCTGGAGGATGGAGAAGGTCGCCCCACTATCCACAAGAAATTTTTTAGGCTTACCCTTGATTTCTAAGGTGACCTTGGGCTCCCAGGGGCTCAACGGAATGGAGACCCAGCCCCCTCAATTCGTCTTTTCAACTAAACTGGGGACTGGTTTCAGTTCTATATGTACTCTTTTAGGGCATTCATTTTTCCAATGTCCGTTTTCTTTGCAGTAGGCACATTGGTTTGCACCTAGGCCCAATCTTTCTCCTTGGTTTCCCTTTCTCTTTTCAATGGTTTTCCATTTACTTTTTTGTTTTTCCTGTTCAGCCATTGTGGATACTAAAATTTTAGCTATTTATGAACTGCATCGTTCCAGGGTCATCTCTGTTATTAAAAGTCTTTGGGCAATCTCTATCAGTTCAAACAGCACTTTACCCTTAAATCCTTTTAATTTCTGTAATTTTTTTCTTATATTTAGAACTGACGGGGTGACAAATGCTATATTTACAGCTCACCTATTTTCAGGCACCTCTGAATTTATAGGGGTATACAAGTGGTATGCCTCAAGGAGGCGCTCAAGGAAAGTGGCTGGGTATTCATCTGGCTTTTGTACAGTTTCACTTACCCGAGACAAGTTGGTCGGCTTCTTGGCCACTGCCCTTATTCCCTGGAGCAGAGTCTGGCAATACCGATCAAGAGCCTCCTTACCTCTATCCGTGTTAGGGTCCCATCTGGGATGGATGGAGGGGAACACATCCTCTAATTGGATTGATTCAGTAGTAGGTTGTCCATCAGGTCCAAGAATTAACTTCCTCACCTCTCTCCTAACTCGGTCTCATTCCTTGGAGGTGAAGAGGGCCTGGAGGAGCCGTTGCCAGTCATCTCAGCTGGGCTGGTGGGTAAAAAAGTCTCCAAGAGGGAAATGAACCCTTGGGGCTTTTCAGAGAAAGAGGGATTCTGGTTTTTCCAAATATACAGGTCACTAGAGGAAAATGGGACATAGACCATGAAAGGTGGGTGGTCATCCCCTGGGGCAGGGCCAACCTGCCTCAAGGGTAAAATTGGGGCTCTGAAACAATCTGGTGATTGTGAACCAGAATAAGGGTGGTAAGCAGAGTCACTTCTGGTATGCAGGGGACTGAAGGTCACCTCCTGGCTATTAGAGGAACTGGTTGCTGCCTCTAGGCCATTTCTCCCCTCTGGTCTTAGAGGGGGTGGAGGGGCTGTTGGGTATGGGGGAGGGTTCATCAAGAGCAGATCATCTGATGGTCCTGTCAATACTGGGATCCCATGAGTCCTTTCTTTTTGAGAGGTTTTTATTAAGAGGGCCATTTTGGCTCTTGGGGGTCTTTCTTTTTGAGACTCCAGGCAATACCGTAACCACTTGGGTTTTTCTGTTAAAATTTCAATCCAAATTAGTATATAGGGGATTTGGTCAGGGTAGCCTGGATTACCAAAAATTATCCTTTGGACTTTATAAGACACAGATACATCTGTGGTTCCCTCAGGAGGCCACCAGAACTAAAAGTTGGCTACTCCCATAAGCAGATGTCCTATTAGGGACCAGATATCCCATTAGGGATGATCTCACTGGGGCTTCCAAATGTTGTGGGGCACACCAAAAGAGAGACCACATAATTCAAAACTGCAAGTCAATTTGGAATCTTTATTGGCCAGCCAGTGACTGTCTCAGAAACTTCCAAGAAGGAAGATTCAGATTTTTAAAGTTGAAGGCATTGACAGGGGCTCCGTAGTCTCTGACTTTCCACTGAAATTCCTGGAAATTTTTCAAAAAACACTGAAGGGGAGTACAGACAGATAAGCTTGACTGGCCCATGGCAATTATGACAAGAATGACACAGAATGCAACCAGACCAACAGACAAGAGAAGGGAAAAACTAAACGAAGACACACAAAAGTCTTATCCTCAATTGATTCCTAACCAGAAGCCCTGGGAAATGTCTTGCTCCGGGACCTGACCTTGGAAGTAATGCTGCATCCAGCCTTCCGGAGGTCTCTGACCTGGATCCAGTAACAGACCTGTACTCACTGATGAGGTTTCCAGAAACAGATGACTCCACCAGATTTTGTATAATTTCGGAGGGTCCTGTAGAACCGGCTCGGTTCCTGGTCTTTGCCTGGGGTGGAGGAAAGCCTCTCTAAGGCCTTCCCCTAGGCTGGACCTCAGTTATTGGGGCAATCCCCAGGACCTGTGGTCACCAGATGTCCCATTAGGGATTATCTCACTGGGGCTTCCAAATGTTGTGGGGGCACACTGAAAGAGAGACCACATAATTCAAAACTGCAAGTCAATTTGGAATCTTTATTGGCCGGCCGGTGACTGCCTCAGAAACTTCCAAGAAAGAAGATTCAGAGAGCAACCCACAGAGGTTTTCAAGGTGTGCTTATAAAGGCTAAAATTATATTGTGTTTTTGCAGTTGCTAGCAAGCAAGCATATCATAGAAGCAGGAAAATGCCGTTAGCTATTGCCAAAACACATTCCGTTCTCTCAGTTTCCTAACATTGGTTATTGTTTAATTCTTGGGGACATTCCACCTCAATGTTGTGTGAACTTTCCCTCCTTAGGCCTGGTTGATTGCTCCTGCTTGGGCCTGATTGACTGCTTCTGACCCTTCACAATCCGATCATTTCCTTTTCCCCAATGCACAGTTACCCTGGTAAAAGGGCATTGGTCTCCTTGGGGAAGGCTTTGAAGAATATTACCAGTATAAATTTGTGACAGGTTAACAGGGATCTCCCCCCAAAAGGACCTGTTCTACCCTTTGTTCAAGGGGCTCTGGGTCTGTAAACTGTCTCAAGTCTGGAAATTGATTAAGGTGCTGTGACTCTGTGTTTTTGTGATTCAAGTTAGACTTCCATTCACTTGACCTAGAACTCTTTTGTTTACATAGATCAAACAAAAATTTAGTAGATTGCCATTTATTGTATTTCTGGGTATTCCATGACTTACTAGCCAATGCCACAAATCTCTGTGAGTCATATAATTTTGACTCCTGCTTTGAGTTTGCTGTTTATTATAATAGCCACGTTCACCCTGTCTTTGGCGATTAAGTGCTGCCATCTGGCTTCTGCCAACCCGGGATCCAGTCATCCCCATTGTGTTTAAGGATTCTAGCTCGGTGTCAGCAGTTCCCACAGTAATATTTGACCTACAGAGAAGTGTAACTACAGAGCTCTTCAGGGATTATTGCACTTGTCTCACAAATTTATTTCTCACTGTTTTGGTGAGAGGTGTATCCTTAAGACATTACTAGGGCATAAGAGCAGGCTTTGCTTGATAAATCCACTCTAACATCCCAATCTCTCTAAACCTCCGGATCCCCTCATCTACATTAGACCAGGGCAGTTCTGGCATTTCAACCTCAGATAATGTCAGCCACCTTTTGATCCATATTTCAGTCAACCATTCAAACAAACTGTTAATGCCTTTTCTAACCCCTGGAGCTATGACATTGAGTGCAGAATCTCTGCTTAGTTGGCCCATATCAATAAATCCAGCCTGATCCGATGTATATTCCTCCCACCATTATCCCACACCCTTAAATTCTATTGCCACAGATATCTCCCTGATTTCTCTCTATATAAATTAGAAAACTCACACAGTTCTTTTGAAGTATAACATGTCTCCTCATGTGTGATATTTTGCACCTCACCTTTAGGGACCTGTTGGGACTTTAGTCCAGTTGTAGATCTGACGTATGGTGGGGGCAGGTCCTGAAAAGAATTAAAAATATCTTCCAAGCCATTTGCTTCAGGGCATTCATTTGCAGTTTCATCTGGTGAAACAGGATTAATCACTCTAGTTCTAATCCCTTAAGGTAGAGGTTGGGATGCCAACTCCTCAAGGCAAGATGGAGGTGGGGTACATTTGTCCTCAGGGCAGACCTTTACAAGGTTATCTAGAGAAGTCTCAACATGACCTAGGGTTTCAACCTCCCTCCTGACATCATTATCAATCCATATGTCATCATCCCATTTTTCAGGATACCACTCCTTTCCAATTTATGCCCTCACTTGAACGGCAGACACCATGCAAGATTGAGATACCATTTTGCTTTATAAAGTTGCTACTGTAATAAGATTCTGAGTCTAACTTTCAGAGATCTTGAGTCTATGGTTACAGGAAATAAGATTTTCCTTCAGGACATTCAGAGAATTCTACATCTGTCAGACAGTGCTTAAGCCTTAAGCCCATCCCTTTCACTCCTTAATGTAGCCTGTGTATCTAACAACAACAAGCCAACATCTCTATACCTCCTATTTCCACAAAACCCTGTAAAGGTGTCAAAAACCTTATCCCTCAGAGCCTGGCTTTTTACAAGTGAAGCATTAGAAGACTCGAATGGTGATATTTTGACTATCTCTTTTGCCAACTCACTCCATGGATTGGGAGTGTCATTCTGATTATGGGAATCAGAGGTCTTTGTGCCATTGGTCCTGTCAGAGTAGAAAACCATTCATAAAAACCTATTTTTAAGATTCTGTTTCTTAAGAACCACTCCTGATACCAAGTTGTATTAGTTGAGTTCTCTAGAGAAACAGAATCAACAGGAAATATTCGTAAATATAAAATTTCTAAAAGTGTCTCACATAACCGTGGGAATGTAGAGTCCAAAATCCATATGCAGACTGTGAAGCTGATGATTCTGATGGAGGGTCTGGATGAACTCCACAGGAGAGGCTTGCTGACCAAAGCAGGAAGAGAGCCTGTCTCTTCTGAATCCTCCTTAAAAGGCTTCCAGTGGTTATATTAAGCATCACTCACTGAAGAAGACCCTCCCCTTTGGCTGATTACAAATGGAATCAGCTGTGGATGTAGCTGATGTGCTCATGATTTAGTTCTATGATATATCCTCATAGCAACAGAGAAGGTAGCACTTGCCCAACCAGACAAACAGGTACCACCACCTGGCCAAGTTGACACATGAACTGGGCCATGACAGGTAAATTAATTCCTTTGGCTTTTGCCCACTTGTACATAGTGTGTGCACCTAAATGTCCAGGTTGCTGATACACCTGTTGTGGAAGAGCAAAGTCTTCTTCAGTAATAATATTCACAGCAATCTTTGCCAAGGTATTTGCAGTGACATTATATTAACATTCAGGATCAAGTAGGCATCTATATGAAAAACAGATACATTAGCACATTGAACACTTTCCTATATTTCCTCTTCCATAATCTTTTTCCCATAATTTACTTCCTTGTATTTCTTAATTATTCTAATTCCAGATAAGCATTTGAATAGTTAACCTATTGGCCACTATTTATGAATCAGTAAATCCTTTTCAAACAGTTTGATAATTTTTTTTATGTAGTCAAGGACATGATAAAGTTAACATAATCAATTATTTTGATAAAACACAGACTCTCTGCTTTTTTACACTGATTATTTAGAAAAGACTTTTATAACTTTTCACTAGAACAGGCCAACAGTCCAAGAAACTTTGTCACTTTAACAGAGAGAAAACTAAACTTTAGTCTTGCATCACTATACATTTGATATTAAAGTTTTTTTAAAAATTAATAGATAGACCCATTAAATCTTTCTTGACTTTGATGATACTTTCCATTTCCACACACCTTCATCAACTTACTATATGTGTTCAGGCTTTGTCTTACATTTTTCTCATACTGTAATAGCCATTTAATTTATTTTAAGACAAAACTACTCTCTTAGTGGGGAGAAATTCAACTTCTTCAAGTTGAATTCCTGATATTCTCACAAGCAGTGTGGACAACCAAAGCTATAGTCTGAGCCCCCAGTCTTGGGGTTTGTTCACATGAAACTTAACCCCACAAAAGATAGGTCAAGTTTACTTAAAATTTAGGCCTAAGAGTCACCCCCAAGAGAGCCTCTTTTGTTGCTCAGATGTGGTCTCTCTCTCCAGCCAACATGACGAGCAATCTCACCACCCTCCCCCTCTCTGTGTGGGACATGACTCCCAGGGGTGTGGACCTTCCTGGCAACGTGGGACAGAGATCCTGGAATGAGCTGAGACTCAGCATCAAGGGACTGAGAAAAACCCTAGAATGAGATGAGAATTAACATCAAGGAATTGAGAGAACCTTCTTGACCAAAGGGGGAAGAGTGAAATGAGACTAAGTGTCAATGGCTGAGAGATTCCAAACAGAGTTGAGAGGTTATCCTGGAGGTTATTCTTATGCATTAAGTAGATATCACCTTGTTGTTCACGATGTAGTGGAGAGGATGGAGGGAACTGCCTGAAAATGTAGAGCTGTGTTCCAGTAGCCATGTTTCTTGATGATGATTGAACAATGATATAGCTTTCACAATGAGACTCTGTGAATGTGAAAACCTTGTGTCTGATGCTCCTTTTAGCTACTATATCAACAGAAGAGTAGAACATATGGAATAAAAATAAATAATAGGGGGAACAAATGTTAAAATAAATTCAGTTTGAAATAGTGGTAAATGAAAGCAAGGGGTAAGGGGTATGGTACGTATAGTTTTTTTTTCTCTGTTATCATTTTATTTCTTTTTCTGTTGTCTTTTTATTTTTTTTTCTAAATCGATGCAAATGTACTAAGAAATGATGAATATGCAACTATGTGATGTTATTAAGAATTACTGATTATATATGTAGAATGGAATGATTTCTAAATGTTTTGTTTGTTAATCTTTTTAATTAATAAAAAAGTTTAAGAAAGTTAAATAAATAAATAAATAAATAAACAAATAAATAATAGAGGGAACAAATGTTAAAATAAATTTAGTTTGAAATGCTAGTGATCAGTGAAAGCAAGGGGTAAGGGGTATGGTATGTATAATCTTTTTTTTCTGTTTTTGTTTATTGCTTTTTCTGTTGTCTTTTTATTTCTTTTTCTGAATTGATGCAAATGTTCTAAGAAATGATGAATATACAACTATGTGGTGATATTGTGAATTACTGATTATATGTGTAGAATGGAATGATGATATGTTAATGTTTTAGTTGTTTGTTGTTAAATATTTTTAATTAATAAATAAATGTTAAAAAACTACTCTTTTTCTTATTAATAAAAACATGTCCTTTAGATTATTCATATTAAGTTATTACTTCAAGCAAACATTTCACCACATATAATTACCATTACAATTAAACTTGTCAGAATAATGTCAAATACTTAAAATGCTTTAGTCAATGCATATTTGAAACATTAATATACAATTTTTGACAAGAATTTTCACTTTTCAATGTTTTTTATTATATTTGTTTTATAAAATAAATATGATTACAAGATGATATTGAAGTTTAAAGGTTCAATTTTAGGCCATTTTTCACTAATGTCCAATTTATATAATGGAAAATTAACAGATTTTTCAACTTGAATGTAAAGAAAAACTGTAAAGATAAAACTTGCGAGCAAGGAGTTTATCAATATTAAACAGCTTCTCCAATTAAAAAATATGGAATATAAAATCAAAGGAGAGCCACAAATTTGGGGTCATCAGGTATCTCTGAGCATCAGTGAAGGGGGTGGGGGAGGAGATGGAAGCAATTTAGCCTCTCCAAAATTAACCAACATAGGGGCTGAGGGCAAATTAACTTTAACATTAGAATCCTCAGAAAATTTAATAGAAGGAATTTTATCAAATACCTTTCCCTCTTCCTCCTCCTCATCTTTAGTCCATAAAGTTTTCAGAACAAATTTAGTAATAATCCAGGTCGGCCAGATAGTGATGGGGAGCAAGACTCCTTGTACAGGTAGCTTTTTTTAGCTCTTTACCCGCTCGCTCCCAATCTTCTAATTCTAAACTGCCCAATGTTGGAAACCAGGAACAGTGTTTTTCTATAACTTGCAAAAGTTCCATAATGCAGGGCTCACTGGCCCTAGCTCTTCCCTGCTTGGAGGAGTTGTTTCAGAAGACATATATAGGGGCAATATTTACCACTGCTATCACTATTCCCCATAACTACCCTGCTTGTATTACAACAGAGTGTTTGTACGTTTAGTTTCTGTTTCCCGGACTCAAGAGGCCTCTAAATCTACTCAGGGATTCATGATGTGACAGTTTCAATTTTTCACTCTGGTGAATCTTCTTCTTCTTTGAGCCCTTATTGGATGCCATTTTCTGAGACCAGCTCAGCACGAGGGGCTGAGGAAGGCACCACGAATCTGAAAAATAAAGACACTCACACAGAAGAGTCTTTTAAGATGAGAGCAGGGGACTCATGTCTCAAAGGACAAGACCCTCGACCCTGAGTTCCTCATTGCATTATTGAGCTTCAAAACAGAAAGTATCTTTCAAGGTTGTTAGTAAATTGTTTTTCACCCAAACTGCCACATCAACATTAATCTCAGCCATTCCATACAAGGTTCAAATGTTTCCTTCTTCAAACTGTTGTGGGACACACTGAAAGAGAGACCACATAATTCAAAACTGCAAGCCAATTTGGAGTCTTTATTAGCAGACTGGCAACTGCCTCAGAACCTTCCAAGAAGGAAGATTCAAAGAGCAGCCCTGAGAAGTTCTCAAGGTGTGCTTATAAAGGCTAAAATTACGTTGTGGTTTTGCAGTTGCTAGCAAGCAAGTGTATCATAGAAGCAGAAAAATGCCATTAGCTGTTGCCAAAACACATGCTGTTATCTCAGTTTCCTAACATTGATTATTTAATTCTTGGGGACATTACGCTCCAATGTTGTGGGGACTTTCCCTGCTCAGGCCTAATTGTTTCTGCTTGGGCCTGATTGATTGCTCCTGCTTGGGCCTGAGTGATTGCTCCTGGCCTTTTACATTCCCCACTGGTTTTATGAAAGAATCAAATCATTGTTTCTTTACTTTGATTATAAATTTGCTAATATTGGATTCCAAGGACTGATAATTTAACAGCTTGTATTTTTTTTTGCATGTATGAGGTTAGACAGTTGATTATATAAGGTCCAAACATAAAGCTTAATAATATGAGAATTAGGGGCCCTGCTACAGCAGACAAGAGTGTGGTCAACCATGGCGACCAGGAAAATAAGTTTTCATATTACTGGCAGGGGTCCCGTCCACTGGGCCTCCAAGGTGGCTGGCTGAAGCTTCTTTATTCAGACTAGGTCTCTGGGCTGCACCTGAAATAGATCTTTTTTAGGGGCAGGATTTCTTGATCCCGGATGGGCTGCCTTCACCAGTTCCTGAGTTTGCTGGGTGGCAGATTGCAGGGCCTGTAATGATTTTAGAAGAGAAAGGTTATTTAATTTAACTATATTTTCCTTCTCCCAATTTAGGGATTAGTGGGGGTGGTTGCCCGAACATGATTTCATATGGGGCAATTCCCTTAACATAGGGAGTACATTTAGTTTTTAGGAAGGCAAATGGAAGGAGACTCACCCAATTTTCGCCAATCTTGAGTTTTTGTTTATTTAAAGTTTCCTTTATTGTTTTATTTATTCTTTTAACTTGCCCTGAACTCTGTGGCCTATAAATGCAATGTAATTTTCATTTGATACTTAATATTTTTGCTAATAATTGTGTAACTTGGGCAATGAACACCGGCTCATTGTCGGACCCCATTGCAGTTGTGAGGCCAAATTGGGGGACAATTTCAGAAACTAGTTTTTTTTTATTATTATTTTTGTGCAGTCTTGGTTCTGGTGGGAAATGCCTCAGTCCATCAGGAGAAGGTGTCGATGAAGACTAATAGGTATTTGTATCCATGTGGACCAGGTAATATTTCCATGAAGTCTATTTCCCACTGTTCCCTTGGGGCTTGTCCCCTCAGCTTAGTTCCTTGGAGCATTTCTTTCCCTTGGCCAGAATTTACCTGGGTGCAGATGTGGCATCTGGATGAAACCTGCTGGGCTTGTTGTTGCAATTGGGGAACATAGTAATCTCTCTGTAAGAGTTCAGTTAGTTTCATACTGCCCAGATGTATACTTTATTGAACCTGGGTAACCAAATTTTTCCCCAGGTGCTCTGACACTAAAATTCTCCCATCCGGGAGAATTTTCCAACCATCTGGATCTGTTTTAGTGCCCAGAGTTTCAATCCAGTCTATTCTCTTCCCCAGTGTATTTTGGAGGGCTCAGCAGGACTCACTCCAGTAAAACAGGAAGTATCTGCAGTGTCCCCACTGGTTTTTGGGCACTCTCTTTTGCTGTTTTATCAGCCAAGGTATTTCCTTTGGTGATTTGAGTTTTGGCAGTCTGATGTCCTTTGCACTGTATAACAGCTGCCCTTTTCGGCAACCAGATAGCCTCTAGCAAGGTGAGTATTTCTGGTATATTTTTTATTTCCTTTCCTCTTGATGTCAAAAGTCCCCACTCATGATACAGCACCCCATGGATGTGCTCAGTTCTGAAGGTGTATTTGCTGTCCATACAGATGTTGACAACCTTCCTTTTTCCCCACCTTAGAGCCTGGGTCAGAGCTATTAGCTTGGCCTTTTTGGCTGAGACCCAATAGCCCAATGGGCTAGTTCCCATAACACATTTTCAGTTGTCTTTTTGCAGTCTGACAGGTTATTAGCTGCCAGTAAGAGGTCATCCACATATTGTAAGAGGGTTATCTTTGGATGCTCTTCTCTAAAATGAGCCAGATCCTGGCTTAAGGCCTCATCAAACAGAGTGGGAGAATTTTTGAAACCCTACAGCAACTGAGCCCAGGTTAGTTGTTCAGAGAACCCCCCTCTGGGTCAGTCCATTCAAAAGCAGAGATGGGTTAACTTACCATGGCCAGGGGAAGTGAAAAGAAAGCATGCTTTATGTCCATAACAGTGTAGTCCTGCTGGCTGGGAGATAACAAGCTCAAGAGCATATATGGGTTTGGCACGGTGGGGTGAATGGTTTCAATTTCTTTGTTTACCTTTTGGAGATCTTGCACTGGCTGGAAATCATTGGTCCCCGGTTTTTGGACAGGGAGAAGAGGGGTGTTCCAGGCCAAATGGAGAGGACTAGAATACCTGCCTCCAGGAGTTTTTTTATATGGACTGCAATGCCTTTTTTAGCTTTTAAGCTTATTGGGTATTGTCGGATGTTGATTGGGGTGGTGGTGCTAGTCAGTTGGACAACAATGGGGGACCAGTGGGTGGCTAATCCTGGTAGGTTAATTTCTGCCCATATGCCTGGTATTTTTTTTTAATTCCCACAAATATGGGCCTGGGGTCAGCTGTGCCACTGCTGCAGAAAGTAAATACTTTTATGATAAGGGGCAAAAAAAGAAAGGATTGCAGAGGGGTTTGTATTGAAGAAGAGCTTGGCCAAATTGTTTTTGAAAGAGATGGTGGCTTGTAATTTCTGAAGAAGTTCTCTCCCCAAAAGGGGGTATGGACACTCTGGCATTATAAGAAGCATTATAAGTGGGTGACAGTTCCTTCCTCAAGGTTAGCGATCCTAGTCTTAGTCCATGGGTAAGACTGTTTTTCCCATTGCTCCCTGTATGGATACTTTTTCCTTAGACATGGGCCCTTCTGCCTGTTGGAGGATGGAGAAGGTCGCCCCCAGGATCCACAATAAATTGTATAGACTTGCCCCTGATTTCTAAGGTGACCTTGGGCTCCCAGGGGCTCAATGGAATGGAGTCCTGGCCCCATCAATTCACCTCTTCAACTAGAATGGGGGCTGGTTTCAGTCCTTTAAGTCCTCTTTAAGGGAATTCATTTTTCCAATGTCCGTTTTCTTTGCAGTAGACACATTGGTTTGCACCTAGGCCCAACCTTTCTTCTTGGTTTCCCTTTCTCTTTTCAATGGTTTTCCATTTACCTTTTTGTTTTTCCTGTTCAGCCATTGCAGATACTAAAATTTTGGCTATTTTTTTAACTGTGTGTTTCTAGGGCCATCTCTGTTATTAAAAGTCTTTTGGGCAATCTCTATCAGTTCAGACAGCACTTTACCCTTAAATCCTTCTAATTTCTGTAACTTTTTCCCTATATCTAGGACCAACTGGGTGACAAATGCTGTATTTACTGCTTGCCTATTTTCAGGCACCTCTGGATCTATGGGGGTGTGCAAGCGGTATGCCTCCAGGAGGCGCTCAAGGAAAGTGGCCGGATATTCACCCGGCTTTTGTACCTGAGACAAGTTGGTAGACTTCTTGGCTGCCACTCATATTCCCCAGAGCAGAGTCTGGCTATACCGATTGAAAGCATCCTTACCGCTATCAGTCTTGGGATCCCATCTGGGATGGGTGGAGGGAAACACAGCCTCTAATAGGGTTGATTCAGTAGTAGGTTGTCCATCAGGTCCAAGAATTAACTTCCTCACCTCTCTCCTGACTTTGTCTCATTTCTCAGAGGTGACGAGGGCCTGGAGGAGCTGTTGGCAGTTATCCCAGGTGGGCTGGTGGGTAAAAAAGACAGTCTCCAAGAGGGAGATGTGCCCTTGGGGCTTTTCAGAGAAAGAGGGATTCTGATTTTTCCAATTATACAGATTGCTAGAGCAAAAGGGGACATAGACCACGAAAGGTGGGCGGGCCAACCTGCCTCAAGGGTAAAATTGGGGCTCCAGAACAATCCGGTGATTGTGAACCAGAATAAGGGTGGTAAGCAGAGCCACTTCTGGTATGCAAGGGACTGAAGGTCACCTCCCGGCTATTAGAGGGACTGGTTGCTGCCTCTTGGCCATTTCTCCCCTCTGGTCTTGGGTGGGGGGAGGAGCTGCTGGGTATGGGGGAGGGTTCATCAAGAGCAGATCCTCTGATGGTCTTGTCAATACTGGGATCCCATGAGTCCTTTCTTTCTTTTTTTTTTTAAAATGGGCAGGCACCAGGAATCGAACCCGCATCCTTGGGCATGGCAGGCAAGCATTCTTACCTGCTGAGCCACCGTGGCCCGCCCGAGTCCTTTCTTTTTGAGAGGCTTTTATTAAGAGGGTCATTTTTGGCTCTGGGGGGTCTTTCTTTTTGAGACTCCAGGCAATACCGCAACCACTTGGGTTTTTCTGTTAAAATTTCAATCCAAATTAGTATATAGGGGATTTGGTCAGGGTGATCTGGATTACCAAAAATTACCCGTTGGACTTTATAAGGCCAGATATATCTGTGGTTCCCTCAGGAGGCCACCAGAACTAAAAGTTGGCCGCGCCCATGAACAGAATTTTTTAAAGTTGAAGGCATTGACAGGGGCTCTGTAGTCTCCGACCTTCCACTGAAATTCCTGGAAATTTTTCAAAAAACACTGAAGGGGAGTACAGACAGATAAGCTTGACTGGCCCATGGCAATTATGACAAGAATGACACAGAATGTGATGAGACCAACAGATGAGAGAAGGTACAAACTAAACCAAGACACACAAAAGCGTTACCCTTAATGGCTTCCTAAGCAGAAGCCCCAGGCAGCATCTTGCTCCAGGACCTGACCTTGCAAGTAATGTTGCTTCCAGCCCTCCAGAGGTCCTCATTGGATCCAATAACAGACCTGTACTCACTGGTGAGGTTTCCAAAAACAGATGACTCCACCAGATTTTGTATAAGTAGGAAGGTCCTGTAGAACCGGTCCAGGTCCTGGTCCTTGCTTGGGGCAGAGGAACGTCTCTCTGAGGCCTTCCCCTAGGCCGGACCTCAGTTCCAGGGGCCATCCCCAGGACCTGTGGTCATCAGATGTCCCATTAGGGATGATCTCACTGGGGCCTCCAAATGTTGTGGGGCACTTAAAGAGAGACCACGTAATTCAAAACTGCAAGCCAATTTGGACTCTTTATTAGCCGGCTGGCGACTGTCTCAGAAACTTCCAAGAAGGAAGATTCAGAGAGCAACCCCCAGAGGTTTTCAGGGTGTGCTTATAAAGGCTAAAATTATGTTGTGATTTTGCAGTTGCTAGCAAACAAATGTATCATCGAAGCAGAAAAATGCCATTAGCTGTTGCCAAAACACATCCCATTCTCTCAGTTTCTTAGCATTGGTTATTGTTAATTCTTGGGGACATTCTGCCCCAATGTTGTGTGGACTTTCCCTCCTTGGGCCTGATTGTTTTCTCCTGCTTGGGCCTGATTGATTGCTCCTGGCCTTCTACACAAACAATCATGTGCTCACCAGGACAGTGTTCTACCCTGGCAGGACCCGGTATTCTGAGGTCTGCATTTTTATCTGCGTATTGGAAACATTCTGACCTTTGGCCATTTTCCCACAACACTCAAGCAGGAATTTAGTAAACTATCCATCTATTGTACTTCTAGGTAACCCATGATCTAGCCAATGCCACAAGTCTCTGCAAGTTAGATTATTTTGACTGCTGCTTTGAATCTGCTGTCCTTTATGATGGCTACACCTACCTAGTTTATGGTGATTAACTGTTGCCACATGACTTCTGCCCACTCAGGATCCTATCATCCCCATTGTGTTTAAGGAAAGCTCAGTGACAGCAATTTCCATGGAAATATCTGACCTACAGAGTAAGGCAACTACAGAGCACCTCAGGAATAATGGAGCTAGTCATGAGTTTATTTCTCATGGTTCTGGTGAAAATGTGTTCTCTGTGGTGTGTTAACAGGTCTTCCATGATAAATCCACTATAACATTCCAATCTCTCTAAGCCTCTGGATTCCCTCATCTACATTATACCAGGGCAGTTCTGGCATTTCAACCCTAGTAATGTGGGTCACTGAAAAGGTTTTAGCCAACTACCCAAACAAACTGTTAATGCCCTTTCTAACCTCTTGAGCTACAACATTTAATGCAGAATCTCTGCCTAATGGACCCATATCAATAAATTCATCTTGATCAGTCTTTGCATTTCTTTCACCATTATCCCACACCCTTAATATCTATCCCCATACATATTCCCCTGATTTCTATCTATATAGATAGGAAAGCTCATGAAGCTCTTTTGGAGAATATTGTACCTCCTCATGGATCATCCTTTGTACCTCATCTTTTGGGGTCTATTGGGACTTTAGTCTGTTTATAGATCTTGAAGGAAAGGGTGGTGTTGGTGTGGGTCATGAAAAGAAATAGAAGTGTCTTTCAAATTTCAAACCAATTCCTTTGGGGCATTTTGTTGCTGTTTATCTTTTGAAACAAGTTTAGTCATTCCAGACAGAGTAGTTAGGGCTGTTTCCTCTAGGCAGCTTTATTGGCTTCTACTTGGGCTTTCTTACCCTAATATCCCTCATTCCACAAGCCCAAGAACCAGTTTAGGGAGTCTGTCAGTGCTGAGTATGTTTATTGTAATTATGCACTCCAGAACTGGGGAAGTAACCACAGAATGAGTCCAGGGACACACTGGGTCCACTATGAGATGGTTATGAACTAAAACCCCATTGATCACCTGACCTCCAATGGTCCTTACTCTAACTGGTGGACCACAGTTTTGTTTTGGGTCTCCTGGAAACAATGTCACTTCTGACCTGGTGTCTAACAATCCCTGAAGTGTATGATCATTTCCTTTACACCAATGCACATTTACCCTGCTAAAAGGGTAGGGAATGGCTGGGAACAATACTAAACAGTATCAAGTTTGGGCATTGTAAAAGGGTCCTTCCCCAAGGGGACCCAACCTTCCCCTCATTCAAGTAGCTCTGTGTCCATAAACTGCCTCAAGTTTAGGAATTTATTAAGAGACCATGATTCTCTGTTTTTGTAATCCAGGTTAGGCTTTTGTTAACTTGACGTAGAACTCTTTCACTTATATGGATCAAGTAAGAATTTTGCAGACTGTACATCTATTTTTCTTCAAGGTACTCCATGTTCTACTGGGAAACACCATAGGTCTTGGGTCAGAATATTTGATTACTGATTTTAGTCTGCTGTCCATATGGTATATAAGCTGACATGTCATTGGTGAGTAAGTTCTTCTTCCAACCCAGGAGCCAATCATCCTCATTTTTTAAAGGATCTCACTTCAGTGATAGAAGTTCCCACAGTAATATCTGACTGACAGAGAAATGCAAACACAGAGCTCATCAGAGATGATGGAGTTAGTCTCACAAATTTATTCCTCACAGTCCTGCTGAAAGATGTGTCTTCTGGACATTCCTGGGGTGGATGGGCAAGTCTTTCATGATAAATCTGACTCTAGCATTCCGATCTATCTATGCCTTCGCATTCTTAAACTACATTATACAGGGCAGTTTTGGCATTTTTTAAATATTATTTTTGTTTAAAAATCACATATATAGGAGAAAAATGATAGATTTCAAAGTACATTTTAACAAGTAGTTATAGAACATATTTCAAAGTATGTTATGGGCTATAGTTCCACAATGTCAGGTATTTTCTTCTAGCTGCTCTAATACATGGGAGACTATAAATAATTATCAATATGATTCACTAGTCATACTCATTTATTAAATCTTATCTTCTCTGTTACAACTCCTCCCTTTCATTTGATCTATCTCCCATTCCTTAGGGATATTTGGGCAATGACCATTCTAGCTTCTTCATGTTGAGAAGTGATGTTGACATTATGGGGTAGGGGGATGCAACTGGTTGATGTTCTTGGAAAGACTGGTACTTCTGGGTTTCAAGGCTTATCTGGTATTGAAAAAAGCTGGAGGTTTCAGATTTCTAAAAAATAAACTGAGTCTCAAATAGAGCCTTAGATATTCTTTAGGGTTTTCAGGAATACTGTTGATTGGGGCTTGGCATACCGTGGCAATTTGCAATATCCTGTTGAACCTTGCTTAAGAGTAACCTCCAGAATAGCCTCTTGGATCTATTTGAAATCTCTTAGCCACTGAAACCTTATTTTGTTGCATTTCTTTCCCCTCATATGATCAATCCCAGGATGCCAGGGCCAGTCTCATCCATGGGATTTACATCCCATGTTGTCAGGGAGACTTATACCTCTGAAAACCATGTCCCAGGTAGAGAGGGAGAGTAATGAATTTACTTGCAGAGTTGGGCTTAGAGAGAGAGGCCACAACAGAAGTTCTCTGGAAGTGACACAGGCATAACTCTAGGTGAGCTTAGCTTCCCATTACAGGAGTGAATTTCATAAGAGTAAGCCTTAAGATCAAGAACTTGGCTTGTTAAGTTGGGAGTCACTAATGTTTGAGATAATATCAGGAATTTATCAGGTGGTAAAGTTTAGTAGATCCATATTTTCTTCTCCAGTCCTCAAGGGAATTTGCAAACACTTTTTTATTATCTGCCCAACATACTCTGGAGTATATCAGGTATTACATTAAAGCATATGGAATTGCAAGATCTCATTTCCTATTCTTGACTCTATGTATTTGTGTTGTTTAAATTAACTGCCCAGGCAGGTTAACTTAGAGTGTCTGTAACAGAAAATTTAAATTTTGGACAAAATATTTTGGATATTCTATCCAAAATAAACATCTCTTCCTTTGGTCTCACGCAGAAGGTGAGGTTTCAGAATACAGACACTATCATCCTTTACCCTGTATTCTGATTTACGTTAGTCCCAACCAGATCAGCTTTGCTAATTGAAGTCTGATTTCTTTTTTGACTTCTTTAACAGTTACTGTATGAAGTAATACTGACATTTAGAGTGCAGGACTCTAACTCTGCCTTAGTTGTCACGCAGGTACCCAAAGTTCCAAGGAAATACCCAGTTATACACATTGAGTACATCATCACAGAATTTAGAAATAACACCTAAAACTCAGGAATAAATGTGACTGCTGTAAGCACTTATAATCTAGGCCCTAATTTTCTAAGTTTTTCTGAATTAGACAATATAATATTTGTCCCTTTGTTTCTGGCTTATTTTGCTCAACATAATGTCCTAAGGGTTCATTTACTTGGTTGCATGCCTTATCACTTCCTTTCTTTCTGTAGCCACACAATATTCCATTGTATGTATACACCACAGATCACCCTTCTGCTCAGTCAGTTGATGTACACTTTAGCCATCTCCATCCATTGGCTATTGTGAATAACACGACAATAAAAATCAGTGTGAAAATGTCTATTTGAGTCCTGGCTTTCGGTCCTTCCAAATATATTCTCATATTCCCAGTAATGGGATTCCTCAGTCATATGCTGACCCTATGTCTAGTCTGCTGTGGATCATCTATATTACCTTCCAGAAGTGCTGCACCATTCTACTACTCAACCAACATTGAATATGTATACCTCTCTCCACATTTTCTCTAGCACTGAAATCTTTCTGTTTTATTTATTTATTTTGAATCTTCAGATTTTAGTTGAGGTACATTCACATAGCTTAAATTCTATGCAGTATAAAGATTCAATGTTGCATAGTATCTTCACTTAGTTGTACAATAGTTGTTACTCTCAATTTTAGACAATTTTCATTGCTCCAAAGAGAAAAATAACAGATAGTCACACCCACACTAAAGAGAAAACTCCAAACTCCCCCTAACTCTTATTCCTCTCTTTATTTCCCATAGTATTATACTAGTGAGGTATTCCTGTTAAATATAGTCCATATGCATGAAATTGGCAGTTTTTCCCCCTATACTTCTTTATCATTAACTCTTTTTACAAGTGTCATACCTTTGAAGTAGTCCATACAAGAACTAATTTATTGTTAGGTCTCAGAAAATAAAATGACATATGAAATGGATTCTGTGGAATGAGGGCCCCTTCAGTTTCTCTCCCTCAGCAGTTCCTCTGACAGGATTGATGTGCTGGCAAGACAAACACCCACCAGAGGCCAGACCAGATAACAATGCACATGAAGTCATGATCCACACCAGCCTGATATCTCCCAGAGATGCCTGCAGCCACACATCACCCACCCCTCTTGGTGTGCTTTTTCCTTTAAAACCATAAGCTGAAAGAAAGGGAGCTGGAGCCATTTTTCCTTTCCTTCTGCTAGCAGGTTTTTCTGGATCCCACCTACCTGCTCTCCCCTTGTAACTCTGTTGCTTTTTCACTCTTGTGATAAACCTGTTAAGCTTTGACTCGCTGTCTCATGCAGAATCCTTTAATGACTCTGTGCCTAACATTTATATTTACAGTGCTAAATGGTGAGAATACATGTCTTTAAACAGCTCCCTTTCAATCATATTCACCTTCCATATGCCACTATTGCTTATAGTCCCACTAATGGACTACCATCACCTATATCCATTCCAATACATTTAAGTTCAACCTAGTTAATGAGCTTGTACATAATAGGTAACCACTCCCCCACTCTAACTATAGTCTATTACTAGGCCCCCTATATTCTACATTTTAAGACTCTGAGTTTAAATTTACTAAGGGGTCCATATTAGTGGAATCATAGAGTGTCATCCTTTTGTGTCTAGCTTTTTTCACTCAGAATTATGCTCTCAAACTTCATCCATGTTGTCATATGCTTCAATGTCCTTTCTTCTTACTGCTGCATAATATACCATCACATGTTGTGGTGGTTAAATTCAGGTGTCCACTTGGCCAGGTGAAGGTACCTAATTCTGTTGCTGTGTACATGAGCCAATGGCATGTGAAGTCATCTGTCACTGATTACATCTGTGGTTAGCTAGGGAGAGTGTCTGCTGCAATGAATGATGTTTGATTTAATTGTCTGGATGCTTAAATGAAAAAAGCTCAGTGCAGCACGGCTTAAGCAGCTCAGCATATCTCATTTTAGCACCCACAGTTCAGCCCAGGCCTTTGGCAATGCAGAATAAAATCACTGTGGGGAAAGCTGTTGGAACCCAGGAGCCTGGAGAGAAGGCCAGTAGAGATCACCCTGTGCCTTCCCATGAAAGAGAGAACCTTAGCTGAAAGTTAGCTGCCTTTCCTCTGAAGAACTATATGTTTCTAACTAAGTAAATTCCCTTTTATTAAAAGCCAATCCATCTGTGGATTGGGGGCTAAGATGGCGGCTTAGTAAGGTACGTGCGTCTTAGTTCCTCCTCCAGAGCAACTACTAGGTGAACAGAAACAGTGCAGAACAGCTCCTGGGGCCACAGCAGGGAATGGACACACAGCGTACCCCAGTCTGGACTGGCTAGTCTGATTGCGAGACTCGGCTGCGGTGAGATCCCCGAGCGGCATGCAATTTCCTGAGCAGCAGCAGCTGTGGTGACCGGAGCTCCTCCCTCCCTCCTTCCCGGGCGGGCTGAGAGTCTCGGAGAGGCAAGAATCCCAAGACCGGCGGCCGGCGCCCCTCTTTTGCGGGCGGCTTCCTTGACCGGCTACGAGTCTCGGATCAGAGGGCTATCCAAGCCGCGGTGGCCCACCCCCATGGGCGGCTTCCTTGTCCAGTGGCGAATTCCCCAGACCACGGCGGCCAGTGACCGATGCCCCTCTCCCGTGGGCGACTTCCTGGTCCGGTGGCAAATTCCCCAGGCCCACTGCGGCCAGTTACTGACACCTGTCCAGGAAGAGGAGGGAATTTCTGACAGTGGCAGGGACTGGGTCCAAACAAACACCAATAAGGGAATTAATAAAGGAGCCACAGGGTCCCCTCAAGCCGCGGCGGCTGACGCACCCACCACGCGCGCCCCCCCGAATCAACTGAGAGAATTGGATCGGATATCCCAAGGCCGCGGAGATTGGTGACTGAGGGGATCCCTTCCAAACACGTGAGACAAACGTGTGCCATGAGCGCCACCTACTGGGCAGGATAAGAAAAACAGAACCCACAGATTTCACAGAAAAATCTTACACCCTTCTTGGGTCGGACACCCAGGGAAATCTGACTAAATGCCCAGACGCCAGCAGCAGAAGATTGAGAATATGGCCCAGTCAAAGGAACAAAGCAATAGTTCAAATGAGATACAAGAGCTGAGACAACTAATGCTGAATATATGAACAGAAATAGAAAACTTCTTCAAAAATGAAATTGATAAATTGAAGGAGGACATGAAGAAGACATGGGCTGAACAAAAAGAAGAAATAGAAAAACTGAAAAAACAAATCACAGAACTTATGGAAGTGAAGGATAAAGTAGAAAAGATGGAAAAAATAATGGATACCTACAATGATAGATTTAAAGAGACAGAAGATAGAATTAGCGATTGGGAGGATGGAACATCTGAATTCCAAAAAGAAACAGAAACTATCAGGAAAAGAATGGAAAAACTTGAACAGGGAATCAGGGAACTCAAGGACAATATGAACCGCACAAATATACATGTTGTGGGTGTCCCAGAAGGAAAAGAGGAGGGAAAAGGAGGAGAAAAACTAATGGAAGAAATTTTCACTGAAAATTTCCCAACTCTTATGAAAGACCTAAAATTACAGATCCAAGAAGTGCAGCGCACCCCAAAGAGATTAGACCCAAATAGGCATTCTCCAAGACACTTACTAGTTAGAATGTCAGAGGTCAAAGAGAAAGAGACGATCTTGAAAGCAGCAAGAGAAAAACAATCCATCACATACAAGGGAAACCCAATAAGACTATGTGTAGATTTCTCAGCAGAAACCATGGAAGCTAGAAGACAGTGGGATGATATATTTAAATTACTAAAAGAGAAAAACTGCCAACCAAGACTCCTATATCCAGAAAAATTATCCTTCAAAAATGAGGGAGAAATTAAAACATTCTCAGACAAAAAGTCACTGAGAGAATTTGTGACCAAGAGACCAGTTCTGCAAGAAATACTAAAGGGAGCACTAGAGTCAGATACAAAAAGACAGAAGAGAGAGGTATGGAGAAGAGTGTAGAAAGAAGGAAAATCAGATATGATATATATAATACAAAAGGCAAAATGTTAGAGGAAAATATTATCCAAAAAGTAATAACAATAAATGTTAATGGACTGAATTCCCCAATCAAAAGACATAGATTGGCAGAATGGATTAAAAAACAGGATCCTTCTATATGCTGTCTACAGGAAACATATCTTAGATCCAAAGATAAACATAGGTTGAAAGTGAAAGGTTGGGAAAAGATATTTCATGCAAATAACAACCAGAAAAGAGCAGGAGTGGCTATACTAATATCCAACAAATTAGACTTCAAATGTAAAACAGTTAAAAGAGACAAAGAAGGACACTATATACTAATAAAAGGAACAATTAAACAAGAAGACATAACAATCATAAATATTTATGCACCGAACCAGAATGCCCCAAAATACGTGAGGAATACACTGCAAACACTGAAAAGGGAAATAGACACATATACCATAATAGTTGGAGACTTCAATTCACCACTCTCATCAATGGACAGAACATCTAGACAGAGGATCAATAAAGAAATAGAGAATCTGAATATTACTATAAATGAGCTAGACTTAACAGACATAGGGCATTACATCCCACAACAGCAGGATACACCTTTTTCTCAAGTACTCATGGATCATTCTCAAAGATAGACCATATGCTGGGTCACAAAGCAAGTCTTAACAAATTTCAAAACATTGAAATCATACACAACACTTTCTTGGATCATAAAGGAATGAAGTTGGAAATCAATAATAGGCGGAGTGCCAGAAAATTCACAAATGCGTGGAGGCTCAACAACACACTCCTAAACAACGAGTGGGTCAAAGGAGAAATTAGCAAATACCTCGAGGCGAATGAAAATGAAAACACAACATATCAAAACTTATGGGACGCAGCAAAGGCAGTGCTAAGAGGGAAATTTATTGTCCTAAATGCCTATATCAGAAAAGAAGAAAAGGCAAAAATGCAGGAATTAACTGTTCACTTGGAAGAACTGGAGAAAGAACAGCAAACTAACCCAAAAGCAAGTACAAGGAAAGAAATAACAAAGATTAGAGCAGAAATAAATGAAATTGAAAACATGAAAACAATTGAGAAAATCAATAAGAGCAGAAGTTGGTTCTATGAGAAAATCAATAAGATTGATGGGCCCTTAGCAAGATTGACAAAAAGAAGAAGAGAGAGGATGCAAATAAATAAGATCAGAAATGGAAGAGGAGACATAACTACTGACCTCACAGAAATAAAGGAGGTAATAACAGGATACTATGAACAACTTTATGCTAATAAATACAGCAATTTAGAGGAAATGGATGGGTTCCTGGAAAGACATGAACAACCAACTTTGACTCAAGAAGACATAGATGACCTCAACAAGCCAATCACAAGTAAAGAAATTGAATTAGTCATTCAAAAGCTTCCTAAAAAGAGAAGTCCAGGACCAGACGTCTTCACATCTGAATTCTATCAAACATTCCAGAAAGAATTAGTACCAGCTCTCCTCAAACTCTTCAAAAAAATCGAAGTGGAGGGAAAACTACCTAATTCATTCTATGAAGCCAACATCATCCTCATACCAAAACCAGGCAAAGATATTACAAAAAAAGAAAACTACAGGCCAATCTCTCTAATGAATATAGATGCAAAAATCCTCAATAAAATTCTAGCAAATCGTATCCAACAACACATTAAAAGAATTATACATCATGACCAAGTAGGATTCATCCCAGGTATGCAAGGATGGTTCAACATAAGAAAATAAATTAATGTAATACACCATATCAACAAATCAAAGCAGAAAAATCACATGATCATCTCAATTGATGCAGAGAAGGCATTTGACAAGATTCAACATCCTTTCCTGCTGAAAACACTTCAAAAGATAGGAATACAAGGGAACTTCCTTAAAATGATAGAGGGAATATATGAAAAACCCACAGCTAATATCATCCTCAATGGGGAAAAATTGAAAACTTTCCCCCTAAGATCAGGAACAAGACAAGGATGTCCACTATCACCACTATTATTCAACATTGTGTTGGAGGTTCTAGCCAGAGCAATTAGACAAGAAAAAGAAATACAAGGCATCAAAATTGGAAAGGAAGAAGTAAAACTATCACTGTTTGCAGACGATATGATACTATACGTCGAAAACCCGGAAAAATCCACAACAAAACTACTAGAGCTAATAAATGAGTACAGCAAAGTAGCAGGTTACAAGATCAACATTCAAAAATCTGTAGCATTTCTATACACTAGCAATGAACAAGCAGAGGGGGAAATCAGGAAATCAATTCCATTTACAAGTGCAACTAAAAGAATAAAATACTTAGGAATAAATTTAACTAAAGAGACAAAAAACCTATATAAAGCAAACTACAAAAAACTGCTAAAAGAAATCACAGAAGACCTAAATAGATGGAAGGGCACATCGTGTTCATGGATTGGAAGACTAAATATAGTTAAGATGTCAATCCTACCTAAATTGATTTACAGATTCAATGCAATACCAATCAAAATCCCAACAACTTATTTTTCAGAAATAGAAAAACCAATAAGCAAATTTATCTGGAAGGGCAGGGTGCCCCGAATTGCTAAAAACATCTTGAGGGGAAAATAACGAAGCTGGAGGTCTTGCACTGCCTGACTTTAAGGCATATTATGAAGCCATAGTGGTCAAAACAGCATGGTATTGGCATAAAGATAGATATATTGACCAATGGAATTTTATAGAGTCCTCAGATACAGACCCTCTCATCTACGGACATTTGGTCTTTGATAAGGCAGTCAAACCAACTTATTTGGGAGAGAACAGTCTCTTCAATAAATGGTGCCTAGAGAACTGGATATCCATATGCAAAAGAATGAAAGAAGACCCGTATCTCACACCCTACACAAAAGTTAACTCAAAATGGATCAAAGATCTAAACATTAGGTCTAAGACCATAAAACAGTTAGAGGAAAATGTAGGAAGATATCTGATGAATCTTACAATTGGAGGCAGTTTTATGGACCTTAAACCTAAAGGAAGAGCTCTGAAGAAGGAAATAAATAAATGGGAACTCCTCAAAATTAAACACTTTTGTGCATCAAAGAACTTCATCAAGAAAGTAGAAAAACAGCCTACACAATGGGAATCAATATTTGGAAATGACATCTCAGATAAAGGTCTAGTATCCAGAATTTATAAAGAGATTGTTCAACTCAACAACAAAAAGACAGCCAACCCAATTACAAAATGGGAAAAGGACTTGAATAGACACCTCTCAGAGGAGGAAATACAAATGGCCAAAAGGCGCATGAAGAGATGCTCAATGTCCCTGGCCATTAGAGAAATGCAAATCAAAACCACAATGAGATATCATCTCACACCCACCAGAATGGCCATTATCAAAAAAACAGAAAATGACAAGTGCTGGAGAGGATGCGGTGAAAGAGTCACACTTATCCACTGTTGGTGGGAATGTCAAATGGTGCAACCACTGTGGAAGGCAGTTTGACGGTTCCTCAAAAAGCTGAATATAGAATTGCCATATGACCCAGCAATACCATTGCTAGGTATCTACTCAAAGGACTTAAGGGCAAGACACAAACGGACATTTGCACACCAATGTTTATAGCAGCGTTATTTACAATTGGAAAGAGATGGAAACAGCCAAAATGTCCATCAACAGAAGAGTGGCTAAACAAACTGTGGTATATACATACGATGGAATATTATGCAGCTTTAAGACAGAATAAACTTATGAAGCATGTAATAACATGAATGGACCTAGAGAACATTATGCTGAGTGAGTCTAGCCAAAAACTAAAAGACAAATACTGTATAGTCCCAATGATGTGAATCGACATTAAGTGTGAGATGATATTTCATTGTGGTTTTGATTTGCATTTCCCTTATAGTGATTGAAGATGAACCTATTTTCATGCACTTTTTAGTCATTTGTATTTCTTCTCCAGAAAAATACCTATTCTTATATTTTGCCCATTTTTTTTCTTCTTTTTTTTTGTCCTCATTGCAACAGACAGGCCAGCACTTGTATTTTGCCCATTTTAAAATTGGGTTATTTATTCTTTTGTTGTTCAACTGTGTGATTTCTTTATATAGCGGATATCAAACACTTATCAGATCTTTTCTTGCATAGAATTTCCTGCCTCTTCACATTTTTAGCAAAGTCCTTTGAGATGCAGAAGTATCTTATTTTGAGGAGTTCTCATTTATCTATTTTTTTCTTTTTTGCCATTGCTTATGCTTTCGGTGTAAGGTCTAAGAAGCTACTTCCTAATACGAGGTCTTGAAGATATTTCCCTATATTTTCAGCTAGTGGTTTTATGTTACTGTATCTAATATTTAGGTTTTTGATCCATTTTTAACTTTTTTATTAATTAAAAAAATTAACAAACAAAACATTAAGATACCATTCCATTCTACATATACAATCAGTAATTCTTAATATCATCACATAGTTGCATATTCATCATTTCTTAGAACATTTGCATCGATTTAGAAAAAGAAATAAAAAGACAATAGAAAAAGAAATAAAATGATAATAGAGAAAAAAAGATTATACATACCATACCCCTTACCCCTCGCTTTCATTTACCACTAGCATTTCAAACTAAATTTAACATTTCTTCCCCCTATGATTTATTTTTATTCCATATGTTCTACTCTTCTGTTGATATAGTAGCTAAAAGGAGCATCAGACACAAGGTTTTCACATTCACAGACTCTCATTGTGAAAGCTATATCATTGTTCAATCATCGTCAAGAAACATGGCTACTGGAACACAGCTCTACATTTTCAGGCAGTTCCCTCCATCCTCTCCACTACATCGTGAACAACAAGGTGATATCTACTTATTGTATAAGAATAACCTCCAGGATAACCTCTCGACTCTGTTTGGAATCTCTCAGCCATTGACACTTAGTCTCATTTCACTCTTCCCCCTTTGGTCAAGAAGGTTCTCTCAATCCCTTGATGTTAATTCTCATCTCATTCTAGGGTTTTTCTCAGTCCCTTGATGCTGAGTCTCAGCTCATTCCAGGATCTCTGTCCCACGTTGCCAGGAAGGTCCACACCCCTGGAAGTCATGTCCCACGCAGAGAGGGGGAGGGTGGTGAGACTGCTCTTCATGTTGGCTGGAGAGAGAGGCCACATCTGAGCAACAAAAGAGGCTCTCTTGGGGGTGACTCTTAGGCCTAAATTTTAAGTAGACTTGACCTATCCTTTGTGGGGTTAAGTTTCATATGAACAAACCTCAAGACTGGGGGCTCAGCCTATAGCTTTGGTTGTCCACACTGCTTGTGAGAATATCAAGAATTCAACTTGGGGAAGTTGAATTTCTCCCCTCTCTCACCATTCCCCGAAGGGGGCTTGCAAATACATTTCCATTCACTGATCAAATCACTCTGGGATTCATTGGGGCATCACTCTGGACAAACCAACAAAATCTCATGTCCTACCTGAGATTCCAAGTACTTATGACGTTCAATCAAACTATCTACATGACTTATATTAGGAAATGTGCTAGTCAAAATATAAATTCTGTAATAAACATTTTTTGCTTTAGTCTCACACATAAGGTGACATTTTAAAGTATTAATTATCATCTATTTTCAGCACCCTGCAATAATGACATTCCTTTGTTCTTCCTCATGCAAAAACAGTTTTAAAATTTGTACATCATATATTTCACTATTATTATACACTCTAGGCATTCCTAGATTATACCATCTCGATCTTTAACATCTATCTTTCTTTCTGATTTCATTTATGTCCCAAGCCTTCCTCCCTCTATCATTCTCACATGCAGCTTCATTCAGTGTTTTAACATAATTACATTATAGTTAGGGAGTACTGTGCTGTCCATTTCTGAGTTTTTGTATCCAGTCCTGTTGCACAGTCTGTATCCCTTCAACTCCAATTACCTAATATCTTACCCTATTTCTATCTCCTGATGGTCTCTGTTACCAATGACATATTCCAAGTTTATTCATTAATGTCAGTTCATATCAGTGAGACCACACAATATTTGTTCTTTAGTTCTTGGCTAGTCTCACTCAGCATAATGTTCTCAAGGTCCATCCATGTTGTTAAATACTTCAAAAGTTTATTCTGTCTTAAAGCTGCATAATATTCCATCGTATGTATACACCACAGTTTGTTTAGCCACTCGTCTGTTGATGGACATTTTGGCTGTTTCCATCTCTTTGCAATTATAAATAATGCTGCTATAAATATTGGTGAGCAAGTGTCCGTTTGTGTCTTTGCCCTTAAGTCCTCTAAGTAGATACCTAGCAATGGTATTGCAGGGTCACATGGCAATTGTATATTCAGTTTTTTGAGGAACCGCCAAACTGCCTTCCACAGTGGTTGCACTGTTTGACATTTCCACCAACAGTGAATAAGTGTGCCTCTTTCTCCACATCCTCTCCAGCACTTGTCATTTTCTGTTTTGTTGATAATGGCCATTCTGGTGGGTGTGAGATGATATCTCATTGTGGTTTTGATTTGCATTTTTCTAATGGCCAGGTACGTTGAGCATCTCTTCATGTGCCTTTTGGCCATTTGTATTTCCTCTTATGAGAAGTGTCTGTTCAAGTCTTTTTCCCATTTTGTAATTGGATTGGCTCTTTTTGTTGTTGAGTTGAACAATGTCTTTATAAATTCTGGATACTAGACCTTTATCTGATAGGTCATTTCCAAATATTGTGTCCCATTGTGTAAGCTGTCTTTTTTACTTTCTTGATGAAGTTCTTTGATGTGCAAACGTGTTTAATTTTGAGCAGCTCCCATTTATTTCTTTCTTTCTTCAGTGCTCTTGCTTTAGGTGTAAGGTCCATAAAACTGCCTCCAATTATAAGATTTATAAGATTTCTCCCTACATTTTCCTCTAACTGTTTTATGGTCTTAAAGCTAATGTTTAGATCTTTGATCCATTTTGAGTTAACTTTTGTATAGGGTGTGAGATACGGGTCCTCTTTCATTCTTTTGCATATGGATATCCAGTTCTCTAGGCACCATTTATTGAAGAGACTGTTCTCTCCCAAATGAGTTGGTTTGACTGCCTTATCAAAGATCAAATGTCCGTATATGAGAGGGTCTGTATCTGAGGACTCTATTCAATTCCATTGTCAATATATCTATCTTTATGCCAGTACCATGCTGTTTTGACCACTGCGGCTTCATAATATGCCTTAAAGTCAGGCAGCATGAGACCTCCAGCTTCGTTTTTTTCCCTCAAGATACTTTTAGCAATTGGGGGCGCCCTGCCCTTCCAGATAAATTTGCTTGTTGGTTTTTCTATTTCTGAAAAATAAGTTGTTGGGATTTTGATTGGTATTGCATTAAATCTGCAAATCAATTTAGGTAGAATTGACATCTTAACTATATTTAGTCTTCCAATTCATGAACATGGTATGCTCTTCCATCTATTTAGGTCTTCTGTGATTTCTTTTAACAGTTTCTTGTAGTTTTCTTTATATAGGTTTTTTGTCTCTTTAGTTAAATTTATTCCTAGGTATTTTATTCTTTTAGTTGCAATTGTAAATGGAATTCATTTCCTGATTTCCCCCTCAGATTGTAAATTACTAGTGTATAGAAAACACTACAGATTTTTGAATGTTGATCTTGTAACCTGCCACTTTGTTGTACTCGTTTATTATCTCTAGTAGTTTTGCTGTGGATTTTTCAGGGTTTTTGACGTATAGTATCATATCATCTGCAAACAGTGAGAGTTTTAATTCTTCCTTTCCAATTTTGATGCCTTGTATTTCTTTTTCTTCTCTAATTGCTCTGGCTAGAACTTCCAAAACAATGTTGAAAAACAGTGGTGATAGTCGACATCCTTGTCTTGTTCCTCATCTTAGGGGGAAAGTTTTCAGTTTTTCCCCATTGAGGATGATATTAGCTGTGGATTTTTCATATATTCCCTTTACCATTTTAAGGAAGTTCCCTTGTATTCCTATCCTGTGAAGTGCTTTCAACAGGAAAGGATGTTGAATCTTGTCAAATGCCTGCTCTGCATCAATTGAGATGATCATGTGATTTTTCTGCTTTGATTTGTTGATATGGTGTATTACATTAATTGATTTTCTTATGTTGAACCATCCTTGCACACCTGGGATGAATCCTACTTGGTCATGATGTATAATTCTTTTAATGTGTTGCTGGATTCGATTTGCTAGAATTTTGTTGAGGATTTTTGCATCTATATTCATTAGAGAGATTGGTCTGTAGTTTCCTTTTTTTGTAATATCTTTGCCTGGTTTTGGTATGACGGTGATATTGGCTTCATAGAATGAATTAGGTAGCTTTCACTTCATTTCAACTTTTTTGAAGAGTTTGAGGAGAGCTGGTACTAATTCTTTCTGGAATGTTTGGTAGAATTCACATGGGAAGCCGTCTGGTCTTGGACTTTTGTTTTTGGGAAGCTTTTGAATGACTGATTCAATTTCTTTACTTGTGATTGGTTTGTTGAGGTCATATATTTCTTCTTGAGTCAAAGTTGATTGTTCATGCCTTTCTAGGAGGTTGTCCATTTCATCTACATTGTTGTATTTATTAGCATAAAGTTGTTCATAGTATCCTGTTATTACCTCCTTTATTTCTGTGATGTCAGTGGTTTTGTCTCCTCTTCCATTTCTGATCTTATTTATTTGCATCCTTTCTCTTCTTCTTTTTGTCAATCTTGCTAAGGGCCCATCAATCTTATTGATTTTCTCATAGAACCAACTTCTGGTTTTACTGATTTTCTCAATTGTTTTCATGTTCTCAATTTCATTTATTTCTGCTCTAATCTTTGTTATTTCTTTCCTTTTGCTTGCTTTGGAATTAGTTTGCTGTTCTTTCTCCAGTTCTTCCAAGTGGACAGTTAATTCCTGAATTTTTGCCTTTTCTTCTTTTTTTCATATAGGCATTTAAGGCAATAAATTTCCCTCTTAGCACTGCCTTTGCTTCATCCCATAAGTTTTGATATGTTGTGTTTTCATTTTCATTCACCTTGAGATATTTACCGATTTCTCTTGTAATTTCTTCCTTGACCCACTGGTTGTTTAAGAGTGTGTTGTTTAGCCTCCACATATTTGTGAATTTTCAGGCAGTCTGCCTCTTACTGATTTCCAACTTCATTCCTTTATGATCTGAGAAAATGTTTTGTATGATTTCAATGTTTTTAAATTTGTTGAGACTTGCTTTGTGACCCAGCATATGGTCAGTCTTTGAGAATGATCCATGAGCACTTGAGAAAAAGGTGTATCTTGCTGTTGTGGGGTGTAATGTCCTATAAATGTCTGTTAAGTCTATCTCATTTATTGCAATATTCAAATTCTCTGTTTATTTATTGATCCTCTGTCTAGATGTTCTATCTATTGATGAGAATGGGGAATTGAAGTCTCCAACTATTATGGTAGATGTGTCTATTTTCCTTTTCAGTGTTTGCAGTATTTGCCTCACGTATTTTGGGGCATTCTGATTCGGTGCATAAATATTTATGATTGTTATGTCTTCTTGTTTAATTTTTCCTTTTATTAGTACATAGTATCCTTCTTTGTCTCTTTTAACTGTTTTACATTTGAAATCTAATTTGTTGGATATTAGTATAACTACTCCTGCTCTTTTCTGGTTGTTATTTGCATGAAATATCTTTTCCCAACATTTCACTTTCAACCTATGCTTATCTTTGGGTCTAAGATGTGTTTCTGTAGACAACATATAGAAGGATCCTGTTTTTTAATACATTCTGCTGGTCTATGTCTTTTGATTGGGGAGTTCAAGCCATTAACATTTAGTGTTATTACTGTTTGGGTAGTACTTCTCTACCATTTTGCCTTTTGCATTTTATATGTCATATCTAATTTTCCTTCTTTCTACATTCTTCTCTACACCTATCTCTTCTGTCCTTTCATATCTGTCTCTAGTGCTCCCTTTAGTATTTCTTGTAGAGCTGGTATCTTGGTCACAAATTCTCTCAGTGACTTTTTGTCTGAAAATGTTTTGATTTCTCCCTCATTTTTGAATGACAATTTTGCTGGGTATAGAATTCTTGGTTGGCAGTTTTTCTCTTTTAGTGATTTAAATATATCATCCTACTGTCTTCTTGCCTCCGTGGTTTCTGCTGAGAAATCTACACATAGTCTTATTGGGTTTCCCTTGTATGTGATGGATTGCTTTTCTCTTGCTGCTTTCAAGATCCTGTCTTTCTCTTTGACCTCTGACATTCTGACTAGTAAGTTTCTTGGAGAATGTCTATTTGAATTTATTCTCTTTGGGGTGCACTGCATTTCTTGGATCTGTAATTTTAGGTCTTTCATAAGAGTTGGAAAATTTTCATTGATAAATTCTTCCATTAGTTTTTCTCCTCCTTTTCCCTTCTCTTCTACTTCCGGGACACCCACAACATGTATATTTGTGCACTTCATATTATCATTCAATTCCCTGAGTCCATGCTCATATTTTTCCATTCTTTTCCCTATAGTTTCTGTTTCTTTTTGGATTTCAGATGTTCCATCATCCAGTTCACTAATCCTAACCTCTGTCTCTTGAAATCTACCATTGTAGGTTTCCAATGTTTTTTCATCTCTTCTACTGTATCTTTCATTCCCATAAGTTCTGTGATTTGTTTTTTCAGACTTTCCATTTCTTCTTTTTGTTCATTCCTTGCCTTCTTCATATCCTCCCTCAATTCATTGATTTGGTTTTTTATGTGGTTTTCCAATTCTGTTTTTATATTCTGAATTAATTGTTTCAGCTCCTGTATCTCATTTGAACTATTGGTTTGTTCCTTTGACTGGGCCATATCTTCAATTTTCCTGGTGTGATTTGTTATTTTTTGCTGGCGTCTAGACATTTAATTACCTTAATTAGTGTATTCTGGAGATTGCTTTCACTTATTTTACCTAGGGTTTTCTTGCCAGATGAGTTTGTTGTCTATCTTTTCTTTGACCTTCAGTTCAGCTTTTTCTGGGCCTCTAGCTTAAGTTTTGTTTAACAGAGGGTAATTTTTCATTTCTTGTTTTCTTGTTTCTTGTCCTGCTTGTAAGGTGCCTTTTCCCTCCCCACCCTTAGGAGGGTCTACATAGGTATAACAGACTCAAGCTGGGCTTTCCCAGACTAAACTGGCTTCCTATCAATGTGAAGGAGTCACCTGTGTCAATTTTCCCTGAGGGTGAGACCCAGCAAGTTGAAAGACTTTCCTGTGAGGTCTCTGGTCTCTGTTTTTCTTATCCTGCCCAGTATGTGGTGCTTGTCTGTCTGCAGGTCCCACCAGCAAAAGATGTTGTGGCTCCTTTAACTTTGGAAGGCTCTCCCTGCTGAGGGTGTGGTGGAGACAGAGGAGAGGTTGTAGGCTGGTTTTAATGGCTTCAAATTTCCAAGCCCTGTGGTCTGAATTGCTTGATGGAGGGATTACATCTGAGTTGGGCTTCACCTCCATTTTGTCCCCTTTCCTCTTTTTTGGTTAGCCCAATAAGTGACCTCTGCTTTGACCAGTTTTGCCTGAGCTGGGGGCCTATTTTTAATAGTCAGAATTTGTTTATTACTGCCACAATTGATTTTTGGTTGAACTCAGTCCCTGCTACTGTTAGGGTGTCTTTCCTTTCCTTCCGGGAAGCTGCCTGTGCGGGAGGGGTGCCGGGCACTGGCCACAGCAGCTTGGGGAACTCACGGTTCCGGAGACTTGCAGCTGGTCCAGCTGGTCCAGACTGGGGTGCACTGTTTGTCCAGGTACTATCGTGGCTCCAGGAGGTGTTCTGTACTGTTTATGATTATTTAGTAGTTGTTCTCTTTGATCGATTTAAGTTAATTTCTGTATAGAAATAAACTTAAATTTATTTTATAGAATAAACTATGAATATCCAGTTTACCCAGACCCATTATTGTAAAGAAAATTCTGTACTGGTTCAATGGATTTGGGGGGCTTGTTGAAGGTCAATTGGCCATAAATCTCGAAATATATTTCTGAACTCTCAATTTGAATCCATTGCTCAATATGTAATTCTTTGTGCCAGTACCATGCTGCTTTTACAACTGTGGCTTTATGATAAGCTTTAAAGTTTTCAGGAAGTGTAAGTCTACCCTCTTCATTTCTTTTTAAGGTGTTTATGGATATTTGAGGGCTTTTTCCTTTCCAAATAAATTTGGTAACTAGCTTATCCAAGTCTTCAAAGTAGGTTGTTGGAATTTTGATTTGTATTGCATTGAAGTGTAGGTCACTTTGTGTAGAATTGACATCTTAACAACGTTTATTCTTCTTTTCCATGAACACGGAATGTCCTTCCACCTATTCAGATCTTTGTTTCTTTTAGCAATATTTTGTAGTTTTCTGTGTAGAGGTCTTTACATCCCTGGTTAATTTTATTCCTAAATACTTGATTCTTTTAGCTGCTATAGCGAATGATTTTTTTTTCTTAATTGCCTCCTCAGTTAGGTCATTACATGTGTATAGAAACATTGCTGATTTTTGTACTTTGATATTGTATCCTGCTACATTGCTGAATTTGTTTCTTGATCAAGTAACTTTGTTATAGATTTCTCAGCATAATCCAGATATAGGGTAATGTCATCAGAAAGTAATGAAGTTTTACTTCTTGCTTTCTGATTTGGATGTATTTTCTTTCTTTTTCTTGCATAACTGCTCTAGCTAGGACTTCTAGGACAATGTTGTATAAGAATCATGAAAACCTGTCGTGATCCCAATCTTAGGGAGAAGTTTTCAGTCTCTCAACAATGAGTATGATGTGGGCTATGAGTATTTCATATATACCCTTGACCATCTAGAGGAAGTTTCCTTCAATTCTTACCGTTTTTATCAAAAAAGGATGCAGAATTTTGTTGAATGGAGATAATCGTGCAATTTTTCCCTTTTGATTTGTTAATGTGTTGTATTACATTGATTGATTTTTTTGTATGTTGAACCACCCTTGGACACCTGGTATAACTCCACTTGGTCGTGGTGTATAACTTTTTTAATGTGTCACTGCATTTGATTTTCAAGTATTTTATTGACAATTTTTGCATCTATATTCATTATGGAGATTGCCCTGTAGTGTTCCTTTCTTGTAACATCTTTATCTGGTTTTGGTATTAGAGTTATGCTAGCTTCATAAAATGAGGTAAATACTGTTTTTTTTCCCTTAATTTTTTGAGGAGTTTGAGCAGGAATGGTGTTAGTTATTTTTGGAATATTTGGTAAAATTCCCCTGTGAATTTATCTGGTCCTAAACTTTTCTTTGTAGGAAGGTTTGATGACTGATAGAATCTCTTTACTTGTGTTTTGTTGAGGTCTTCTATTTCTTCTGGAGTCAGTATAGGTTGCTCCTATGTTTCTAAGAAATTGTCCATTTCATCCAACTTCTCTAGCTTGTTGGCATATAGTTGTTCATATTATCCTCATGATTTTCTTTTGTTTCTTCAGGATCCATGTTAATGACCATTCTCTCATTTCTGATTTTATTTATTTGAGCCCTCTATTCTTTTATTTTTTTCTTTGTCAGCCTAATGGTCCATCAATTTTATTGATTTTCCTTTTGGTTTTATTGATTCTCTCTACTTTTTTTCTTTTTCCAGTTCATTTATTTCTGATTCAGTCTTTGTCATTTTCTTCTTCTATTTTCTTTGGGGTTCATTTGCCTTTCTTTCTCTCATTCCTCCAGGTGGGTTGTTAATTCCTCAATTTTTACTATTTCTTCTTTTTTCATATATACATTTAGGGCAATAAATCTCCTTCTCAGCACTGCCTTTGTTGCATCCCATACATTTTCATTCATCTCCAGGTATTTACTGTTTTTCCTAGCAATTTCTTCTTTGACCCACTGGTTGTTTAAGAGGGGGTTATTTAATCTCCATATATTTGTGAAAGTTCTCATTCTTTGGTGGTTATTGACTTCCACATTCATCCCGTTGTGGTCAGAGTAAGTGCTTTGAATAATTTCAATCTTTTTAAATGTGTTAAAAAACATTTTTAAATGTTTTTGCCCCAGCATATGATCTATCCAGAGAATGTTCCATTGCACACTAGATAAATATCCTGGTGTTTTGGGGGTGTAATGATCTTTATGTCTAATTCATTTATCACATGATTTATGTTTTCTATTTCCTTATTGATCTTATGTCTGCTTGCTTTATCTATAGAGAAGAGTGGTGTATTGAAGTCTCCCATTATTATTGTTGAAACATTTATTGCTCCCTTCAGTTTTGCCAATGTTTGCCTCATGTACTTTGGAGCTACTTGTTTTAGAGCATAAGCATTTCTATTTCTTATTTCTTCTTAGAAAATTTTATATTTTTAAAATACATAGTGTCCCTCCTTTTCTCTTTGACATCTTTGATTTAAAGTTTATTTTGTCTGATATTAGTATAGTTAAGTTATTCCTGCTTTCTTTTGATTATAGCTTGCATGGAATATCTTTTTCTATCCTGTCACTTTCAATCTATTTGTAGCATTGGGTCTTGTAAATAGCATATGGATTGATTGTATTTTTAAATCCATTTGCCAATCTGTATCTTTTAATTGGGGAGTTTCATTCATTAACATTCAAAGTTATTACTGAAAAGGCAGTTCTTGGATCTACTGTCTTATCTTTTGTTTTTTATTTGTCAGATCTATTTTTTTGCTTTGTCTTTTTATACTTCAAGTTAATCTCACTTATTCTCTCCAATTCCATGCCCTGCTCCAGGCCTTCTGTCCTGTTTTTTATATATTTTTTTTGGTTGACAGAACTCCCTTTAGTGTTTCTTGCAGGGCAGGTCTCTTGTTAACAAATTCTCTCAGCAAACTTTTATCTCTCCCTCAGTTTTTTTAATTTTTTAATTTTTTTAAACATAGCAACATACAAACATGAACATTCTTACCATATGATCATTTCATCTTGGTATATAAACCATAACTCACAATGTCATCACATAGTTGTGTATTCATCACCACAATCACCACTAAGAACATTTGAATCAATCCAGAAAAGGAAATAAAAAGAAAAAAATTATACATAACATACTCCCCCAACGATCACCAGCATTTCAAGCTACTAAATTTATTGTAACATTCGTTCCCTTGTTATTTATTTATTTTGAATCCATATGTTTTACCCATCTGTTGATAAGGTAGATAAAAGGAACATCAGACACAAGGTTTTCACAATCACACAGTCACATTGTGAAAGTTATATCATTATACAATCATCTTCAAGAAACATGGCTACTGGAACACAGCCCTACATTTTCAGGTAGTTCCCTCCAGCCTCTCCATTACACCTTAAATAAAAAGGTGATATATATATAGTGTGTAAGAATAACCTCCAGGATAACCTCTCAAGTCTTTTTGGAATCTTTCAGCCATTGACACTTTATTTTGTGTCATTTCACTCTTCCTCTTTTAGTCAAAATGATTTTCTCAATCCCTTGATTCTGAATCCCAGGTCATTCTAGGATTTCTGCCCACATTGCCAGGAAGGTCCACATTCCTGGGGTCATGTCCCATGTAGAGAGGGACAGGGCAGTGAGTTTGCTTGTCATGTTGGCTGAGAGAGAGTGGCTGCATCTGAACAACAAAAGAGGTTCTCTAGGGGTAACTCTTAGGCCTAATTTTAAGTAGGCTTAGTTTATCCTTTGTGAGGTTAAGTTTCATATGAACAAACCCCAAGATTGAGGGCTTGCTTTGATTGTCCCTACTGCTTGTGAGAGTATCAGGAAATCTCCACTTGGAGACGTTGAATTTTCCCCCATTCTTGCCATCCCCCCAAGGGAATTTTGCACATACTTTTTTATTCACTGTTCAAATCATTCTGGGATTTATCAGGGCATCACTCTGGGCAAACTTGCAAAATCTCATGCCCTTCTCAAGGTTCCATGTATTTATGGTGTTCAATTAAGCTGTCCACATAAGTTATATTAGGAAATGCACTAGTCTAAATATAAATTTTGTACCAAATAAACATTTTTTGCTTTAGTTCTCACTCACGTTGGGAGTACAACTTTGCTGGATAAAGAATTCTTGATTGGCAATTTTTCGCTTTCAGAATCTTAAATATATCATACCACTGCCTTTTCACTTCCATGGTGCCCATTGGGCAGTCTGAGCTTAGTCTTATGTGGCTTCCCTTGGATGCAAACTGCTTTTCTCTTGCTGCTTTTAGGACTTTCTGCTTCTTTTCAACATTTCAGAGTCTGATTAGTATGTGTTTTGGAGTGGGTGTTCATTGGGTTTCTTTGATTTGCATACTTATGTCTTTTATAAGGGTTGGAAATTTTTCCTTAGTTATTTCCTCAAATAATCTTTTGAGGCTTTTGTGTTCTCTTCTCCTTCTGAGACAACAATGGTTCTTATATTTATGTGCTTTGTGTTGTCTATTTCTTTGAGATCCAATTCAAATTTTTCCATCATTTTCATCCTTTTGTCCTTTTGTGCACTCAAATTCAGTTGTTCTGTCCTCTAGTTCACTTATTCTTTATTTTGCCTCTTCAAATTTGCTGTTGTGTGTCTCCTATATATTTTTAATTTGATCTATGGTATCTTTCATTTCCATAAGACCTGCTATTTTTCTATTTTTTCTTTCAAATTCTTCTTTAAGCTCTTCTAGTGGCCTCTTGATGTCCTTTACATCTTTAATCAATACATTGAAGTCATTTGATTTGTATAAACATCTTTGATTAGTTATTCCAAATTCTGTGTCTTCTCTGGCATGTTAATTTCATTATTTAGCTTGGCCATACCTTCTTTCTCCTTTATATGTTTATATGATTTTGTTTGTTGATTTCTTCACATTTGATTATCTTAGTAAGTTTATTTTGAAAGTGGTTTTCCCTTGCTCATATAATATTTTATCTTTTCTTCTGTTTGTGTTGAATGCTTCCTTTGGCTTTGGTTGTCACAAATTCCCCACCAAACCAAGGCTGGGACCTCATGCAGGAGATACAATTCAAATTAAAAATCTGTTAAAAGCTAGGGAGAGAACAAAGTAAATGAGCAGCATTCTTGGTCCTAGATCCTCTGTGTTGCCTGGTTCTCTACTGCCCAGCCCCTCAACTCTGAGGACCCCACCCTTAGCCCTTGGCCTGGAGCTGAAGGGCCTGGCTGCATCCCTGCAAGGCCAAGCCCATCCTTCCTGCCCAGCATTCCAAGTTGGTAACAGATGCTGTTGTTATGTCAGTTAGAGCCACTGAATGGGCAGTTGTTAGCTGCTGCCAAGGACCAGGCAGCAGCATAAGATGGTGTTGGGGGTCTGGGGTTGTGCTGCTACCATCGGCAGTGGAGGAAGCATTGCCAGTAACTGTATTACCATGTGAAAGAGAAGTCATCATGAAACTATATGTATTTCTGGTCAACACTCAACTATCCTGACATTCAACACTGAAATTACAGTGCAAACTGTGGCAGACCTTAAGCATGCCTTTCAAAGAAAATACAAGTTGCTACCCTTACCAGGTGGTGGTGTTCAATGGCAGGGAGTGCATAGCTGCTGATTGGAGAGTGTTTACCTGCAGCACAAGGAGAAACACAGATCCAATATTTCATTTTAATAAAGAAATGATTTTATGTGATTGTCCACCTGCCATTACTAAAATTACCTTTTCTACAGAAAATGATGTGGAAATAAAAGTTGAAGAGTCTTTATGATGTCTGCAGTTTTTCACACTGTAGCTACAAAGACACAACTTGTAGTGGAAATATATGAAGTTGCCTGGAAACTTTGCTCATTTTGTGAAGGTCTGGCCCATGATGAACATCTTCAACACCAAGTCTGGGCTGTTATCATGGCCAATTTGAATGGCTATTCAGATTCATACCAAAAGCTACTTTTCAAGGTTGAAAGTATTTTTTCAATTTATCTGCATTTGATAGAAGATACCAAGTTAAAACTAATTCATTTTGGAACTGTGGTTTCAGTAAATGACCAAGATTCTGCTGTTGGAGTGCCTAACCACTCGTAGTTACAGGGAATGTTTGGTAAGACTGGATTCTTCACCATGAAGGTTAAAAGACTGAAAGAAAAGATCCACTGAACTGGTGCTCTCTCCGATATGCCTAGAACAACTAGCAAGTCATTGTTATCCTCATTTCAAAAGTCAGTGGAAAATATAACCTCAGGTACCACTGATGCTGAAAGTGGCAAAGAAATAATGGAATCTTATCAAAGTACTGTCCAGCATGATGGAATTTCAGTAGATGCTAAAGAGGGTGATCTGCCTTTTTTCAATGTTTCTTTGTTAGACTGGATAAATGTTCAAGACAGATTTAATGGTGTGGAATCTGTGGTCAGGAAATGCTTTGATTTTATGAACTGGCTTCATCCAAGGATTATTTCACCATTTCTGACAGAATGCCATCAAATGATTGCCAAACTTTGATAATCAGAATATGAAAGCCATTAAAAGGCTTGACGATAGGCTTTACACCTTGGACTAGATGATTGCTAGCAGTAGCTGGCTTGTAGATGAACAAAAATAACTTGCTCAGAAAATTTTAGCTAATCAGATGAGAGCTGAAAAGTTTGAAGGTTGCATCTGTATTGCCTTATTTGTGCCTGAGTCTTGCAAATCAATTGATTATGTTGCAAAAATCATAAAAAACTCTTCGTAGTTAAATAAAAATGTACCACTGCCAAATAAGAACTAGCAATTAATTTACATGTCTCAGTGAAGTGGTGTTTCTTTGCAATGCTTCATGTTGATCAAGGTGAACAAAAATTGCAAGCTTTGCTCCATCATGTAATAAAGCTGTTAGAAAGAATCAAGATTGTTGAAGCACTTAGCATGGTTCCCCAGATGTACTGGTTAGCTGTTGTTGAGGTTGTAAGAAGAAAGGTACTCATAAAATGCTACAAGGAGTGGGAAGTTGCCTTTGTCAGTGATGGGGAGCAATTATATGAAGCTGAAAAGTCAAAGAAGGAATCATTTGGGAAATTACTTAGGAAGTCTTTTTTAAGACTTCTTCACTGATGACAGAAAGTACAACAAAGATTACAGCTACTACCTCATCAAGAACTTTTTTTGCACTCATTGTTGAGGATCCCTTATGTCCTGCAGATTGTCCCTTAGAAGAATTGTCTCCAGACAACATTGATACACATACATTTGATTTTGAAACTATTCCCCAACCAAACATCATACAGACTCTTCACCAAGGTTCTTTAGACTTGGCTTCATTAGCTGAAAGTTTTGAACCATATTTTATGTCTGCTGTGAATGAGTTTGTAATAGAAGAAAATTTATCATCTCCTAATCTAATAAGTGATCCACAAAGCCCAGAAATGATGGCAGTATCACTTTATTCATCAATTATCAGTGTAACAGATAGTAGATATATGAAGGATACAAATACATGTGGTAAGGAAGATTTAGGTTATCATACTTTTTTAAATTACAATTGGAAAAATGTAGTTTTTGCTCAAGACTCTCACTGCAGTATACAAACCAGCAAGGAAGACCTTTGCCACTTCATAATGTCTGTACAAAATGAACAATATGACTTCTCAACTGCTTTAAAATGTACAGTATTAGAAATAGGAAACTTTATTCAAGTCAAATTTTCTCTGAAAATAATGCTAAAAGAAAAACATGAAAAACAACTACAGTCTTTAAAAAGTGAATATTGTTATGTTTTTAAACGGTAGCTGACTGAAAAATCAAAGGAACCGAGTCCGAGTTTAAAAAAAGTTTATTGTCCCAAGGCAAGGTTCCCAGGTCCAGGTGCTCAGGGTGCGGGCCAAGGAAGTCGTGCCTTCCTGGGGGCGGTGGGGCTAGATATAGGCTAGCTAGTGGGGGTGCTGACGATGCCTACGGGGCCTCTTGTGGTAGGTTAGGAGTTTCACGCGCTTTAGGGCCAGGGGCATAGCTACGGGCCATGGCCGGGTGGCATAACTATGGGCCATGTGCAGTGGGCATAGCTATGGGCTGTGTGCAGTGAGGGTCTTTTGTTTGTCAGGCCAGGTCCTGATTGGCTGAGTTTGAAAAGCTGTATGCCCGGATATGCACTAGTTTTAGTTCGGGTGGGGGGCCTTCCAGCCAGAGGCTATGGGGCCAGGCCTTACAAGTATGAAGCTAAACTCAATGCACTAATGAAGGAGAGTGAAGAAAAACAAAGCAAAATTTAAAAAATGAAAGGAGATTTAGTAGGTTTTGAGGAGGTTTTACAAAACAGAGATAATGAATTTACCTTGGTTAAACATGAAAAAGAAGCTGCTGTCTGTTTGCAGAATGAAAAGGATCAGAAGTTGTTAAAGATGGAAAATATAATGAATACTCAGAATTATGAAATTAAATAACTGAAGCAATCATAAGAGATAGTGTTGGAAAACTGGAAGCAACTCCATGTAGAAAAGGGCGAGAGTTTACAATTATTGAGGGCAGAACTTGAATGCTTGGAGCAAAGCCATCTAAAAGAATTGGAAAGAACTCTGCAAGTCAGGCATACACAGGAGTTTGAGAAAGTTATGACAGATCACAACATTTCTTTGGAAAAATTGAAAAAGGAAAATCAACAAAGAATTGCTAAGATACAAAAGTCTCATGAGACAATTCTGCAGGAAAAAGAACAACAGCTGCAGAATTAAAACTCAAGGTTTTTTATTTGTATAACATGAGATGCAAGTTAGAGATTGAACTTGCCTTGAAGGACGCAAAGGCTGATGAAATAAAAATGTTTCTGGAAGAAAATAAAGCCCAGAAGAAAGAGACCTTAAAATTTCTCCTTGAACTAGAGACTGAAATTTTGAGATAAGTAAATTAAGCCAAAAGGCTCAGGATATTAATGAAAATTGTCAGGTGTGCTTAGAAGAGCTAAGACCTTTAATGACAATTGAAAAAGATTAGTGCATTTCAGAGTAAATTAGTAGACATGAAGAGGAAGCAGATACACTTAAAGCAGAATGAAACAAAGTGACCTCTTTGCATCATCAAGCATATGAATTAGAAAAGAAATTGAAAGAACAAGTAGTTGAATTACCAAGGAACTTAGACTCAGAACTGAAAACTTTTGAAAAACAAAAAGATGAAAAAATTGCCCAACAAGAGCAAAGTATGACACTATCATTCAGAAAATTGGGAAAGACAAAGAGTCATGAGTCAGGAACAAGTAGGGAAAGAGTTAATTCAGAACTTTAATGGTGAAAAAGAAGACACCATTCAGACTGCCCTAAAAGAATTAAAGTTGGAGAGAATCTGTTGAGAATGAGTTATTGGAAAAAGTTAAGCATTTTGAGAGCCAACTAATAAAATGTCTTGTCATTGAATATCCCAGAAATATTCTTTAAGTTTAGTTGCTGAACTTCAAGGAAAGCTTCAGGAAAAAAAGCTAAGTTTCTGGAACAACTTGAAAAACAAGAAAAAAGAAAGAATGAAAAAATCCAAAATGTACAACCATCTTTGATTGCTGAATAATAGACCAATTTTAACACTTTTAAGAAGACAGAAAATGGGAAAATAAAACACAGTAAATTACCTTAGTGATAAATTGAAAAGTACAATGCAGCAACAAGAAAAGAATAAAGATTTGATAGAGTCATTTTTTGAAGATTGAGCTCGTTTGCTTGATGAAAAGAAAAACTTGAAGTCAGTAAGCTGCTGTACTGGTTTAAATCTGTTGTGTACTCCAGAAAAGCCAAGTTCTTTAACCCTCATTCAATATTGCGAGGTTGGAGCATTTGATTGTTTCCATGGAGATGTGACTCATCCAACTGTGGGTGGTAATTTTTGATTAGATGGTTTCTACAGAGATGTGTTTCCCCCCATTCAAGGTAGAATTGCTTACTGGAGCTCTTTAAGAGGGAACCATTTTGGAAAGAGCCATGAAAGCCTTGAGAGCCATCAGAGCCAACACAGGTAACAGAATGGAGAGAGCCTTGGGGAAGCTATTGAAGAGAAAGCTAGTAGATCTCACCTTGTGCCTTTCCAGCTGAGAGAGAAACCCTGAACATCCTCAGCCTCCTTGAACCAAGGTACCTTTCCCTGGATGCCTTACATTGGACATTTTTATAGCCTACTCTAATTTGGACATTTTCATGGCCTTAGAACTGTAAACTAGCAACTTAATAAATTCCTCCTTTTTAAAAGCTGTTCCACTTCTGGTATATTGCATTCCAGCATCTTGCAAACTAAAACAGTTGTGTGCTAGCAGTCTGGCTCCTTCACTGTATGTAGATGTACTCCAAAACTTTATGGAGTTTGTGCACCTGAATTCTAAGGGGAAGCAGAGAAATATGGCATGGAAGCAGTAGATGAAGGAGGATTGAATTCAGCAATGAAGACAAGCATGATGTCTGAACAAGAAAACATTCATACGTTATCTGAAAAAAAACAGAGGTTAATGCTGTTAAAATGAACACTGCAATTGAAAGAAGAAAAGGAGCAATTAAAGATTTATGTCTTAGAGCATGTCTTCAGTATCTTCAAGGCCTTCTGAAAAAATAGCTATTAGAGATTTTCAGGTGGGAGATTTGATACACATCATCCCGGATGAATGCCATGACAGCTACGTATTATTTACCTTTTGTCCAACCTTATATTGTCTATATTCAGAGTCTCTGTCTGTCCTGGATTTCAAACCAAGTGAGTGTGCTTCAGGTGCATCTAAAAGATGCTGGGAACTTGGAAAAGTAGTGGGAAAGGAATACTATCAAGCTAAAAAGGCACAAACAGATTTAAAGTTCCTTTGGGGACAAAATTTTAGAGTGAAAGCTGTGTCATGGAATGAGAAAATGTAATTTACAGAAGAAACAAATACATCCAGTAACATTTTTCTGAATTGTCCTACAGTACTCATTTACCACTCCAAAAATGGCAGGCCATCTTGTAATAGAAAAGTCAACATGGCAATATACTTCATTGGGTCCAACATTTACTTTTTAACTGGCTACATTTTAGGAACAATAAATTAATCAAAACCTTTAGGTGAATTAAAATCATTTTGTTTCTACCAAGATGACTCTAGAAATGCAGAACAATCTAGTTCATTTTCTCAAAGGGTATCCCTTCTTCATTGTGGCTTATAATCAGCCACGTTAATTGCCTGTGAAATATACATTCACTTGATCATAGATGTTAAATGGTAGTTATTATTGCCAACATTTGTCCTTTCATGAAATCAGTATCAGAATAATTGCACCCTTTAACTCATTCTTTATAAAACATGTAAATTCTTCAAAACTATTTAAAGAGGAGTGTTATAGCATAAAGATAATCATAATTTTGAGTTTGTCTCTGTAAATTACTAAAACAAATCATTTCATTTAGTTTTTAAATGCCCTTTGATATTTCAAGAAAAAAAGAAAAAAAAAACTCTGTAATTAGATTGACTGATTTTAAGATCAGCCATAAGTAGTCAGCAATCTTCAAAAGCACCTTCAACATATTAGTCTCTCAATTCTAAAGTGTGGGAGAGTCTGTGCCTTTGACAGTTTCAAATGAAACACTCAAACTTTCCCAACACCTTTATTACTCTGTTTAGAATAATCATTTTGCAACTGCTGTGAAAGGCAGTTTGGCAGTTCCTCAAAAAGCTGAATATAGAATTGTCATATGACCCAGCAATACCATTGCTAGGTATCTACTCAGAGGACATAAGGGCAAAGACACAAATGGACATTTGCACACCAATGTTTATAGCAGCATTATTTACAATTGCAGAGAGATGGAAACAACCAAAATGTCCATCAACAGACAAGTGGCTAAACAAACTGTGGCATATACATACGGTGGAATATTATTCAGCTTTAAGACAGAATTAACTTATGAAGTATGTACCAACATTGATGGACCTTGAAAACATTATGCTGAGTGAGACTAGCCAAAAACAACACCACCTTCCCCCTGTCTAAATGGGACATGACTCCCAGGGGTGTGGACCTTCCTGGCAACGTGGGACAGAAATCCTTAAATGAGCTGAGACTCAGCATCAAGGGATTGAGAAAAAACCTAGAATGAGCTGAGACTTAGCATTAAGGGATTGAGAAAACCTTCTCAACCAAAAGAGGGAAGAGTGAAATGAGACAAGGTGTCAATGGCTGAGAGATTCCAAACAGAGTCGAAAGGTTGTCCTGGAGGTTATTTTTATGCATTAAGTAGATATCATCTTGTTATTCAAGATGTAATGGAGAGACTGGAGGGAACTGCCTGAAAATGTAGAACTGTGTTCCAGTAGCCATGTTTCTTGAGGATGATTGAATAATGATATATCTGTCACAATGTGACTGTGTGATTGTGAAAAGCTTGTGTCTGATTCTCCTTTTATCTACGTTGTCAACAACTGAGTAAAACATATGTAATAAAAATAAATAGTAGGCGGAACAAATGCTAAAATAAATTTAGTTTGAAATGCTAGTGATCAATGAAACTGAGGGGTAAGGGGTACGGTAGGTATAATCTTTTTTTTTTCTTTCCTGTGTTCATTTTATTTCTTTTTCTATTGTCTTTTTATTTCTTTTTCTGAATTAATGCAAATGTTCTAAGAAATGATGACTATGCAACTAAGTGATGATATTGTGAATTACTGATTATATATGTTGATGTTTTATTTGGTTTGTTAATTTTTTAATTAACAAATCAATTAAAAAAACAAAAACAAAAAATAAGGAATGGGGGAACAAATGTTAAGATAAATTTACTTTGAAATACTGGTGATAAATGAAAGTGAGGGGTAAGGGGTATGGTATGTATAATCTTTTTTTGTTATTGTTTTATTTCTTTTTCTGTTGTCTTTTTATTTCTTTTTCTAAATTGATGCAAATGTTCTAAGAAATGACGAATATGCAACTATGTGATGATATTGAGAATTACTGAATATATGTGTAGAATGGAATTGTATGTTAATGTTTTTGTTTGTTTGTTCTTAATTTTTTTAATTAATAAATAAATTTAAAAAAGAATAACCATTTTGATTTTATAATTCATGGTTGGCTTTCAGGAAAAAAGATATTTATGGTACATTAATATGGTACATAGAGGTCATTTAAATAAAATATTGTATTGTAAAAGACATGAAGAATTTTAAAATGATAAAGAGTCAAACCTACAAGGGTGTGTCATGGTCAGGTTTATGTGTCAGCTTGGCCAAGTGGTGGTACCTGTTTGGTTGGGCAAGTGCTGGCCTTTCTGTTCTGATGAGGACATTTCATAGAATTAAATCATGATCATGTCAGCTGCATCTACAGCTGATTCCATTTGTGATTGGCCAAAGGGGAGTGTATTCTGTAATGAGTCATGCTTAATCTAATCACTGGAAATCTTTTAAGGAGAATTCAGAAGAGACAGGCTCTCTTCTTCCTTTGGCTGGTGAGCCTCTCCTGTGGAGTCCGTCCAGAACTTCCATCAGAATTGTCAGCTTAACAACCTGCCCAGCACATTTTGGACTCTGCATTCCCTCACTCACGTGAGACACTTTTATAAATTTTATATTTGTGAGTGTTCCCTGTTGATTCTGTTTCTCTAGAGAAATCTAACTAATACATCTTGGTACCAGGAGTGGTTCTTAAGAAACAGAATCTTAAAAATGGGTTTTTATGAGTGGTTTTCTACTCTGGTGGGACCCAATGACACTAAGAACTCTGCTTCCCATAATCAGAATGACACTCCCAATCCATGGAGTGAGTTGGCAAAAGAGATAGTCAAAATATCACCATTCAACTCTCCTGATGCTTCACTTGTATGAAGACAGGCTCTGGGGGATAAGGTTTTTGACACCCTTACAGAGTTTTGTGGAAACAAGAGGTATAAGAGATGTTGGCTGGTTGTTGTTAGATACACTAGATACATTAAGGAGTGAAAGGGATGGGCTTAAGGCTTCAAACAAGAACCTTAGGTGCTGTCTGACAGACGTAGAAGCTTCTATGAGTTGTTAGAGTAGCAACTTTACAACATAAACTGAAATCTCAATGTTGAAAGGTGTCTGCTGTGAAAGTGAGGGCATTGATTGGAAAAGAGTGGGATAATGAAAAATGGGACAGTGACATATGGATTGATAATGATGTTGGCGGTGAAGTCAAAATCTCAGCTCATGCTGAGTCTTCTCTAGATAACCCTGTAATAGTCTGCTCTCAGGACATAACCACACCACCTCCAGTCTGCCTTGAGGAGTTGGCCACCCAACCTCCTCCTGAAGGAATTAGCCCTAGAGTGATTAATCCTGTTTCACCAGATGAAACTGCAAATGAAGGCCCTGAAGCAAATGGCTTGGAAGATATTTCTAATTCTTTTCACGACACACCCCCCATTTCTTCCAGATCTATAACTAGACTAAAGTCCCAACAGGCCCCTAAAGGTGAGATACAAAGTATCACACATAAGGAGGTACATTATACTCCAAAAACTGTTTGCATTTTCCAATTTATATAGACAGAAATTAGGGGAATATGTGTGGCAATGGATTTTAAGTGTGTGTGATAATGGTGGGAAGAATATAAGGCTGGATCAGGCTGAATTTATTGATATGGGCCCTCTAAGCAGAGGTTCTGTATTCAATGTTATAGCTTGAGGGGTTAGAAAAGGTATTAACAATTTGTTTGGATGATTGGTTGAAAAATGGATCAAAAGGTGGCCAACATAACCTGAGGTTGAAATGCCAGAACTGCCCTGGTATAATGTAAATGAGGGGATCCAGAAGCTTGGAGAGATTGGAATGGATTTATCATGCAAAGCCTGCTCTTACACCCCAGGAATGTCTGGAGGCTGCACCTTTTACCAGAACAGTGAGAAAGAAAAGCACCATCATCCCAGAAGAACTCTGAGGTTGCACTCCTCTGTAGGTCACATATTACTGTAGGAACCGCTGTCACTAAGCTGGAATCCTTAAACACAATGGGGATGACAGGATCCCGAGTTGGCAGAAGCCAGGTGGCAGCACTTAATCACCAAAGACCAGGTAGACGTGGCTATTATAATAGACAGTAAACTCAAAGCAGGCATCAAAATTATATGACTCACAGAGATTTGTGGCATTGGCTAGTAAATCATGGGATACCTAAAAATACAATAGATGGACAATCTACTAAATTCTTGTTCAAGCTGTATAAACAAAAGAGTTCTAGGTCAAGTGAACAGAAGTCTAACCTGAATTACAAAAACATAGAGTCATGACCCCTTAATCAATTTCCAGACTCGAAACTGTTTAGCAATCCAGAGCCCCTTGAATGAAAGGGAGGCCAAGTTCCTTTGGGGGATAACCCTGTTACCCTGCCACAAATTTATACTGTTAATCTTCCTCTAAGCCTTCCCCAAGGAGACCAAAACCCTTTTACCAGGGTAACTGTGCATTGGGGAAAAGGAAATGATCAGATATTTTGGGGATTATTAGACACTGGTTCAGAAGTGACATTAATTCCAGGGGACCCAAAATGTCACTCTGGTCCACCAGTCGGAGTGGAGACTTATGGGGGTTAGGTGATCAATGGAATTTTAGCTCAGGTCTGTCTCACAGTGGGTCCGGTGGGGGCCTGGACCCATTCTGTAGTTAGTTTCCCAGTTCCAGAATGTATAATTGGAATAGAAGTACTGAGCAACTGGCAGAATCCCTGCATTGGCTCTCTAACTCATGTAGTGAGGGCTATTATGGTGGGAAAGGCCAAGTGGAAGCCACTAGAACTGCCCCTACCTAGCAAAATAGTAAATCAAAAGCAATACCACATTCCTGGAAGGATTGCAGAGATTACTGCCACTCTTGAGGACTTGTAGGATTGTAGAGATTACTGCCACTCTTGAGGACTTGTAGGATTCACCACATCCCCATTCAACTCTCCTATTTGGACTATGCAAAAAACAGATGGGTCTTGGAGGGTGACAGTGGATTATTGTAAGCTCAACCAGGTGATAACTCCGATTGCAGCTGCTGTTGCAGATGTGGAATCATTGCTTGAGCAAATCAATGCATTCCCTGATACCTGGTATGCAGTTATTGATCTGGCAAATGTTTTTTTTGTCAATAGCTATTAGTAAGGACCAGTAGAAACAGTTTTCTTTCAGTTGGCAAGGTCAGCAATATACTTTGAAACTTAATCCAATCACCAGAAGCATTTTAAGAAGGATTCAAAAGAGACAGGCTCTCTTTCTGCTTCAGCTGGTGAGCCTCTCCTGTGGAGTTCAGCCAGACCTTCCATCAGAATCATCAGCTTCACAGCCTGCCCTGCAGATTTTGAACTCTGCATCCCTGTAGTCACATAAGACACTTTTATAAATTTTATGTTTGCTAGTGTTCCCTGTTAATTCTGTTTCTCTAGAGAACCCTAACTAATACAGGGTGTATGCCTTTTAAAGAAGGGTGCATTTTTAATAAATTTGAGTGACTGCTGAGAAGTGTGCAAAAGTTCTTCTGTAACATATCAAAGGGAAACTTGTTTGTTACAAAAAATATTCTTTAACTTTTAACTATATACTGTGTAACAAGGTAAAGCAGTGTTAAGTAGAATAGAACTGTGTAAGATCTTCAGAAAAGTTGCCATTTAACAAAGGAATTTAAATGAATTAGTTGAGTTGAATAAGATTTATTTTAGCTTTGTAAGAAAAAAATATTTGAATGTTTTTTTCAGAAAAATTTAATTTCTTCATAAAAATAAGATAAATATTTTTAAATATGTGTATCTAATAGTACACAAAATGGAATAAACATTATGTTGTATAGAAAACTAAATTTGACCACAGTTTAATGAATAAATGATTTTTTAAAAAGTTACAGAGAAAGGCAGTTTGCCAGAGTATGCTTTTTCTGTCTTCCCAGAAGATGATGCTCTTGAGCCACTTCTTCTGCTTAGGCTCCTCTCTCCAACTGTGTCATCTTGCTGGGAAGGATTGAGACCAGGTGTAAATCCAGTCAAGCCCTAGGGCCTCAGTGCTTTCTGAAAGTGGCCAACCCTGGGTATGTGGGTTGGGGAATAGGCAGTGTGCACCTCTGTGAAGAATCTGCTTGTGGGTATGATGGGTCTTGTGATTCCTAGGCTCCCACATGGAATGCTCTTTGACAATGGGTGTGAAGTTTTCAAATTCCCTTACCCATACCCAGTCCAGGAGTGCCTGATGGTGTGGTGTGGTGTGGCTCCCTTGTCCCTGCTTCTCTGCCCATGCACACTGTGAGTGCTCAGGACTTCCTGGAGAAAGAATAGAAGTTGTAGGACTCAGAGTGCCTCTTTTCTGGCCAGTTTTCAGGTTCTGCTCTGCATCTCCCTCCCCCTTAGAAGAGGGTCCCTCAGTCTCTAATTAAACTAGGTGCCCACAGCAGCCTGCCTCAGGGGTAAGGGGTAGCACTTTGTCCCAGAAGCAAGGACTCTGAACAAATGTAAAGAAAGACTACTGTTTTCTGGGTTCCCACACAGAAGCTCCTGGCTGCAGAGCCAAGAGGAATGTGGAAGCTGTTAAGCAAAGAATCATTAAAGTATTCCACAGAAGACAGTGAGTTAAAGCTTAACAGGCTCATGGAAAGAGCAAGAAGCAGATTGAGAGCAAAGGGAGAGAAGACAGGTGGGAGCCAGAAAAACTGGCTCCAACTCTCATTCTGACAGTTTGTGGTTTTAAAGGGAAAAATGCACCAAGAGGGGTGGGGGGGTTGATGTGCAGCTGCATGCATCACTGGGAGATTAGGCTGGTGCAGATCATGACTTCATGCTCATGGTTATCTTGTTTGGCTTTTGGCAGTTGGGGTGTTGACACATTCATGTTTATCTATCTTGCAGGGACATCAGGTCCTGTCAGAGAAGCTGCTGAGGGAGAGAAACTGAAGGGACCTCCACGCCACAGAATCCACTTTGTATGCCAAGTTTTATTTTCTGAGACCTGACATTCCTGCCTTTTTATTTTAATAAATTGACTGGAGTTGGGATTAGGTTTGAAGGGATGCCTTAGCTCAGCATGAAGCAATTTTTAGAAGGAGCAGGGATGTCATGTTCTTTTCTATGGCTACTTCTTGCTGTCAAAGAGGTGGAGTTGGGGAAAGAAAAATTGCTTTGAGTCAGGCAGAGGCATCATTAATTGGGCTGTGACAGGGGCAGGTTTTAAATTTCTGTTGTAGTAGGAGTATGTTTTCAGAATTCAGCTGGTTGGTCATGGCTGCTATTGACCTGTGAACAAACTTAGATACACATTGTGAGAGGCAGGGGTTTAAGAGGAAAATTAGGAGGATAATTACGGAGTGAGATTTAAGGGGTAAAGGAATGAATTAATGAAATCAATTGTCATTTTTGGAGAGTTCAGCATCTTTGGGTTTTAGAGTTTCTTTGGCATTGGAACGATTTGGAGGTTTTAAGTTTTGTAAAACAAACTTAATAAGTAAAATTTTATAGAGCATTAGATAATTTTTAGGGTTTCCAGGAACATTATTGGTTGGGATTTGCTGTATTGTGGCAGTTTGTAATATCTGGCTGAAGTTGACATATGAGCAACCTCCAGAATAACTTCTCAACTCAATCTGAAATTTTTTAGCCATTGAAACTCTATTTCTTTTCCCCCTTTTGGCCAGTTCATCCATGTCAGGACCAGGCTCATTTTTGGAGCTTATATCTCACAGTGCCAGGGACAGCCATGTTCTGCAATGCCAGGGTTAGTAAAATTTCACACTGAAGTGTCAGGTTTATATTCCAGGAAATTATATTCCACACTGGGGGGAAGATCAGAGTTTGGTTTAGAGAGAGACAACATTTGAGTAACAGCAGAGATCTTCTGGAGATGGCTCTTATGCACAATTCTAAGTAGGTTTAGTTTACTATTATACAAATAAGTTTTATAAGGGCAGACCTTAAAACTGAGGCCTTGGCTTCCCAGGGAATTTCTAGTAGTTTTATTTTTCCCAGTCCCTCAAGGGACTTTGCAGACAATTTTTCATTTTTTGCCCCAAACACTCTTAAATGTAATAAAACATTAACTTGTACAAAACATCAAGATTTTGTTTCTTATTCCAGGTTTTACATGAAATAAAGTTCAGTTAGGTTGTTTAATTTACTAGACAGATAAAATTAGATAGTGCAAATTTTGGGAAAAACAAAACATTTTTCTTTTATTTCACAGAAAATTAAAGCTTTAAAATACAGAAAATATTATTTTTTAACTTGCATATTGATTTATCTTGGTTTTAACTATCAGTTTTTCTGCTTTATAAGGATTTTTAAATGAAGCTTTTTCACAAATAAAAACATTAACCAGTTGTTTTATATTAAGAAATAATAGCAGAAGTTTTGTTCTATTATATATTTACACATTTGCTAGGGTTATGTTATTTAATAGATAAAATATGATATATATATTTGTTTAACTTTTCTTTTAAAGTTGAGCACATATATTTTTACAGAAGTATTAGAGCAAAGCAGTGCAATGGACAATTTGGCTGTTGTTTTGATCTGTAGCCTTTTTCACAAAAATTAAAACCATGATTAATAACACCATACCATTGCTTAGCATCATACAGATTAGTATTAGGATACAACATTGATAGAATATTGTTAAATTTTTAGGAATTTATACAATGTTCAAATATATGAATATTTTATTTATTTAAATTTAGTTAGTAACGAAATAGAAAAATCTTTTCAATCTTTGTACTATATCTCAAATACTTCTTATGCAATAGGTTGTTATCTTAGTATCTTAGCATCTTATTTACACTAGGTGAAAGAACAAAGTACTTGTAACAGTTTTTTCCTAACACTGAGAAGATGTGTTTTCTGAAATAAAAGATAATGTCAGCATAAATGTTAATAAGGATATTATTTTGATGTAAAATATTTTAGACACAGTATTTTGATGATGAAGAAAATTTTCTTTCAAAATAGTTTATATTAACAGCATACTAACAATTCGTGTTAATAGAGCACATTCCCTCCAACCTATGGACAATTTATCTTTGATAAGGCAGTCACACCAACTCACCTAGGGCAGAACAGTCTCTTCAATAAATGGTGCCTAGAGAACTGGATATTCACATGCAAAAGAATAAAAGAGGATCCATATCTCACACCCTACACAAAAATGAACTCAAAACAGATCAAAGAGCTAAACATCAAATCTAAGACCATAAACCTTTAGGAGAAAATGTAGGGAAATAGCTTATAAATCTTATGATAGGAAGCAGTTTCCTAGACCTTACATCCAAAACATAAGGATTGAAAAATAAATGAATAAATGGGAACTCCTCAAAATTAAACACTTTTGTACATCAATGAACTTCATCAAGAAAGTAAAAAAAAACAGCTTATAGAATGGGAGACAATATTCAGAAACAATATATCAGATAAAGGTCTAATATCCAGAATATATAAAGAGATTGTTCAACTCAACAACAAAAAGACAGACAACCCAATTACAAAACTGGCAAAAGACTTGAATGGACACTACTCAGAAGAGGAAATACAAATGGCCAAAAGGCACATGAAAAGATAACCAGCTCCCCTGGCTATTAGGGAAATGAAAATCAAAACCACAATGAGATATCAGGGCACACCCAGAATGGCCATTATCAAAAAAACAGAAAACAAGTGCTGGAGGAGATGTGGAGAAAGAAGCACACATATCCACTGCTGGTGGAAATGTAAAATGTTACAACTGCTGTGGAAGGCAGTTTGTCAGTTCCTCAGGAAGTTAAGTATAGAATTGCCATGTGATCCAGCAATATCATTGCTAGGTATCTACTCAGAGGACATGAGGGCAAGGATACAAATGGACATTTGTACACCAATGTTTATAGCAGCATTATTTACAATTGCCAAGAGATAGAAAAAGCCAAAATGTCCATCAGCAGATGAGTGGCTAAACAAGCTGTGGTATATACATATGATGGAATATTATGCAGCTGTAAGATAGAATAAAGTTTTGATGCATGTAACAACATGAACGAATCTTGAGGACATTATGCTAAGTGAGATTAGCCAGAAACAAAAGAATAAATACTGTATGGTCTCAATGATATGAACTAACATTGGTGAATGAACTTGGAGAATTTCAGTTTAGAACAGAGACCATCGATAGGGTAGATATTGGGTAGCTGGAACTGAAGGATACAGATTGTGCAGCAGGACTGATTGTAAAAATTCAGAAATGGCTTTCTCCGCCGGCGGCGCTCCCACCACCATCTAGCCCTCCTCTTCCCTCTTCTCTGCTGGCACTCCCGCCGCCATCTAGCCCTCTTCTTCCCCCTTCTCTGCCGGCACTCCTGCCACCATCTAGCCCTCCTCTTCCTCTTTCTCCGCTGGAGGCGCTCCCGCCGCCATCTAGCCCTCTTCTTCTCCCTTCTCCGCCATTGCTCCAGCCGCCATCTAGCCCTCCTCTTCCTCTTTCTCGGCCGGCGCTCCCGCTGCCATCTAGCCCTTCTCTTCCCCCTTCTCTGCCGGTGCTCCCGCTGCCATCTTGCCCTTCTCTTTCCCCTTCTGCTCTGGCGGCTCTCCATCTGCCATCTTATCCTTCCCTTTCTCCTCCTACTGCAGCAGCTCTCCAACCACCACCGTGCCCTCTTCCGCCTTCACCAGCTCCTCCGCCACCGTCCTCGACAGCCTTGCCATCCTCACCTTTCCACCTCCAGAACAGCTACTAGGGGAGTAGAAACGATACAGAACAGCTCCTGGAGCCATGACAGAGATCAAAAAGACAGCGTACCCCATCCTGGAATGGCTGACTGGCCGGGAGAACCCGCTCCGGTGAGATCGCCGAGGGGTGTGAGCTACCCCAGGCGGGGCGGCAAGTGGCCGGAGTCCCTCCCCTCCTTCTTCCCGGGCTGGCTGGCAGAATTGGGCAGGTGGTCCCCTCAAGCCGCGGCGGCTGGCGCCCATACCACGCACGGCCCCCTGGACCAACTAAGAGAATTGGATCAGAAATCCCCAGGCCGTGGAGAACGGTGACCAGGGGGTCCCTTCCAAACACGTGATTCCCCAGTCCGGCTGGGAATGGTGCACTCTCCCGGGCCGCGGCACCTGGAACCCTCCTGCCATGCTTGGCACCCCGGGTTGACTAGGAAATTCGGACGGGCGCTATCCCAGGCTGTGGCGGCCAGCGACCTTCCCCACGTTTGGACCCCCGGGCCAGCTGGCACTCTTCCAAGCAGCTTCGGCTGGCAAACGACCCCCACGGCGGGAGTTTTCCAAAGTTAAAGGACCCACAGCACCTTTCACAGGTGGGACTTGCAGACAAACGTGTGCCACGAGCGCCACCTACTGAGCAGGATAAGAAAAACAGAACCCACAGATTTCACAGAAAAATCTTTCAACCTGTTCGGTCCAACACCCAGGGAAATCTGACTAAATGCCCAGACGCCAGCAGAAGATAATGGATCACATTCAGAAAATTGAAAATATGTCCCAGTCAAAGGAACAAACCAATAGTTCAAAAGAGATACAGGAGCTGAGACAACTAATGCTGAATATACGAACAGAAATGGAAAACCTCTTCAAAATCGAAATTGATAAATTGAGGGATGACATGAAGAAGACATGGGCTGAACAAAAAGAAGAAATAGAAATACTGAAAAAACAAATCACAGAACTTATGGAAGTGAAGGATAAAGTAGAAAAGATGGAAAAAACAATGGACACTTACAATGATATATTTAAAGAGACAGAAGATAGAATTAGTGATTTGGAGGATGGCACATCTGAATTCCAAAACGAAACAGAAACTATCGGGAAAAGAATGGAAAAATTTGAACAGGGTATCAGGGAACTCAAGGACAATATGAACCGCACAAATATACATGTTGTGGGTGTCCCAGAAGGAAAAGAGAAGGGAAAAGGAGGAGAAAAACTAATGGAAGAAATTATCATTGATAATTTCCCAACTCTTATGAAAGACCTAAAATTACAGATCCAAGAAGTGCAGCGCACCCCAAAGAGATTAGACCCAAATAGGCGTTCTCCAAGACACTTACTAGTTAGAATGTCAGAGGTCAAAGAGAAAGAGACGATCTTGAAAGCAGCAAGAGAAAAACAATCCATCACATACAAGGGAAACCCAATAAGACTATGTGTAGATTTCTCAGCAGAAACCATGGAGGCTAGAAGACAGTGGGATGATATATTTAAATTACTAAAAGAGAAAAACTGCCAACTAAGACTCCTATATTCAGCAAAATTGTCCTTCAAAAATGAGGAAGAAATTAAAACATTCTCAGACAAAAAGTCACTGAGAGAATTTGTGACCATGAGACCAGCTCTGCAAGAAATACTAAAGGGAGCACTAGAGTCAGATACAAAAAGACAGAAGAGAGAGGTATGGAGAAGAGTGTAGAAAGAAGGAAAGTCAGATATGATATATATAATACAAAAGGCAAAATGGTAGAGGAAAATATTATCCAAACAGTAATAACACTAAATGTTAATGGACTGAATTCGCCAATCAAAAGACATAGACTGGCAGAATGGATTAAAAAACAGGATCCTTCTATATGCTGTCTACAGGAAACACATCTTAGACCCAAAGATAAACATAAGCTGAAAGTGAAAGGTTGGGAAAAGATATTTCATGCAAATAACAACCAGAAAATAGCAGGAGTGGCTATATTAATATCCATCAAGTTAGACTTCAAATGTAAAACAGTTAAAAGAGACAAAGAAGGACACTATATACTAATAAAAGGAACAATTAAACAAGAAGACATAACAATCATAAATGTTTACGGACCGAACCAGAATGCCCCAAAATACGTGAGGAATACACTGCAAACACTGAAAAGGGAAATAGACACAAATACCATAATATCTGGAGAATTCAATTCCCCACTCTCATCAATGGACAGAACATCTAGACAGAGGATCAATAAAGAAATAGAGAATCTGAATATTACTATAAATGAGTTAGACTTAACAGACATTTATAGGACATTACATCTCACAACAGCAGGATAAACCTTTTCCTCAAGTGCTCATGGATCATTCTCAAAGATAGACCATATGCTGGGTCACAAAGCAAGTCTTAACAAATTTAAAAAGATTGAAATCATACACAACACTTTCTCGGATCATAAAGGAATGAAGTTGGAAATCAATAATAGGTGTTTTGCCAGAAAATTCACAAATACGTGGAGACTCAACAACACACTCTTAAACAAAAAGTGGGTCAAAGAAGAAATTGCAAGAGAAATTAGTAAATACCTCGAGGCGAATGAAAATGAAAACACAACATATCAAAACTTATGGGATGCAGCAAAGGCAGTGCTAAGAGGGAAATTTATTGCCCTAAATGCCTCTATCAGAAAAGAAGAAAAGGCAAAAATGCAGGAATTAACTGTCCACTTGGAAGAACTGGAGAAAGAACAGCAAACTAATCCCAAAGCAAGCAAAAGGAAAGAAATAACAAAGATTAGAGCAGAAATAAATGAAATTGAAAACAATAGAGAAAGTCAATAAGACCAGAAGTTGGTTCTATGAGAAAATCAATAAGATTGATGGGCCCTTAGCAAGATTGACAAAAAGAAGAAGAAAGAGGATGCAAATAAATAAGATCAGAAATGGAAGAGGAGACATAACTACTGACCTCACAGAAATAAAGGAGGTAATAACAGGATACTATGAACAACTTTACACTAATAAATACAACAATTTAGAGGAAATGGACGGGTTCCTGGAAAGACATGAACAACCAACTTTGACTCAAGAAGACATAGATGACCTCAACAAACCAATCACAAGTAAAGAAATTGAATTAGTCATTCAAAAGTTTCCTAAAAAGAAAAGTCCAGGACCAGATGGCTTCACATGTGAATTCTATCAAACATTTCAGAAAGAATTAGTACCAACTCTCCTCAAACTCTTCAAAAAAATCGAAGTGGAGGGAAAACTACCTAATTCATTATATGAAGCCAACATCATCCTCATGCCAAAACCAGGCAAAGATATTACAAAAAAAGAAAAATACAGACCAATCTCTCTAATGAATACAGATGCAAAAATCCTCAATAAAATTCTAGCAAATCGTATCCAACAACACATTAAAAGAATTATACATCATGACCAAGTAGGATTCATCCCAGGTATGCAAGGATGGTTCAACATAAGAAAATCAATTAATGTAATACACCATATCAACAAATCAAAGCAGAAAAATCACATGATCATCTCAATTGATGCAGAGAAGGCATTCGACAAGATTCAACATCCTTTCCTGTTGAAAACACTTCAAAAGATAGGAATACAAGGGAACTTCCTTAAAATGATAGGGGGAATATATGAAAAACCCACAGCTAATATCATTCTCAATGGGGAAAAATTGAAAACTTTCCCCCTAAGATCAAGAACAACACAAAGATGCCCACTATCACCACTATTATTCAACATTGTGTTGGAGGTTCTAGCCATAGCAATTAGACAAGAAAAAGAAATACAAGGCATCAAAATTGGAAAGGAAGAAGTAAAACTATCACTGTTTGCAGATGATATGATACTATACATCGAAAACCAGGAAAAATCCACAACAAAACTACTAGAGCTAATAAATGAGTACAGCAAAGTAGCAGGTTACAAGATCAACATTCAAAAATCTGTAGTGTTTCTATACACTAGCAATGAACAAGCTGAGGGGGAAATCAAGAAACGAATTTCATTTACAATTGCAACTAAAAGAATAAAATACTTAGGAATAAATTTAACTAAAGAGACAAAAGACCTATACAAAGAAAACTACAAGAAACTGTTAAAAGAAATCACAGAAGACCTAAATAGATGGAACGGCATACCGTGTTCATGGATTGGAAAACTAAATATAGTTAAGATGTCAATCCTACCTAAATTGATTTACAGATTCAATGCAATACCAATCAAAATCCCAACAACTTATTTTTCAGAAATAGAAAAACCAATAAGCAAATTTATCTGGAAGGGCAGGGTGCCCCGAATTGCTAAAAACATCTTGAGGAAAAAAAACAAAGCTGGAGGTCTCACGCTGCCTGACTTTAAGGCATATTATGAAGCCACAGTGGTCAAAACAGCATGGTATTGGCATAAAGATAGATATATTGACCAATGGAATCGAATAGAGTGCTCAGATATAGACCCTCTCATCTATGGACATTTGATCTTTGATAAGGCAGTCAAGCCAACTCACCTGGGACAGAACAGTCTCTTCAATAAATGGTGCCTAGAGAACTGGATATCCATATGCAAAAGAATGAAAGAAGACCCATATCTCACACCCTATACAAAAGTTAACTCAAAATGGATCAAAGATCTAAACATTAGGTCTAAGACCATAAAACAGTTAGAGGAAAATGTTGGGAGATATCTTATGAAACTTACAATTGGAGGTGGTTTTATGGACCTTAAACCTAAAGCAAGAGCACTGAAGAAGGAAATAAATAAATGGGAACTCCTCAAAATTAAACACTTTTGTGCATCAAAGAACTTCATCAAGAAAGTAGAAAGACAGCCTACACAATGGGAGACAACATTTGGAAATGACATATCAGATAAATGTCTACTATCCAGAATTTATAAAGAGATTGTTGAACTCAACAACAAAAAGATAGCCAACCCAATTACAAAATGGGAAAAAGACTTGAACAGACACCTACCAGAAGAGGAAATACAAATGGCCAAAAGGCACATGAAGAGATGCTCAATGTCCCTGGCCATTAGAGAAATGCAAATCAAAACCACAACGAGATATCATCTCACACCCACCAGAATGGCCATTATCAACAAAACAAAAAATGACAAGTGCTGGAGAGGATGTGGAAAAAGAGGCACACATCCACTGTTGGTGGGAATGTCAAATGGTGCAACCACTGTGGAAAGCTGTTTGGCAGTTCCTCAAAAAGCTGAATATAGAATTGCCATACGACCCAGAAATACCATTGCTGGGTATCTACTCAAAGGACTTAAGGGCAAAGACACAAACAGACATTTGCACACCAATGTTTATAGCAGCGTTATTTACAATTGGAAAGAGATGGAAACAGCCAAAATGTCCATCAACAGAAGAGTGGCTAAACAAACTGCAGTATATACATACAATGGAATATTATGCAGCTTTAAGACAGGATAAACTTATGAAGCATGTAATAACATGGATGGACCTAGAGAACATTATGCTGAGTGAGTCTAGCCAAAAACTAAAGGACAAATACTGTATGGTCCCACTGATGTGAACCGACATTTGAGAATAAACTTGGAATATGTCATTGGTAACAGAGTCCAGCAGGAGTTAGAAGCAGGGTAAGATAATGGGTAATTGGAGCTGAAGGGATACAGACTGTGCAACAGGACTAGATACAAAAACTCAAAAATGGACAGCACAATAATACCTAATTGCAAAGTAATTATGTTAAAACAATGAATGAAGCTGCAGCTGAGCTGTAGGTTTTTGTGTTTTTTTTACTATTATTATTACTTTTATTTTTTTCTCTATATTAACATTCTATATCTTTTTCTGTTGTGTTGCTAGTTCTTCTAAACCGATGCAAATGTACTAAGAAACGATGATCATGCATCTATGTGATGATGTTAAGAATTACTGATTGCAGATGTAGAATGGTATGATTTCTAAATTTTGGGTTAATTTCTTTTTTCCATTAATTAATAAAAAAATAAAGAAAGAAAGAAAGAAAGAAAGAAAGAAAGAAAATAAAACAAAAAAAATTCAGAAATGGATAGCCCAATACTACCTAACTGTAATAGAACAATGTTAGTACACTGAATGATGCTGAGTGTGAAAATGATAGATGAGGAGGGCTGGGGGCACCAATGAAATCAGAAAGAGAGATAGATGATAAAGTCTGAGATGGTATAATTGATGAATGCCTAGAGTATGTAATGATAGTGACTAAATGTACAAATTTAAAAATGTTTTTGCATGAGGAAGAACAAAAAATGTCAATACTGCAGGGAGTTGAAAATAGATGGTAATTCATATTTTAAAACTTTAACTTGTGTGTGAGACTAAAGCAAAAAATGTTTATTTGGTATAAAATTTATATTTTGACTAGTGCATTTTCTAATATACGTGGACAGTTTAATTGAACACCATAAGTACATGGAACCTTGAGTAGGACATGAGATTTTGTAGGTTGGTCCAGAGTGATGTCCCGATAAATCCCAGAGAGATTTGAACAGTGAATAAAGAAGTATTTGCAAAGTCCCCTTGAGGGAATGGTGAGAAAGGGAAAGTTCAACTTCCTCATATGGAGAATTCCTGATATTCTCACCAGCAGTGGGGACAATCAAAGCAATAGGCCAAGCCCCTTGGGGTTTGTTCATATGAAACTTGTCCCTGCAAAGGATAGGCTAAGCCTACTTAAAATTAGGCTGAAGAGTTAACCCCAGAGAACCTCTTTTGTTGCTCAGGTGTGGCCTCTCTCTCTCAGTCAACACGACAAGCAAACTCATTGCCCTCCCCTCTCCACATGGGACATGACTCCCGGAGCATGAACCTTCCTGACAATGTGGGACAGAAACTGTAGAATGAGCTTGGACTCAACATCAAGGGATTGAGGAATCCTTCTTGACCCAAAGGGGGGAGAGAGAAATGAGACAAAGTGTCATTGGCTGAGAGATTCCAAACAGAGTCTAGAGTTTATCTTGATGGCTATTCTTACGCATTTTATCAATATCACCTTTTTAATTAAGGCATAATGGGAGGCTGGAGGGACGTGTCTGAAAATATAAAGCCACAATGGTCAAAACAGCATGTCATTGGCATAAAGATAGACAAATGATCAATGGAATAGAATTGAGTGTTTAGAAATAGACCCTTAGACTTCTGGTCAATTAGTTTTTGACAAGCGTCTCAAATTCATGCATCAAGGACTGAACAATTTCTTCAATAAATGGTTTGGGGAAAACTGGATAACTATATCCAAAAGAATGAAAGAGGAACCCTATTCACACCCTAAACAAAAATTAATTCAAAATGTGGTGGATAGTCTGATGGTTCTTCAGGAAGCTAAGTATATATTTGCCTTATGACCCAGAATATTTGAAAGCAGGAACATGAACAGACACTTGCACACCAATGTTCATAGGGTATGTTCATAATTTCCAAAGTATGAAAACAACCCAAGTGTCCATCAACAGATGAATGTATAAGCAAAATATGATATATACATACAATGAAATATTTTTCTGTAAGAAGCAATGATGTCTTGAAGCATAAGGCAACATAAATAAATCTCAAGATTTATTTATGAAATAAGTCAGACACAAAAGTGCAAAGACTGCATGATCCTACTGATAGAAATAATTATAATATATAAACTCATAGGCATAAAATATAGAACAGAGGTTACCAGAAAATAAAATGAAGCTAGAGAATGGGAAGCGGTTTCTTAATGTGTGCAGAATAGGTTGAGTTAAATTGTTTGGAAATGGATATAGATGATGGTAGCATTTTTTGTGAGAATAATTAATAGTACTGAATGGTGCATCGATGTGGTGGAAAGGGAAAGTTTAGAGTCACGTGTGTGACCTGAAGGAAAGGTGGAGGTTAAAACAAATGTGTAACACAGTGCATTTTGTAGTGGGTTATAACTGTGATTAAATGTACAAGTATAAAAAATTTTAAAAAGCTCTTTCATGAACTAAAACAAATGAACAACACTGTTCCAAGTAGTTACTTATAGATAGGTATATTGGAAAATGTACCTATTGCAAACTATGAACTAGTGTTAACAGTAATCTTTTAATATTCTTTCATCAACAGTAACAAATATACTGTACCAACACCATGGGTCAACAATAGAAGGGTATAGGGGATATGGGAGGATTGAGGATTTATTTTGATTGTTGTTTCTTTTCTGGAGTAATGAAAATGTCCTAAAATTGATCATGGGAATGTATGCACAAGTATATGATGATACTGTGAGCCTTTGATTGCATACTTTGGATGGTTCAGATAGCATGTGGATAAATAAAATTGAAAAAAAAAATCAAGTCACATGGCTAAGCCCCACATCAATGGGGCAGGTAAGTATGTCTTTTTACTCTACTGCACAGTACTGAAAAGTAATTACAAATGATAATTCAATCTATCATAGGTATATACAGTGAAAATTCTCCTTCATCTTCTGTCTTCTGTCCACCCGATTTCTCTCCCATGTGAGCCCTTCCAGTTATATATATTTATTAATAAATATATGCATAGTTTCTTCATTTACACAATGGTAATATCCTACATTTAGTGTTTTGTATTTTTCTTTTTATTTTGTTCATTTTGGAGACCATTCTATATAAGTACTTAAAACATTCTTTGTTACTGTTTTACTATTGTGTATTCCATCATACGTATGCACCATAATTTAATCAGTTCCCTATTGATGGACACAAACTATTTCTAATCTTTTCCAACTATAGAAAATATTGTAGCAATCAGCTACATATATACATCAGTTTGCACATGTGGAATACTGCTTGGATATAGCTGATGGAAAATTTTTAAAAATTATAATAGCAAGAAATTTTATCTTAGTTCAGGCATTACTAATGAAGAAACCATGATGAAACCAGAACTGAGCCTTCTGGAAGATCAAGTGGTGATCCAGGCTGGCAAAATGTTTGACATAACTTGCAGGTCCTAATGTCAAGGCATTTGAACTTATCTTTATTAAAAACCCATGATAGGAAGTTTAAAGAAGTTCAGATTTTGTTTGCTTGCAATTTGGATTTTTTATTTATTTTATATTCATAGGGAATAGATTCTGGAAGTTTGGTTTCCTTGCTATAGGCTTTCAGTGTGCTTCTCTGGGTACTGCAGATTATTTCTTCAGATGAATCCAGATGCTTTTCCCTTTGGCTTCCTTCTTTTGTTATTATTTTCTTTCACACATTTCAGGAAGTTAGTCTGACCTTTAAAGTACTCAGTGCACCCAATATGCACATTAATTCTGTAGGCAAATATCCTCCCCTTAACTTTCTCGTTTACAATCTCAACAGAATGGTGTATGACACTGACTCAGTTTTATCATGGTTACATTTTGTGGCACTCTTTTATGAACAGTACCTGTTCCCTTGATGTCAATAGCATCATATTTCCTGTAGATTCAATACATCTGGCCAAACAACTTCATGTTTACAAAACGGTGTAGAGAACGTATGTGGGTCGCACTCCTCTTTGCCTTCACATTATTAATTTGGTGAATCACTGGAATATGGCAATTCTGGTAAAAAGACACATTCAATTTGGAAGAACAAACAAGATTTTATAATATAATAACAGTAGCTGTGTGTGTGTTGGGAGAAAAGACAGGCTGGAAATGGAGATGTGAGAATTATTCACAGAAAGTGAATTAGGGTTTAAATCATAAAAATAGATGAAGATTATAAGGGAGAGTGTGTTGAATGAGGAAAGAAAAGGGCCAAGGTTAGAATCTTGAAGAACCCCTAGGTTCCTAGGTAGGCAGGAAGGGGAGTTGGCAAAGTACATGGAACATGGGTAGGAGAAGGAATAAACAAGACAAAACTGTGTCCTGGAGGTTAAAAGGAAGGACAAGTTTCAAGAAAGAGGGAGCAGTTCGTTTCTGTGGTAGGTGTAGCAGTTGGGGCCCAATAAATGTGTGTTCTTGAATTGAACAGTAATCAGAGTAGAATGGCCCCCATTCTGATCTTTTAAAATGGTCAATACCCAGTAAAGATTAGATTGCATTACATGCAGCAGCAAATCTGAATTAACAGTTGCATTTAGACAAAATGGTCTATTGTTTTATGGAAAAAAATGGCTGTGTGGGCCTGGCATACCAGATCCATGAAATCTTTAGAAACTCAGACTCCTTCTTTATTATAGCTCCATCTTCTCTATCAGCTTCCACCATGTTGTCCAAAATGGCTACTCAAACTTAAGTCAGCATGTCTGCATTCTGTTAGCACCAGTCTTACCTGGCCAGCAGTCCTGGTCCTTGAGAGACAAATGATTGAAACTTGAGTTGAAGTTGGGAAAGCAAGATGATTTATTAAAAGCAGTGAGTATCCGGTGCCTGCTCATGTTTAAAAAAATCAATTCCTTTAAAAGCAGTGAGTAAGGAGAGGAAGAAAGCATGGCCCAGAGTTGCAGTTGGGAGAGCAAGGTGATTTGTTAAAAGTAGTGAGAAGAGAGAGAAAGAAACACATCCTGAAGAAGGATAGGCTCAGTTAGTGAAGAACCAGACTGGCCATGATTACAGTTTAGTTTAGGGTTTTTAATCCCTGACAAGGAGGCATTTGGGTGAAATCTATTTGCCAGTCTTTCCCTGGATAGCTCTCATGCCTTTGAATGGAATTGGCTAAGATGGGCCTCTGATTTCCTTGTAGATTATTATAAACACAAGTTGGACAGTTTTAAGTCACCTGTGATATATGTGCCTGTAGTCCCTTCCCTGTGAAAATAGAATTTATTAGGGTGGTTAAAGAGTCACATCCAAGATGTGTTGAGTCATGGAACATTTTTATCACCTTCCACTGAAGGGCTTCTGGAAGAAGTAACTGTTTTTTCCATTTATACTGTTCAGTTTGTTCCATACAGCATTCTTGCTGTATGGCCCAGGTTTGTTTCCTTTCTGTATAGATGGGATAGGGAAGTAAATTATGACTAGGAATTAGAGGTGTCATTATGTTAGATTGCTTTGCAATTTGTGGCCCTTCATGTTTGGCTATGGTACTGGCCAGGCTATTTTCCTGTGCTACCCCTGAATGCTTCCTTTGAATTCCTTTACAGTGCGCAATAGAAATTTTTGAGGGGAGGAGTACTGCCTCAAACAGCTACAGATTGCAATAGAACTCCCTTTTCCAAAGACAAGTTCTATAAAGCCTGAGCTAGAGTCATCCAAATAAGTGAGGGCTGTCCCTGAGTCCTTGGGGAAGAACTGTCCAAGTCACCTGTTGTGTCCTGTGTCCAGGGAATTCCCACTCAAAAGCAAAAAGAAATTGAGAGGTTGGGGCTAAGGGATTGCAGGAGAAGGCATTTTTAAAATCTAAGACTGTATACAATTTTTCAGTAGGTGGGATCTGTCCTAACAAAACTTAAGGATTTAGCACCACTCAATGAAGATACTCTACAACCTCATTGATATTTGCAGATCTTGAGCCATGTGATAGCTGTTGTCCTTATTTTTCACAGCTATGATGGGAATATTGCATGGATACCTGGTTGGAACCAACAGTCCATGCATAAACTTAGAGATTATGAGCTGTAGCTCTTGTTTGGCCTCTGGGGACAGTGGATATTGTCCTCTCTGGGGAAATTTGGTGGAGTCCTTGAGTTTTATCTTGACTGGAGTTGCCCTAGTAACCCTGCCTGGAATTCCTGTATCCCATACTTTTGGATTGACTTGTGTTTTTTTGTCCATAGGCCTTTATTGTTAAGCTTACCTGTAGGTAAGAGTAATACCCTTATTGTGGCCTACAAAAGATGCCCCAGTTGGTTCAGGATCATTTCCTCAAACAGTAATGTTGTTTTCCATTTCTGTAAAATGTCTCACCCTAGGAGAAGGGTTGATCAGCTGGACATGTGGAGAAATTGATGAGCAAACCCCTCTTTATCTCACACACAGTTTAAGGGTACAGTAAGTGTTTGTTTGGAAATTCCACCTGAGATTCTGGTGATGACACTAGTGTTTTTGTATAATTGTTCCTTGTAAGTTGTTAACACAGAATAAGTGACCCCCATATCTAGGAGAAAGTCAATTGTCTTACCTGCTACTTCTATTTGCACCCTAGGCTTTGGCCCAGTTATTGGGATGTCAGTGGGGGCTGGCAGGACTGGGCAACCTCAGTCTTGCAGGTGTTGCATTACCATTTGGGGCTTAAGGACCTCCAAACCCCCTACCCCGGGGTGTGAGAGGCAAAGAGACAGCCAGTGGCCCAGCTGTTTGCCAGCAAAGACCCTTAAGTTATTTATCCCAATTGGGACAAGAGGTGTCCAATGACTGGACTTATAACATATGCAACATTTGTCACTGGATCCCTCTTGGCCTTTGGAGACTGACATCATTGCCAGCATCTGGTGGTATCTAATTTCCTTTTTCAATCACCAGGTCATGATTGTAAAAGACCATGGTCACGTGTTGGACCAGCTCATCTAAGGTCATACCTGGTTTTTGTATTGAGCTTTGTAACTTTCTCCTGATATCCAGGGCTGATTGGGTAAAGAACTTAAAATTTAGAACAATTTTGCCTTCCTTGGAGTCTCAGTCTGTATAAGTATGTTTCTTATAATCTTCCTTTAGCTGGTGTAGGAAATGAGTGGGGCCTTCTTCAGGACCCTGAGATATGCTGGCAGTTACTGAATAATTAATAGCATTGAGACTGCCCTAAATGAGGCTGCCTTAAGCCCTCTCTTGATGCAATTTATAAAATGGCTTCTTGACTCCCTGTATTCTTCATTTTCATAATCCCACTCCAGGTCTGCAGGGGAGACAGTCACATTCCCCAAGGGAGATTTGGCTTCATCAGTCATGTGACTGTTATCTGTCCATTTCTATGCTTCCCTTATTATTCTCTCTGACTTAGAGTTACCATAATATCCTTCCAGTGAAGACCAAAGGCACTGGTAAGAAGATTAAATTCCTCTAAGTACTTAGTTGGATTGTCTGAGAAATCTCCCAATTCTACCTTTATTTGTTTAAGTTTTGTAAGGTAAAGACCCAGTGCACCACTACTGCCTTGGGTTCCCTATGTCCCTTATTTTCTCATAAGTGGCATCTGGTAAGCAGTCCATGGATATGCTGGGGGCATGTATCCTCAAGCACCCAGGGAGAGGGGGAAGGTGCTCGATCTGTGAGAGCTGCTGGAACCAATGGTTTAAGTCCGGGCACCTCTAATTTATATTTTGTGCATAACTCCTTGGATTTCCTTAGAGCAATGAAAAGTTGTACATAGGGGATTACTGACCATTGCCCTCCTGCTTGCAATAGAGATCTAATTGTAAAATGGTGTTAAAATTTAGGGTACATTCATTTGGCCACTTCTCTTGGTCCATTAGAGGATAAAGGGGCCAGACCATATTACAAAAGAACATTAGCCTTCTCTGCTGGAGGTTGTTTGGGCCAAAACTGTCTGAATTTCTAAGGAGATAACTGAGGGACCGTTGGAGCTGAGGACTCCTGACAGCTCATTCTCCATCTGGAAACAAAAAGAAAAGTGTTAACCAGTTGCCTCGGGCATTCATGATGGAGCCTCAGAGAGGGTGCACCTCTGAGGGTCTGGTGATCCCAGTAGTCATGCTGGGCTCCAGCTAGGGTTTTTCCAGTGGGCTGTGACTTGTTAGGCCTTCCCAGCCTAAGTGGAAGGTCTTCTACCTAACAAGGGCTGTGACTTGTTCGGCCTTCCCAGCCTAAGTGGAAGGTCTTCTACCTAACAAGGGCTGTGACCTGTTAGGCCTTCCTGACCTGAGGGGAAGGTCTTCTACCTAACAAGTAAGATTCAAGGACCTTATCTTATGAAGCCTTCACCCATGACAGTGAGCTGGTAAATGAGCTGAGGCCAAGAGGGGAGATGCAGGAGTGAGACACTTTACAGTGATAGAATCAGAAGGAACAGGAGGGTAGAGGAACAGACCTTTAGTGCCAGAGTGTTCATCTAACAATTAGTTTCCCCTCAGTGCCTGGATGTATGCCTCTAACCCTGGCATACAAAAAAAAAGCATATTCAGTTTTGTTGAATTCTGCTATGAGACTGAATAATTTTACTAAAGACAAGTATGTATTAGATCTGAAGGTCATTGATTCCTTTACAATGTACAGCTTCAACAGAGTGGGAGCAAGGCTGGCATGAGTTGAAAAGTGAAGTGAATTTTCAGTTCTAGCAAAATGGGGAATATTTTAGCAAGGAAATCCTCCTACAAGAAAAATCAATAGGTATTGCATACTTTTTTAAAAATTTTAATCTGAATATTAAATACAATTGAAGAGAGAATTTGTGAACTTATAGATAATATTGAGCAAGCAACCCAGAATGAATCATGGAGAGATAAAGAGTTGGAAATTTTGCAAAGGATAATGAGAAATAGAGGATAAGAAGACAAGGTCCAGGGACTTCCTGGAAGATGGCGGCTTAGTAAGACGCGCGGATCTTAGTTTCTTCTCCAGGACACCTACTAGGGGAGTAGAAACGATACAGAAAGCACCCAAAGCCACAACAGAGATAAAAAAGACAGCGTACCCCATCCTGGAACGGCTGGCTGGCTGAGAGAAGCAGCTCGGGTGAGATCGCCGAGGCGCGCGGGCCTTACCGGGCGGGGTGGCAAGCGGTCGGAGTTACTCCCTTCCCCCTTCCCGGGCCGGCTGGGAGAATTGGAGAGGTGGTCCCCTGAAACCAAGGCGACTGGCGCCCACACCACGCGCAGCCCCCGGACCAACTGAGAGAATTGGATCGGAAACCCCCAGGCCGCGGAGAACGGTGACCCCGTGACTCCCGGGGAACGTGCACTCTCTCGGGCGGGCCGCTGCTGCTGGCGCCCTCCCGCCACGCTTGTTGCCCAGGGCCGACTAGGAAATTCGGACGGGCTCTTTCCCTGGCTGCGGCGACCAGCAACCCTCCCTGCGTTCGGACCCCGGGCCGGCAAAGCCGCTTCGGCTAGTGAACCCCCAGGACGGCGAGAGTTTTCCAAAGTTTAAGGTCCCACAGCACCTTTTACTGGTGGGACCCGCAGACAAACGTGTGCCACGAGCGCCACCTACTGGGTAGGATAAGAAAAACAGAACCCAGAGATTTCACAGAAAAATATTACAACCTTGCTGGGTCCAACACCAAGAGAAATCTGAATAAATGCCCAGACGCCAGCAGCAGAAGATAACTGTCCACGCTCAAAAGATTGAGAATATGGCTCAGTCAAAGGAACAAACCAATAGCTCAAATGAGACACAAGAGCTGAGACAACTAATGCTGAATATACGAACAGAAATGGAAAACCTCTTCAAAAATGAAATCGATAAATTGAGGGAGGACATGAAGAGGACATGGGCTGAACATAAAGAAGAAATAGAAAAACTGAAAAAACAAATCGCAGAACTTATGGAAGTGAAGGATAAAGTAGCGAACATAGAAAAAATAATGGATAGCTACAATGATAGATTTAAAGAGACAGAAGATAGAATTAGTGATTTGGAGGATGGAACATCTGAATTCCAAAAAGAAACAGAAACTATAGGGAAAAGAATGGAAAAATTTGAACAGGGTATCAGGGAACTCAAGGACAATATGAACCGCACAAATATACGTGTTGTGGGTGTCCCAGAAGGAGAAGAGAAGGGAAAAGGAGGAGAAAAACTAATGGAAGAAATTTTCACTGAAAATTTCCCAACTCTTATGAAAGACCTAAAATTACAGATCCAAGAAGTGCAGCGCACCCCAAAGAGATTAGACCCAAATAGGCGTTCTCCAAGACACTTACTAGTTAGAATGTCAGAGGTCAAAGAGAAAGAGAAGATCTTGAAAGCAGCAAGAGAAAAACAATCCATTACATACAAGGGAAACCCAATAAGACTTTGTGTAGATTTCTCAGCAGAAACCATGGAAGCTAGAAGACAGTGGGATGATATATTTAAAATACTAAAAGAGAAAAACTGCCAACCAAGACTCCTATATCCAGCAAAATTATCCTTCAAAAATGAGGGAGAAATTAAAACATTCTCAGACAAAAAGTCACTGAAAGAATTTGTGACCAAGAGACCAGCTCTGCAAGAAATACTAAAGGGAGCACTAGAGTCAGATACAAAAAGACAGAAGAGAGAGATATGGAAAAGAGTGTAGAAAGAAGGAAAATCAGATATGATATATATAATACAAAAGGCAAAATGTTAGAGGAAAATATTATCCAAACAGTAATAACACTAAATGTCAATGGACTGAATTCCCCAATCAAAAGACATAGATTGGCAGAATGGATTAAAAAACAGGATCCTTCTATATGCTGTCTACAGGAAACACATCTTAGACCCAAAGATAAACATAGGTTGAAAGTGAAAGGTTGGGAAAAGATATTTCATGCAAATAACAACCAGAAAAGAGCAGGAGTGGCTATACTAATATCCAACAAATTAGACTTCAAATGTAAAACAGTTAAAAGAGACAAAGAAGGACACTATATACTAATAAAAGGAACAATTAAACAAGAAGACATAACAATCATAAATATTTACGCACCGAATCAGAATGCCCCAAAATACGTGAGGAATATACTGCAAACACTGAAAAGGGAAATAGACTCATATACCATAATAGTTGGAGACTTCAACTCACCACTCTCATCAAGGGACAGAACATCTAGACAGAGGATCAACAAAGAAATAGAGAATCTGAATATTACTATAAATGAACTAGACTTAATAGACATTTATAGGACATTACATCCCACAACAGCAGGATACACCTTTTTCTCAAGTGCTCATGGATCATTCTCAAAGATAGACCATATGCTGGGTCACAAAGCAAGTCTTAACAAATTTAAAAAGATTGAAATCTTACACAACACTTTCTCGGACCATAAAGGAATGATGTTGGAAATCAATAATAGGCAGAGTGCCAGAAAATTCACAAATACGTGGAGGCTCAACAACACACTCCTAAACAACGACTGGGTCAAAGAAGAAATTGCAAGAGAAATTAGCAAATACCTCGAGGCGAATGAAAATGAAAACACAACATATCAAAACTTATGGGACGCAGCAAAGGCAGTGCTAAGAGGGAAATTTATTGCTCTAAATGCCTATATCAGAAAAGAAGAAAAGGCAAAAATTCAGGAATTAACTATCCATTTGGAAGAACTGGAGAAAGAACAGCAAGCTAACACCAAAGCAAGCAAAAGGAAAGAAATAACAAAGATTAGAGCACAAATAAATGAAATTGAAAACATGAAAACAATAGAGAAAATCAATAAGGCCAGAAGTTGGTTCTATGAGAAAATCAATAAGATTGATGGGCCCTTAGCAAGATTGACAAAAAGAAGAAGAAAGAGGATGCAAATAAATAAGATCAGAAATGGAAGAGGAGACATAACTACTGACCTCACAGAAATAAAGGAGGTAATAACAGGATACTATGAACAACTTTACGCTAATAAATACAACAATTTAGAGGAAATGGACGGGTTCCTGGAAAGACATGAACAACCAACTTTGACTCAAGAAGACATAGATGACCTCAACAAACCAATCACAAGTAAAGAAATTGAATTAGTCATTCAAAAGCTTCCTAAAAAGAAAAGTCCAGGACCAGATGGCTTCACATGTGAATTCTACCAAACGTTCCAGAAAGAATTAGTACCAATTCTCTTCAAACTCTTCAAAAAAATCGAAGTGGAGGGAAAACTACCTAATTCATTCTATGAAGCCAACATCACCCTCATACCAAAACCAGGCAAAGATATTACAAAAAAAGAAAACTACAGACCAATCTCTCTAATGAATACAGATGCAAAAATCCTCAATAAAATTCTAGCAAATCGTATCCAACAACACATTAAAAGAATTATACATCATGACCAAGTAGGATTCATCCCAGGTATGCAAGGATGGTTCAACATAAGAAAATCAATTAATGTAATACACCATATCAACAAATCAAAGCAGAAAAATCACATGATCATCTCAATTGATGCAGAGAAGGCATTCGACAAGATTCAACATCCTTTCCTGTTGAAAACACTTCAAAAGATAGGAATACAAGGGAACTTCCTTAAAATGATAGAGGGAATATATGAAAAACCCACAGCTAATATCATCCTCAATGGGGAAAAATTGAAAACTTTACCCCTAAGATCAGGAACAAGACAAGGATGTCCACTATCACCACTATTATTCAACATTGTGTTGGAGGTTCTAGCCAGAGCAATTAGACAAGAAAAAGAAATACAAGGCATCAAAATTGGAAAGGAAGAAGTAAAACTATCACTGTTTGCAGACGATATGATACTATACGTCGAAAACCCGGAAAAATCCACAACAAAACTACTAGAGCTAATAAATGAGTACAGCAAAGTAGCAGGTTACAAGATCAACATTCAAAAATCTGTAGCATTTCTATACACTAGTAATGAACAAGCTGAGGGGGAAATCAAGAAACGAATCCCATTTACAATTGCAACTAAAAGAATAAAATACCTAGGAATAAATTTAACTAAAGAGACAAAAAACCTATATAAAGAAAACTACAAAAAACTGCTAAAAGAAATCACAGAAGACCTAAATAGATGGAAGGGCATACCGTGTTCATGGATTGGAAGACTAAATATAGTTAAGATGTCAATCCTACCTAAATTGATTTACAGATTCAATGCAATACCAATCAAAATCCCAACAACTTATTTTTCAGAAATAGAAAAACCAATAAGCAAATTTATCTGGAAGGGCAGGGTGCCCCGAATTGCTAAAAACATCTTGAGGAAAAAAAACGAAGCTGGAGGTCTCACGCTGACTGACTTTAAGGCATATTATGAAGCCACAGTGGTCAAAACAGCATGGTATTGGCATAAAGATAGATATATCAACCAATGGAATCGAATAGAGTGCTCAGATATAGACCCTCTCATCTATGGACGTTTGATCTTTGATAAGGCAGTCAAGCCAACTCACCTGAGACAGAGCAGTCTCTTCAATAAATGGTGCCTAGAGAACTGGATATCCATATGCAAAAGAATGAAAGAAGACCCATCTCTCACACCCTATACAAAAGTTAACTCAAAATGGATCAAAGATCTAAACATTAGGTCTAAGACCATAAAACAGTTAGAGGAAAATGTTGGGAGATATCTTATGGATCTTACAACTGGAGGCGGTTTTATGGACCTTAAACCTAAAGCAAGAGCACTGAAGAAGGAAATAAATAAATGGGAACTCCTCAAAATTAAACACTTTTGTGCATCAAAGAACTTCATCAAGAAAGTAGAAAGACAGCCTTCACAATGGGAGACAATATTTGGAAATGATATATCAGATAAAGGTCTAGTATCCAGAATTTATAAAGAGATTGTTCATCTCAACAACAAAAAGACAGCCAACCCAATTACAAAATGGGAAAAAGACTTGAACAGACACCTCTCAGAAGAGGAAATACGGATGGCCAAGAGGCACATGAAGAGATGCTCAATGTCCCTGGCCATTAGAGAAATGCAAATCAAAACCACAATGAGATGTCATCTCACACCCACCAGAATGACCATTATCACAAAACAGAAAATGACAAGTGCTGGAGAGGATGCGGAGAAAGAGGCACACTTATCCACTGTTGGTGGGAATGTCAAAGGGTGCAACCACTGTGGAAGGCAGTTTGGCGGTTCCTCAAAAAGCTGAATATAGAATTGCCATACGACCCAGCAATACCATTGCTAGGTATCTACTCAAAGGACTTAAGGGCAAAGACACAAACGGACATTTGCACACCAATGTTTATAGCAGCATTATTTACAATTGCAAAGAGATGGAAACAGCCAAAATCTCCATCAACAGAAGAGTGGCTAAACAAACTGTGGTATATACATACGATGGAATATTATGCAGCTTTAAGACAAGATAAACTTATGAACCATGTAATAACATGGATGGACCTAGAGAATATTATGCTAAGTGAATCCAGCCAAAAACTAAAGGACAAATACTGTATGGTCCCACTGATGTGAACGGACATTCGAGAATAAACTTGAAATATGTCATTGGTAACAGAGTTCAGCAGGAGTTAGAAACAGGGTAAGACAATGGGTAATTGAAGCTGAAGGGATACAGACTGTGCAACAGGACTAGATACAAAAACTCAAAAATGGACAGCACAATAATACCTAATTGTAAAGTAATCATGTTAAAACACTGAATGAAGCTGCATCTGAGCTATAGGTTTTTGTTTTGTTTTGTTTTGTTTTGTTTTGATTTTACTATTATTACTTTTATTTTTTTCTCTATATTAACATTCTATATCTTTTTCGGTTATGTTGCTAGTTCTTCTAAACCAATGCAAATGTACTAAGAAATGATGATCATGCATCTATGTGATGATGTTAAGAATTAATGATTGCATGTGTAGAATGGTATGATCTCTAAATGTTGGGTTAATTTCTTTTTTTCCGTTAATTAAAAAAAAAAAAAGAGAAGGGATAATTGGATATGAAGGGATACAGACTGTACAACGGGACTGGATATAAAAACTCAGAAATGGACAGCACAATACTACCCAATTGTAATGCAATTATGTTAAAACACTGAATGAAGCTGCATGTGAGGTATAGGTTTTTTGTTTTTGTTTTTTTTTGTTTTTTTTTCTTTCTATTATTGTTTTAATTCTTATTCTGTTGTCTTTTTATTTCTTTTTCTAAATCGATGCAAATGTACTAAGAAATGATGAATATGCAACTATGTGATGTTATTAAGAATTACTGATTGTACATGTAGATTGGAATGATTTCTAATTGTTTTGTTAATTCTTTTTTTAATTAATAAAAAAAAAATACAAAAAAAAAAAAAGAAGACAAGGTCCATACATGTCTGTCAGGAGTATAGAATGGAATGAGTAAGAGGCCATATACAAAGTGATACTAGGTCAGAATTTTCCAGAACTGATAGTAGATATGTATTAATCTATTGACTCAAACCACACAGTGAATTAGGAAGTTGGTAACTAAAAGTAAGTACACACCAAAACATATCTTAGAACAACATCAAACATGCAAAACACTAAAAACATAACACCAAAGATGAAGAGAAAATCTTAAAAGGTACAAAAGAACAATACAAATAAATATAGCCAAATAATCTCAAAACCAGCAATAGCAGTCAGGTACCAATGGAACAACATCGCTAAACATTGAGAAAAATCAACTCACAACCTAAAATTCTGAACCCGCTATACTATCATTCTACAGTGAAGGGAAAGTAGAGATATTATCAGAAAACAAAGAGTTACCACCCACAGATCTGTTGTTTCCTGTTGAAACGGAGCTCGAAGGATATTCTCGAAGGATATTAAGGAATAATGAGAAAAAAAGGAAGAAAGAAGAAAAACACAGACAGGCTCAGGGGGTCTGAAGCTTGAGTTTACTTCAGACAGACTTCAGACAATTTTATTCTTAACCAGATCCTGGTTATATACCACAGGATGACAATAGGCCTGCATACATTTCCTGAGGGAACAAAGTTCTTATCTTTCAGTGTTCTTCCTTCGTACTTAAAATAGCCATTTGGGGTAAACAAACATTCTCTTCCTCCTAAACTGTCTTACATAAATCAGATAACATAAAGCAGCTTACTGCCACCACCACCCTAATGCCATCTACTCCCAAGTAGTTCCGCAGGTCTTATGTTAATCCTATTTCCTACATTTCCCCCTTTTTATGTTATCTAAGTCGAGGTGACCGCGCCTGTCTTAGGTTGCCCTTAGGCTCTGAAGGAAGGGTCTTACCCGTCATTGGCTTCCAGTCAAGCTCTCTGACTTTGATTCAGGAGGGAGCCAAGAGTTTTTGCAAGAATCACATTGTTAGGGTGGTCATAAGCAGAGGTGACTGAGCCTGTCTTAGGTTGCCCTTAGGCTCTGAAGGAAGGGTCTTACCCGTCATTAGCTGCCAGTCAAGCTCTCTGACTTTGATTATCTGTTGTTAAACACAGCTGAGGAGTAAGTGAAGTATAAACAGCCCCAAACCTAAGATTATTTAGCTCTTGGGTAAGTGATTGTGTAATATCACCTCCATAGGCTACATGTAAATTATTCTGAGATAATTCTAATACCCCTTTTTTGTAATTCTAAGACATCAGGACTTAAACTATCTGAAAGCCTTAAAAGATGCCTTTTTACCTTTTCCCATTCTATTTCAGATAGGTTATATGTTAAAAGGGGGTAATACAAAAACTACTCTCATTCCATTTACACTTTAAACTTTGTAAAAAATTTAAATTATACATTTGATCTCCAATATGAACCAATGTCATTTTTATATCATTTAGTCTATTATTAATTTGCTTATCAATGAGATTGTCTATGCCACAGTGATGCTTCCAATGATTCCAATGACAGCTGCAATAATGAGTCCAATTAGTCTATTAGTCCTTTTTAGATATTCTTTTGCCAAATGGATCAGGACTTGTGTTTCTGGAGAGGATTGCCAGGATCTTGACATCAGCACCAGCAGCCAAATACCTCTTCTCCTTGTTGCTACAATCATCTCATTTTTCTGCAATATAAATGCTTGGAGACAAGTGAATAGAGAATAATTCTTATAATTAAAAGTTTGATTTCTTCTATGCATATAGTGTTTATGGTGGCTATTTAGAGAGAAGTTATAGTTACTAGAATATGCTATAAAAATTGGTCCCAGTCCTAGGAAAATTTCCCATAAATTTCTCTGACTAATGTATTTATCATCCTAAATTTTGGAAGAAATCATCCTCTATGTATTAAACTCTGGTTTAGCTTGCCTGTCCATATAATCTCAGTTATCTTCAAGTTAGAGATGGGAGATCCCACAGGGGCTGCATCTCTTACAATTCCATAGGAATCATTAATTATGATAACTGCTCAATCCATATGACATAGCTGCCATCCATTCCAACTTTCTTTCCCATCTAACAGGCAAGTATCCTTTGCTTCCATACAGTTATGCATACAGGTCTTTCTAAAAATGGAAGAATTAAATTTGACACCAGTTTTTTTCTTACTGGACCTGGGAATCCTAAACTTGTATTCAGATTATTTTGGTAAAGTTGGATTGGCCCATGTTAGGGCTCATAGATAAACCCACTAAGTATAAATATGTCCCTGTCCTACAGCAATTAAAATTTTATGTCCTATAATATACATTACCCATTTAGCTATTTTCTTCCAGGTTGACATGTCTGGGTTTTATTCTCTTTGAGGGAATCCAAACTGAGGTTCCGTCATCTGCAATGACAACAGCAAAACCCCTACCCTTACACCTTTACCATTCCTGGTTTCCATAAATCATTTTTAACATCTTTCCAATAGATTGGCTACAGCTGCAGTTCTGTTTGGGTTATATCATTTTTATTTCCCAAATTACTAAAATGTTGTCCTGCAGGAGTCTGTGATGAATTATCATAAATGTTTAAAAAATTTAAAGTAAACAGTGGTTTTGCTAATTGATCTTTTGGTGTACATATTTTCATAACATCATCCTGATCATCATCTCCCCCTTTTTGTTTCAAAGAGCATAGACTTTAGCGTCTGGTTTGCTCATGTAATAATTCCTTGCCTTGAGGAATTATGTGGAATTCCTGTGATGAGTAATATTAAAAGTAGTACAAAATTTATGAAATTGTTTTCCTGTATAAGCAGGACCATTGTCCATTTAATAGATTGAGGGCATCCCATAACAGCAAAAGCATTAAGTAAATCTGATTTAACATGGCAGAAATGCTCTCCAGATTGTGCAGTAGCCCAGATGAAATGAGAACAAGTGTCTATGATAACATGTACATATTGCATTTTATCAAAATATGAAATATGAGTAACATCTATTTGCCATAATTTATTTGCTTTTTGACCTTGAGGATTAACCCCTGCTGCAAATGGGAGTGCATTCAAAGGTCCACAGGTTGGACAAGTCCTGACAATGTCCTGAGCTTGCTGTTTAGATAAAGATGAAACTTTCTTTCCCAGCCCTTTGCTATTGATATCAATTTGTGAAGTGTTGTGGGATCTTGAATTAAACTCACAAGACTATCTGCTTGCTGATTTTGTAATGACAGAGGACCTGGAAGATTGGTATGAGCTCTTTATATCCACGATAAAAAGAGGATTAATTTAACTTCTGACTAATGTTTGTAAATGTAAAAACATTCAGGAGAGTTCATCTTTTTCAAACAAAGAAGCTGTCTCAATGTGAGTAACTGTTTGGCAAACATATTCAAAATCAGAAACAATATTAAGAGATTGTGGAAAACTTTGCAATACTTGAATTACAGCTGTTAATTCAGTATGCTGGGTTGAGGTATAAGGCATTTTCTAACTTGTTTTCCACTGGGGTGACATATGCGGCCTTCCCATTAATATTATCATCAGTAAAAACAGTAATAGCTAGCGGGGAAGCTGGAACTATTTTAGGCAAAATCCATTGTGTTCATTTTTAAAAATTGTAAAAGTTTTGACATAGCAAATAATTATTCGTTTGTCCTTTAAAGTCACTTAATGCTATATGCCAAGAGGTATTGAAAATATATAGACTTTGAATCTCTTCCTTTGTGAGATCACACACTATGCAATTAGGATCATGACCTCTTAATTGATAATATCTTTGGTGACCTTTGGCTATTAAAGAAATAATCTTTTGCAAATATGCATTTAAACATTTTTGTCAATTGTTTGGTGAAAAAATCCATTTTAAAACACCATCTTGCTAAAATAGGCCTGTGGGAGATTGCAAGGTAAAGAAAATAATAAAATCAACAGGCTTTTTTAGATCTATTTGAACAAGCTGTCCTTTTTTTTAATTGTTCAATTAATTGTAACTCTCATTCAGCTGCAGCTGTTAACTGCCTTTTGCTTACTAAATCAGAATCTCCTTGTAAAATATCAAACAAGTTTTGTAACATATAATTAGGAATCCCTAAGGTGGCAGGTAGCAAAAATGAATGCAGAGTGCCAATAGTGATGTGTACCCATAGTAAATGACCAGATTTTTTAAATTGAATTCATTGGATTGATTTAAAAGAAATGCAGGAATGTGGATTCTTTATAACTGGTTGTGAGTTTTTGCTAATTTTAAATATAAATATATTGCATGCAGTTTTTATAGTATTTTCTCACAATAGTGGCCAAATTTCGATTTGCTTACATGACCGGGCCCAGTTGGGCCCTCTGGGAACTGGCTAGGGACCAAGAGGAGCTTCCTGGGACCTAGATATCTTTATTAAAGTACACTTCCTTCTGGGGGAATAGCCAGTCCTCCCAGCTAGAGTGTATATTTTAATTATTTCTCACCAAGGTCATGTGATAGCAACATCAGCTGCATGTAATGGCAACATCAGGTGAACAAAAAGACTCCCACAAGTATATTTTTTCCTTGCATTCAGCCCTCAAATCTGATCTGCTCCCAAAATAAGCCATGGTTATTTTAGGATAGATTTAGTTTATACATATGTAGTTTATATAAAGATTGGACAAAGCCTTAAGATATTTTGGCTTAAAAGAATATAGGTATTTACATGATTTGAATATGATTTAGCCAGTAATAGATTCATTTATAGTAATAGTACTTAGATTAATAGATTAAGCCACCTGGTTTAGGGCAAGAAAAGAAGCAGTTTTTGCCAGTATAATGATACCCAGGAGAAAATCAGTATTTTTTATACAGATAACAACATGATAAAAGTTAACATAAGTTATTTTGATAAAACACAGACTCTTTGCTTTCTAACTAATTATTTAGAATTTTTTTTATATCATTTCATTAGAACAGGCTAAAAGTTCAAGAAAACATTATCATTTTAGACTCATTAAATCTTTCTTGATTTTAACCATAATTTCCATTTTTACAAACCCTCAGCACTTATTATACTAGTTTAGGCTTTGTCCTATATTTTTCTCATTTAGTAACAGTTATTCATTTTAGGATAAAACTATTCTGTTTTCCTATTAATAAAAATACATCTTTCATATTTTTCATACTTAAATCATTACTTTGAACAAATATTTTACCACATATAATTACCATCAAAATTAAATTTGTTAGAATAATGTTAAATACTTAAAATACTTTAATTAATGTTTCAAATATGCATTAACTATCAATATATAGTTTTAACAAGAATTTTTAGTTTTAAAGTTCTTAAAATATATTTCTTTTAAAAATATGAATAGGAGCGAAACTCATGGCCAGTTTCCAAATTGCTGTTTGTAAAAGGAGATGGGGTTACTATTCCCATTCTTTGTCACAAGGTTTTATTTGTAGCATAGGTATAATTTCAGTAGAATAATTCTTTAGATTAAACCAAGGTAACTTAACAGAACACTTTGTGTCAGAACTACAAGCCTGAATTGCATACCCCTTAGGGGACTGATCTATTATAATTCTACAGGAACCATTAATTAGTACTGATTTTTGTTTGGCATGGCATTGTTCCTATTGAATATTTTCTGACTCAGGTGTATATGAATTTTTATATGAAGGCAGCTCATATTGATGTAAAATTTTTATAATTATGCATCCCATCTTTTTTTTATTAATTAATGAAAAAAAAGAAAAAAAATTAACCCAACATTTAGAAATCATACCATTTATGCATCCCATCTTAAGTTATTTATTTGCTTTCCTTTTCCCTTGCCTCAGGTTTACACTTCTGTGTTTCTATTTTGAAGTTTTTTTTTTTAAGAAATAGCTTCTTTCTTGAAGAAGCTTTTTTAACCTCTTTTTCCCAACTAGAATTACCTTGTCCCTGGCTATTATTTCCTGGCTGTGTCATCTTTATGCTATTAACTATTTCCCTTTACTATTTTCTTCCTAACAACAAGAACACAGTTTCTTTATTTTTCCTAAACTCCCTTCTGTTATTGCCCCATGTAGCCTCACTGTATTGTCATGGAAAACTGTTTTCAATTCAGAACTTTCTTCACTCCTTTTCCCTCAATGTCTCCCATCTCACTATGGGGAGTCTGCTTTAGACTCTTCTCTGCTTTATCCACAAAGTCTTTTTTCGTTTAAAATACAAATAACTCTTAAACTTTATTAGAACCTTATCTTAGTAATGACACCCTAATGATGTTTTCAACACACAAACATACAAACATACATACATACTTCTCCAGCCGCCTATTATGATTACCCGTTACCCTGATGATCCAAGGAAAATGCTTACTTTACCAATATGACTCGAGTCCTCTTCTATCGGCTGGACACACGTGCCTCTAATGAGACTTTTCCTTGGTTCCTTAATATTGATTTGGAGTCTTCTTCTTCGAGCCCCACATTGGGTGCCAGATGCTGCTTCCTGTTGAAATGGAGCTTGAAGGATATTAAGGAATGATGAGAAAAAAAGAAAGGAAGAAAGAAAGAAAGAAAGACACAGACGGGCTCAGGGGGTCTGAAGCTTGAGTTTACTTCAGACAGACTTCAGACAATTTTATTCTTAACCAGATCCTGGTTATATACCACAGGATGACAATAGGCATGCATGCATTTCCTGAGGGAACAAAGTTCTTATCTTTCAGTGTTCTTCCTTCATACTTAAAATAACCATTTGGGGTAAACAAACATTCTCTTCCTCCTAAACTGTCTTACAGAAATCAGATAACATAAAGCAGCTTACTGCTGCCACCACCCTAATGCTATCTACTCCCAAGTAGTTCCTCAGGTCTTATGTTAATCCTATCTCCTACGCAGATCACTACTTTAGACATTGCAAAAAAGAGCTCAGGAAGAAGATTTAGACTCTTAAGAGAAAAGAGGGATTCAGGAAACAAGGTGAGCAAAGAAATTGGTAAATTTAAAAAGCAACATCAGTCCCAGAAGAAAAAAAATGACTGATTTGTAAGCTTTATAGACAAAATACCAGACAATAATTAAATGGAAAAGAAGAGAGGAGATTAAAATTAAAACAATGTAAGTTCTTCGTATTGTTTGGAAGGTAATTACAGACTTGGATTAGTTTTAGACTTTCAAACAAGTGTACATGTCAAAAAATTGAGGGTAAGCATTAAAAGAACAGGAATTGAATGTAAAACTTCAAACCAATAGAAGGAATAAACATAAATGAAACTTGATCAATTAGTTAAGAAGCAACAATAAAGGAGAAAAAGGAAGAAAGGAAAAGTATGGGTAGACAAAATCCAAAAATTAAATGGGATGAAAAAGTTCATCTATCAGTAACTGAAAAGCAGATACATTTGGACTGGGTTAAAAAATGGATTAGATATTGAATGTTGTTTACAAGATATTTAGCTAGATTTAATGACAAAGCGAAGTTGAAAATTATCAAGAAAATATTAACCAAAAACTGGTAGTTACACTATATTAAAATCAAATAAAAAGGCCTCAAGGCAAAAAACATTAATGGAGATAAAGAGGATTATTACTTAAGAATTAAAAGCAAAAAATATCATTCGTAAGACGTGACAATTATGAATGTGTATACATTTAAGACAATGCTTCCCAAGAACATAAAACAAAAGTTGATAGAACTTAAAAGAAGGAAATTGGCAATCCACAATCTTGGAGGGAAATTTTGACACTTCTCTGTCAGCAACTGATAGCTCAAGGAGGAGATAAAAAGACACTTGTGCTGGTTTGAAATGATGTATATACCCTAGAAAAGTCATATTTTAAACCTAATCCCATTTTGTAAAGGCAGCCATTTCTTCTAATCCCTAGTCAGTACTGAATGTTTGAAACTGTAATTATATCATCCCCCTGGAGATGTGATTTAATCAAGAGTGGTTGTTAAACTGGAGTAGCTGGAGGTGTGTCTCCACCCATTTGGGTGGGCTTTGATTAGTTTCTGAAGTCCTATAAAAGAGAAAACATTTTGGAGAAAGAGCAATTCAGAGAGAGTAGAGCAGAACAACATAGCCACGAAAAACAGAGTCCATCAGCCAGTGACCTTTGAAGATGAAGAAGGAAAATGCATCCTGAGGAGCTTCATGAAAAAGGAAGCCAGGAGAAGAAGCTAGCAGATGATGCTGTGTTCTCCATGTGCCTTTCCAGATGAAAGAAAAACTCTGACTGTGTTCACCACGTGTCCTTTCAGTTGAGAGAGAAATCGTGAACTTCATTGGCCTTCTTGAACCAAGGTATCTTTCCCTGGATGCCTTAGATTGGGACATTTCTATAGACTTGTTTTAATTGGGACATTTTCTCAGCCTTAGGACTGTAAGCTAGCAACTTATTAAATTCCCCTTTTTAAAAGCCATTCCATTTCTGATATATTGCATTCTGGCAGCCAAAAAACTGGAACAACACTACAAAGGATATAAAGATTTTCATGACATAATTAACTAGTTTAATGCAACTGATGCATTTAAAACCCTGAGACCAGAAAGCAGAATAAACCTGCTTTTCAAATAGCTGTGAAATATTTACAAAAGTTAACCTTAGGGCAGTAGCATCAGTGGGTCCTGAGAATATTGAGAGCAGCAGCAATTTTCTATTTTGTACATATGGTATTTTGTATATACTGTATGTGATGACTTTGGTGAGCAGTGACCATTCCTGAGTGCTTGGTGGAAAAAGCACAGATTTTAGCTACACAGGCAATACAACCACAGAAACAAATAGTACACACAACAGCTGAACAGACATGCCTCATTCAAGTAATCTTTGATAAGGATGATTCAGATCTTGAAGTTAAAGGTAAACAGCTAATGGAAATGGCAGGGAAAAAACAGGATGAATGCATACTAGCCCTACATGAATGCAATGGTGATGTGAACAAAGGTATCAATATATTGCTGGAAGGGAATGCAGACTTCATGCATGATTGTAGGCATGAGGAAAAAAATTGGAAAAGGAAGTTCAGAAAACAAAGAGAATGGAAAGAAGAGAAGTGAGAGATGAGTCATGGACATGGAAACAACAATTTGAAAGGGAGGAGGCAATCATGGCAGAGTTTAGAGGTGCCATTTCATGGAATTGACTGTGATCAAGGGGACATGTCTTCATACACTGGCAAGCAAGCCCATGGTAGAGGATTCGGACACGGCAGAGGGAGAGGGGCAGGAAGTTTCACAACCCAAGGGATGGGGACATTTAAACCTGCAGACTATTCAGATTCTCCATCCACAGATGGCTATGGGACAAAAGCAGCAGTTTGGGAAGTTGCTCAGAATGGTGGGAACAAACAGAATGGGACCTGAAAGAACACTGGAAGACTGAAACAGTAGAAGACTGGACAGAAATCTTTCTGAAACAAAGGTTGTTGTGGCCTCATCTGTTCCAGCAGAGAATTGTGTCATGCCTGATCTAGTAGACCTGTTATAGAAGCCCACTCCTCCCAGTCAAGTCTCAGAAGTCAACTCCTTTGAATGTTCCCAACAGCAGGACTTTGACCAAACCCTTGTCTTCACAAATTTTCAACACAACATTCAGATTGCACCAGGAATGGGCAACTCCACTGTTGCCAATTCCTACTCTCCTCAGAGTCTGTCATTGGTCCTTGATACAAGATTTGGGGAGCTAGCACCTTCAAAAATGGCAAACATTAACAGTTCCCAGATTTTGGACCAGCTGAAAGCTCCAAGTTTGGGCCAGTTTAACACCACCCAGAGTTCACAGCAGAACAGTATGTGTCCTCCCACAACCACTTCTTCTTGGGAGCTCAAGCCCCTAGCATTCCAGCCCACAGTGCTCAGTCAATTTGTCTTCAAATCTCAGCCTGAGCCATCCCCAATTCTAAGCCAGTTGAGTCAGTGACAACAGCACCAGCTTGAAGCAGTCACTGTTCCTGTCCCTGGGTTGGATTCCTTTTCTTCCCAGGTAAAACTCAAAGAATCAACATCCATAGACAGTACCTCCACTGTGAACAAACTTTTGCAACTTCCCAGTATCACTGTTGAAAACACGGCTGTGTCTGTCCACCAACGAAATCTCAAACATATCAAACTCCCTAAGCAGTGGAAACCTCCAGCTTCTAAGATCCCAGCATCTGCAGAGGAAATGCTTGGTTCAGCAGATGTCATAGGATTGAATGTTCAGTTTGGCACACTGGAATTTGGATCAGAACCTTCTCTGAATTTCGATCAGTTCCAACCAGCAAAAATAGTAAACAGATTCCCATCAGTTTGTATTCTAAAATCTCTCAGTGATCCTTTAAATACCTCTATACTGATGACCAGTGCAGTACAGGACCCCACCTATACAACTTCTACATTACCTCCTCTAGGTTGACAAGCTCATCCTTGAGCTCCTCTAGTCCACTAGAAATGTCTTCGTCCTATGACCATAGTTCTGCACATAACAGGATTACACATCAAATCTCCGTGAGTCCATCACGAATGGACATGACATGGTGGTGGACAAAGTCAACAGATTCTACCTACTACTTCTTCAGTTCAGCTCCAAAGACTCTCCCTTTGTCTTTCATCTGTGGGCTCCCTGCCCTGCACCATGTCCTGCACTACAATTCTGCCCTCCACCTTCCAACACACTGCCACTTTGCTCACTTTGTCTCAGCCTGGTGACCTACTCAGCAGTCCCCTCTCTCACCTTAGCTGTTCCCTCTTCAGCCACCAGAGCAGTCTCTCCTCTGCACATGCAGCACTCTCCTTGAGCGTGCCTCACATGCATGCCAATATAGAAAGTAACCCTTCCTTTCAGTACTAGGCTACCTCCTCTAGAGCAGCAACTGCCACCTCAAGTGCCTCATCTTCAGAGGCCAATCTGCCCAGTAGTGTGAATACAGGGAACCACCTGTTCTTGGGTTGGATCACCATGAATGCACCCAGAGTATACCAGGACTGCTCCCTTGGTAACTTCAGGCAATGCCCCCTCTAACCTGCTCCAGGGGGTGTCTCCACTGCTGCATAACCAGTACCTTTGTGGTTCCTGTAGGACTGCTTCCTGCCTGTCCCATCTATAGCTATAATGAGCTCCAGTTCATGGCTGAAGTAGCTACAGTCATGGCTGCCAATGGATTACTATGGAATTCCCTTGCTGCACCCACAGTCCTTGCCAGCCAAGATGGGAGTCTAACTAAAAATCCATATTCACGTGATGTTACTAAGTTTGGCTGTGGTGACTCTACATCCCCTGCACCCCCACTACACTAGCTCAGCAACAGCAAAATCTCAGACCCATCACACAACCCAGCATTTTTCTTGAACCCTGCACTGCCACCTGTCTACAGCTACACAGACTTCCCCTACTACACAGGCATACCCAGTGCCATCCAGTATGGGCCCACCATGTTTGTCCTTCCAACAACAGCCAAGCAGCATGGTGTGAGCTTCAGCACCCCAATCCCTCCCTTCCAGAAGGCTGGTAGTTATGGCCAGCACAGCTACAGTGCAGTTTACAACAACCTGACCCAAGGGACAGCAGCCAGAGACTACACCAAGAGTAGTTATAATGGATTATCATAGACACAAAACAAGTCTGTAGGGTCTCATCCTGGCAAAGGAGTATCAGTGTCTTCAAACACTACTGGTCTACCTGATATGACTGGTTCCATCTACAACAAGACTCAGCCTTTTGACATGCAGGGGTCTCATTCTGGGACCACACCACTATTCAGCCTGCCCTCTGTGTTGGTTTCCACTGGGCCCCTAGGCCCTGGAGCAACCCCTAGCTATGTGTCCCCACCGTTAATGCACATCCTGCCCACCAACCTGCAACCCCACTCACAGTTGCTGCATCACCACCTTCCACAGGATGCCCAGAGTGGCTCAGGTCAGCGCAGCCAACCCAGCTCCTTGAAACCCAAGACTCAAGCCTCCAAACCCACCTATGGAAACTTTCCACATTGGACAAACTGAACCCTGAAGAGAAGGATGGGCTGTGGAAGGATCTTCTTGGACAAAAGAGAACACACAGAGCCCATGTCTGGGAGTCCAAGGCCCTTTCCTCGAATTCTTGGGACCTGTAACCCTAGGCACCTGAACCTCTGTGGAGAGCCCGCCTCACAGCCTGGATTTTGTATATAATTTATTTATGTATGTCTTTGTAAATGTGATGGAAGCCTTAGTGGCATGGACATGGGGCTACCATTAACCAGGTATGCTTTACTGCTCTCTCTTGCTCTCAGACCGTCCACAAAGCCCCCATGCCATGGCTGCCTGGATCAAGGCAGTTTTGGTGTGGAAGTCAAGTACAAGTGAAGAATCGTGACTTAATTTCACTCCCTTGTAAACAATTACTTGAGTTTTTTCAACCCTGTGTAATTTATCCCTCATTTTTGGAAAAACTTCCTTTTGTCATTGGTCATGTTCCTCCCCCAGCTGACTCTTGATCTAGGAACAGCAGAGATGAAACCTGGCCCCACATAACACTGGGCATATGTTTGTCTTTTGCATCAGGAGCTTCTGCTTCTAGTCTAGTCATGTCCATAGAAATTTGTTTTCCTTTAGCTGGCCATTTTTAAAATAATCTGAATTTGAGTAAAGGTATGAATAAAACTGATCTGGATAGGACTAAGGTAAATCATAACTCAGGGTAAAGGATACCATCATTCATATTTTGAAACTTCAAATTCTATGTAAGAACAAAGGGTGAGATGTATATTTGGTGCAGAATTTATACTTTGGTGAGTGCATTACCTAATTTAACTTGGATGGTCAGTTTATTTGAATACCATAAGTACATGGAATCCTGAATAGGGTGTGAGAATTCGTTGGTTTTTCCGGGTTAGTGTGATACACTGATATATCCCAGAGTAATTTGGGCAGTGAATAAAGAAGTAATTGCAAAGTCTCCTTGGGGGGCTGGGGAGAAAGGAGGAAATAGTCAACCTCCACATTTGGAGAATTTCTGATATTCTCACAAGCAGTAGGAACAATCAAATCAATAGGCTAAGCCATTGAACTTGGGGTTCACACCTGTTCTAGTTTGCTAGCTGCCAGAATGCAACACACTAGAGACAGATCGGCTTTTAATAAAAGGGGATTTATTTTGTTAGTTCTTCAGAGGAAAGGCAGCTAACTTTCAACTGAGGTTCTTTCTTACGTGGGAAGGCACAGGATGGTTTCTGCTGGCCTTCTCTCCAGGCTTCTGGGTTCCAACAACTTTTCCTGGGGTGCTTTCTTTCTGCATCTCCAAAGGCATGGACTGAGCTGTGAGTACTGAGATGAGATATGCTGAGCTGCTTGGGCTGTGCTACATTGTACTCTCTCATTTAAACACCAGCCAATTAAGTCAAACATCATTCATTGCAGCAGGCACGCCTCCTAAACGACTGCAAATGTAATTAGCAACAGATGAGGTTCATTTACCATTGGCTCATGTCCACAGCAACAGAACTAGGTGCCTTTACCTGGCCAGGTTGACAACTGAATCTAACTACCACAACACCTATGAAACTTTCTCCTGCAAAGGATAGGTTAAGCCTACTTAAAATTAGGCCTAATAGTCACCCCCAGACAACCTCTTTTTTTGCTCAGATGTGGTCTGTCTTCTCTAAGCCAATTTGGCAGATGAAATCATCACCCACCCTTTATGTGGGACTTGACTCCAAGGGGTGTAACCCTCCCTGACAATGTGGGACAGAACTCCTGGGATAAGCTGGGACCTGGCATCAAGTGATTGACAAAGACTTCTTGACCAAAGGTAGGAAGAGGTTATCCTGGCACTTATTCTTATGCATTACATAGAAATCCCATTTTAGTTTATGGTATATTGGAGTGGCTGGAGGGAAGAACCTAAAACTGTTGATCTGTGTTCCAGTAGCCTTGATTCTTCTTCTCCTTCTTCTTCTCCTTCATCTTTGTCTTCTTCTTTGCATGGGCAGGCACTGGGCATTGAACCAGGGTCTCCATCATGGTAGGCAAGAAATTTGCCTGCTGAGCCACATGGCCTGCCCAAGATTTCTTGATGATTGCATAATGATATAACTTTTACAATGTGACTGTGTGATTGTGAAAAATTTGTGTCTAATGTTCTTTGTATCAAGGGTATGGACAGATGAGTAAAAATTATGTATAAAAATAAATGAATAATAGGGGGAAAGGGGGTAAATAAATTGGGTAGGCTGAAATACTAGTGGTCAATGTGGGGAGTAAGGGGTATGGGATGTATTAGCTTTATCTTCTTTCTTTTTATTTATTTTTCTGGAGTGGTATCAGTCTTCTAAAAATGTTTATGGTGATGAATACACAACTAAGTTATAATATTGTGAGCAACTGACTGTACACCATGTATGGATTGTATGTGTGTGAAGATTTATCAATAGAAATATTTTTTTAAAATCTGAACTTGGGCTCAGATGCTCAGCCACTCAGTTTCTCTTTAAAAATATAGAACATATCTCCAGGCAAATGTTCCCCTTTTCCAACTGTCCTGAACTAGGTACGCAACTGTTTCAGGCAAATTCCACCTAATAAAGTTCTGAGAGCACAAAAAAATGTTAACCTTATACTTGACCATAAAGGATATCCCCAAAAATGCCAAAGACTCATTAATATATGGACTATGATCCTTGTGCTCAATGGATTAAGTTAGAAATCAAAACAAAAGTATTCTATATGGAAACTATGAAACACATTACTAAATATTAGTGAATTAAAGAAGAAATTAGGATGGAACTAAAGAAAGATTTAGAACTGATTCACAATAAAAGCAAAACATCAATACTTGTAGGATGTACCTAAAGTAGTATTGTGGGAAAATGTACTGAATTTTATGCATATGTTAGAATGCAAGGAAAAGTAACACAGGTGCTAAACATTCAACTTAATGAGTTAATGGAAAAGCACAGTCAGAAAAGTGAAAAAAAAGAAAATATTAAGTATAAAACAAAAAAATAATTACATTGGCAAAAAATAATATAGAAGCCTAGGTAAGCAAAAGCTGATTCATTTTAAGGACTAAATAAGCAATACCTATTTAGGTATTGGCAAGACTGATGAATTAAAAGTACATACAAGATACAGAAATTACCCATAAGCAATACTAAGAATAAAGAGATGGCTATGCTATGGAAAGAACCTTGGTTATTTTGCTTTGCTTTTATCTTTAAAAACCAGTATGGGATTTCCACTCCTGGTACTGACATATTAGGACATTTGGCCAAAACTTTCCACTGAGTAAAACTAGGAGATCTGTGTACTTTGAACATGCATGAAGGCATCAGCGAGCTAGTAAGAAATCATTTCTTAAAAAAGCTTTAGAGCCACCAGAACTGGCAGAGCCAATGGAGCAAACAGAGCCCTGGGCAAGCCATTGGAGAAGCCTGGAGAGAAAGTTAGCAGACATTGCTATGTGCTTTTCCAGCAGAGAGAGAAACCCTGGATTTCATTGGCCTTCTTAAACCAAGGTAGAAGGTGTGTGCTTCCTGGTCCTGGGAAGGAGTGTGATGTGGAACTGGCAGGCCTAGTATTACAAGGTAGCATAATAGCATCTTCATGACAAGTTCACAATTCCTCCCCACGTGCAAAGTGGGTCTTTATTAGCTTACTTGAATCCTGTAAAAGCAGAAGCATTTTGGAGAAATGACAGAGCTGACAGGAATGATGAGAGAGCCAAGAGAAACTTCAGATCAGAGCTACAGAAATGATAGAAGCCTCAGAGATGGCAGAAACTTCACAGCAGAAATAGCACTGATGCAGAAATGTGAAGAACAGTGACACAAATGTTTGAAGATGCTTGGAAACCAGCAGACATTGCCATGAGATGTTATGCAAGCCAGAACCTGGAGAGGCAGATGCCAGCCACGTGACTACCAAGCTGATAAAGGTGTTTCTAATGCATGGACCTTCCTTGAATTAAGGCAATCTATTGTTGCTGCCTTAATTTGGACACTTTCATTTCCTTAACACTGTAAACTAGTAACTTATTAAATTCTCCTTATTAAAATCTGGTCTAGTTCTGGTACATCACATTATGGCAGCTGACAAACTAATATAGTTTTGGTACCAGGAGAGGGGTGCTGGTGCAATTTGCAAATACCAAATATGTTGGAATGGCTTTTGAAAAGATAAGGGGAACATTCTGGAAGAATCATGAGGAGCTTGATAGAGAAGACCTAGCATTCTTTAAAGAGACTGTTGGTAGAAATATGGATTCTAAAGATACTTCTGAGAAGGCTTTAGACAGAAATGATGAACATGTCTGGAAGGAAGGCATTATTTGTAGGCAGAAGGCAGAATTTTAGAGTGATGAACTTGGATATTTAGTAAAAGAAATTTCCAAACTAAATGTGGCAAATGCAGTCTGGCTGCTCCTTGAAGCTTATAGTAAAATGTGAGAGGAAAGAGATAAGTTGAAAACTGAACTCTTAAGTACAAAGAAAACAGAAATTGGTGCTCTGAAAAATCCTGTGCTTCCAGAAAGTGAGACCCCAGTGAATAAGGTCCCACATGAGGATTTATCCAAGCTTAGAACCAGTCAACCATTACAGGACAAACAAGGATTTCAAATGTAGTTATCCAGGAAGGATTTGTGGAAAGTCCTTTTGTCTGATGGGTATGATCCCAACATATTGCATACAAAATCAATGACAGTGTTGTGGAATCTGTATAAATGGAACTTCCACCAGTCTGGAATAAGAGAGGCAGTAAAGGAAAACATGGGAGGAAGAATAGCTTCAGAGGCAGAACTATGGAAGCTAAGGTTTCAAGTCAAGAAACCATGGGTCAGGTGAGTGGACTTACCCAAACACTTGGAGAAGGTGACTTAGCACTGAAGGCAGAGGGACTGGCCTTCCATCTTGTTACAGTGGAAGAGTTGTGCTACCTCAGGCCTTGGAGATGGTGGAGCACATTCCTTGGGGATTGGGGAGAGCCTGGCTGCCACCACATTGTTCTGGAGGGGTTGAGAATGTGCCTCAGAGGTGACAGAGGGCCCAGGTTTGGCCCTGATGCTTGGAGAGGGTGTAGCTGAGAAAAAAGTGGTCTTCCCAATGTGGAGGGTTGCATTCAGAGAGGGCAAGGCCACTGCATGGGTCCTTGGAAAGGGTGGGACTGCCACTTCCTAAGGCCCTGAGGATATATGACTCTCAGAATTTGAAATTCAATGAAGTTTGTCCTGCAGGTTTTGGGAACTCTATGAGTCCAGTCACCCCTGTTTACTTTCCATTTTTTCTCTATGGAAATGGGAATATGTATTCTATGACTGTCGCTCCTTTGTATATCAGAAGCAGATAACTTGTTCTGAGTTTTACAGGTCCACAGCCAGAGGAGAATTTTTGTCTTAAAACAGACCATGCCTGTAATACACTTTGATGAAACTTAGTGCTGGTTTCAATTTTGGATTGCTACTGAAATGGTTTAAGGTTTCATGATTTTGTAATGGAGTGAATGTATTTGTATATGGAAAAACATGTCTTTTTTAGGGCCGAGAGAGTGGAATGTGTTGGTTTGAAAATACTATTATGTACCCTAGAAAAGCCATTTTTTAATCCAGATCCAATCCTGTGGGGGCAGCCATTTCTTTTAATCCCTATCCAGTACAAAGGTTGAAAGGTTGATTAAATTATCCCCATGGAGCTATGACACACCCAATTGTAGGTATTAACTCTTGATTAGATGGAGATGTGACTCCACCTATTCTGAATGGGTCTTGATTGGCTTACTGGAATACTTTAAAAGAGGAAACGCTTTAGAGAAATGACAGAGCTGACAGGAACGACAGAGACAGCCAAAAGAAACTTTAGAGCGATGCCTAGAGAAATGACAGAAGCCTCAGAACTGACAGAAACTTCACAGCTAGAGCTGACACAGATGCAAATATGTGGAGAACAGACACATGGATGTTTGAAGATGCTTGGAGTCCAGCAGACGTCACCATGAGATGCTATGGAAGCCAGAACCTGGAGAGACAGATTCTAGGCACATGATTGTAAGAAAAATTAAGTTTAACTTTCACACAAAATGATGCAGAGTAAAGACCATGAAACTAACTAAATAAATGGCTACAAAATCAGCTCAAGTCATTCACATGGACAGGAGAAGGAGAGGGCCTCTGACATAAGCCCAAAATTGGCATCAAATCCTTTTCTAAATAAAAAAAAATCTAAGCAGAAATGATAAGGGTCAGTGGGATATAAAACATAAACAAAAGTGGGAACTGTCCATTAGTTAAACTGCTTGAATAGGCTTTAACCTCTAGGATATCCAATCAGTGGAGAAACAAGGAAGGGACCAGTGTGTTAGACTTAGAGAATAAATGCTAATGCTTTCTGTTGCTTGGTGTGTCAGCCCCACATTTTGGTGGTGCACCCATTCTTGCAAGGTTGTTAATAAATTCTTTTCTTCTCTACAATCAGGTATTTATTCTCTTTCAAGTATGGTTTTCTTTCCAACAATTTTGGGGGGTTCATCTGGGATCCAAGGCTTCAGAGGAGGACCCCCAGGGAAGATGAAGGGAAGATGTGCCCTGCTAATTAAGCAGTCTCAGCCTCCACCACTGGGAGCCCACTTCCAATAGTCAAAAGAACCTGAGACCAAATGCTTGGATCTGCCGATTGTGAAGGAGAAAAGAGGGAAGGGAAAATCTGCCTCACAGTAACCTGGCAACTGTGTGCATGGACCAAGGAAATAAAAAGGAATATTAAGTATTGTCTTGGTGGTTGGAAAAAATTCTGATGATTCTGGAGTTAAATAAGTAAGTGCAGAGTCCCAATCTGTGGTTCCCTTTTCCTGCCAAGGAAGGGTCCAGAAACAGGCAAAGCAAAATGGTGTTGAGAGAAAGGAACCCAGACAAGACTCAAAATGGGTAATGGAGGCAGTTGGTCAGCTGGGGGAAAAGGGAAGGGGGTATCTATAGAGTTCCCTGGGAATATTTCTCTAGATAGTCCATTAAAGAGAATGTTAGAACATTGGACTGATAATGATTGGACCAAGGGAAAGGACAAAAAGAAAATAATTAAATACTGTTGTCACATTTGTACAAAAGAAAGCATTGTGCCATCGAATGTATTCTGGCCAAAATACAGGGCAGATGAGGCTTGACTTTGTGCTGACGTCATATTTTATGTTAATCAAAAGAAACCCTTCTCCAAAGAGGAATCTGATTATGCTATGTGTTAGCTTAAAGGAGGGGGAACCATACTTTATTCCATAAGAGTTAAAATCCCAGACCCAGACACTAAACCTTTAGAAACTAAGGCCTAAAATCCTTTGTGGAGCTTTCCCCTGTCCTATTCTTCTCCCCCTCCTGGGGAACAAGAGGGGCAATTAGAGCCAACTGCTCCACCTGTTAGAACCCACCAACAATTGAGGAAGGAATTGGGATAACATAAGAAAGAAATATCAAATTTTCCATTTCTGGGGGCTCCTGGGGAGAGACCATAGGCCCATAGAGCCTCTTCACCCTCTAAGAAAAGTATCTACTGAACCAGAAGAAATCACTTATGCAAATGTCCCATTGAAAAGTGCAAAAGTAAGGAATTTCAAAAAGGAGATGAAATCATTAACGGATGACCCAGCAGGGATAGCTGAACAATTGAATCAATTTTTAGGCCCCAGTTTATATACCTAGTTCAAACTTATGTCCATCCTAAATATCTTCTTTACAAGAGGGAAAAAAGGACTGGTGAGGAGGGTAGCTATTAAAGAATGGGAACAACAACACCTGCCTAGACAAAGGATAATGGCAGCAAAGCAAAAATTCACCAATGTAGGCCCAAATTGGGATAATAATTATAAAAAAGGCAGAGCACAAATGAAGGATCTTAAAAACTTCATTATACAAGGGATAAAATTGTCTATGCCCAAATTTTGGAACCTAAATAAGGCCTTTGAGATGACAAGAAAAAGAAAAAACTCAAGAATAGACCCTGATAGTCCTGTGGTCCAAGGAATGCTAAAGTTCAGTTACATAAAGGGATCTTGGCCTGACATTCAGAAAAAGATCCAGAAAATAGGTGAATAAACAAACCACTAGAAGAGTTATTAACAGAGTTTCAGAAAGTGAGAAAAGAAGAGGAAAGTGAAAAAGGAAGAAGAAAAGCAGAAGCAAAAGGCTAAAGTCATAATAAGCATGATAGACCACATGGTCAAGAAGAAATTAGGGACAAAGCAGGGAGGAGATAGGCAAAGGTGAGATAGAGAAGTAGTCTGGGCCAGAAAGGATAAAGAGCAAGGAGGGTACAAGACTCTGCAGCGTATTAGCACAAGGTATTTCAAAAAGAAGTGCCCAAATCTAAAGAAGAAAAGTCAGTTAATACCTCTAATGAGTTTTAAAGATTAAGAGAATCAATCTACTGGGAGCCTGTAGTAAATCTAAAAGTGGGCCCATAAAAAATTACATTTTAGGTAAGCACCTGGACAACTTGGTCATCTGTGAACCACATTCCAAAGGGGGTCGAATTCTCTGGCGGCTCTCTCACAGATTCAGGGGTAAAAGGGGAAGGAATTGGTCCATAGTGAATTAATACCAACCAATCTACTTTTACCAAGGAAATATTGGTGGTACATATAAATGGGCAGCAGAAAGGTCATACCTTTGAGGCTAAGGACAATAGGTTGGCAGATGAAAAGGATAAGGAGGCTTCCCTTTGTCCCCCATCAAGTTTAATGGTATAAATACCATCCATTCCTAGGGAATTTGAGGTCCCTGTATTCTCTAAGAAAGAAGTAAAAGAGCTAGAACAATTAGGAGCAAGCCCAAAATGATCAAAAGAGATGAGCTCTTCCTAATGGCAGACAAATGTAAAATAAAGAAATAATGAAGGAAATACTAGCAGTCTTACACCAGGAAAGTCAATGGGATGTACAAGCCATATGTGATCTAGTTCTTAAACATTTTGGGTCTGTGAGCCTCTTCACCATAACTAAACAAATATGTAAATGAAGCATAATTTTCCAAAATGCCAATGAAAAGGTTTAAGGAAATAGGTGCAAGTGGGAAAGGAGCCAGGCCTCAAACATTTCAAAGCATTCAAGTTGATTTCACCAAGATGCCTCCAGGAGGATGACTAAAATATATTCTAGTTCTTATACACCATCAAACAGGGTGGGTGGAGGCATCTCCTCTAGCCTCAGCTACAGCATCAAGAGCTTCCAAAATTATCCTTAAGCAAATTGTTCCCCATTATTGGTTGGTAAAAAAATATCAATTCTGATAATAGCAGCCACTTTACCTCCTATGTACTACAAGATGTCATGAAGAGCTTAAATATTGCATGGGGTTTTCACACACACTAACATCTTACATTTTCAGGGAGAGTGGAAAGAATGAATCAGACCTTAAAGAAGCATCTTTCTTAACTGGTCTTAAAAACCAAGTTACCTTGGATTAGATGTCTACCCATAGCTCTGCTAAGGATTAAAACTGTCCCTAAAAATAATTGGGATCTCCCCCTAGAAAAAGCTCTTTGGCTTGCCTTTTTCTGGCAAAACTAGAAATCTCCCTTCCTTAGATTCAAATGACCTCTTCCTTAAGGATTATATACTGGTTTTGTCTTCTACTCTATCATCCCTCAAGCACTGTGGTTTGCTGGCCGAGAGCCCACCTCTTGAATGTGAACAGCAAGTTCAAGCATCAATCCAGCAGTTGGGTCCTCATCAAATCATGGAAAAAGTTCAAACTCTAACTGGCTTGAGAAACACTTTATGAAGTTCTGTTGACAACTGAAACAGGAGTCTGGATGGCAAAAAAAAGCTGGACTCACTACACCTGAGTAAAAGGACCAATGCCTGAATTGGATGATAAGTACATAGCAACATAGTCTGATTCCTGAAAATAACTCCAACTTCAGACCCTTTAAAAATTATGGTAAAGAGACATTAGTTAGGAGGGTAGAAGGGGTTTTGAATTTGGTGTTTGGAGTCTGTATTTTAATCTAACATAGTTAACAGTGACCTTAGTCAGAGAGTCTTACCAAGGCAGATAAATGAAGAATTTAAAGCTCAATTTAAAAATGAAAATAATTATACTATCGTGTTCCAAATTCAAGATGCAATGAACCCCATCAAGTTGATGGTGAATATAAACAAAAAGTTTAGAATCCCAAACTATACAGTTTGATGCTTGCCAAGTAATAGGCTGCAGAGACTTAACAAATCTATGGCAATTAAGTGGAGAAAACAAATGCCTATATCCAAAACCAATAGGAGGGTGTTACAGTCAAGCCTCTCCTTGCCCCCTCCTGGGATGATGTATGATGGTGTCATAGTCAGGTTCATGCGTCAACTTGGCCAGGTGGCGGCTCCTGGTCATCCAGTTGGTCAAGTGCTGGCCTGTCTGTTGCTATGAAGACATTTCATGGATTTAAATCATCATTATATCAGCTGTATCCACAGCTGATCATGTTTGTAATTAGCTAAAGAGAGTGTCTTCTGCAATGAATGGCACTTAATCTAATCAGCGTAGGGCTTTTAAGGAAGATTCAGAAGAGACAGTCACTCTTTCTGCTTCAGCTGGTGAGACTCTCCTGTGGAGTTCATCCAGACCCTTTGCTGGAGTCTCCAGCTTCACAGCCAGCCCTATGGATTTGGACTCTTCCATTCCCATGGTTGTCCAGCCAGCCTCACCTGAGAGTTCATTGTGGACTTCATTGGATTTATCAGCTTGTGGTCTGCCCTTCAGACCTTGGACTCTACATACCCATGGTTACATGAGACAATTTTATAAATTTTCTATCTATGGTTATCTCCTGCTGATTCTGTTTCTTTAGAGAACTGTAGCTAATACAGATGGACTATCTAATTTCAAGGGTGGACCATAAACATTAACTCAATTTCACAGACCTAGAGGTCATTAAAGGATAAAATAACCTTTCATAAAGGAAACTCCCTACCAAATTGCAAAAATCTTCAGTATAAACCAATAATAGCAACCATAAAAAAAAAACAGACAACATCCAACAGGAGGCAGCAGCAAAGATGCAATAACATTTAATAAAATATATGGAATGGGGCAAACCTCACTGGAAAACAACCTTTAGGAATGTTCAGGACTCAAGTCCTCTCCCCAACACCAACAAGGCCCTCTCCAGTTAACTCTCAAATAGCACCAAAAGAAACCCATCTTTTGTATTGGGTTAGTTCCCCAATACAAAATAATCTCAAAGTTGTCAGGGTGGTCAAGGCAAAAAAAATTTTTTGAAACAAGCCATAGAAATAGAGACAGGGTATGGAAATACAAATGCTTGGTTGAAGTGGATTAAATATGCAATCCAAAGTCTAAACAAAAGCAACTGTTATGCTTGCCCAACAGATTGACTCACTGCCTTTATTGTACCCTATCTGGTAGGTATGGTAAAGCATGAAACAGAGTTCAAATGCATGGTACTCTTTTTCTAAAATACTACTCCCAGTAAAAAAGTAGTACCTTGCCCTCTCTTTTCCCTCCAGTCAAGGACAGAAATGTCAAAGCCATACCAGCTTCTTACCTTGGTCCAGGAAACCACTCTGGCTATCTCTCTAGTCAGGGAGAAAGGGCTCCAGGACCTTGGAACCATGGCCTCATGTACCCAAGTATAGGATGTGACTGAGGATAGTACTGGTGATTTCTCCAGTTTAACCATACCTCAAGCAAACCTTTGGTAGTATTGTGGAAAAGGCACCCTCTAACCCATATTATCTAAGAAATGGAAGGGAACCTGTGCTCTAGTCCAATTGGCCATCCCATTAACCCTGGAATTTGAAGAGGAGGAAGAAATTCTAACTGAAGGAAACAAAAAAGAAGCTTACTTGGTTTCTTCAATGATCAAATTTATTTAAGTGCCATGGAGAATCCAGGATGAGTTTAAATATAAGAATCAAATAACTAATATAAATTAAAATCAGCAAAGATTTATCAATTACACCAAGGATGCAGTTAAGAAAATAACAAAACAGTTAGATGCTACTAGCTGAATGACATTAAAAAAACAGCATATCCTGAAATAAAATGCTAGCTGAAAAGGGGGGTATTTGTGTTATGATTGAAGGCAATTGGACAGTCATCCCCAATAATACAGCTCCAGACAGAACTATCACCAAAGCCTTGCAAAGCTTAACGGCCTTATCTGAAGAATTGGCAGAATTTCAGGCATTGATTACCTCCTTACAGAATGGTTAGAAATTTGGTTCAGAAAATGTATAGGGGTGGCACTTTCCATTTTAACTTCTTTATTATAGCTGAGATGTTAACAGCAATCGAATATTGCATCATCCTATGTATCTGGGAGCTAATTTAAAAACTTATTAAAACTGCCCTAACCAAGCAAATGCCTATTTAATACAGACAAAACAGTTTGTACCACTTTAAAGAAGAAAATCCATAAGATAAAGAATGTAAAAAAAGCTCCTACCAAGTTTTAAAAAGAACTAAAATGTGAAAGCTAAAAAGGTTCAAAAGAAAGAGGGAGGAATTTGTTAAAATAAATTAAGTTTAGCTTTCACACAAAATGATGCAGAGTGGGGAAAATGAAACTAACTAAACAAAGCTGAAAAATCAGCTCAAGCCAGTCACATGGACAGGGGAAGGACAGGGTCTCTGACACAAGTCCAAAATTGACATCATTTTATTTAGATAAATCTTTATCTAAATAAAAACAAATCTAAACAAGTAATGAACAGGGTCGCTGGGGTATAAAACATAATTGAAAGTGGGAACTGTGGATTAAACTGCTTGAATAGGCTTTAACTTCTAGAATATGCCATCAGTGGAGAAACAGAAGGGACCTGCATGATAGGCTTAGGGAGTAAATATTAATGCTTTCTACTGCTTGGCATGCACCACATTTGGTTGCATGCCTGTTCTTGCAAGGTTGTTAATAAATTTTTTTTCTTCCCCACAATTGGGTGAGCATTTATTCTCTTTCAAGTGTGTCTTTCTTTCCAACAGTGACTACACAGCTGACACAGGTGTTCCTAATGCATGGACCTTCCTTAAGTTAGGGTAACTTCTTTTGGGTGACTTAATTAGGCCATTTTCATTTCCTTAAAACTTAAACTTGTAACTTAGCAAATAACCCTTATTGAAAGCCAAAAAAAAATGAAATAATTTTATTGTCTAGTCTAAGATCCTGGTGAATACGGAAATTCAGAGAAGGGAACCTAATATTGGAACCACTTTTGTTTGGTGCAGTAGCAGATTCCAGAAGAGGCAGTTAAGTAATTAAGCAACATTTTAAATAGCCTTGCAGGGAAAAGGAAATAAAAGTTGGAAACCAGGCCTACTAGGAGTGGAGGCCTGGTAAAAACTCACACATTGAGTTGTGTCCAGGAAAAGCTGTACTTTAGGAGTAAAGATGAACCACAAGTAAGTCACTTCTCACATGGAATGCAGCCCAATTTCAAATCGTTTGAGTGTCCCAGAAAATCTAAATCCAGAAATTGGGTTAAGGTGGTTGCTGATTCCTAGAATCCATGGGTGCTGGCAGAAACAATTGATAATCACCTTTTGAATAAAGATACTGCCCTAGGCATCAAATTATTTTCATAAAAAATTTTTGAAATATATCAGACACACAAACAAAAACAAGCACTTACAAGTAGAGAAGACAGCATAAATGAGTAAGAACAGAAACAGAAGACTTATGTTGGAAATATCCAAAAATAATTAAAAATGACTATAATTCATATGTTCAAGGACGTAAAGGACAAAAAAAAGAACTTTTTGGCAAAGAAAATATTTTAAAGAGTATCAATAGAAATGAAAGAACCTAAAAACACAATAACTAGAATTAAGATCTCAGTGGATGTGTTTAACAACGTATTTGATAGAACCAAAGGGAAAATTAGTACCTGGAATTTACACTAACAAGAAATAGCCACAGTGGATAACAGAGTCAAAAGGATGTGAAATTCAGAAAAGAAAGTAGGAAGCAGAAATGGTCTAACAAAGTCTAACAGTTACATAATTCTAGTCACATATAAAATTTAAAATTTTCTATTAGCTTAAGGTTAAGAGGGACTGGTGGAATTAGTTTTAATAACATTATATTTAACTCCATATATCTAAAATATTATCATTTCAAGATACAATTAATATAAAATAACAATGAAGTACTTTACATTTAATTTGCATGATGTCTTTGAAAGCCAGCATGTGTTTTATAATTGTAACATATCTCATTTCATATTAACCACATTTCATGTGTTCAATAGATACCTGTAGCAGATGGCTACTCTATTAGACAGAATAGGTCTAATATATATTTTAGCAAGTCCCAGAAGGAAAAAAAGTGGTAGAAAATGCGGCATTAACAATATTTGAAGAAATAATAATTTAGAATTGTCCAAAACTGATGCAAAACATCAATCCACAGATTCAAGAAGTTTTGCAAAACATAAGCACAGCATAGTAAAAATTCTGATAGCCAAACATAAAAAGAAATTCTTAAAAACAGAGAAAAAAAGCACATTATCTTCAAATGAGCAACCATTAGAATCATGCTACAATTCAAGAGAAACAATGAAGCCAGAATATGATGGGATACCTTCAGAATATTGAAAGAAAACAACTGATAATATTGAATTTCACATTGAACAAAATATCCTTTAAAATGAAGGTGAAAGATATTTTTATACAAAAAGTAAAACAACTGTCAGTAGCTGATCTGCACTATAAGAAATACCAAATACTGTTATTCAGGCTGAAGGAAAAAATATCCCAGGAGAAGATTAGGGATGCAGTAGGAACGAAAATTTTGAAAAGAACAAATATGTGTGTAAATCAAAATGATATTGACTGCTTATACAATAATAATTGTGAATAGCTATTTTTAAAACATGTACGTGTAATTAATATACACTAAAATTATGGCATATAAATTTAAAGGGAATATAAATATAAATATAAATTTAAAGGGAATACAAATTTAAAGAGAATAGATCCAAATAGGTGTTCTCAAAGACACATACTAGTTAGAATGTCAGAGGTCAAAGAGAAAGAGAAGATCTTTGAAAGCAGCAAGAGAAAAACAATCCATCACATACAAGGGAAACCCAATAAGACTATGTGTAGATTTCTCAGCAGAAACCATGGAAGCTAGAAGACAGTGGGATGATATATTTAAATTACTAAAAGAGTAAAACTGCCAACCAAGACTTCTATATCCAGCAAAATTGTCCTTCAAAAAAGAGGAAGAAATTAAAATATTTTCAGACAAAAAGTCACTGAGAGAATTTGTGACCAAGAGACCAGCTCTGCAAGAAATACTAAAGAGAGCACTAGAGTCAGATATGAAAAAACAGAAGAGAGAGGTATGGAGAAGAGTGTAGAAAGAAGGAAAATCAGATATGATATATATAATACAAAAGGCAAAATGGTAGAGGAAAGTATTACCCAAACAGCAATAACACTAAATATTAATGGACTGAATTGCCCAATCAAAAGACACAGACTGGCAGAATGGATTAAAAAACAGGATCCTTCTATATGCTGTCTACAGGAAATGCATCTTAGACCGAAAGATAAACATAGGCTGAAAGTGAAAGGTTGGGAAAAAACATTTCATGCAATAACAACCAGAAAAGAGCAGGAGTAGCTATACTAATATCCAACAAATTAGACTTCAAATTTAAAACAGTTAAAAGAGACAAAGAAGGACACTATATACTAATAAAAGGAACCATTCAACAAGAAGACATAACAATCATAAGTATTTATGCACCGAATCAGAATGCCCCAAAATACGTGAGGAATACACTGCAATCACTGAAAAGGGAAATAGACACATCTACCATAATAGTTGGAGATTTCAATTCCCCACTCTCATCAATGGACAGAACATCTAGACAGAGGATCAATAAAGAAACAGAGAATTTGAATATTACAATAAATGAGCTAGACTTAACAGACATTTATAGGACATTACACCCCACAACAGCAGGATACATCTTTTTCTCAAGTGCTCATGGATCATTCTCAAAGATAGACCATATGCTGGGTCACAAAGCAAGTCTCAACAATTTAAAAAGATTGAAATCATACACAACACTTTCTCGGATCATAAAGGAATGAAGTTGGAAATCAATAATAGGCAGAGTGCCAGAAAATTCACAAATACGTGGAGGCTCAACAACACACTCTTAAACAACGAGTGGGTCAAGGAAGAAATTACAAGAGAGATTAGTAAATATCTCAAGGAGAAGGAAAATGAAAACAAACATATCAAAACCTATGGGATGCAGCAAAGGCATTGCTAAGAGGGAAATTTATTGCCCTAAATGCCTATATCAGAAAAGAAGAAAGGGCAAAAATTCGGGAATTAACTGTCCACTTGGAAGAACTGGAGAAAGAACAGCAAACTAACCCAAAAGCAAGTACAAGGAAAGAAATAACAAAGATTAGAGCAGAAATAAATGAAATTGAGAACATGAAAACAATTGAGAAAATCAATAAGACCAGAAGTTCGTTCTATGAGAAAATCAACAAGATTGATGGGCCCTTAGCAAGATTGATAAAAGAAGAAGAGAGGATGGAAATAATTAAGATCAGGAATGGAAGAGGAGACATAACCACTGACCTCACAGGAATAAAGGAGGTAATAACAGGATACTATGAACAACTTTACGCTAATAAATACAACAATGTAGATGAAATGGACAACCTCCTAGAAAAGCATGAACAACCAACTTTGACTCAAGAAGAAATAGATGACCTCAACAAACCAATCATAAGTAAAGAAATTGAATCAGTCATTAAAAAGCTTCCCAAAAAGAAAAGTCCAGGACCAGACGGCTTCACATGTGAATTCTATCAAACATTCCAGAAAGAATTAGTACCAACTCTCCTCAAACTCTTCAAAAAAATTGAACTGGAGGGAAAGCTACCTAATTCATTCTCTGAAGCCAACATCACCTTCATACGAAAACCAGGCAAAGATATTACAAAAAAAGAAAACTACAGACCAATCTCTCTAGTGAATATAGATGCAAAAATCCTCAACAAAATTCTAGCAAATTGAATCCAGCAACACATTAAAAGAATTGTACATCATGACCAAGTAGGATTCATCCCAGGTATGCAAGGATGGCTCAACATAAGAAAATCAATTAATGTAATACACCATATCAACAAATCAAAGCAGAAAAATCACATGATCATCTCAATTGATGCAGAGAAGGCATTTGACAAGATTCAACATCTTTTCCTGTTGAAAACACTTCAAAGGATAGGAATACAAGGGAACTTCTTTAAAATGATAGAGGGAATATATGAAAAACCCACAGCTAATATCATCCTCAATGGGGAAAAATTGAAAATTTTCCCCCTAAGATCAGGAACAAGACAAGGATATCAATTATCACCACTATTATTCAACATCGTGTTGAAGGTTCTAGCCAGAGCAATTAGACAAGAAAAAGAAATACAAGGCATCAAAATTGGGAAGAAAGAAGTAAAACTATCACTGTTTGCAGACGATATGATACTATACATCAAAAATCCCGGAAAAATCCACAACAAAACTACTAGAGCTAATAAATGAGTACAGCAAAGTAGCAGGTTACAAGATCAACATTCAAAAATCTGTAGTGTTTCTATACACTAGCAATGAACAAGCTGAGGGGGAAATCAAGAAACGAATTTCATTTACAATTGCAACTAAAAGAATAAAGTACTTAGGAAGAAATTTAACTAAAGAGACAAAAGACCTATACAAAGAAAACTACAAGAAACTGTTAAAAGAAATCACAGAAGACCTAAATAGATGGAAGGGCACACCATGTTCATGGATTGGAAGACTAAATATAGCTAAGATGTCAATCCTACCTAAATTGATTTACAGATTCAATGCAGTACCAATCAAAATCCCAACAACTTATTTTTCAGAAATAGAAAAACCAATAAGAAAATTTATCTGGAAGGGCAAGGTGCCCCGAATTGCTAAAAGTATCTTGAGGAAAAAAAAATGAAGCTGAAGGTCTCATGCTGCCAGACTTTAAGGCATATTATGAAGCCACAGTGGTCAAAACAGCATGGTATTGGCATAAAGATAGATATATCGACCAATGGAATCGAATAGAGTGCTCAGATATAGACCCTCTCATCTATGGACATTTGATCTTTGATAAGGCAGTCAAGCCAACTCACCTGGGACAGAACAGTCTCTTCAGTAAATGGTGCCTAGAGAACTGGATATCCATATGCAAAAGAATGAAAGAGGACCCGTATCTCACACCCTATACAAAAGTTAACTCAATATGGATCAAAGATCTAAACATTAGGTCTAAGACCATAACACAGTTAGAAGAAAAAGTAGGGAGATATCTTACAATTGGAGGTGGTTTTATGGACCTTAAACCTAAAGCAAGAGCACTGAAGAAAGAAAGAAATAAATGGGAGCTCCTCAAAATTAAACACTTTTGTACATCAAAGAACTTCATCAAGAAAGTAAAAAGATAGCCTACACAATGGGAAACAATATTTGGAAATGACCTATCAGATAAAGATCTAGTATCCAGAATTTATAAAGAGATTGTTCAACTCAACAACAAAAAGAGCCAATCCAATTACAAAATGGGAAAAAGACTTGAACAGACACCTCTCAGAAGAGGAAATACAAATGGCCAAAAGGCACATGAAGAGATGCTCAATGTTCCTGACCATTAGAGAAATGCAAATCAAAACCACAATGAGATATCATCTCACACCCACCAGAATGGCCATTATCAACAAAACAAAAAATGACAAGTGCTGGAGAGGATGTGGAGAAAGAGGCACACTTATCCACTGTTGGTGGGAATGTGAAATGGTGCAACCACTGTGGAAGGCAGTTTGGCGGTTCCTCGAAAAGCTGAATATAGAATTGCCATATGACCCAGCAATACCATTGCTAGGTATCTACTCAAAGGATTTAAGGGCAAAGACACAAACGGACATTTGCACACCAATGTTTATAGCAGCATTATTTACAATTGCAAAGAGATGGAAACAGCCAAAATGTCCATCAACAGACGAGTGGCTAAACAAACTGTGGTATATACATATGATGGAATATTATGCAGCTTTAAGACAGAATAAACTTATGAAGCATGTAATAACATGGATGGACCTAGAGAACATTATGCTGAGTGAGTCTAGCCAAAAACTAAAGGACAAATACTGTATGGTCCCACTGACGTGAACTGACATTAGAGAATAAACTTGGAATATGTCATTGGTAACAGAGACCATCAGGAGTTAGAAATAGGGTAAGAAAATGGGTAATTGGACCTGAAGGGATACAGACTGTGCAACAGGACTGGATACAAAAACTCAGAAATGGACAGCACAATACTACCTAATTGTAATGTAATTATGTTAAAACACTGAATGAAGCTGCATCTGAGCTATAGTTTTTTCTCTTATATATTTTTGTATTTTGTATTTTTATTTTTATTTTTTCTCTATATTATCATTTTATTTCTTTTTCTGTTGTCTTGCTATTTCTTTTTCTAAATCGATGTAAATGTACTAAGAAATGATGATCATACATCTATGTGATGATATGAAGAATTATTGATTGCATATGTAGAATGGAATGATTTCTAAATGTTGTGTTAGTTAATTTTTTTAATTAATAAAAAAATCTTAAGGCAAATGAAAATGAAAACACAACATATCAAAATTTATTAGATGCAGCAAAGACAGTTCCATATTTTTTCTCCCATCCCTCAAAGGACTTTGCCAATATTTTTAATCCTTTATTTGAAAAATTAGGCCCTGGCCTAAATTTGTCTGTTAACTGTACTTCTAAAAGATAAGTAAGCCAACAGTTGATTAATGTTTAATAAGGTTAAGTAAACCTGTTTGTTTTAGCTCACCTATAGGTATCCTAAGAGTTACTTCTTGAAGACCTCTTTTCTTGTTCAGATGTGGCCTCACTCTAAGCCCAACCCTGCAAGTGGAATGATTGCCCTCCCTGCTATGTGGGACATGACATTCAGGGGTGAAAGCCTCCCTGGAAATGTGGTAAGAGCTCCCAGGTTGAATCTGACCCTCTCACCATTGGATCAACAATTCCATCCAGAACAAAAAGGGAAAAAGTGTAACTAATAAAGTATCAGTGGCAGAGAGAGTTCGAATAGAGTCCTGGGGCTACTCTGGAGGTTGTGCTTATGAAAGCTTCAGTTAGACCTTGCTATCTGTCATAACCTGACAAACCCAAATCAGGACCATTCCAGCCAATCCTAAAGAACATTAGGCCAATATATAAGATTCCACAAGTATTCCATGCACTAGTGTAACTTTCCAGAAACCAACAAACTCCAGATGGTCCCTGGGCCAGATACATCCTGAAACCTAGAGGGCCCAGCCTCTCTAAAACATCAGATAGTTTCATCTTCCTTTCTAATATAGACATTGTCTTTCCTACCCCATATTGGTGACAGACCCTTCAAATGTGAAAAAGTTAAAATGGCCATAGCCCAAACAACCCTAAAGAGAGGGATAGAAATATCAAAGATGATGGTGGATTTTAACAGAGAAGATAGGATTTAACAAGTGAATATGATTGCTGAATTATTAAATTGATATCTCTTTTAGTGTCCGGTATCTTAGAGCAGCTAGAAGTAAAAAAACTGAAATTGTGGAATTGTAAACGATGCCAAACTCTGAAATATGTTCTACAACTAATTGTCGTTCTGTGCTTTGAAATTTATTGGGTTTTTTTTTTGTATGCATGTTATTTCTCACGAAAAAAGTTGATTGTGGTGATAAAACAAATATTTAAGCCTCCTGTATTCTGGAGCAACTAGAGGGAAAAATCTGAGAGGATTGTATGGTAACCCGTGACAAACTCTGGGATCTGCCTTGCTTCTATTTGTTAAAGAGTGCTTTGAACACTATTGCGTTTTTATTTCTTTGATTTGTATATATGTTATATTATACGATAAAAAGTTTTAGAAGATATTAATGATTGTATTTTACTTTTATCTTATATTATTCTGCTATTTCCCACCAGAATTACTATAAATTCCTGACACCAATTTTATGCATCACTACCAAGTACCATCAAGTTGATGAAACTGACTATACTACATGAACTACATGAACCAGTTAATACATTTTATTATTGAATGGCAAACATTTTGAAAACGACTATGCATACTACTCAATAAACTAATGTTGAATATGAAAAAAACCTAAGCCAATAAAAAAATAAAAAATATAACTAAAACTTAAAATAATGCTAACCCCATTGGAACGAAAATCAGAGTTCTGATTTTTTTCAAGAAAAAAGGAAACAATAATAGGTTGTAAGGGAAAAACAAAAAAGGGAGCCAACCAGAACTCAGAAAATGGATAGCATTACACAGACTCTATAGTGCAAAACACCACCCAAGAATGAGTTATATATCAGTAATATACTCATGATAGTAACTGACTGGAAACTTAGGCTTCCACAAGCAGTTCCTAGGTCAAAAAGTATTAAAAGTTTGTAATGTCAACAATGACCAAAAAAGAGGAGACAAGGAAGAATGGGAAGGGCTGCATGCATGGGTCTATGACATTAAGCAACATAAAAACAAAACCTTCCAAAGAGTCCATCAAATGGGGGAAAAACCTGTTTTTACTGCTAAGCATTAAAAAAATTGAAAGAGTGAAACAAATTCAGAAACTATAGTATCTCCCATGTATGAATGATGTTCTTCACGTGGGCGCTATATGTATTAAGAAAACATTGAGAATACATGTAAATAAAACAAAATTTAAGAAGGCTAAAATATGAACTTAAAATAGTAGAAAAAAAACATCTGTTTAAAAGCTAGGTGGGTGTGATTCTGATCATTGCTATACATAGCATAATCCAAAGAAAGAAAGGTAAAACAAACAAACAAAAAAGATTCTTCAGTACTTAAGCTGATATTGTCATAGGAAAACAGTAATAATTCAATGAAAATGTGTCACACATACAACTAAAACGTCCCCTCTGATTTCCAGTGAATTTACACAACCATCTTCCTTGGCTATTTTTTATATGTCAAGCCAGTCTTCTATGTACAGGACCAGTTTAAATCTCTCATCCCCTTCAAACACTAGATATGAACATCGAGGAACATTCTACAATGCAAAGTGCCTTAAGAAAGAGAAGGATCCTGCAGTGCCAGTGATATAATTGATATGAAGAAGCTGTGATGCTGTTAACGCTGATGGGAGCCAGTGAGGCAATGGTGGTTTGTTTCTTCTTAAGTGTTTCCTCCAATAACTGCACGATAAGTTCATAGAGGCATTTGCATATTTTTGCATAGCCCCCTCCTGTGATATGCAGAAAATCAAACACCATGGGGGAGATGGCACCATATGAGTGCACAAAGCCCCCATCTTTATCCAGAAGCTGAACACTGGCAACCTTTGGCAGGGAAACCTTGAGAAGCTGGTTCACCTTGACATTCTTTTGCGTCAAAGGGTTAGGCTTCCCACCTCGAGGTAACAAACCCAATACAATGATTTTGGTCTGTAGCTGCCTCGTGTTCATGTTATAAGATGCCTCGATCTCACCTGCTACTTCTTCTGCTGTATTTTCATGTTTCTTTGTTCCTATCCAGACAGCAGTGACATTAGGTTTAATATTCTCTGGTTCTCCCTTCTTTAATCTCCACAAAACATGTCTTGTTGTATTTCCTCCAATTCCAAATTTGATCAGTTTTTAAAGACTTTTGTGTGGTATGTCCATGCCCATTTTCTTCATTGTTGTTTTCTGTGTTTTTATCCTTTTCCTTTGGATGGGCCATAATTTCCTGTTTATTTGTTTGTCTTTTACTCTTTTATTGCACATTATAATTTTTTAATGATATATTTACACATCATATGATCCATTAAAAATATACAATATATGGCTCACAGTATCATCATACAGTTCTGCATTCATCACCACAATTAATTTCAGAACATTTTCATTACTCCAAAAAAATAAAATAAAATTAGAAAAAAGAAAACCCAAAATATCCTGTGTCACTTTTCCAAAGCCACAGGAATGCAATATATTAGAAATAAGTGTGCTTTTTCAATGGGGATTTATTAGTTTACAAATTTATAGTTCTAATACCATAAAAATATTTAAATTAAGACATCAAGAAGAAGACACATTCTCTAAGGAAAGGCTGCTGGTATCCGGCTTTCCTCTGTAACAGGGGAAGGCACATGGCAATGTTTGATGGTCCTTCTCTCAAGAGTTCTTATTTCAATGCCTTTCTCTCTCACCTCCTGTGGGTCCTTGCTTGCTTCACCTAGGGCATTTCACTCTCTTTGTTTCTGCCTTTTTTCTTTTCATAAGAGACTCCAATAAATGATTAGACCAACTGTGAATAGTGTGTGTCACATCTCAATTGAAGCAACCTAACCAAAAGTTCCCAACCACAATATGTTTGTACTTACAAGAATGGATTAAAAGGACATGGCGGGGTAGGTGCCAATATGGCAAGTTAACAAGGTGCGTGATTTAGTTCATCCTCCAGAACAGCTACTAAATAACCAGGAACAGCCCAGGCCCATGTCAGTGACCAGACACACAGCGTACCCCCATCTGGATCAGCTGGACCAGCTGCAAGGCTACCCAGAACTGTGAGTTCCACAAACCATGGGGACCAGCGCCCCTCCCCACAGACTCCTTCTCAGAGGGGAAAGAAAACAGACTTTACCAGCAGCAGGGGCTGAGCACAACCAAATGCCAATTGTGGAATTAATGAACAAATTCTGTCAACTAAAAATAGGCCCCCAGCTCAGGTGAACCTGGTCAAACCAGAGGTAGCTGATTTTTGCCCCAGCAACAAAGGGGCAGGGCTGATGGAAAAAGGAAAAAAAAAACAGAGGTTTTCATAGCTGTCTTTCTACAAAGACTTGACTACCTTTGGATACAGTGGCAGGGCTTCTCAGGTTGCAACTACCACAGACACAGGCAGAAACAAGCTTGTTTGAGGACTTGTCTGGATCCTGTGTCTTCCTCAGGGGAGGGGTGAAGCCCAACTCAGATGGAATCCCTCTCTTATCAGACACCAGGGCTTGATAATTCGAAGCCATTAAAATCAGGCTACAACCTCTCCTCTGTCTCACCATGCCCCCCACAGGGAGAGTCTGCCAAAGTTAAAGGTACAACATCTTCTTATGCTGGTGGAACCTGCAGGCAGACAAATGCCATATACTGGGGAGGATAAGAAAAACAGAGTCCAGAGACTTCACAAGAAAGTCTTTCAACTTCCTGGGTCTCACCCTCAGGGAAAACTGACACAGGGTACTCTTTCCTCCTGACAGGAGGCCAGTTAGGTCAGAGAAAATCTGGCTGGGGTTTATAATACCTAAGTAGACCTTCTTAAGGGTGGGAGGGAGGCACCATACAGGCACGGCAAGAAACAAGAAAACAGAACTGAAAACTTCTCCTCATCCTCAAACAAAACCTAAGCTAGAGGTCCAGAAAAAGCTGAACTGAATGTCAAAGAACAAACAGACAACAAATTCATCCAGCAAGAAAACTCTAGGTAAAAGAAGTGAAAGCAATCTCCAGAATAAACTAATTAAGGTAATTAAATGCCTAGGCGCCAGCAAAACATAACAAATCACAATAGGAAAATTGAAGATATGGTCCAGTCAAAGGAACAAATCAACAATTCAAATGACATATGGGAGTTGAAACAATTAATTCAGAATATACAGCATACATGGAAATCTTCATCAAAAATCAAATCAATGAATTGAGGGAGGATATAAAGAAGGCAAGGAATGAACAAAATGAAGAAATTGAAAGTCTGAAAAAATGAATCACAGAACTTATGGGAATGAAAGGCACAGTAGAAGAGATGAAAAAAATGGAAACCTACAATGTTAGATTTTGAGAGGTAGAAGATAAGATTAGTGAACTGGAGGATGGAATATCTGAAATCTGATAAGCAAAAGAAAATATAGGGAAAAGAATGGAAAAATATGAGCAGGGACTCAGGGAATTGAATGACAATATGCAGCACATGACTATACGTGTTGTGAGTCCCCCAGAAGGAGAAGAGAAGGGAAAAGGAGGAGAAAAACCAATGGAAGAAATTGTCACTGAAAGTTTCCCAACTCTTATGAAAAAGACTTAAAATTACAGATCCAAGAAGTGCAGCATACCTCAAAGAGCATAAATCCAAATAGATGTACTCCAAGACACTTACTAATCAGAATGTCAAGGGTCAAAGAGAAAGAGAGACTCTTGAAAGCTGCAAGAAAAAAGCAATCCATCACATACAAGGGAAGCCCAATAAGACTATGTGTAGATTTCTCAGCAGAAACCATGGAGGCGAGAAGAGAGTGGGATTATATATTTAAATTACTGAAAGAGAAAAACTGCCAACCAAGAATTCTATATCCAGCAAAAATTGTCCTTCAAAAATGAGGGAGAACTTAAAACATTTTCCAGCAAAAACTCACTGAGGGAATTTGTGACCAAGAGACCAGCTCTGCAAGAAAGAGTAAAGGGAGCACTAGAGACAGATACAAAAAGACAGAAGAGAGAGGTGTGGAAAAGAGTGTAGAAATGAAGACTGTGAGTAAAAGTAAAAAGAAGGAAAATTAGATATGATATATAAAATCCAAAATGCAAAATGGTAGAAGAAAGTACTACCCATATAGTAATAACACTAAATGTTAATGGATTAAACTCCCCAATCAAAAGACATAGACTGGTAGAATGGATTAAAAACTGGGAGCCATCTATATGCTGTCTACAGGAAACACATCTTAGATCCAAGAATAATAATAAGTTGAAAGTGACAGGTTGGGGAAAGATATTCCATGCAAATAACAATCAGAAAAGGGCAGGAGTAGCTATGCTAATACCCAACAAATTAGACTTCAAATGTAAAACAGTTAAAAGAGATAAAGAAGGACACTATGTTTTAATAAAAGGAACAATTTATCAAAAAGACATAACAATCATAAATATTTATGCACCAAGCCAGATTGCTCCAAAATACATGCAGCAAACACTGAAAAGAGAAATAGACATATCTACCATAATATTTGGAGACTTCAATTCCACACTCTCATCAATGGACAGAACATCTAGGCAGAGAATCAATAAAGAAACAGAGAATTTGAATAATACAATAAATGAGCTAGACTTAACAGACATTTATAGAACATTACACCCCACATCAGCAGGATACGCCTTTTCCTCAAGTGCACATGGATCATTCTCAAGGATAGATCATATGCTGGGGCACAAAGCAAGTCTCAATAAATTTAAAGATTAAAATCATACAAAGCACTTTCTCAGATCATAAAGGAATGAAGCTGGAAATCAATAACAGGCAGAGTGTCAGAAAATTCACAAATATGTGGAGGCTCAACAACACACTCTTAAACAACAAGTGGGTCAAGGAAGAAATTACAAGAGAAATCAGTAAATATCTGGAGGAAAATTAAAATGAAAACACAACATGCCAAAACTATGGAACGCAGCAAAGGCAGTGATAAGAGGGAAATTTACTGCCCTAAATGCCTATATCAAAAAAGAAGTGTGGTAGTTAGATTCAGTTTTCAACTTGGCCAGGTGAAGGCACCTAGTTCTGTTGCTGTGGACATGAGCCAATGGTACCTGAACCTCATCTGTTGCTGATTACATCTGCAGTCAGCTAGGATTAGTGCCTGCTGCAATAAATGACATTTGACTTAATTGGCTGGTACCTAAAGGAGAGAGTGCAACATAGCACAGCCCAAGGAGCTCAGCATATCTCACCTCAGCACTCACAGCTCAGCCCAGACCTTTGGAGATGCAGAAAGAAATCACCCCAGGGAAATCCTGTGTCTTCCCATGTAAGAAAGAACCTCAGTTGAAAGTTAGCTGCCTTTCCTCCGAAAAACTAATGAAATAAATCCCCTTTTGTTTAAGTCCAATCCGTCTCTGGTGTGTTGCATTCCAGCAGCTAGCAAACTAGAGCAAGAAGAAAGGGCAAAAAAACGAGGAACTTAGAAGAAGTAGAGAAAGAACAGCAAACTAATGCCAAAGCAACAAAAGGAAAGAAATAATGAAGATTAAAGCAGAAATAAATGAAATTGAGAACATGAAAACAACTGAGAAAATAAAAGAAAACAGAAGCTGTTTTTATGAGAAAAATCAGTAAGATTGATGGACCCTTAGCAAGATTGGCAAAAAGAAGAAGAGAGAGGATGCAAATAAATAATATCAGAAATGGAAGAGAAGACATAACCACTGACCCCACAGAAATAAAGGAAGTAATGACAGGATACTATGAACAACTTTATGATAATAAACACAACAATGTAGATGAAATGAACAACTTCTTAGAAAGGCATGAACAACAAACTTTGACTCGAGAAGAAATAGACGACCTCAACAAACCAATTACAAGTAAAGAAATTGAATCAGTCATTAAGAAGCTCCCCAAAAAGAAAAGTCTAGGACCAGATGGCTTCACATGTGAATTCTACCAAACATTCCAGAAAGAATTAGAACCAATCTTTCTCAAACTCTTCAAAAACATTGAAGAGGAGGGAAAGCTACCTAACTCATTCTATGAAGCCAGCATCACCCTCATATCAAAGCCAGACAAAGATTACAAAAAAAGAAAACTACAGACCAATATCTCTAATTAATATAGATGCAAAAATCCTCAACAAAATTCTAGCAAATTGAATCTAGCAACACATTAAAAAATTATACATTGTGACCAAGTAGGATTCATCCTAGGTATGCAAGGATGGTACAACATAAGAAAATCCATTAATGTAATACACATTATCAACCAATCAAAGCAGAAAAACCACACAATCATCTCGATTGATGCAGAAAAGGCATTGGACAAAATTCAACATCCTTTCTTGTTGAAAACACTTCACAGGATAGGAATAGAAGGGAATTTCCTCAAAATGATAGAGGGAATATATGAAAAACCCACAGATAACATTGTCTTAAATGGGGAAATACTGAAAACTTTCCCCCTAAGATGAGGAACAAGACAAGGATGTCCACTATCACCACTGTTATTCAACATTGTGTTGGAAGTTCTAGCCAGAGCAATTAGACAAGAAAAAGAAATGCAAGGCATCACAATTGGAAAGGAAAAAGTAAAACTCTCATTGTTTGCAGATGATATGATACTATCTGTTGAAAAATCCACAGAAAAACTACTAGAGCTAATGAATGAGTACAGCAAAGTGACAGGTTACAAGATCAACACTCAAAAATCTGTGGTGTTTCTACACACTAGTAATGAACAATCTGAGGGGGAATCAAGAAGAGAATTTCAGGGAGGGCCACAGTGGCTCAGTGGCAAGAATGCTTGCCTGCCATGCCAGAGGACCCGGGTTCGGTTCCTGGTGCCTGCCCATGTAAAAAAAAAAGAGAGAGAGAGAGAGAATTCCATTTACAATTGCAACCAAGAGAATAAAATATATAGGAATAAATTTTAAAAAGGAGACAAAAGACCTATACAAAGAAAACTACAAGAAATTGTTAAAAGAAATCACAGAAGACCTGAATAGATGGAAGGGCATACCATGTTCATGGATTGGAAGACTAAATATAGTTAACATGCCAATCTTACCTAAATTGATTTACAGATTCAATGCAATACCAATTAAAATCCCAGCAACTTACTTTTCAGAAATAGAAAAATCAATAACTGAATTTATCTGGAATGACAGGGTGCCCCAAATACTTTAAAGTATCCTGAGAAAAATAAATTAACTCAGAGGTCTCACGCTACCTGACTTTAAGGCTTATTATGAAGCTACAGTGATCAAAACACCTACTACTCGCATAAAGATAGATACATTGACCAATGGAATCCAATAGAGTGTTCAGATATAGACCCTCTCATCTATGGACAATTGATCTTTGATAAGGCAGTCAAACCAACTCACCTGGAACAGAACAGTCTCGTCAATAAATGGTGCCTAGAGAACTGGATATCCATATGCAAAAGAATGAAAGAGGACCCATATCTCACACCCTATACAAAAGTTACCTCAAAATGGATCAAAGCCCTAAACATTAGATCTAAGACCATGAAACCGTTAGAAGAAAATGTGGGGAAATATCTTGTGAATCTTATGCTTGGTGTTGGTTTTCTAAACCTTACACCCAAAGCAAGAGCATTGAAGAAAGAAAGAAAGAAATGGGAATTCCTCAAGAGTAAACACTTGTGCATCAAAGAACTTCATCAAGAAAGTAAAAACAGCCTGCACAATGGGAGACAATATTTGGAAATGACATATCAGATAAAGGTCTAGTATCCAGACTTTATAAACAGATTGTTCAACTCAACAACAGCAAGACAGACAACCGAATTACAAAATGGGCAAAAGACTTGAACTGACACTTCTCAGAAGAGGAAATACAAATGGCCAAAAGGCACATGAAGAGATGCTCAACTTCCCTGGCTATTAGAGAAATGCAAATCAAAACCACAATGAGATATCATCACACACCCACCAGAATGGCCATTATAAATAAAGCAGAAAATGACAAGTGCTGGGGAGGATGTGGAGAAAGAGGCAAACTTACCCACTGTCGGTGGGAATGTCAAATGGTACAACCGCTGTGGAAGGCAGTTTGGTGGTTCCTCAAAAAGCTAAATATAGAAATGCCATATGACCCGGCAATACCATTGCTAGGGCATGAGGACAAGGACACAAACGGACATTTGTACACCAATGTTTATAGCAGCGTTATTTACAATTGCAAAGAGATGGAAACAGCCAAAATGTCCATCAACAGACGAGTGGCTAAACAAATTCCATATGATGGAATATTATGCGGCCATAAGACACAATAAAGTTATGAAGTATGTAACAACATGGATGGACCTTAAGGACATTATGCTGAGTGAGATTAGCCAGAAACAAAAGGACAAATACTGTATGATATCACTGATATGAACTGACATTAGTGAATAAACTTGGAGAATTTCATTGGTAAAAGAGACCATCAGGAGAAATAGAGTCAGACATTGGGTAATTGGATCTGAAGGGATACAGATTGTGTAAAAGGACTGAATGCAAAAACTCAGAAATGGACAGCACAATACTACCTAACTGCAATACAATTATGTTAAAACACTGAATGAAGCTGAATGTGAGAATGATAGAGGGAGGAGGCTGTGGGCACAAATGAAATCAGAAAGAAAGATAGACAATAAAGATTGAGATGATATAATCTAGGAATGCCTAGAGTGTATAATGATAGTGACTAAATGTACAAATTTTAAAAATGTTTTTGCATGAGGAAGGACAACAGAATGTCATTATGCAGGGTGCTGAAAATAGATGGTAATTAATACTTTAAAATTCTAACTTATGTGTGAGACTAAAGCAAAAAATGTTTATTTTGTACAAAATTCATATTTTGACTAGTGCATTTTAATATAATTATGTAAAATGCTTAATTGAATGCCATAAGTGCATGGAATCTTGAATAGGACATGAGATTTTGTGGGTTTGTCCAGAGTGATGCCCCAATAAATCCCAGAGTGATTTGAACAGTGAATAAAAAAGTACTTGCAAATTCCCCTTCAGGGAATGGTGAGAAAGGGGAAAAATTAAACTTCCCCAAGTTGAATTCTTGATATTCTCACAAGCAGTGCAGACAACCAAAGCTATAGGTTAAGCCCCTGCTCTTGGGGTTTGTTCATATGAAACTTAACCCCTGAAAGGAAAGGTCAAACCCACTTAAAATTAGGCCAAAGAGTCACCCCCAAGAGAACCTCTTTTGTTGCTGAGATATGGCCTCTCTCTCCAGCCAACACAACAAGCAAACTCACCAACCTCCCCCTGTCTACGTGGGACATGACTCCCAAGGGTGTGGACCTTCCTGGCAATGTGGGACAGAAATCCTAGAATGAGCTGAGACTCAGCATCAAGGGATTGAGAAAACCTTCTCGACCAAAAGAAGGAAGAGTGAAATGAGACAAAGTGTCAATGGGTGAGAGATTACAAACAGAGTTGAGAGGTTATCCTGGAGGTTATTCTTATGCATTAAGTAGATATCACCTTGTTATTCAAGATGTAATGGAGAGGCTGGGGGGAAGTGCCTGAAAATGTAGAGCTGTGTCCCAGTAGCCATGTTTATTGAAGGTGATTGTATAATGATATAGCTTTCACAATGTGACTGTGTGATTGTGAAAACCTTGTGTCTGATGCTCTTTTTTTTTTATTTTTTTATTAACGGAAAGAAATTAACACAACATTTAGAAATCATACCATTCTACATATGCACTCAGTAATTCTTAACATCATCACATAGATGCATGATCATTGTTTCTTAGTACATTTGTATCGGTTTAGAGGAACTAGCAACACAACAGAAAAAGATATAAAATGTTAATATAAAGAAAAGAAATAAAAGTAGTAGTAATAGTAAAAAACAACAACAACAAACAAACCAACAAGCAAACAAAAACAAAAAAAAACCCTATAGCTCAGATGCAGCTTCATTCAGTGTTTTAACATGATTACTTTACAATTAGGTATTATTGTGCTGTCCATTTTTGAGTTTTTGTATCTAGTCCTGTTGCACAGTCTGTATCCCTTCAGCTTCAATTACCCATTGTCTTACCCTGTTTCTAACTCCTGCTGAACTCTGTTACCAATGACATATTTCAAGTTTATTCTCGAATGTCCGTTCACATCAGTGGGACCATACAGTATTTGTCCTTTAGTTTTTGGCTGGATTCACTCAGCATAATATTCTCTAGGTCCATCCATGTTATTACATGGTTCATAAGTTTATCTTGTCTTAAAGCTGCATAATATTCCATCGTATGTATACTGATGCTCTTTTTATCTACTTTGCCAACAGATGAGTAGAACATATGGAATAAAAATAAATAATAGAGGGAACAAATGTTAAAATAAATTTAGATTGAAATGCTAGTGATCAATGAAAGAGAGGGGTGTGGGGTATGGTACATATGCATTTTTTTCTGGTTTCTCTTTATTTCTTTTTCTGAATAGATGCAAATGTTCCAAGAAATGATCATGATGATGAAGATGCAACTATGTGATGATACTTTCAATTACTGATTATATATGTATAATAGAATGATCAAAATAAAATGTTTGCATTTGGTGTTTTTTAGTATTTAAAAAAATTTTTTTAAAAACTCTAAAAAAAAAGGCATGGCTATTTCTGGGGACATAACAGCTCCAAACTACCACACACGCCATTCACTTTATCCCCCATTATTATTTTTATCTTTATTTTATTCCTTATTTACCCTTGCTTGGATAAAGTGAGTGCCAGTCAAAAGGAAATTACAATCACATGATTGCATGATTGCATGAAAAAAGCTATATGGTTATATAATCAGTAGTAGGGATCAAGGCTACTGGATTACATTACCACAATTTCAGTTATTTCCTCATAGCTATTCTAATACACAAGGAACTAAAAAGAAATATATATATAATGAATCATTAGTCATAATCATTTATTATGTTACACCTTATTTCTCAGTTACACCTCCTCACTTTTACTTGATTTTTCAATCCTCATGGTTTTATTGTTGTTATGGAGTAGAGGCATGGAGTCTGTTTGATGTTCATGGAAAGACTGTTACCTCTGAGTTTCAGGGATTATCTGGCATAGGAAAAATCTGGTGACATTAAGTGTCTGGAAAAAATAAACTTACAAACTAAAACTTTTATAGACTCTTAGAGCCCAGGGTATTCTTTGGGTTTTTCAGGAATACTGTTGGTTGGACCTTGGGATACTGTGGTAATTTGCAATATCTGGCTGAAGCCTGCTAAAGAGTAACTGCCAAGAATGACTTCTCAACACTATGTGAAATCTCTTAGCCACTGAAACTTTATTTTGTTTCATTTCTTTTCACATTTTTGGTCAAGAAGGCATTCTCAATCACAGAATTCTAGGCCCATGCTCATCTCTGGGAGTCATGTTCCACATTGCCATGGAGACTTACCCCTGGGAGTCATACTTCATGTAGGAGTTGCAATGGGGAGTTTATTTGCAGAATTGCCTTAGAGTGATAAGCCACAACTGAGCAACGAAAGCAGTTCTCTGGGGGTGACACTTAGGTATCATTATAAGTAGGCTTAGCTTCACCCTTGCAAAAGCAAGGCTCATAATCACAAGCCTCAAGATCAAGGGCTTGGCTTTTTAAATTTGGAGTCTCTAGTGCTTGAGAGAATATCAGGAATTCCCCAAGTTGGAAATTATAGTAATTCCACATTTTTCCCTAGTTCCCCAAGGGAACTTTGCAAATCCTCTTTTATTTTCTGTCTAAAGTACTATGGAGCGTATCAGGTATTACATGTTCAGAAAAATAAGATCTCATTCCCTACTCTAGGTTCAAAGTAATTAGGTTGTTTAAATAAACTGAACAGACAGGTTAAATAAGATAGCATGTGTTTTATTTTGTTAATGCTGTCAGAAATGTGATATAAAAGAAATGGGTTGGCTTTAATAAAGGGAACTTATTAAGTTACAAATTTATGGTTCTAAGGCCATAAAAATGTCCAAACTAAGGTACTGAGGGAAAAATATCTTTTACTCAAGAAAGGCCAATGGTCCAAAAATGCCTCTGTCAGCTGGGAAGGCACATGGCTGGCATCTGCTGGTCTCAAACAGCTTCCTCAGGGGTACTTTTTTCAACATCTCCAAAATCTCTGTTTCTTTCAGCTCAGAGGTTTTTTCTAATATAGTTCCCTCTTAAAGACTCCAGTAAGCAAATTAAGACCAACCTTGAATGGGAGAGATAATCTCCATGGAAACCACCTACTCAAAAGGTCCCATCCACAATGGGGTGGATCACATCTCCATGAAAACAACTTAATAAAACATACCCCACCTTATAATAAGTCTACCCCCACAAGATTGAACTAGAAAAAATAATATTACTTTTCTGGGGTACATAAAACACACAAACCAGCCCAGTGTGTTACAGAAATTTTTAATTGTGAGACAAATAAACATCTCTTCTTTTCATCTCATACAGAAGTTGACATTTTAAAACACAGACAATATCATCTTTTACCCTGTATTCTAATTTACCTCAGTTCTAACCAGGTCCATCTCATCCATATTTCTAATTGAAATATGAGCTCTATTTCAACTTCATAAACAGTTGCTGTGTGGGGTAATGCTGACTTCCACAGCTACTAACTCTGAGTCTCAGGTGTCTCACAAATACCCCAAATTCTAGGGAACTTCCAGTTTATACAGAAAGAGCACAGCATTTTAGAATTTATAAATAACAGTTATGACTCAGGAATAGATATGACTGCTGTAAGATTCTATACTCTTAATCATTAATTGCCCAATTTATGCCCAACTCTCTATCCCTTGATAACATAAACTCTCAAATCCAATTCTCAGAGTTTGCTCATTATTGATAGTTTATATTAGTAAGACCATATATCTCAGTTTGCTAATGCTGCCATAATTCAATATACCAGAAATGGATTGGCTTTTATAAAGGGAAATTATTAAGCTACAAGTTACAACTCTAAGCCCATGAAAATGTCCACATTAAGGCAACAAGAAGATGATACATTCTTGTAAGAAAGGCAGCATCCTAGTTCCTCTGTTACATGGGAAGGCACATAGTGACATCTACTAACCTCCTGAGTTGGTTTCCAAAATGACTCTCTCCACTCCTGTGTGTCCTTTTGGCTTCTGCTGGGGGCTTTTCTTCTGCATCTCTAAATATCTTGGCCTGGTTTCATCTTTAAGCTTTCTGTGTCAGGTCTCATCTCAGTGTCAGCTCTTTTAAGAACTCTAGTAAACTAATTGGGATCCACCTTGAATGGGTGGGATCACATCTCCATCTAATCAAAAGCTCCACATACAATTGGGTGTGTCATATCTCCATGGAAATAATCTAATCAAAAAGTCCCACCAAAACAGTAGGTCTGCTCCCACAAGATTGGATTAGAGTTAAAAGAACATGGCTTTTCTGGGGTACATAACATTTTCAGTCAAGCACACCCTGCAACATATGTCCTTTCATTTCAGCTTATTTCATTCAATTAATGTCCTTAAGGTTCACTCACCTGTTTGCATGCCTCATGACTTCATTCCTTCAGCCACTCAACATTGCATCATATGTACAAAACACAGTTCACCATTCTGTTCAATGGTCAATGTACCCTTTCGCCACCAACATCCATCACAAATTGTGAAAAATGTCTCTATAAACACCAGTGTGAAAATGTCTATTCATGTCCCTGCTTTCAATTCTTCCAATTATATACCTAATAAGGGATTGCAGGATGATATGGTAACCATATACTTAGCCTCCTGTGAAATAACCACACTGCCTTCCAGAATAGCACCATTGTACTTCCCTACTAAATGTGAATATGTATATATCTCTCTCTCCCCACCTACTCCTGCACTACTGTCTTTCTGTTTATTCTTAAAGAATTTTATTCACACACCATACAATCCACCCCAAGTGTATAATCAATAGCTCCAGGTATAGTCACATGGCTTTGCATTAACTGCCACAATCTATATGAGAACATTTCAATTTCTTCCACAAAGGAAAAGATGAAAAAGGGGAAGGAAAAAGGACAAAAAAGAAAGAGAAACAACAGCAACAAAAATTCAATATTGCTCCCTTATATGCCCCTCTTATTGACATTTGGCTTTGGTATATTGCTTTTGTTATAATTGATGTAAGAATATTACAATGTTACTGCTAACTATAGACTTTAGTTTGAAATAATTGATTTTTTTCACATACCATCCCATTTTTAACACCTTGCAAAGGTGGTATATATTTGTTCTTCCTTATGTAAAAACTATCTTATATTTGTACATTTAATCACCATCATTGTCCATTTAGGTTTTGCTAAGGTTTACAGTCCCAGTTTTTATCCTCTGTATTCCCTTCTGCTGTGATACATGCCCCTGTAAGTATATTCACTTACAGCCAAACTCACATTCAGCTTTGCTCGTTATACTTACAATATGTTGCTACCATTTTACGGTATTCTGCTATCCATTTCTGGATCTTTACAAACATTTCTGCTGAACATTCCATACTCCTTCAGCATCAAATGCCCAATCTCTACCCTCTTTTTATCTCTATGATAACCTGTAACCTTAAGTTAACTCTCAGAATTGGTTCTTCATAGTTAGTTTCTATTAGTGAAACCACAGAGTATTTGCCCTTTTCTTTCTGACTTATTTCACTAAACATAGTGTTCTAAAGAGTTATCCATGTTATTGCATACATCACGACTTTATTCCCCCTTACAGCTGTGTAATATTCCATCATATGTATATACCATGGTTTATTTATCCATCCATCCATTGATGGACACTTGGGCTGTTCCCATCTCTTGGTGCTGTAAAAAATGATGCCATAAACATGGTTTTGCAAATGTCTGTTCGCATCCCTGCTTTCAGTTACTCTGTGTATATACCTAGTACTGGGATTGTTGGCTCATACAGAAAATCTTCCTGAGGAACTGCCAAACTGCCTTCCAGAGTGGTTGCACCATCCTACATCCCCACCAACAGTGAATAAGAGTAGACTGGAGAGGATTCTCCACATCCTTTCCAGTGCTTGTTGTTTTCTGTATATATATAATGGCCATTATATATATATATAATGGCCATTCTAGTAGGCTTGCGATGATATCTCATTATGGTTTAGATTAGCATTTCCCTAATAGCCCATGAATTTGAACATATTTTCATATGATTTTGAGTCATTTTGCATTTTTCTCTTTGGAAACGTGTCCACCCATGTATTTTGCCCATTTTAACTGGCTTGTTGGTCTTTTTGTTGTTGAGTTGTAGGATCTCTTTATATATTCTGGATATTAAAGCTTTATCCAATATGTGGTTCCCAAATATTGCCTCCCATTACATAGGCTGTGTTTTTACTTTCCTGACAAAATCCTTTGATACACAACAGTAGTGAATTTTGAGGACCCATTTTTCTATTTATTCCTTCATTGCTTGTGATTCGGGTGTAAAGTCTAGGAAACCATCTTTTACCAAAAGTTCTTTAAGATATTTCTGTACATTTTCACCAAAAAGTACAACTTCAATGTTTAGGTCTTAGATTCATTTTGAGTTAATGTTGTAAAAGGTATGAGATAGGAGTTCTCTTTCATTCTCTTGGTTATGGATATCCATTTCTCCAAGCATCATTTGTTGAAGAGGCTTCCCTGTCACAGTTGAGTTGAGTTGACCATCTTATAAAAAATCAATTGTCCATAGATGATAGGGTGTATTTCTGAACATTTTGTTTGATTCCATTGGTCAGTATATCTATATTTATGTGAGTACCATGCTGTTTTGAATACTATAGATTTGCAATATTATTTAAAGTCAAATAGTGTGAGACTACCACTTCATTTTTCTTTCCCAAGATAGTTGCAGTTATTAAGGGTTCTCTGCTCTTCCAAATACATTTGATTATTGGTTTTACTATTTCTGCAAAGTAAGTTTTTGGTATTTTCATTGGTATTGTTTTGAATCTATAAGTCAATTTGGGTAGAATTGACATCTTAATTATATTTGGTCTTTCAAACTATTCCATGGTATGTCCTATTTATAGAGGCCTTCCTTCATTATTTTTAGCAATTTATTGTAGTTTTCTGTGTATGGATATTTTATGTACTTGGATATTTATGTACTTCCTAAATATTTGACTGTTTTGGCTGCTATTGTAAATTGATTTTTTCCTTGATTCCTCCTCAGATTATTCATTATTAGTGTAAAGAAACACTACTGATTTTTGGGTGGTGATCTTGTATCCTGCCACTTTTCTGTATTCATTTATTATTTCTAGTATCTTTTTATAGATTTGTTAGGATTTTATACATACAGAATCTGCAAACAGTGAAAGTTTTATTTCTACCTTTTCAATTTGTTTGCCCTTCTGTTACTGAGTTGTAGGATCTTTTCATATGTTCTTGATATTAAACCCAATCTGATATGTGGTTTCCAAATATTGTCTCCTATTGCATAAATTGCATTTTTATTTTCCTGACAAGTCCTTTGATGTGCAAAAGTATTCAATTTTGAGGAGATACCTTTTGTCTATTTCTTCTTTCATTGTTCACCTTTTGGGTATAAGGTCTAGAAAACTACCTTGTATCACAAAATCCTTAAGATATTTTCCTACATTTTCTTCTAAATGTTTTATGGTGTTAGCTTTAATGTTCAGGTCTTTTGTATATTTTGAGTTAATAAAAGTCTTTAATGTATTGACTATCTTTCGCTTGGGAATGATAAAATTATATAAAATTGAGAGTGTTGATGGACTGTTGACTATGGACTTTATATGTGAGGCACAGTAGATGGAGGTGGCTGAAGAATACACTGACTGAAAGTGCATTTGCCAATGGATTGGCAAGTGATGATGTAAACACATGATCTAACATGTGCTGCTACAAAAATGAATGAAGTTGTGAAGCGTGCAATGATGGAATGAATCTGTGTGAAATTTGGTGAGGTAAAATAAGACAGAAACAAAAGAGCAAATATTATATGATCTCATTTAGAACTAACACTTAGAATAAGACTGGGGCTAGACTTCAAGCTTTTATAGCAGTCACACCTAGTCTGGAGTGGTAATTGTTATTTCTGGATTTTGAGGGGCTGTTTATATATGTATAACCTGGCATTTAGAGATAAGAGCAAAGCCAATCAGATCAGGATTAAGGTAATTCAGAATAACGGAGTAAGGAAGACATTGCCTGTGTTTTGGAACTTCACCTGCTCCTTGAGACCAAAGGACATAAGATTTATTTTGTTCAGAACCTAAATTTTCAGTAGCACATAATCTAACTCAACCTATCTGGATAGAACATTTAAACAATCCAAACACAGGGAGTCCAGAATAAGAATGAGAACTTTAATCCTGTACAGTTTAATGTAATGGCTAGATACATCCCAGAGTATATTAAGCAGATAATTAAAAAATATTGGCAAAGTCTCTCGAAAGATGAGAGAAACAATGTAGAACTATTAAGCTTTACTACTTGGAAAACCCCTGATACTGTGTCAAATATTAGGGACACCCAAATCAATAGACCAAGCCCTTGATCTTGAGGTTTGCTCTTGTGAAGATTATGTATGTAGTGGAGAAACTTAGCCTACCCATAAGTATGCCTAAGAGTCACCTCTGGAGGGACTCTTTTGTTGCTGAGATGTGGCCTCTCTCTCTCTGAGCCCAACTTTGCAAGTGAAACCATTGACCTCTTCACTACATCGGACATGACAACCAGGCATGAAAGTCTTCCTTTGTGTTGTGGGAGATGACCCCCCTAAGGGATGAGTCTGGCCCTGTCACTGTGGGATCAACAATGCTATCCTGCTGAAAGGGGGGAAAAGCAGTGTAACAAATAAGTATCAGCGGCTGAGACAGTTCAAATAGAGCCAAGAGGCTGCTCTGGTGTTCACTCTTATGCAAGCTTCAGTTAGACATTGCTACTATCATAATTTGCCAACCAAACCCAACCAAAACCATTCCTGCCAATCCTAAAGAATACCTAGGGCACTATATAAGATTATACAAAAGTTCCATGCACTAGGGTAACTTTCCAGAAACCCACAACCTCCAGATAGGTTCCTGGACCTGAAATGCAGAGGAGCCAGCCCTTCTAGTTCCATCAACTAGTTCTGTCCCCCTATCCCATATTATTGAAAACCCCTTCCAACATGAAAAAGTTAGAATGGGCATAGTCTTAATACCCCTAAATGATGAGAGAAGAATCAAAGGTGATGGTGGAATTTTACAGAGAAGGTCAAGTTTAACAAATGAATATGAATGCTGAATCATTATACAGATATTTCTTTAGACTTCAGTACCTTAGAGCAGCTGGAAATGAAAACCTAAAATTGTGGAATTCTAATACATGCCAAACTCTGAAATCTATTCTACAACTAATTGTTGAAATGCACTTTGAAATTTATTGCTTTTTTGTATATATGTTATATTTCACACACAAAAAGAAAAAAACAAGAAGAAAGAGTACAATAGAGAAGATAGGATTTAACAAATGAATATGACTGCTGAATCAATATATTGATATTTCTTTTGGTCTCCAGTGTCTTGGAGCACTAGAAGAATAATGAAAATTGTGAAAATGTAACCCACACAAAACTTTAAAATCTGTTGTATAACTATCTGTTATAAAGTACTTTGAAATTTATTGCTTTTTGTATTTATGTTATTTTTTACAATAAAAATGTTAAAAATATCTGTCATTGGTTACATTTGTTCTTAAAATTTTTATTCTTTTAGTTACTATTGTGAATGGATTTTTTTTCTTTTTTTCTTGATTTTCTCTTCAGATTGTTTAATGTTGATGAATAGAAAGACTACTGATTTTTGTTGTTGATGTCATATCCTGCCACGTTGCTGTACTCATTTATTAGCTCTAGTTGCTTTACTCTAGATTTTTTTTTTGTATTTTCTACATATAGGGCCAAATCATCTGCAAACAGTGCAAGTTTTACTTTTCCCTTTTCAATTGGATGCCTTTTATTTCATTTTCTAGCCTAATTGCTCTAGTTAGATCTCCCAGTACAATACTGAATAACAATGGTGACAGTGGATATCATTGTCTTATCCTGATCTTAGAGCGTTATGCTTTCAGTATTTCCCCATTGAGTGCATTGTTAGTTGTGGGTTTTTCATAAATTCCATTTATCATGTTGAGGAAGTTTCCCTCTATTCCTATCCTTTGATGTGTTTTCATTAACAAAGGATTCTGAATTTTGTCAAATGACTTTTCTGCATCAATCGAGATGCTAATGTGCCTTTTCCTTTTTAATTTAGTGATGTGGTGTATTACATTAATTGATTTTCTTTTGTTGCATACCTGGAATAAATCCCACTTGGTTATGGTGTATAATTCTTTAATGTGCTGCTGAATTCGATTTGCAAGTATTTTGTTGAGGATGTTTGCATCTATATTCATTAAAGAGATTGGCTTTAAATTTCTTTTCTTTTAGTGTCTTTGCCTGGCTGAGGTATTTGGGCGATGTTGGCTTCATAGAATAGAATCAGTTAGTTTTTCTTCCTCTTCATTTTTTTTTTGAAGAGTTTGAGCAGAATTGGGACTAATTTCTTGAATGCTTGGTACAATTCACATGTGAAGTCATCTGTTCTGGGACATTCCTTTATTGTGAAGTGGTTTGGGGATTTTTGTTTGTTTGTTTGTTTGTATACTGTATGGCGGGGTCACATTTCATTACTTTTCCATGTGAGTATCTCATTGTTGCAGCACCATTAGTTGAATTTTGTGCTTGTTGGTTTTTTTGTTGTTGTTGGTTTTGCTTGTTTGTTTGGGGGGGAAGTGCATGGACTGGGAATTGAACCCGGGTCTCCCGCATGGCAGGTGAGAATTCTACCACTGAACCACCATTGCACCCTTTATTGTGAGTATTTTTTATGATAAATTCAATGTCTTTACTTTTGATTGGTTTGTTGAAGTCTTCTATTTCTTCTCAGGTTAATGTAGGCTGTTCATGCTTTTCTAGAAAGTTGTCCATTTCATCTAACTTGTATAGTTTGTTAGCATGTATTTGTTCAGAATATCTTATCATTTCTCCCTTATTTCTGCCAATCAGTAGTTATTTTCCCTCTCCCATTTCTGATTTTATTTATTTTCATCCTCTCTCTTTTTTGTTTTTCATCTAATTTCAGTGTCCATCAATTGTATTGGTTTTCTCAAAGAGTCAACTTCTGGTTTTGTTGATTCTCTCTATTATTTTCATTATCTCAATTTCATCTATTTCTGCTCTAGTCTTTATTATTCTTTCTTTCAGTTTTCTTTGGTGTTGGTTTGATGTTCTTTTTCTATTCCCTTCAGTTGAGCAGTTAATTCCTAAATTTTTGCTCTTTCTTCTTTTTTAATATAGATTTAAGGGCAATAAGCTTTCCTCTCATTCCTCCCATTGCTGCACCTCATAAGTTTTGGTATGTTGTGTTCTCATTTTCATTTGTCTTTAGATATTTATCGAATTCTCTTAATTTCTTCCTTGACCCAGTGGTTGTTGCAGTGTGTTATTTAGCCTTCCACTTGTTATTGATTTCTAACTTCATTCCATTATGATGCGAGAAGGTGCTTTGCATAATTTAAATCTTATTAAATTTATTGAGAGCTGCTTTGTAACCCAACATTTGCTCTATCCTGTAGAATGATCCATGAGGACTTGAGAAAAAATATATATCTTGCTGTTATTGGGTGCAATGTTCAGAAAATGTCTTTTAAGTCTAGTTTATTTATCTTATTATTCAAAATCTATGTTTCCATATTGATTCTCTATCTACATGTTTTATCCATTGATGAGAGTATTGTATGGAAGTCTCCAATGATTATAGTAGAGGTTTCTACTTCTCCCCCTTCTATTTCATCCTTGTTTGCCTCATGTATTTTTGGGCAGTCTGGCTTGATGCACAGATACTTATGATTGTTATGTGTTCTGAACAGGTGTTCTTTTTATTAATACATAGTGCCATTCTTTGTCTCTTTTAATTGTTTTAACATTTGAAGTCTACCTTGTTTGATATTAGTATAACTACCCTGCTCTTTTCTGGTTGTTTGCATGAAATATCACTTCCCAACCTTTCACTTTCAGCCTTTTTTTCCCCCAGGATCTTAAGTGAGTCCTTCACAGCATATAGATGGATCCTTTTTAAAATCCATTTTGCCAATCCATGTCTTTTGATTGGGGAGTTTAATCCATTAGCATTGAATGTTATTACTGTAAAGGCAATACTTCATGTTTTTTCATTTTATCTATTATATTTTATTTCTCTCTCTCTTTTTACCCTATTAGTTATCCTTAGTGCATATCTTCATTTCTATACTCTTCTACAAATGTCTACCTCCTATCTTTTCCTATCTGCCTATAATGCTACATTTAATATTTCTTATAGAGCCAGTCTCTTGTTCACAAATTCTCTTGGTGTCTGTCTAATTGAAAATATTTGAAATTTTCCCTTATTTTTTTTGTATGTTGTATGGTGGGGTTACATTTCATTCTTTTTCCATGTGAATATCCTGTTACTGCAGCACCATTTGCTGAATTTATTGTTTGTTGTTTGTATTTGTTGTTTTTTTGTTTGGGAAGTGCCTGGGCCAGGAATTGAACCCTGGTCTCCTCTATGGCAGGCAAGAATTCTACCACTGAACTACCCTCACACCCCTCTCCTTTATTTTTAATATATTTTTATTCAGATATATTTACATGCCATAAAATCATCCAGAGTATGCAATCAATGATTCACAATATCATCATATTGTTGTGCGTTCATCACCACAATCAAGTTTTGAACACTTTCATTACTCAAAAAAATAAAAAAGAATAAAAGTAAAAATGAAAAAGAACACCCAAAACATCCCATACACCCTATTATTAATTTATTTTTGGTCTTTATTCTCTTGCTGATCTGTCCATACACTGGATAAAGATAGTGTAAGTCACAAGGTCTTCACAATCACATGGTCACACTATAAAAGATATTTAGTTTAAACAAAATCACCTTCTTGAATCAAAGCTACTGAATTACAATTCAATGATTTCAGGTATTTCCCTCTAGCAATTTCAATAAAGCAAAAACTGAAAAGGGATATTGATATACTGCATAAGAATAACATACAGAATGCCCTCTCAACTCTATTTGGAATCTCTCAGCCAGTGAAATTATTTTGTTTCATTTCTCTTCCATATTTTGGTCAGGAAGACTCTCTCAATTCCATGATGCCAGACCAAGCTCATCCCCGGCATTTGGATCCCACATGTCCAGCGAGAGTTACACCCATGGGAGTCATGTCTCACATAGGGGGAGGGAAGTGTGTTTACCTTCAGAGTTAGAGAGAGAGCTCCATCATTTTTGGAGGACAGTATTGCTGGACATAGAGTTCTTGGTTGGCAGCTTTTCTCTTTCAGTATCTTAAGTATATCATACAACTGTCTTCTTGCCTCCATGGTTCCTGCTGAGAAGCCACAGTAAATCTTATTGTGCTTCTCTTATATGTGATGGGTCGGTTTTCTCTTGCTGCTTTCAGAACTCTCTCTTTGTCTTTGATGTTTGAAAGTCTGATTAATAGGTGCCTTGGAGTAGGTGAATTTTGAATTTTGAACTACTCTATTTGGGGTATCCTGCACTTCATGGACCTGTAATTTTATGTCTTTCATAAGAGTTGGGAAATTTTCAGTGATTATTTTCTCCATAATTCTTTCTACCCCTTTTTCCTTTCTCTTCTTCTTCTGGGATACTCATAAACACATATATTAATGTGCTTCATGTTGCCATTCAATTCCCTGAGATTATTCTCATTTTTCCTTTTTTCCCTATCTGCTGTTTTGCATGTTGGATTTAAGATGTATTGACCTCTATTTCACTAATTCTTTCTTCTTCCTCTTCAAATCTGCTGTTATTTATCTCCAGTGTTTTTAACCTCTTCTAGTATGACTTTTATGCCCATAAATTCTGCCATTTGTTTTTGCAAGCTTTTCAGTTTTTCTTTAAGGTCACCCAGTGATTTCCTTGAAATAATTGAATTGATTTAGAATATTTGTTTGATCATCTTTAATTAGTTGTTTCAACACCTGTATCTCATTTGAAGTACTAAATTGTCCCTTTGACTATGCCTCATGATGTTTTGCTAGTGTCTAGGCATCTGATTTTCTTAATTAGTTTATTTTAGAGGTTGTTTTCTCTCTTTTGCCTAGAGTTTTCTTGTTTGGCTTTGTACTCCAGCTGTTCTTGGACAGCTAGTTCGAGTTTTTCTAGAACTCTTGTATAGCTTCTGTTTAATTGATCAGAATTTGTCAGCTCTTATTTTTTTCTGATTTCTGTCCTGCTTATATGGAAGTTTTTGCTACTACCCCTTTTTATGTGCAGTTGTTTCACTCCCAGGTAAAATCTCTCTTTTTTCCCTTCCTCATCAGGACATTTTGATCTGCTCTGGGTTTTGTGTTTTGTTTTGATTTGCCTCTATATGTTCTTAATACTTCTTTTGTTCCTTTAGTAACTTTTTCATGGATGTTGGGCTCTGGGAAATGTATCTCCCCAGATAGGGTGGCCCCCAGTCAGATTTTCCTAGACAATACAGGCTCAGGACTCACGAAGTGGATGCAACCATTGTCAAGGTTTCCTGGGAGTGGGATCCATCAGGGTGTCAGTCTTTCCAGTGAAGCCTCTTACATCTGTGCTTTTCCTGTCCTGCCCAGCAGATGGTGCTTGTCAGTCTGCTGCTCCCACCAGTGTAAAGTGGTATTGTGCCTTTAATTGTCCGCAGATACTATCCCTGCTTGGGTTTGTATTCTTTAAATAACAGTCACCACCTCTGCTGCCACTGGCCCCCCCTTTTTTGGTAGGCATGGAGGAACTGCTCTTCAGGACTCTGTTCTCTGCAGACTGGATAAGATACAGGTCTCTCCAGCAGCTACCCTTTCCACATCCCCTGTCGGGAACATGTTTGAGACAGGCTGCATTCCATAATAGTAGGTTAAAACTCTTGCATGTTTAAGATAAGTTGGTCTCTGCTTTTTGTAGGTTTAAACTGCTGCTAATATTCCAGTCCCTGGAGCCTAAGTTCTCTGAATGAGAGCTGCCACTTGCACTGGGCCCTTCTTCCTCTTTTCTCGAGGAGATATGACCTTAAGGGAACTATCTCCTTCACCTGATTAGTTACTTTTCTCTCAGTCATTCCTTAATTACATCCTTGGCTGGCGATGCTGAAAATTGAAAATACCTGCTGCTTACTTTATTTGCCTGCTAAAAACTAAAGAAGAAGAAGAAAGGAAAGAAAATTTAAAAATCCCTTTCAGAGCCAATCCCCAGGCCCCTAGTTTACCTATAGGGCTGCATTTGCTGGCAATGCCAGTAGACCTAACCTTTGGGGAGTTATTGGAAGATTTTAGCACCAATCCTCACCAGTCAAGAAGCAGCATTTTGGGTGGTGCTATGGTGGCTCAGGGGCAGAATTCTCACCTGCCATACCAGAGACCTGAGTTTGATTCCCAGTGCCTGCCCATGCAAGTAACAAAACAAAAATAAGCCTTGTACTTGGCTCTACATACCCTTTTTCCTGTGGCACAGTCATTTTCCAGTATTCTGAAGTCAGCCATCTCTTAAGTCTTCTGTTTTGTTTGTCAGCCCTGCCTCTTCACTTCTGGAGAGAGATCTCCAGGATTCTTTTTGTTTGCCTTGTGGTTTTATCTGTGCACAGTGCTTGTATTCAGCATTCTGAATTTGTTAATCAAATCCACAATTGGAGCTTGTATGAGCTCTCTGTCCCTTACTTCTAGTAGAGAGGGTTACTGTTTCCCACTGGGGAGACACTCTGAGTCATCCTGCCATGCCAGTGATGGAGAAGCGCCAGCTTTCACACAATGGAATAATTTACATAAAGTTCTGTGCTGTTATCTCTGCTTTTTCATCAATTCCAGGCTGGTGTGCAATTTGCATCTGGTCACAGAAGTCCCCCAAATTGTTGTTCCACACAGTTTACTTGCTATTTGCCAGCTGCCCCAGAGGATGAACTAAATCCCACCCCTCCTTATACAGCCATCTTCTAAATTTTAATATTTTTAAATGTTAACTCTGGGATTCACTCCATGGAATGTATGTTTCCTGGTTTTGTAACCTGCTGGTGATAAGACAAAGATTTTCTTGAGCTTCAGTCTTCCCATTGGGAAGCTCTGCCCAGTGTGAATTCAGTGTGCAGGGTTCTTCCCATCTTTCTAGCAATTGTCTTGTCCTTGGCTTTTATGGGTTAGTTGTTTACACCTGTTTACAGGTGTTTGATTGTCACCTCTGTCCTCCAGGGAACAAACCTGCCTGTCCTGGGTATCTGAAGCAGATGGGCCTTTGTCTCAGATTATTAGCCATTATAGTTTTTTTTCACTCCTTCCATTGTATCATGCTGCTTTTTCCTGGAGGGCAAATTCTTGTAGGTGATTCACCCTGGAGATACTTTCCCTTTTGAACTGTTCCAGCCAAATAGGAGCAGGGACTCACAAGTGTGGCAGAGCATGGCTACACCTGTGGAGGGGGTCAGGATTGGTGCTAAAATCTTCCAATGGCTCCCCAAAGATTAGGTCTACTGGCATTGCCAGCAAATGCAGCCCTATAGGTAAGTTTCCCCTTCATCCCTGAGGAAATTTCCCATCCAGTCCTGCATCTTTAAATCTCTTTAAATCTGCATTGCCTCCAACCTTGTACAGGGAGGGATAAACAATGACATAAATGACCATTTATGTCCAAGTCAGATTGAAACAATGGCTGCCCTCAGAGCTGAGAACCAGCAATCCAAATTTTCTAATCAAAAGCCATGATCAGTGATTAGCTGTGCATAACCCTGTTCCTGAGGAAGAAGATTTTGTGTTCCTTACTGTCACCAGTAGTAGCTAGCCACCACTACTACTTTAAAATTTTAAAATTTTAAAGAGCTGTTTTGTGCCAGAGCATATGATCTGTCCTGGAGAACATTCCATGAGTGCCAGAGAAGAATGTATAACCTGATGTCTTGGGGAGTAATGCTCTATGAATGTCTTTCAGGTCTAAATCATTTACCAAATTGTTTAAGTTCTCTAACTCATTGTTGATCCTCTGTCTGGTTGTTCTATGTATAGAGGAGAGTGATGTATTGAAGTCACCCACTATTATTGTAGAAATATCTAATAACCCCTTCAGTTTTGCCTGTGTTGCCTCATGTACTTTGGAGCACCTTGATTAGGAGCATAAACATTTTTTATCATGACTTCTTCTTGGTAAATTGTCCCTTTCATTAATATGTAGTGTCCTTCCTCATCTCTTATGGCACCTTTAGATTTAAAGTCTATTTTGCTTGATATTAGCATAGCTACTCCTATTTTCTTTTGATTACAGCTTACATGGAACATTTTTTTCCATTCTTTCTCTTTCAATTTATTTGTATCCTTGGTTCTAAGATGAGTCTCTTGTAAGCAGTATATAGTTGGATCATATTTTTTAATCCATTCTGCCAATATTGTATCTTTTAATTGGTGAATTCAGGCCATTAACATTCAAAGTTATTATTATAAAGGCAGTTCTTGATCTACCATCTCATATTTTGTTTTTTATTTTTCAGGTCTATATATTTCTTTCACTTTTTCTTTTAATCTATTGTATTACCCTTACTGGTACTCTTCAATTCTGTGCCCTCCTCCAGACCTCCCTCTCCTGTCTTTCTTTTCAGCTGACAAAACTCCTTTTACTCTTTCTCTTAGGGCCAGTCTCTTATTGACATAATCTCTCCACCTTTGTCTCGCTGTGAAAATTTTGATCTCTCCCTCAGTTTTGAAGTACAACTTGGCTGGATAAAGAATTCTTGGCTGGAAGTCTTTCTCTTTCAAGGTTGTGTTTTTTTAACTCATGAAATAGAGTTGAACTTTATTTTAACATTCAAAAAACATATAAAATATATAACCAAATGTAATTTTACAGAGAAGATCATAATATAAATTTCAAAAGAAAAGCAAATTGTATAAACCTATCGCTTGAGGGCAAACCATATATGTAATTACAGCTATAGAAGTTTAAATAAGCAAAAAATCAAATCCTTGAAAAATTAAAAAGGACTTTTTAAAATAAGACTTGAATAGCAGACAAATAAAGTTGCATCTTCAGATTATATGCATGATTCTTTCATGATCTTAAATATATCATACTACTGCTTTCTTGCCTCTTAAATGCCTGTTGAGTAGTCCAAACTCAGTCTAAGTGGTTTCCCTTTTATGTGGTGAATCAAACTAACCTGTGCAACCAATAAGTTCTGACTCCCTATACAAGGTTCCATGTAACTATAGTGTTTGAATAAAACTTAACATACAAGTTAAATTAGATAATGTGCTACAGAAAGTATAAATTTTGCATGAAATAAACATCTTTTCCTTTGGTCTCACACAGAAGTTGAAATTTTAAAACACAGTCAATATCATCCTACTTTAGTCTGATGTCCCTTAGTCTTAACCAGATTTGCTTTATTCATATCCCGAATTAATGTCTGATCTATTTTTCATCTTTTCTAAGAGTTGCTGTATTGGTAATCTTGACTTTCATACTTACAAAACTTTAGCTCTGAGTCTCAGGTATCACACAGTTACTCAAAGTTCCAGGGACTGACCAGGTCATACACATAGGGCTCAGCACCTCAGAATTTAGAAATAACAGTTACACCTTAGAAATACATGTGACTACTTTAAGAGCTTACAATCTAGGAAACTTAACAGTAAGCCTTCACCTGATAACCAATGCTTTTGGATTCAACTGTCAGAGTTTGCACATTATAGTTAGCCCATATTAGAGAGGGATAATAATATTTTTCTTTTGGTTTTTGGATTCTTCCTCTCAACATACTTTCCTCAGGGCCCATTCACATAGTGGCATGCGTCAAAAATTCATTCCTTCTTGTGGCCACTTAATATTCCATTGCATATACACACCACAGTTCACCCTTCCATTTATCATTCAATGTAGACTTAGGCCACCTCCATCCATTGCAAATTTTGAATACTGCTGCCATAAACACCAGGTTGCAAATGCCAATTTATGTCTGTATTTTCAGTTCTTTCAAGTTTATACCTAATAATGGTGTCACAAGATACTATAGCAATCCTTACTTAGCATCCTGTGGAGCCACCACATTACTCTCCAGATGAGCTACACCATGCTACTTCCTTACCAATAGTGAATAGGGAGCAGTATATCCCTCTCTCCACATTTTCTCCAGTACTTCTATCCTTCTGTTTATTTTTTAAACAGTTTTCTTCACACACAAAACAATCCATTCTAAATAAATAATAAATAGCTCCTGGTATAATCACATGCACACACCACCACAGTCTAGGTGAGGACATTTCAATTTCTTCAACAAGAAAGAGTAAGAGGAAGAAAACAAAATGAAAAATAAAAAAGTAGTAAAATAAAAAGTCTGAGCCCCAAACAAAAGGCAACCTTAGCTTTTATAGACTCTTTGACATGTTAAAGACAAGGTAAACGATTGGCTGATTTAAGTTGAGAATGGCCCAAAGCTGAACCATTAAGCCTTCAGCTCATCCCTTTCCCTCATCACTGTATCCAGCATATCTAGCAACAACCAGCAAACATCATTATACCTCTTAATTCCACAAAATTTCATAAAGGTGTCAAAAACATTTTCCCCCAAAGCCTTGCCTTGTATAAACATACATTTAGTAGAATCTAATGGTGATATTTTGAATATCTCTTTTGCCAACTCACCCCATGGACTGTCAGTGCCATATTGATAATTGGAAACACAGTCATTAATGCCTCTGAGTCTAGTCAGAGTTGAAAACCAATTGTAAAAACCCTTTTTTAAGATTCTGTTTCTCAAGAACCACCCCAGTTCCAACACTGCATTAGTCAGGGCTCTCTAAAGAAACAGAACCAACAGGAATCTCTTATCTTGCCTACTTGCAGCTTCAACAGTTCCTGAAGGCTAGGGGAGGGAATTTCTATCCCAGGAATGTGTCTTATCTCGTTTGCCTGCAGTTTTACCCATTCCTGAAGGTCAGGAGAGGGGGGTTGGGGATTTTCCACAGAGAGAACAGCTGAACCAGAAAGAGGGGAAGGCCTGCCTGCTACACCATTTCCATGGTTGCATGAGACTCCTTTACAAATCTCATATTTACAGATCTCTCCTGTTGGTTCTGTTTCTTTAGAGAGCCCTGACTAATGCAGTGTTGGAACTGGGGTGGCTCTTGAGAAACAGAATCTTAAAAAAGGGTTTTTACAATTGGTTTTCAACTCTGACTAGACTCAGAGGCACTAATGACTGTGTTTCCAATTATCAATATGACACTGACAGTCCATGGGGTGAGTTGGCAAAAGAGATATTCAAAATATCACCATTAGATTCTACTAAATGTATGTTTATACAAGGCAAGGCTTTGGGAGAAAATGTTTTTGACACCTTTATGGAATTTTGTGGAATTAAGAGGTATAATGATGTTTGCTGGTTGTTGCTAGATATGCTGGATACAGTGATGAGGGAAAGGGATGAGCTGAAGGCTTCAAATTTGCAACTTAAGTGCCATATGTAAAAGTTTCTGTGTGTGCCCTGAAAGAAAAACTTATTTCCTGTGGTCACAGAGTTGAGATTTCTGAAAATCAGAAACAAAGCCTCATTGTGTGAGCAGCATATTTACAATGTAAAATAAAGTCTCAACCTTGCAGGTTGTCTGATGTTAAAGTAAGGGCTTTGATTGGAAAACAATGGGATCCTGACACATGGGATGGTGATAAATGGCTGGATAAATGATGGCAATGGGGAGATGGGATCCCTGGAGTCTGCTGACTCTTTGCTAGATAGAACTGTAATGAACTACTCTGAGGAAAGAGCTTCCCAACCTCCAGCCTGCCTTGAGGAAACAGCTTTCTGGACTCCAGACTACCCAGAGGAGTATGCCATCCAAACTCCACCTAGCGAATTTAACACTACAGTGTCCACTAACCCTGTAACCACCTACCCTGGGGAAACAGCCCTCACTCCTCTGTCTGGAACAAACAATCCTGTTTCACCAGATGAATGCCCTGAGAAATTGGCTTGATAGATACTTCTAATTCTTTTCATAGCCCACTCCCACCACCCCTCTTTTCTTCCAGACCTTTAACTAGACTGAAGTCCCAATAGGTTACAAAAGGTGAGGTACAAAGTGTCACCCATAAGGAGGTACACTATTCCCAAAAAGAACTGCGTGAGTTTTATATAGAAAGAAACCAGAAGAATATTTGTGGGAATGGATTTTAAGGGTGTGGGATAATGGTGGAAGGAATATAAAGCTAGATCAGGCTGAATTTATTGATATCGGCCCACTAAGCAGAGATTCTGCATTCAATGTTATAGCTCAAGTGGTTAGAAAAGGCATTAATAGTTTGTTTGGATGGTTGGCTGAAACATGGATCAAAAGGTGACTGAAATAACCTGAGTTTGAAATGCCAGAACTGCTCTGGTATAATGTAGATTAGGGGATCCAGAGGCTTAGGGAGATTGGAATGTTAGCATGGATTTATCATGGAAGACCTCCTCACAACCCCAGAAATGACCAGAGGACACATCTTTCACCAACTGTGAGAAATAAATTTGTTAAAGTGGCTCCATCATCCCTGAAGATGGATGACTGAAGAACTCTGTAGTCACCCTTCTCTGTAAATCAAATATTACTGTGGGAACTGCTGTCACTGAGCTGGAATCCTTAAACACAATGGACATGATCAGTCATGTAGTGACAGTTGATCACCATAGACAAGATGGGCATGGCCACATAATGGACAGCAGACTCAAAGCAACAGTCAAAATAATCTGTCTTGCAGATACTTGAGGCATTGGCTAATAGATCATGGGGTACCTAGAAGTAAAATAGATGGCCAGTCTACTAAATTCTTATTTAAGCTGTATAAGCAGAAGAATGCTATATCAAGTGAACAGAAATTTGATCTGAATTACAAAAATAGGGAGTCATGGCCCCTTAACCAATTTCCAGACTTGAGACAATTTAAAGACCCAGGGTCCCTTGAATGAGGGGAGGGCCAGATATTCATGGGGAAGGATCCCTTTACACTGGTCAAAATTTACACTGCTATTCTTCCTCCTAGACTTCTCCAAGGAGATCTACAGCCTTTACCAGGGTGACTGTGCACTGAATAAAAGGATATGATCAGATATTTGGGATTTTATTGGACACTGGTTCAGAAGTGCCACTATTTCTAAGAGAACCACAATATTACTCTGGTCCACCCATCAGAAAAGGGTCTTATGGAGGTCAAGTGATCAATGGAGTTTTTGCTCAGGTCTGTGTCACAGTGGGTCCACAGTGCATCCATTCTGTTATCATTTCCCCAGTTTCAGAATGCATAATTGGATACTCAGAAACTGTCAGAATCCCCAGATTGGTTCTCTGACTCATGGACTGAGGGTTAATATGGTAGGAAAGGCCAAGTGGAAGCCACTAGAACTGCCCCTACATAGCAAAATCATGAATCAGAAGATATACCATATTCCTGGAGGGATTGCAGAGGTTAGTGCCACTCTTAAGGACTTGAAGAATGCAGGGGTGGTAATTCACACTACATCTGCATTCAACTCTCCTATTTGGCCTGTGCAGAAAACAGATGGGCCTTGGAGGGTGACAATGGATTATCATAAATGGACTCCAATGCAGCTATTGTTCCAGTTGTGGTATCATTCCTTGAGCAAATGAACACATTGCCTGGTAACTGGAATGCAGTTATTGATCTGGCAAATGCTTTTTTCTTGATAGCTGTCAGTAAGGACCACCATGAACAGCTTGCATTCAGCTGGCAAGGCCAGCAGTATACCTTTACTGTCCTGACTCAGGGATATATCAACTCTCCAGCCCTATGTCACACTCTTGTTTACAAGGACCTTGTTCTTTTCTCCTTCCCACAAGACATCACACTGGTCCATTATATTGATGATACCATGCTGATTGGACCAAGTGAACAAGAAGTAGCAACTACCCTAGACTTATTGGTAATGCATTTGCACATCAGGGAATAGGAGATAAATGCAATAAGAATACAGGGGCCTTCCACCTCAGTGAAATTTCTAGGTGCAGTTGTGTGGGGTATGTTGAGATATCCTTTCTAACATCAAAGATAAGCTGTTACATCTGGCCCCTCCTATGACCAAAAAGAGGCACAATGCATAATTGGCCTCTTTGGATTTTGGAGACAATACTTTCCTCATTTGGGTGTGCTACTCCAGCCCATTTATTGAGTGACAAGAAAAGAAGCTAACATTGAGTGGGGAACTGGCAAGAGGAGGCTCTGTGGCAGGTCCAGGCTGCTGTGCAAGTTTCTCTTCCACTTGGGTAGTATGATTCAGCAGATCCAATGGTGCTAGAAGTGCCAGTGGCAAATAGGAATGCTGCCTGGAGACTTCAGCTATAGGAGAATCATAAGGTTGACCCTTAGGATTTTAGAGCAAAGCCTTACCATCTGCTGCATATAAATACTCTCTTGTTAAGAAAGAGCTTTCAGCCTGCTACTGGACCTAAGCAGAGACTGAATGCTTAACCATAGGCCACCAAGTTGCCATGAGACCTGAGTTGCCTATACTGAGCTGAGTGTTGTCTGACCCACCAAGCTATAAATTTGGGCATGCACAGCAGCACGCCATCATAAAATGGACATAGTACATCAGAGATAGGGCTCGAGCAGCTCCTGAAGACACAAGTAAGTTACATGAGGAAGTGGCCCAAATGCCCATGGTCTGAACTCCTGCCATATTACCTTCTCTTTCGCAGACTAGAGCTGACCTCTTGAGGGAAATCCTTCCAGTCAGTTGACTGAGGAAGGGAAAACTCAGGCCTAGTTTACAGCTGGTTCTGCATGATATGCAGGGACAACCCAAAAGTGGACAGCTGCAGCACTACAACCCCATTTTGGGTGTCCTTGAAGGACAGTGGTGAGAAGAAATCCCCCCATGAGTGGAATTTCTAGAAGTGCACCTGGATTTTCATTTTGCTTGGAAGGAGAACTGGCCAGAGGTGTGTTTGTAGACTGACTTATGGGCTGTTACTAATGGTTTGGCTGGATTGATGAGACTTGGAAGGAGCCTGATTGGAAAATTGGTGACAAAGAGGTCTGGGGAAGAGATATGTGGATAGACTTTTATGAGTGAACAAAGAACATGAAGATGTTTGTGGCCCAAGTGAATGCGCACCAGAGGGTGACTTCAGCAGAGGAAGGTTTTAATAATCAGGTAGATAAGATGACTTGGCCTGTGGATACAAATCATCCTCTTTCCACAGTCACTCCTGCCATTGCCCAACGGGCTCAAACAAAGTGGGCATGGTGGTAGGGATGGAGGCTATGTATTGGCTCAGCCATATGGACTTCCTCTCATCAGGGTCAACCACCACTGAGTGCCCAAACTGCCAGCAACAAAGACCCACACTCAGTCCCAGATGTGGCACCACTCCCCGAGGTAATTACCCTGCTACCAGGGGGCAGGTTGATTACATTGGACCATTTCCATCATGGAAGTGGCAGTGATTTGTTCTAGTTGGAATAGATACATATACTGGGCATGGGTTTGCATTCCCTGTGCACAATGCTTCCACAAAAACTACCATCTATAGACTTATGGAATGTCTCATTCACTATCATGGTATGCCACACAGCATTGCTTCTGATCAAGGGACCTATTTCACAGCAAAGAAAGCATGGGAATGGGCACATGCTCATGGAATTCTCTGGTCTTACCATGTTTCCCAACATCCAGAAGCAGCTGAGTTGATAGAACTGTGGAATGGCTTTTTGAAGACCCAATTACTGTGCCAACAAGGTGGCAATACCTTACAGGGCTGAGGCAGTGTTCACCAGCAGGCTGTGTATGCTCTGAATCAGCACTGCTTGTCCCATGGCCAGGACTTACGAGTCTTGGAATCAAAGGGTAGAAATGGGCATGGCACCACTCACTATAACCCCTAGTGATCCACTAGGAAAGTGTTTGCTTCCTGTGCATGAAATCCAAAGCTCTGCTGATCTACAGGCCATAGTTCCAAAAGGAGGAATGCTCCTACCAGAGACATGATTCCACTGAACTGGAAGTTAATACTGCCACCTGGCAACTTTGGGCTTCTCATGCCACTGAATCACCAGGCATGAAAGGGGATTACTGTTTTCTCTGGGGTGATTGATCCTGACTATCAAAAGGAAATATGACTGCAACTACACAATGAAGGTAAAGAAGATAATCCAATCTGTTGAAGGCTTTTAAGGAAGGAGAGAGACTCTTACTGCTTCTTCAGCCAGCAAGTTTCTCCTGTGAATTTCATCCAGACCCTTCATTGGAGCTGCCAGCTTCACAGCCTGCCCTAAAGATTTGTAATGTTACATTAGCAAGGCTCCCTGAGGCACCTTTATAAATTTCATATTGAGTTTGTTTCTTTAGATAACCTTGAGTAGCACATCTGAAAACAGTGAAAGTTTTACTTCTACTTTTCCAATATGGATGTCAGTTATTTCTTTTTCTTGCCTAATTGCTTTAGCTAGAACTTCCAGCACAATGCTGAATAACAATATTAGTGGACATCCTTGTCTTGTTCCTAATCTTAGTGGGAAAGCTTTCAGTCTTTCCTCATTGAGTCTGATGTTAGCTATGGGTTTTTCATATAGTCCCTTTATTGTGTTGAGGAAGTTCCTTTCTATTCATATACTTTAAATTGTTTTCAGCAAGAAAGGATGCTGAATTTTGTCAGATGCCTTTTCTGCATCAATAAGAATGATCATGTGGTTTTTCTGGTTTGATTTATTGATGCGCTATATTACATTAATTTATTTTCTTGTATTGAGCCAACCTTGCATACCTGGAATAAATCGCACTTGATCATGTTGTATAATCCTTTTAATGTGTGGCTGGATTCAATTTGTGAGTATTTGGTTGAAGATTTTTGCATCTATATTCATTAAAGGGATTGGTCTGTAATTTTTTTCTTGTTGTATCTATGTATCACTTTCATATTAGGGTGTTGTTGGTGTGATAGAATGAGTTAGGTAGTCTTTCCTCCTCTTCAATTTTTTTGAATAGTTTGAGCACAATTGGAAATAATTCCTTCTTGAATGCTTGGTAGATTTCAAATGCAAAAAATCTGGTCCCGGACTTTTCTTTTGGGGGACATTTTTTATTGCTGATCTCTTTACTTGTGATTGGTTTGTTGAGGTCTTAAGTCAATGTTGCTTGTTATGTCCCTTCTCCCATTTCTGATTTTATTTATTTGATCTCTCTTTTCTTGTAAGCCTAGCTAGGTGTCCATCAATTTTATTGATTTTTCTCAAAGAAACTAGTTTTTCACTAGTTACTCCAGGTGAACTGTTAATTCTTTAATTTTTGCTCTTTCTTCTTTTCCATTACAGGCATTTAGTACAATACATTTCCTTCAGCACAGGCTTCGCTGCAGCTCATAAGTTTGATATGTTATGTTTTCATTTTTGTTTGCTTCAAGATATTTCCTTATTTCTCTTGTAATTTCTTCCTTGACCCACTGCTTGTTTAAGAGCATGTTGTTAGGCTCCTTATATTTGTTAATTTTCTAGTCTTTCACCTTTTATTGATTTCCAACTTCATTCCATTATGATCTGAGAATGTATTTTGTATAATTTCACTCTTTTAAATTCGTTGAGACTTTATTTGTGACCCAACATGTGGTCTATCTTGGATAATTATCCATGAGCACTTGAGACCAATGTGTATCCTTCTATTGTGTGGTGTACGGTTCTATAAATTTCTGTTAAGTCTAATTAATTTATCATATTATTCAACATCTCTGTTCCCTTTCTGAACCTCTGTCTAGATGCTCTATGAATTGATGAGAACAATGTTTTGAAGTCTTCAACTAGTTTGTAGAGGTGTCTACTTCTCCCTTCAGTTTTGTCATTGTGTATCTCATGTATTTTGTGACACTCTGGCTTGGTGCATAGATATTTATCATTGTTATGTGTCCTTGATGAATTGTCCCCTTTTAATACATAGTGTCCATATTTGTCTCTTTTATTTGTTTTTCCTTTGATGCCTAATTTGCCTGATATTAGTATAGCTAACTCTGCTCTTTCCTGGTTGTTGTTTGCACCAAATATCTTTTTTCCTTCCATTCACTTTCAAGCTATTTTTGTGCTTGAGTATAAAGTAAGTCTCTTGTAAACAGCATATAGACGGGTCTTGTTTTTTAATATATTAGACTGGTGATGTTCCTTATTGGGGAGTTTAATCCATTAACATTTAATGGGTAAAGGCCATATGTTTTTTTTACTTTTCCCCCCTAATTTTATATTTTGATCTTCTACATCATATTTTCTTTTTTCTCTTTATTTTTACCTTCCTGATAATCTTTAATTCTACACTCTTCTCCAAACCATTCTCTGCTGCCTTTTTCTAATAGCCTGTTGTTTGTCTCTTTTATTATTTCTTGTAGAGGAGGTACCTTCTTCACAAATTCTCTCAGTGTCTATTTGAAAATATTTTTAAATTACCTCTCATTTTTGAAGGATGGTTTTTTAAATTTATTTATTATTTAAAAAATTAACAACAAACTAAAACATTAACATATAATTCCATTCTATATATATATTCAGTAATTTTCAATATCATCACATAGTTGCATATTCATCATTTCTTAGAATATTTGCATCAGTTCAGAAAAAGAAATAAAAAGACAACAAAAAAGAAATAAAATTATAACAGCAAAAAAAGATTATACATATCATACCCCTTGCCCTTCGCTTTCATTTATCACTAGCACTTCAAACTAAATATATTTAAACATTTGTTCCCCCTATTACTTATTTTTATTCCATGTATTCTACTCATCTGTTGACATGGTAGATAAAAGAGGCATCAGACACAAGGTTTTCACAATCACACAGTCACACTGTGAAAGCTATATCATCATTCAATCATCATCAAGAAACATGGCTACTGGAACACAGCTCTACATTTTCACATAGTTCCCTCAGCCTCTCCACTACATCTTGAATAACAAGGTGATATTTACTTAATGCGTAAGAGTAACCTCCAGGATAACCTCTCAACTCTGTTTGGAATCTCTCAGCCATTGACACTTTGTCTCATTTCACTCTTCCCCCTGTTGGTCAAGAAGGTTTTCTCAATCCCTTGATGCAGAGTCTCAGCTCATTCTGGAATTTCGGTCCCACATTGCCAGGAAGGTCCACACCCCTGGGAGTCATGTCCCACATTAGACAGGAGGAGGGTGGTGAGATTGTTTGCTGTGTTGGCTGGAGAGAGAGGCCACATCTGAACAACAAAAGAGACTCTCTTGGGGGTGACTCTTAGGCCTAAATTTTAAGTAGTCTTGGCCTATCCTTTGAGGGGTTAAGTTTCATATGAACAAACCCCAAGACTGGGGGCTCAGCCTATAGCTTTGGTTGCCCACACTGCTTGTGAGAATATCAAGAATTCAACTTGGGGAAGTTGAATTTCTCCCTGTTCTCACCATTCCCAGAAAGGGACTTTGCAAATACTTTTCCACTCACTGATTAAATCACTCTGGGATTTATCAGGGCATCATTCTGGACAAACCAACAAAATCTCATGTCCTAACCAAAATTCCAAGTACTTATGGTGTTCAATCAAGCTATCAACATAAGTTACATTAGGAGATGCATTGGTCAAAATATAAATTTTGAACAAATAAATATTTTTTGCTTTAGTCTCACACATATGTTGAAATTTTAAAATATTAATTACTATCTATTTTCAGCACCCTGCAATAATGACATTCCTTTGTTCTTCCTCGTGCAAAAACATTTTTTAAATTTGTACATTTAGTCACTATCATTATACACTCTAGGCATTCCTAGATTATACCATCTCAATCTTTATTGCCTATCTTTCTTTCTGATTTCATTTATGCCCCCAGCCCTCCTCCCTCTATCATTCTCACATGCTGGTTCATTCAGTGTTTTAACATAATTGTATTACAGTTAGGTAGTGTTGTGCTGTCCATTTCTGAGTTTTTACAATCAGTCCTGTTGCACAATCTGTATTCCTTCAGCTCTAATTACCCAATATCTTACCCTATTTCTATCTCCTGATGGTTTCTGTTACCAACGAAATAATCCAAGTTTATTCACTAATGTCAGTTCATATCAGTGAGACCATACAGTATTTGTCATTTTGCTTTTGGCTAATCTCACTCAGCATAATGTCCTTTAGGTCCATTCATGTTGTTACATACTTCATAACTTAATTCTGTCTTAAAACTGCAAAATATTGCATTGTATGTATATACCACAGTTTGCTTAACCACTCGTCTGTTGATGGACATTTTGGCTGTTTCCATCTCTTTGCAATTGTAAACAATGCTGCTATAAACATTGGTGTGCAAATGTCCGTTTGTGTCTTTGCCCTTCTGTCCTTTGAGTAGATACCTAGCAATGGTATTGCCGGGTCATACGGCAATTCTGTATTTATCTTTCTGAAGAACCTCCAAACTGCCTTCCACAGCAGTTGTACCATTTGACATTCCCACCAACAGTGAATAAGTGTGCCTCTTTCTCCACATCCTCTCCAGCACTTGTCATTTTTTGTTTTGTTGATAATGGCCATTCTGATATCTCATTGTGACTTTGATTTGCATTTCTCTAATGGCCAGGGAAGTTGAGTATCTCTTCATGTACCTTTTGGCCATTTGTATTTCCTCTTCTGAGAAGCATCTGTTCAAGTCTTCTTCCCATTTTGTAATTGGATAGGCTTTCTTTTTGTTGTTGAATTGAATAATCTGTTTATAAATTCTGGATACTAGATCTTTATCTGATATGTCATTTCCAAATATTGTCTCCCATTGTATAGGCTGTCTTTTTACTTTCTCAATGAAGTTCTTTGATGTGCAAAAGTGTTTAATTTTGAGGAATTCCCATTTATTTATCTCTTTCTTCAATACTCTTGCTTTGGGTGTAAGGTCTATAAAACCACTTCCAAGAGTAAATTTTATAAGATATTTCCCTACATTTTCCTCTAACTGTTTTATGGTCTTAGACTTAATGTTTAGGTCTTTGATCCATTTTGAGTTAACTTTTGTATAAGGTGTGAGATGCGGGTCTTCTTTCATTCTTTTGGGTATGGATATCCAGTTCTCTAGGCACCATTTATTGAAGAGACTGTTCTGTCCCAGGTGAGTTGGCTCAGCTGCCTTATCAAAGATCAATTGTCCATAGATGAGAGGGTCCATATCTGAACACTCTATTCAATTCCATTGGTCAATATATCTATCTTTATGCCAGTACCATGCTGTTTTGACCACTGTAGGTTCATAACATGCCTTAAAGTCAGGCAGCGTGAGACCTCCAGCTTCTTTTTTTTCCTCAGGATACTTTTAGCAATTTGGGTCACCCTGCCCTTCCATACAAATTTGCTTATTGGTTTTTATATTTCTGAAAAGTAAGTTGTTGAGATTTTGATTGGTATTGCATTGAATCTGCAAATCAATTTAGGTAGAATTTACATCTTAACTATATTTAGTCTTCCAATCCATGAACATGGTATGCCCTTCTATCTATTTAGGTCTTCTGTGATTTCTTTTAACAATTTCTCATAGTTTTCTTTGTATAGGTCTTCTGTCTCTTTATTTAAATTTATTCCTAAATGTTTTATTTTTTTGGTTGCAATTGTAAATGGATTTTTTTTTCCTGATTTCCCCCTCAGATTGTTCATTACAAATGTACAGAAACACTACAGATTTTTGAGTGCTGTTCTTGTAACCTGCCACTTTGCTGTGCTCATTTATTAGCTCTAGTAGTTTTGCTGTGGATTTTTCAGGGTTTTCGATGTATAGTATCATATCATCTGCAAACAGTGAGAGTTTTACTTCTTCCTTTCCAATTGTGATGCTTGTATTTCTTTTTCTTGTCTAATTGCTCTGGCTAGAACTTCCAACACAATGCTGAATAACAGTGGTGATAGTGGACATCCTTGTCTTGTTCCTGATCTTAGGTGGAAAGTTTTCAGTTTTTCCCCTTTGAGGATGATATTAGCTGTGGGTTTTTCATATATTCCCTTTATCATTTTAAGGAAGTTTCCTTCTATTCTTATACTTTGAAGTGTTTTCAACAGGAAAGGGTGTTGAATTTTGTCAAATGACTTTTCTGCATCAATCAAGATGATCATGTGGTTTTTCTGCTTTGATTTGTTGATATGAAGGATAGTTTTGCTGGAAACAGAATTCCCTGTTAGGAGTTTGTCTCCTTCAGTATCTTAAATATATAATGCCACTGCCTTCTCACCTCCATGGTTTTAGCTGAGAAATCTGCACTTAGTCTTATTGAGCTTCCCTTGTTTCTTCTTGCTGCTTTCTGAATTGTCCCTTTGTTTTTGCCATTTGGCAATCTGGGTAATATGTGCGTTGGAGTAGATGCATTCTTGCCTGTTCTGTTTGGGGTATGATGTGCTTCTTGGATCTGTAATTTTAGATCTTTCAAAAGATATGGAAAATTTTCAGTTTATATTTTCTCCATTATTCTTTCTACCTCTTTTCATTTCTATTTTTCTTCTGGAACACCCATAGCATGTATATTTATGTGCTTCATGTTGTTATTAAATTCCCTGTGGCACTGTACATATTTTCCCATTTTTCCTTGTCCTTTTGTGAGTAGGATTTCAGATGTCCTGTCCTCTAACTCACTAATTCTTTCTTCTGCTTCTGCAAATCTGCTTTTCTAGGTCTCCATTGATTTTTTCATCTCTTCTATTGTGTCTTTCATTCCCATAAGCTCTGTCTTTTGTTTTTTCACCTTTAGAGTTAGTCTTTATGTTCCCCAAATGTTGTCTTTATATCCTTCATCTCTTTAGCCATATCTTCCTTCAAGTTTTTTATTTGATTGTTGATGTGCTTTTGCATTTTCATTTGAACATCTTTAATTAGTTTTCTCAACTCTTGCATCTCATTTTTCCCTAGTCTGAATCATAATTTTTTTTGGTTTCTAGGCATCTGATTTCCTTGTTTAGTTTATTCTGGAGGTCATTTTTACTTTTCTGCTTAGGGTTTTTCTTGTTCATTGGCTTAGTTCTCTATTCTTTGGCATTCAGTTCAATTTATTGTAGACATCTAGAATAGTTTTGCTTTAACTGATCAGAATTTTTCATCTTTTGTTTTTCTTGTTCTTGCCCTTCCTAGATGGAACATTTTATGAGGGAGAACTCCCCAGATATCATTGACCTCAATTGGATTTTCCCAGACAAGATTGTCCCAGGTTTCAGAAGCTAGGTGTAATCAATATCAAGTTTCCCTGAGGTTGAGGCCCAGCTAGTTGTCAGACTTTCTTGTAAAGTCTCTAGATTCAGTGAGTTTCCTACTCTTCCCAGCAGGTGGCACTTGTCATCTCACATCATCACACCAGTGTAAATTGATACAGTTCCCTTAATTAATTAATGAGACAGAGGCTGAGGTAGAAGATTGGCTCATTTTGTTTCTGTTTCCAGCCCCTGGGGCCTGAATTCTCCAAAAGCATCATCTTCCCCTTTTAGCTCATTACTTTATCTTTCAGACCCATTTTAACTCAGTCCTTGCCTGAGCTCTGCTGACAATTGAAAATGCCTGAGGTTTTCTCTAATGAGCTACTTAGAATAATTAAAAAAAAAAAAAGAAGAAGAGTAAAAAAGGAAATCCCTTTCCAGAGCCAGTCTCCAGCCCCTAAAGTTTGTCAGTTAAGAACAGGAGTTGGTAACCTGCACTATATGCCCTCTTCTTGTGACATCTCCTTTCTCACACTCTAAGGACAGCTGACTCAAAAGGCCTCTTTCTTTGTTTTTTTAATTTTATTTATTTATTTATTTTTGTTTATTTTTTCTGTTAGCCTGGCTCCTCTCTGCCATGATTAAAACCACATTTGGAGCTTGGTTCATTTTCTTTCCATTGCTCTCAGTAGAGACTACATAAAGATTACCCTTTAGGGAATTATCTCCTTCACGTGACTAGTTACTTTGTCTCTCAGTCATATCTTAATTCCTCTCTTGCCTTGGGGCATTGCTAAACCTGAGAAATACCCCAGCCCTATCTCATAGGCTGTTAATAAATTTTTTTAAAAATAAAAAGAAAAAATCCTTTTCAGAGTCAAAATTTCTGTTATCCTTGAGCTTAGATTCTAGTGGCAGGCAGAAGACCACAACAAATAAATGAGCAAGATCATTTTGAAGAAGACCACATGTTATAAAGAAAATAGAACAGGATGATGAAGAAATATAACAGAGGGTGATGGCAGGGATTAGGTAAGATTAAATGACAGGGAGAAGGCATCACAGATGTGACATTTGAACCAAGACACAAAGTCAAAATGAAGTGAACCTTTTAAAGAGCTGGAGACAGATGTATCAGGCAGAGGGAGTAGTAAGTGTAAAGCCCTAACCAGGAAGAAACCTGGCAAGGTTGAGAAAGGTTCTTGAACTTTTATCAATAAAAATGTTTAGAGCATGCTGTATACATAAATGACATACATATATTCCTATACTATTACATTATGAAATTATAAATCATAATGTAAAAATAAACAAATAACATGGAAAATAAATAAAAATGGATGTTCTACAACAGAAGTATAATGTTAAAGATACATGCACTTTTTAATTTTCTAGTTTCAATATGTTAAAAAAGTAAACAGAACTAGCTAAAATTAATTTAACAATATATTTTAATTTAATCCACTATGTTTAAAATATTATTCTGACATATAATTAACATGAAAAGCTTATTATGAGATATTTTATATTCATGTTTGTACTTAGGCTAAAAAATCTGATGTGCATTTTATACTTATTGCTATCTCAATTCAGGTTAACCACATTTCAATGCCCAATAAACCACCTCTGGCTAGGGAGTACTATATTGGACTATACAGGCCCTCTGTGAAAGCCACTGAGAAATTTCTATCCCTCATTCCCATGATTCTATCAACAAACTTAAACCCCATTTCTTTCAAACTAATGACTGGAACTTTTTATGCCATGAAAGCATTTGATCTTTGTTCTGATTTATGTTAACTAAAATGATTAGCACTGTGCCCCAAAGAGGAGTGATTAGGGGTTAGAGATAGAAGTGGCTTTATTTGAAAGTTTAGATCATTGAGCCCTATAAGAAGAAATCCTTAGGACACATCTGTTACCTGTTTGTAGAACTCTATAAGAGTCTGCAAAATAAAATATGGAATATAGAAACAGTCATAAAATTATTCAAAAGATCTGATTTATTGTAACATCTATACTACTCCCCTACCAAGTAGCAGAAATGCCACATTTGTGTCAGATCTAGAGATTTCTTGTCCTCCCTCCTACTCAGGAGTGATAGGTTGCTGATCACATTTGTGCTTACTTAAGATTTTTGCGTGTGTGTGTCAATGGATTTTTTAAATTAATTTTTAAATTTTTTAACAAATATAACCAAAAACAAATGCAAACATCTTTAACTTTTGCTCATTCCATTCTACATATATAATCAGTAATTCACAATATCATCACATAGTTGCATATTCATCATTATGATCATTTCTTAGAACATTTCCATCAATTCAGAAAAAAATAAAAAGCAACAAAAAAATTCATACATACCCTACCCTTTACCTTTCACTTTCATTGATCACTAGCATTTCAATCTAAATTTATTTTGACATTTGTTCCCTCTATTGTTTATTTTTATTCCATATGTTTTACTCATCTGTTGCTAAGGTAGATAAAAGGAGTATCAGACACAAGGTTTTCACAATCACACAGCCACATTGTGAAAGCTATATCATTATACAATCATTTTCAAGAAACATGGCTACTGGAACACAGCTCTACACTTTCAAGCAGTTTCCTCCAACCTCTCCATTACATCTTGACTAACAAGGTGATATCTATTTAATGCATAAGAGTAACCTCCAGGAGAACTTCTCAACTCTGCGATCTCTCAGCCATTGACACTTTATTTTGTCTCATTTTACTCTTCCCCCTTTTGGTCGAGAAGTTTTTCTCAACCCCTTGATGCTGAGTCTCAGCTCATTCTAGGATTTCTGTCCCACGTTACCAGGAAAGTCCACACACCTGGGAGTCATGTCCCACATAGACAGAGAAGGATGGTGAGTTTGCTTTTTGTGTTGGTTGGAGAGAGAGGCCACATCTGAGCAATGAAAGAGGTTCTCTTGGGGGTGACTTTTAGGCCTGATTTTAAGTAGGCTTGACTTATCCTTTGTGGGATTAAATTTCATATGAACAAACCCCAAGACTGGGGGCTCAGCCTATAGTTTTGGTTGTCTGCACTGCTTGTGAGAATATCAAGAATTCAACTTGGGGAAGTTGAATTTTCCCCGTTTCTCACCATTCCCTGAAGGGGGCTTTGCAAATACTTTTTTATTCACTGTTCAAATCACTCTGGGATTTATGGGGGCATCACTCTGGACAAACCCACAAAATCTCATGTCCTACGCAAGGTTCCATGTACTTATATTGTTCAATTAAGCTGTCTACATAAGTTATATTAGGAAATGCACTAGTCAGAATATAAATTTTGACCCAATTAAACATTTTTTTGCTTTAGTCTCACACATAAGTTAAAATTTTAAAATATTAATTACCATCTATTTTCAACACCCTGCAGTAATGACATTCCTTTGTTCTTCCTCATGCAAAAACATTTAAAAATTTTTTACATTTAGTCACTATGATTATACACTCTAGGCATTCCTACATTATACCATCTCAGTCTTTATCATCTATCTTTCTTTCTGATTTCATTTGCGCCTCCAGCCCTCCTCCTTCGATCATTCTCACATTCCGCTTCATTCAGTGTTTTAACATAATTGTATTACAGTTAGGCAGTATTGTGCTATCCATTTTGAGTTTTTACAATCAGTCCTGTTGCACAATCTGCATCCCTTCAGCTCCAATTACCCAATATCTTACCGTATGTCTATCTCCTGATGGTCTCTGTTACCAGTGACACTCTCCGAGTTTATTCACTAATGTCAGTTCATATCAGTGAAACCATGCAGTATTTGTCCTTTTGTTTCTCACTAATCTCAGTCAGCATAATGTCCTTAAGGTCCATCCATGTTGTTACATACTTCATAACTTTATTCTTACAGCTGCATAATATTCCATTTTATGTATATACTACAGCTTGTTTAGCCACTCATCTGTTGATGGACATTTTGGCTGTTTTCATCTCTTCACAATTGTAAATAAAGCTACTATAAACATTGGTGTGAAAATATCCATTTGTGTCCTTGCCCTCACGTCCTCTGAGTAGATACCTAACAATGGTATTGCTGGGTCATATGGCAATTCTATATTTAGCTTTTTGAGGAAATGCCAAACTGCCTTCCACAATGGTTGTACCATTTGACATTCCCACCAACAGTGAATAAGTGTGCCTCTTTCTCCACATCCTCTCCAGCACTTGTCATTTTCTGTTTTTTTGATAATGGCCATTCTGGTGGGTGTGAGATGATATCTCATTGTGGTTTTGATTTGCATTTCTCTAATAGCCAGGGAAATTGAGCATCTTTTCATGTGCCTTTTGGCCATTTGCATTTCCTATTCTAAGAAGTGTCGGTTAAAGTCTTTTTCCCATTTTGTAATTGGGTTGTCTGTCTTTTTTTTGTTGAGTTGAACAATCTCTTTATAAATTCCGGATACTAGACCTTTATCTGATATATCATTTCCAAATATTGTCTCCTTGCTTAAGATCTTAACAGAGCCATCAGAAATGAACCTCATAAAGACATATTGTAGAAGTGGGGTTGCTTACTTGCTCTTATCCACCCTGGGCACACAAACCTTGAATCTGATAGTCAGGTGGAGTAAATCTGGTGCCAGTAGAATTGCTCAAATATGAAGTTCATGTGAATGACTGAAGGTTTTGTTGAGTCATAGAAAGCTTAATAAAGTTTACTCATGTGATTACGGAGTGGCTGGCAAGAGTATTCCAGCCCATTTTGGTCCTTTGGGGTACGTGTTTTATTATATTTATGCAACAAACATAGGACTTCCTATTTGCAGGTCATTGTTTTGTTAATATTAATTTGCTTAATCATTACAAAGGCCAATTAGATGAAAACATTGAGGCACAGAGAGGGTAAGTAACTTTTCAAGGTCAAATACTTTAGTAAAGGACATGAGGCAGAATCCACAAATGTAGTCTGACTTTAGAGTCACTGCTCTTAATGTTTCAGCAGGTCCGAGTCTCCTTTTTCTGATTTGCATGGGTTTTTCTATTTCTTACTTCAGAGTCTTTGATTTATGTTGGGACATAAGAGGTTCTTGAGCTTAGTTAACTGCATTGCTGACAGGAGTGCTTAGAATATCAAGGTTCTCCTAGGCTCTGTGACAATAATAGAGGGCCTATTTTTTTTGAGGGTGTAGTAGTTTGCTAGCTGCCAGAATACAACACACCAGAAACAGATTGGCTTTTTATAAAAGGGTATTTATTTTGTTAGTTCTTCAGAGAAAAAGCAGGTAACTTTCAACTGAGGTTCTTTCTTATTTGGGAAAGCACAGGGTGATCTCTGCAGGCCTTCTCTCCAGGCCTCTGGGTTACAACAACTTTCCCTGGGGTGATTTCTTTCTGCATCTCCAAAGGCCTGGGCTGAGCTGTGAGTGCTGAGATGAGGTATGCTGAGCTGCTTGGGCTGTGCTACATTAAGCTCTCTCATTTAAGCACCAGCCAATTAAATCAAACATCATTCATTGCAGCAGACATGTCCTAGCTGACTGCAGATGTAATCAGCAACAGATGAGATTCACACACCATTGGCTCATGTCCACATCAATAAATCTAGGCACCTTTACCTGGCCAAGCTCACAACTGAATCTAACTACCACAGAGAGGGAGGTGGGTGCTTGGTCCAGGAATTGAACCCAGGACTCCTGCATGGAAGGTGAGCATTCTACCACTGAACCACCCCTGCACCCTTAGAGGGCTTTTTTTTTTTTGTATGGGCAAGCAGCAGTAATTGATCCTGGGTCTCTGGCATGGCAGGCAAGAATTCTGCTACAGAGCCACCATTGCACTGCCCAAGGGCTTATTTTTAATCCTTTTAAAAGCAATGTGATTAATCTCTTCCTGCTTGAAGTCTGATCTAATGTTTGAACATTGGCACTGTTATTGGACAAAGGCCATGGATTCTTTTGTCTGACATATTCAATAACCAATTCCTGAGATGCTGGGGTTTCAAAGAGAGAAAGAGTTTATTACTAGGTGTATAGTAGGAGAGCAGATGGCCTGGCAGCCCAAAATCTGTCTCCCAGAACTGCAGTAATTCAGATACTTTTATTAGAGAAAAGAAGGTCAGGGTTTAGGATAGTGAGCACACTGGCCCCAGATGATGTAATTAGTGGTAGTGATCTCATTACTGAGTATGCAGATTGATTACATGCTTAGTCACAGAATGCTTGAAAGAAGATGGTGGAATGAGGTATAGGTGACGTGTAGGTTAAAGTCTAAGCTACTGCATATGTCCAATGGCCCTACTTTGGTTAGGTCCAGTTTCAGTTATCAAGATAACTTTGGTCTTAGGGTGGGTTAGTTCTGGGTGGACCCAATTCCTCATTAATAAACATTAGTGAATATCTTTAGTGATTACAAGACTCTAAAGTTGAAAAATTGGATAACTGAGTATAAATTATTATTAGTCACAAGGTTTTTACAATCACAGGAGCAGAAGATAAAGGCCATACAATCATTATCAGAGATTAGGCCAGCTGGATTACAATTTAGAGATTTTAAGAATTTCCCTCTGTCTACTCTGATATACCAGAAAGCAAAAAAGGAATATCTACATAATGATTCAGTAATCACAATCATCCCCCTAGATCCTGAGTTATCAGTTACAATTCCTCTCTCTTATTTGATAATTGTCTCTCAGTCTTGAAGGATATCTGGGTGACGACTTTCTAACTGCTTCAAAGCTGAAAGGGGCATTGCTATTAAAGGGCAAAAGGATGAAACAATGAAACCAGTCATTCTTGGAGAGCCCAATATCTCTGGGTTTCAGAGCTTCTTTGGCTTTGGAGCAATCTGGAGGTTTCAAGTCTCTGAAAAACAAACTTAATAAGTAATATTTTATAGAGCACAGGATATATTTCAAGGTTTCTAGGAACACTATTGATTGGGATTTGCCATATTGTGGCAGTTTGCAATATCTGGATGAAACTTGCATAAGAGTAACCTCCAGAATGATCTCTCAACTCGATTTGAAATCTCTTAGCCATTGAAATTCTATTTTGTTACCCCTTTTGGTCAATTATTTCATGATGCTAGGGCCAGGCTCATCTTTGGAACTTACGTCTCACAATGACAGAGCCAGTTTCAAGCTGCTAGGGCCAGGCATACACTCCTGAAAATTATGTCTCATGTTGGGGGGGGGGGTAGATCTGAGTTTGGCTTAGAGAGAGACCACATTTGAGCAACAGCAGAGATTTTTTGGAGATAACTTGTAGGCACTAATCATACATAGGCTCATTCACTATTACAGAAATAAGCTTCATAAGGGCAAGCTTCAAAATTGGGAGCCCCTCATGCTTAAGAAAATGTCAAGAATTCCCTAGGTGGGGAAACTTAATAGTTCTATTTTTCTCAGTCCCTCAAGGGACTTTGCAAACACTTTTTCATTCTCTGTCCCAAATAGTCTGAAATGCATCATTGCATAACATTAACATTTGCAGAACATTATGATTTTGTTCCTTATTCCAGATTCTATATCAAATAAAGCTGCATTAGATTTTTTGACTAGACAGGTTAAATTAGATAGTAAATTTTGAACAAAATAAACATATTTTATCCCACACAAAAGTTAAAGCATTAAAATACAGTCAATATAATTCTTTACCTTGAATACTTGTTTATCTTAGTTTTAACCAGATCAGTTTCATCACATCTTTAATTAAAGTTTGATCATTTTCAATTTTTTTTAACAGTTGTTGTATGGACTTCTGCTGACTTTCAGAGCTGGAGAACTAAATCTAAGTCTCAGATGACACATGGATATTTAAGTTCCAGGAACTTACTAGGTTATTTAAAGAGCTAAGCATTTCAGAATTTAAAGATAACAGTTAAAGTTTACAATCTGAACTTTAGTTTTTAAAAGCCTTTTTAAATGAAGCTATTTTCAGAAATAAAAACAATAGACAGCTGTTTATATTAAGAAATCATAGCAGAGGTTTTGTTCCATTTCACTTTTACAAACTTACCAGAGTTATGTTAATTAACAGATAAAATATTTTATATAAATGTATTTGTCCTGCCTTTCTTTTAATGTTTTTTTCTTATTACAGATTGAGCTCTGGCCTATAACTGACCATATATACTTTTAGAGAAGTATTAGAGGAAAGGAGTGTAACTGACAATTTGGCTGTGTCTATGATCTGTAGCTTTTTAGAAATAGCTTAAACTATGACTCACAACATCATATCCTTGCTCAACATCATACAGATATGAATATTTAACATGGATAGTGAGAACATTGTCAGGCTTTTAGAACTTTTATGAAATCTAATATTATTTTACCACCACAATTTTAACCAGCAATAGGATGAAAAAAAATCTCTTTTTAATGAGTGTACTAATTCCCAAACACCTCTTATGCAATAGGTAAACTAATTCACCACCTTATATACACAATGTAAAAGAACAAATTATTTGTAGTAGTTTTTCCCTTAACAGTGAGAAGACTTGTCTTCTGAAATAAAGGAGAAGGCTAAGGATATTAACAAGGATATTATTCTGATGTAAGATATTTGTTTTGTAGACAGAGTACTCGAATGATAAAGAAAAAGTTTAAAAAAAAACCTTACATTAAGAGCAGACGAATAATCCCTGTTGTTTTAACAGGAAGAAAACTAGTTTTGTATGAATACCCAGCTTGACACAAAAGCTTTCTTTTTTCAAAATGTATGATAGAGGGAAGGTGCCAAGATGGTGGCTTGGCAAGGTGCGTGATTCAGTTTGTCCTCCAGAACAGCTACTACATAACCAGGAACGGTACAGAACAGCTCCTGGGCCCACGTCAGTGACCAAACACACAGCTTACCACAGGCTGGACCAGCTGAACCGGCTGCAAGCCGCCCCCCTCAGAACCATGAGTTCCCCAACCCCCCCCCACAGGCTGCTTCCCAAAGGTGAAAGGAAAGAGACTTTACCAGCAGCAGGGGCTGACCACAACCAAATGCCAATTGTGGAATTAATGAACAAATTCTGACAACTAAAATCAGGTCTCCAACTCAGTGAACCTGGTCAAAACAGAGGTTGCTGATTTTTGCCCAGGCACCAAGGGGGCAGGGCTGGTGAAAAAAGAAAAAAAAACAGAGGTTTTTGTGGCTGTGTTTCTACAAAGGATCGGTTGCCTTTGAATACAGTGGCAGGGCTTCTCAGGCTGCAATTGCCCAGGCATAGGCAGAATCAAGCTCATTTGAGGGTTTGTCTGAAGCCTGTGCCTTCCCCAGGGGAGGGGTGAAGCCCAACTCAGGTGGAATCCCTCCCTCAGGGAATTCAGACACCACGGCTTGGTAGCTTAAAGCCATTAAAATCAGCTTACAACCTCTCCTCTGTCTACACTATGGCCCCAGCAGGGAGAGTCTGCCAGAGTTAAAGGCACTACATCACCTTATGCTGGTGGGACCTGCAGGCAGACAAGTGCCACACACTGGGCAGGATAAGAAAAACAGAGTCCAGAAACTTCACAGGAAAGTCTTTCAACCTGCTGGGTCTCACCCTCAGGGAAAACTGATGAAGGTGACTCTTTCCTCCTAACAGGAGGCCAGTTTGGTCTGGGAAAATCCAGCTGGGGTCTATAACACCTAAGCAGACCCTCCTAAGGATGGGGGGGGGGGGGGAAGGACCATACAGGCAGGGCAAGAAACAAGAAAACAAGAACTGAAAAATTCTCCTCTGTTAAACAAAACCTAAGCTAGAGGTCCAGAAAAAGCTGAACTGAATGTCAAAGAACTGACAGACAACAAATTCATCCAGCAAGAAAACCCTAGGTAAAAGAAGTGAAAACAATCTCTAGAATAAACTAATTAAGGTAATTAAATGGCTAGACACCAGCAAAAAATAACAAATCACATTATGAAAATTGAAGATATGCCCCAAAGGAACAAACCAAAAATTCAAATGAGATATAGGAGTTGAAACAATTAATTCAGAATATATGACAGACATGGAAAACCTCGTCAACAAGCAAATCAATAAATTGAGGGAGGATATAAAGAAGGTGAGGAATGAACAAAAAGAAGAAATGGAAAGTCTGAAAAAACAAATCACAGAACTTATGGGAGTGAAAGGCACAGTAGAAGAGATGAAAAAAAAAAACAATGGAAACCTACAATGGTAGGTTTTGAGAGGCAAAAGATAAGATTAGTGAACTGGAGGATGGAACATCTGAAATCTGACAAGCAAAAAATATATAGGGAAAAATGGAAAAATATGAGCAGGGACTCAGGGAATTGAATGACAATATGAAGCACACAAATATATATGATGTGGGTGTCCCAGAAGGAGAAGAGAAGGGAAAAGGAGGAGAAAAACTAATGGAGAAATTATCACTAAAAGTTTCCCAACTCTTATGAAAGACTTAAAATTACATATCCAAGAAGTGCAGTGTACCCCAAAGAGAATAGATCCAAATAGACGTACTCCAAGACACTTACTAATCAGAATGTCAGAAGTCAAAGAGAAAGAAAGAATCTTGAAAGTAGCAAGAGAAAAGCAATCCATCACATACAAGGGAAGCTAAATAAGACTATGCGTAGATTTCTCAGCAGAAACCATGGGGGTGAGAAGACAGTGGGATTATATATTTAAATTACTGAAAGAGAAAAACTGCCAAACAAGAATTCTATAACCAGCAAAATTGTCTTTCAAAAATGAGGGAGAAATTATAACATTTTTAGGTAAAAACTCACCGAGAGAAATTCTGACCAAGAGACCAGCTCTGTAAGAAATACTAAAGGTAGCACTACAGACAGATATGAAAAGAAAGAAGAAAGAAGTGTGGAGAAGAGTGTAGAAATGAAGACTATGAGTAAAGGTAAAAAGAAGGAAAATTAGATATGACATACAGAATCCAAAAGGCAAAACGGTAGAAGAAAGCACTATCCATACAGTAATAACACTAAATGTTAATGGATTAAACTCCCCAATCAAAAGACATAGACTGGCAGAATGGATCAAAAACCAGGACCCATCTATATGTTTTCTACAGGAAACACATCTTAGACCAAGGATAAACATAGGTTGAAATTGAAAGGTTGTGAAAAGATATTTCATGCAAATAACAATCAGAAAAGGACAGGAGTAGCTATACTAATATCCAACAAATTAGACTTCAAACGTAAAACAGTTAAAAGAGACAAAGGACACTATATATTAATAAAAGGAACAATTTCTCAAGAAGACATAACAATGATAAATATTTATGCACAGAGCCAGAATGCTCCAAAATACATGTGGAAAGCATTGAAAAGAGAAATAGACATATCTTCCATAATAGTTGGAGACTTCAATTCCCCACTCTCATCAATGGACAGAATATCTAGACAGAAGATCAATAAAGAAACAGATAATTTGAATAATACAATAAATGAGCTAGACTTAACGAACATTTATAGAACATTACACCCCACAACAGCAGGATACACCTTTTCCTCAAGTACTCACGGATCATTCTCAAGGACAGGCCATATGCTGGGTCACAAAGCAAGTCTCAATAAATTTAAAAAGATTGAAATCATACACAACACTTTCTCAGATCATAAAGGAATGAAGTTGGAAATCAATAATAGGCAGAGTGCCAGAAAATTCACACAAATATGTAGAGGCTCAACAACACACTCTTAAACAACCAGTGGGAACAGGAAGAAATTATGAGAGAAATCAGTAAATATCTCGAGACAAATGAAAATGAAAACATAACATATCAAAACTTATGGGATGCAGCAAAGGTAGTGCTAAGAGGGAAATTTATTGCCCTAAATGCCTATGTCAAAAAATAAGAAAGAGCAAAAATTGAGGAATTGACTGTCCACTTGGAAGAACTAGAGAAAGAACATCAAAGTAACCCCAAAGCAAGCAAAAGGAAAGAAATAATGAAGATTAGAGTAGAAATAAATGAAATTGAGAGCATGAAAACAACTGAGAAAATCAACAAATCCAGAAGCTGGTTTTAGGAGAAAATCAGTAAGATTGACACACCCTTAGCAAGATTGACAAAAATAAGAAGAGAGAGGATGCAAATAAACAAAGATCAGAAATTGAAGAAGAGACATAGCCATTGACCCCACAGAAATAAAGGAAATAATGACATGATACTATGAACAACTTCATGCCAATAAATACAACAATGTAAATGAAATGGACAACTTTCCAGAAAGGAATGAACAACCAACTTTGACTTGAGAAGAAACAGACAACCTCAACAAACCAATCATGAATAAAGAAATTGAATCAGTCATTAAGAAGCTGCCCAAAAAGAAAAGTCCAGGACAAGGTGCCTTCACATGTGAATTCTACCAAACATTCAAGAATGAATTAGTACCAATCCTGCTCAAAGTCTTCAAAAAAATTGAAGAAGTGGGAAAGCAACCTAACTCATTCAACGAAGCCAACACCACCTTCATACCGAAGCCAACACCACCTTCATACTAAAAGCAGACAGAGATATTACAAAAAAAGAAAATTACAGAAAAATCTCTCTAATGAATATAGATGCAAAAATCCTCAACAAAATTCTAGAAAATCGAATCCAGGAATGCATTGAATGAATTATACATCATGACCAAGTAGGATTCATCCCAGGTATGCAAGGATGGTTCAACATAAGAAAATCAATTAATGTAATACACTGTATCAACAAATCAAAGCAGAAAAACCACATGATCATCTTGATTGATTCAGAAAAGACATTTGCCAAAATTCAACATCCTTTCCTGTTGAAAACACTTCAAAGGATAGGAATAGAGGGGAACTTCCTCAAAATGATAAAGGGAATATATTAAAAACCCATTGCTAACATCACCCTCAATGGGGAAAATCTGAAAACTTTCCCCCTTAAATCAGGAACAAGACAAGGATGTCCACTATCACCTCTGTTATTCAACATTGTGTTGGAAGTTCTAGCCAGAGCAATTAGACAAGAAAAAGAAATACAAGCATCACAATTGGAAAGGAAGAAGTAAAACTCTCACTGTTTGCAGATGATATACTATATGTTGAAAACCCTGAAAAATCCACAGCAAAACTACTAGAGCTAATAAATGAATACAGCAAAGTGGCAGGTTACAAGACCAGCACTCATAAATCTGTAGTGTTTCTGTACACTTGTAATGAACAATCTGAGGGGGAAATCAAGAAATGAATCCCATTTACAGTTGCAACCAAAAGAATAAAATATTTAGGAATAAATTTAAATAAAGAAACAAAAGACCTATACAAAGAAAACTACAAAAAATTGTTAAAAGAAATCACAGAAGACCTAAATAGATGGAAGGACATACCATGTTCATGGATTGGAAGGCTAAGTATAGTTAAGATGTCAATTCTACCTAAATTGATTTACAGATTCAATGCAATACCAATTAAAATCCCAACAACTTACTTTTCAGAAATAGAAAACCCAATAACCAAATTTATCTGGAAGGGAAGGGTGCCCTGTATAGCTAAAAGTATCCTGAGAAAAAAAAATAAAGTGGAGGTCTCAAGCTACCTGACTTTAAGGTGTATTATGAAGCTACAGTGATCAAAACAGCATGGTACTGACATAAAGATAGATATATTGACCAATGGAATCAAATAGAGTGTTCAGATATGGACCCTCTTATCTATGGACAGTTGATCTTTGATAAGGCAGTCAAGCCAACTCACCTGGGACAGAACAGTCTCTTCAATAAATTGTGCCTAGAAAACTGCTTATCCATATGCACAAGAATGAGAGAAGACCCATATTTCACACCCTATACAAAAGTTAACTCAGAATGAATCAAAGATCTAAACATTAGATCTAAGACCATAAAATTGTTAGGAGAAAATGTAGGGAAATATCTTATAAATCTTATCATTGGAGGTGGTTTTCTAGACCTTACACCCAAAGCAAGAGCATTGAAGGAAGAAATAAATCAATGGGAATTCCTCAAAATTAAACATCTTTGCACATCAAAGATCTTCATCAAGAAAGTAAAAAGACAGTCTACACAATGGGAGACAATATTTGGAAACGACATATCAGATAAAGGTCTAGTATCCAGAATTTATGAAGAGGTTGTTCAACTCAACAACAACAAGACAGACAACCAAATTACAAAATGGGGAAAAGACTTGAACAGACACTTCTCAGAAGAGGAAATACAAATGGCCAAAAGGCACATGAAGAGATGCTCAACTACCCTGGCTATTAGAGAAATGCAAATCAAAACCACAATGAGATATCATCTCACACCCACCAGAATGGCCATTATCAATAAAGCAGAAAATGACAGGTGCTGGGGAGGATGTGGAGAAAGAGGCACACTCATCCCCTGTTGGTGGGAATGTCAAATGGTACAACTGTTGTGGAAGGCAGTTTGGAGGTTCTTCAGAAAGATAAATACAGAATTGCCATATGACCTGGCAATACCATTGCTAGGTAATCTACTCGGAGGACATGAAGGCAATGACACAAATGGACATTTGCACACCAACGTTTATAGCAGCATTATTTACAATTGCAGAGAGATGGAAATGGCGAAAATGTCCATCAACAGACGAGTGGCTAAACTGTGGTACATACATACGATGAAATATTATGCAGCCATAAGACAATAAAATTATGAAGTGTGTAACAACACAGATTGAACTTTAGGACATTATGGAAACAAAAGGACAAATACTGTATGGCTCACTGATGTGTACTCACATTAGTGAGTAAACTTGGAGAATTTCTTTGGCAAAAGAGACCATCAGGAGATAGAAATAGGGTAAGATATTGGGTAATTAGAGCTGAAGGGATGCAGATTGTGCAACAGGACTGAATGTAAAAACTCAGAAATGGACAGCACAATACTACCTAACTATACAATTATGTTAAAACACTGAATGAACCAGCACGTGAGAATGATAGAGAGAGGAGGGCTGGGGGCACAAATGAAATCAGAAAGAAAGATAGACAATAAAGACTGAGATGGTATAATCTTGGAATGCCTAGAGTGTATAATGATAGTTAGTAAATGTATAAATTTAAAAAGTGCTTTTGCATGAGGAAGAACAAAGGAATGTCATTACTGCAGGGTGCTGAAAATAGATGGTAATTAATATTTTAAAATTTCAACTTATGTGTGAGACTAAAGCAAAAAATGTTTATTTCATACAAAATTTATATTTTTTAATTAGTGCTTTTCCTAATATAACTTATGTAGACAGCTTAATTGAACAGCATAAGTTATGGAACCTTGAGTAGGACATGAGATTTTGTAGGTTTGTCCAGAGTGATGCCCCCATAAATCCCAGAGTGATTTGAACAGTGAATAAAAAAGTATTTGCAAATTCCCCTTCAGGGAGTGGTGAGAAAGGGGGAAAATTCAACTTTCCCAAGTTGAGTTCTTGATATTCTCACAAGCAGTGCAGACAACCAAAACTATGGGCTGAGCCCCCAGTCTTGGGGTTTGTTCATATGAAACTTAACCCCACAAAGGATAGGTCAAGCCTACTTAAAATTAGGCCTAAGAGTCACCCCCAAGTGAACCTCTTTCATTGCTCAGATGTGGCCTCTCTCTCCAGCCAAGACAACAAGCCAACTCACCACTCTTCCCCTGTCTACATGGGATCTGACTCCCAGGGGTGTGGACCTTCCTGGTAACGTGGGACAGTAATCCTAGAATGAGCTGAGACTCAGCATCAAGGGATTGAGAAACGCTTCTCGAACAAAAGGGGGAAGAGTGAAATGAGACAAAGTGTCCACGGCTGAGAGATTCCAAACAGAGTTGAGCGGTTACCCTGGAGGTTATTCTTATGCATTAAGTAGATATCACCTTGTTAGTCAAGATGTAACTGAGAGGCTGGAGGAACTGCATGAAAGTGTAGAGCTGTGTTCCAGTAGCCATGTTTCTTGAAGATGATTGTATAATGATATAGCTTTCACAATGTGATTATACAATTGTGAAAACCTTGTGTCTGATGCTTCTTTTAGACCTTGTCAATAGATGAGTAGAACATATGGAATAAAAATAAATAATAGGGGGACCAAAAGTTAAAATAAATTTAGTTTGAAATGCTAGTGATCAACGGAAAGGAGGGATGAAGGATATGGTGTGTATAAAATTTTTTCTGTTTTCATTTTATTTCTTTTTCTTAATAGATGTAAGTGTTCCAGGAAATGATCATGTTGATGAATATGCAACTATGTGATGACATTGTGAATTACTGTTTATATATGTAGAGCGGAATGATCAAAATAAGAATGTTTGCGTTTGTTTGGTGTTTTTTGGTATTTAAAAAAAATTAAAAGTTTAAAAAAGATAAAATGTATGATAAACAGACTTATTAAATTTTGTTAGCACTGTCTATGATAGACACAATTCATTTTAGAAATTCTTCTTTTACAACTTCCTACATCCACTCAGATCTTATAGTAAACAATGACTATAACAAGCAAAATCCACAAAGCTTTTGATCTTACATAGTTCCTTGCAATAACAGGATTCATGAAGGGGAGAAGAGACAGAGACATGACAAAATAATGGAAGAGAGAAGAAATTTATGCCTGGGTTTGGAACACTGCCAGGCATTTATATATTTTATATGTAGAACACACAAATGATTACTATATGCCTAAAATCTCTCAGTCTAATTCAGCACTACTGTTCTAGTTTGCTAGTTGCTGGGATGCAATATACCAGAAATGGAATGGCTTTTAAAAATGGGAAATTATTAAGTTGCTAGTTTACAGTTCTAAGGCCAAGAAAATGCCCCAATTACAACAGGTCTATAGAAATATCCAATCAAAGGCATCTGGGGAAAGATACTTTGGTTCAAGAAGGCCGATGAAGTTCAGGGTCTCTCTCTCAAGTGAGAAGACACATGGCGAATACAGTCAGGGCTTCTCTTTCAGCTGGAAGGGCACACTGTTAGCAAGGCATCATCTACCTTGCTTTCTCTCCTGGCTTTCCATTTCATGAAGCTCCCTGGGAAGTGTTTTCCTTCTTCATCTCCAAAGGTTGCTGGCTTGTGAGCTCTCTGCTTCTCATGGCTGTTTTTCTTCTCTGCTGTCTCTGAGTCTCTCTCCAAGATGTTTCCTGTTTTATAAGATTCCAGTAAACTAATCAAGACCCACCCAAATGGGTGGAGACATACCTTCACCTAATCCAGTTTTACAACCATGCTTGATTAAATCACATCTCCAGGGGGATGATCTAATTACTGTTTCAAGCACACAGTGCTGAATAGGGATTAGAAGAAACGGCTGCCTTTACAAAATAGGATTAGGATTAAAACATGGCTTTTCTAGGGTACATACATCCTTTCAAACCAGCACAACTACCATCAAAGGTCAGAAAAGCCCCAAGTTTGAAATATTATCAAGTTTTTGATATTTAAGGGATTTATATCCAGAAAAACTCAAATTTTTATCAACAGTGTTCCCAACTGCTAAATAATACCTAAAATGCATTAGTTCACAAAACCAGTTATGGCTTCTAAAAAATCTGGTTCCAAACCCTATTTATTTAAATGTTACTGTCTTATTTAGAGGTCTTACAAATGTCATCTCTTTTATGAGGTCTTCTTAGGTCATTCTTTATCTATCTGCTTTTTAAATTTTTCCAGCACATTTATTCCTTCCTTATTACTGTCTTATACTATGCCATTATACACGTGCTTTCTAACTAGAATATAAACTCGGAAGCCAAGCATTAGGTTTCCTTTATTTGTGACAAAATTTACTAACAGAAGTATTCTGATTGACATTAACAAAACCACCAAATTCAAATTCTTTCACATACTGGGGTAACAAATGGCCTATTAACTAAAAGTCAGATTCTTTGAAATCTAGGTAATCAACGTTATAAAAAAAAATCCATGTATAGTTCTTAGTAAACTTAACTGATCTCTTAAATAGAATATGTTTGAAGCATTAGCATATTTCATAGTTTATTATACTTTATATAAGTTTTATTACCAGGTATATTGCTCAGTTTATGTAACTTAACCTGTCCAGTTAGGGTATTTTAAAGGGGGTTTTGAGAATGTATTTATAATACTAGCTTATTTTATTAGTAAGCTTATATAGACTTAAGTAGAACACACCCAAGTAGAATAAAATCACATTTGTTCGATTCAAAACATCATAAAATTCCTCTTTTGGAAGGTTGAAAACCTCTTTGTTTTCATAATATCTTAAAATTATCAACAATTTTAAAAGTACATTGATTACCAAGTTCTGGAAAATATACTGTAGTTGTTTAGTTTTTTCCAAGCCTAAATCCAGGAAAACCTTTACATATCTCTCAACAATATTTCATCATAGTTACTGAAATTTGGCAATTAGATTTTATTCAGTTTCTCCTATTCCAAGGCTATTTATATCTTGATAATGATCTGATTACTGTAGTTATATTTGCAAAGGTATTGGAAAAAAATACTAACAAACAGCCTATTTTGCAGCACTTTTTATGTTTACCATTTCTAATCTCCAGGCCCAGTAAAAAAGAATTCTAGACCACACCTCCCCCATCCTTCCATGCCTTGCCCTCCCCCAATACCTGCTTTAGGTGGTTAGGTCTTGAGTAAGGGATGCATTACACAGACAGAATGCAGCCTGGCTTGTGCAATTTGGGAAGTTTATCAGCCCTTAATTTCCAATTATTAGATTTATTTTACTAAAAGCTGTGTGTGACCAGGATCATTGGAAAAAGTGTTTGATTTTTCCAGAGGCAGCCCTTTGACAGTTTTCTGCTGCCTTAAGGAAATTCCAGGGGTTGTTTCTTTCTAATGTCCAGGTTGGTTTATAGTAATTAGAAAAATAAAGTTTTGAATTTTGCCATTCAGAGAGTTTTTTCTCTTTTACTTCAAAAATATTAATCAATATATTTATATCAGGTGTCTAATTATTTCTAAGCAGTTCAAATAGAGCTCTTTAAGAATTTTCTTATTAATTTGCTATTACCATTTGGAGGTATGAGGATATACATCGAAAATGCAGACAGACACAAATATAAAATTAGTTACAAAAGAAACAGAAACACAGAAATAGTTTTGAGAGGGACAAATAAAAGATTGAATATATTATCTCATTCTATTTCTAAGTTTTGCAGAACAATTTTAACTGTAACATCTTTCATTTTAACTGTAATGGTAGTATTTTCATTTTAAATCATTTTGAGGCCAGATTATGTTTCAGAAATAAAACCTTTTTCTTTTTTACAGACTCATAACCAAAATCTTTTAAATATTCAATACAGCCCAAAGGGTCCCTTTGTAAAAGAATTTCCATACTCAATCACTAATTAGGAAACATTTCACCAATACAAGAGCAGTTACTTAACACTTATTAAATATAATAAATATCAACAAATTTATACACTTAACACTTACTATGTTTAAGTAACACACCAATTAATAACTAGACCAAATACACTAACTAACAAACCGACATTAAATGCTTAACATACCAATTAACAATGAAACAATACATAGGTAACACACCAGCTAATACTTAAACAGGCCTATGTAATTTCATTAAATACCAATTAATTGTTGGATTAAGTCAGGGCTTCAAATCCTGTATAGTAGGAACTCAAAAACAGAAGGTGTAGAGGGCAGAGCAAAGGGGATCATTCTGGAAGTGTGACCCAGGCTTAGGTCAAAGGGATTCAAACTGCTTATTTACTCCCTAATCCATTTTTACCCGGAAGACCCAGTCACCCAGCCAGATAAAACTGGAAATAGTTTCTCTCTTTGCAGATTTTTTTAAGAGGCCAAAAGTCTCTGGAGTGCCAGCAGAACAGAGAAACCATGGTTGTTGAGCCTCTAGAGTAAATTCAGTCCAGAGGTAGCAAAAAAGCTCGGTTACCTGGTTTACCTGCTCGGCTGTGACTCTAGAGTTCTGATTTATCCCTGAGGGTGGCCAAATTGTTACCAGACAAAGGCCATGGATTCTTTTGCCTGACATGCTCAATAAACAACTCCTGAGAGAATGGTGTTTCAAAGAAAGAGTTTATTACTAGGTGTGTAGTAGGAGAGCAGGTGGCCTAGTGGCCAAAAATCTGTTTCTCTGAACTGCAGTAATCTGGATAGTTTTATCATAGAAAAGGTGGGCAGGGTTTAGGATAATGAGCACAGTGGCCCCAGATGATGTAGTTAGCAGTGATTGGATTATTGAGCATATGCATATTGATTACATGCTTAGAGAACGTAAGAAAGAAAATGGAGGAATGAGGTATAGGTAACTTGTAAGTTAAAGTCTAAACTACTGTGAATATCTGGTGGGCCCATTTTGCTTAGACTGAGTCTCAGTTATGAAGATAATTTTGGATTTGTGGTGGGTTACTTCTGGGTGGACCCCAAGACCCTTCATGAACAAACATTAGGGGCTGTTTTTAGTGATTACAAGACTCTAAAGTTGAAAAATTTGGATAACTGGGTACAAATGAATAATAGTTACAAGATTGTTACAATCACAAGGGCAGAAGATAAGGGCTATACGGTCATGATTAGAGATCAGTTTAGCTGGATTACAATTTAAAGATTTCAGGAATTTCCCTGTCTACTCCAATACACCAGAAGGCAAAAAGGAATATCTATGTAATCATTCAGTAATAAAAATCATCCCCTTAATCCTGATTTCTCAGTTACACCATGACCCCTCATAAAACATTATATATTTCTAAGGCTACAAGGTTTTCTTGTATATATGATCTTACTTTTATTCAGGCATTATTTATTTTCCCTTTGTTGGTTTAATTACAGAAATAGTACATGCTAATTTTAGGAATTCTAACAATACACAACTGTGTAGTTCTTGAGGAATCTCTCACGTTCTTTCATTCTTTTCTTTTTAATGCGTAGCACAACACCACTAAATTAGAGAAAACTCTTAGCAGTTCTATTTTCAACTCTCCGGCACTGCTGTTTGAGGGATAGCTCAGAGAGGCACATTCCCCATTCTTGGGGGCGGTTCAGGGAGGAAGCCCATTGCCAGGGAAACGAAGTCACGTGGGAACCTTTAGACACAAACAAACGCGCGAATCTGAGCACTGTCTCGGCCTCTGCTTCCGGTGGGTGGCGTGGAGGGCTGGTGTATTGGTGTATGGCGGGCAGACGGAGATGTAAAGACATTGGACCCACCTCCTCTGCAGGTGGGGGCGTCTGGGAATCCTGGGTCCCGAGGCGTTTGGGGAAGTGGAGACTGGCCTGCAGCTAGGCAGCGGCAACGGCATGGTATATCTAACCACTTGAGCGTCTTGTATTTGAGCACCTGGTGGGAGGCAGGGAGGGAGGGTGGGCTTGGGTTCTTGATGAGTTGCTTTTGTTCAGCCCGAAGGAGGCTGCCAGGAGTTAGGGTAGCTGAGTGACAAGGGGGTACTGACAGCGGGACGATCGGGTGGGAGGATCCTGAGATGTGGGTTCTATTTTCTTGCTTAGTTTTTCATCTCTTGTTCCTCTCCTCACTTACCAGCTCTTTCTCCGTTATTCATGGTCCTTCTTATACTGGTTCGTTGCTCCAGAAAGTGAATTCGAATGCAAGCAGCTTAGCTCCAGAGCCAGTTCTCTGTTAACCTTCCTGCCAGGTTCACATATTGTTAAAGCTTTGGGAAAAATGTGCAAACAAATTCAGTAATCAATGCACATGAAAAACAGAGTCATTGTATTAAGATTGGCAAGGGTGGAAAAATTGTTTATGCCAGTGTCCAGTAGGGTTTGGCGAAAACGCAGTTACAATACTGTAAAGTGTGTAAATAAGTAGAACTATTTATTATTGGGCAATTTGGCAAATGAAACAGAGTTGGAAATTTGTACTCTTCAACCTAGAAATTTTGCTGTAGAAATTTATCCAACACAAATACTAATAGAGGTGAAAGCGCACACATATAATGTCTTTATTTCAGCATTTTTTGTAATTGCGAAATTTGGAAGCAACCTAAATGTCCCTCAACAGTGGCTTGATTAAATAAATTATATTATACCTATATAGTCGTATGGGATACAGCCTTTTTTTCATTTTTTTGTTAGAGAAATTGTGTGTTTTCAGAACAATCATGCATTAAATATCGGGTTCCCATATATCAACTCACCACCAACATCTTGCATTGGTTTGGAACATTTGTTAAAATTGATGATAGAACATTTTTATAAATAGAATACATCCTTTTGGAGTGGCCCTTATTTGGGAAGATGCCTATGAAATATGAGGTAAAAAATAAAAGACTTGCTTATAGTTGTCATAATAATGTTTCTTTAAGTAAATATAATATATGTGTGTATATACGTCTATATGAACTGAAAAATAAACTGGAAAAATATACACAAAATAATTTTCAATGAAAATTTCTAGGTAATGGAATTGCAACGTTTATTTTTCTCCCCTCTCATCCTTCTTCCCTCTCCCCATCTTTCTCCCTCTTTTCCTCCTTTCTTTCATAAAATTTAAGATACATTTACTGTTTTAAGATTATGTCCTTAAGCTTCAAGAAGGTATCATTTACTTTTTTTAAAAATTTTATTGCACTTTAACTCATACAAAAAGTTATAAAGAACAGCATAATCAATACTAATGAAACCCCCACCCACCTTATGAAATAAAGAATAATCAAGTTAACTGAAGTTCCCTGTGTGCCTTTCCCCAATCCCATATCCAATCATGAGTTTATTTATCTTTCCCACAATTATTTTTACTACATATACATTTATAGCTAAGAAGTAAGTATATGATTTGTTTTACTTTCTTTTGAATTTAATATAAATGGTGCTCTGTGTATGTTCTGCAACTTACTTTTTTCAGTCAACATATATATGGTTGCGATCTTTATCCATGTTGATAATCTGTAATGCTAAGTAGTTCATTCATTTTCCCTGCTATATAGTTTCTATTGTACTACTATATCATAATTTATTTATCTCTTTTTTATGAATGACATTTTTGGTTGTTTTACTGTTTGCTATTTATATGTGGCTGCTAATGGACATTTTAATACATTTCCTTGCTCTGCCACTTACTACCTTTAGGACTCTGGAAAAGTTATTTAATTACAATAATATTCTGTTTTGCCAATTATAACATGGGAATAATGGATATCTAATTCTCAGGATATTAGAAGGAGTGCATAAAAAAAGCATTTGTTGATGGTGTTGATGGTTGCACATACCCATGAACATACTAGATACTGTTGAATTGTACTCTTACAATGAATGAATTGTATGATATGTGGATTGTATCTCAAAAAAAGTTGTTAAGAAAGTATAGTACCTAAGATCAAGTTGTCAAAAAATTAATATTGCTTGTCAATTTTGTTTCAAGGGAAAAAGCCTTTGTAAAGGGCTTGAAACCATCTAGATTTCAACAACTAAAGTTCTTTCCCCATATCTCTCTCATAAAGACAGGCCTAAACTGACTTTGGCCTAAATTGAAAAGCGTAATCAGCACAGGAAACTTTTAGGAAAGTAAAGCAAGAAGTAAAATGCACTCACTTACTTCAATGGGCTTCAGTGCCTTTTCTGTTCAGTGAATTTTGGTATAGGAAGAAATTCATAATCTGATATCTGTTTACCTCATTTGGTCTCCTCGTCCCTTATTTTACCTTCCAGGTGAGCATAAAAGAAAAAAATATTTGTACTTTGCTCTTCTAAAAGACAAGATGCAGCAGAACTAAGATAATGAAGAAAATGTCAGACAGCATCTTGGAGTGAATGTTAGGAGATCTGACTCGTATTATGACCTTGGGTAAGTTACTTTACTTTTCTAATGGGTAATTGGTATCATTAACAACCATTTCTTAAGTTGTTAAAGTTCTGTGGTTGCTGACAGCAGAAACCAAGTCTGGCTTGCTTAGGTAAAATAAGGCATATTTATTGAAAAGATCCTGAGGTAGCTGACAGACTCAAAGACAGAGTTGAATACCTAGGCAGGAATAAGGTACCTCTCTCATCAGGGACCTCAGCAAGATGAATTCCCTGTATTTTCTCTCAGGTGCTTTTATTAATATGATTCCTGTCTGTTTCAAAATTATTCCTCTTTCTGTGTCTCAAAGTTTTGAGTTCCTTGCTAAGAGATTCTGATTGCCCAGCTTGGGTCAAGACATGACCATTGGGGTATTCTTGTGAGCAAGAAAACCATCCTAATTTTTGTCTAACAGTCTATGGTTTTATTCACCAAATTCTGTGCACCAAATGTGTATTGATTTTATTACCTGATGAAAAATAATAATAAATGAATTTTTAAAGAAGCATATATGCGGTGGTATTAGAGGTGATTTTTTATATTTGTTTTTCATTTTCCACATTTTTAAAATGTATGTTTTACTTACATAAAATATTTTTCTAAAAGTTTTAGGTTACCACTGACTAAGTGCCTTCTTAGAGACATACATAAAACCTTCTATGAAGTTATTCTTGCCAAAAATTTAATCTGAATCTGATTAAGTCTTGGACTTCAAATACCTAATTTACAGGAAATACAGTATACAGAATTATATATGTCAAATCACATCATGGGATACTGTCATCAAAATTCAGCCTCTGCAACACAAATGTGGTTTCTTGAATAAATAAATTGAAAGAGTAAAAGGAGAGGGAGTCAGGAAAACCTATAGATTAAAAGAGACTTAAGACTTGCCAACCATTTGCAATATATGAACCTTATTTTGATCCTGATTTAAGCATGCATACTGCTAAAGAAATGCATGGCATTGCTGGTGGTAATGCACATTGGTATAATGTTTCTGGAAAGGAATTTGACAATATCCAACAAAACTATATGCCTTTTGATTCACCAATCCCACTGCTAGGAGTTTACCCTAAATATTTATCTCTGACAATATGAAAATACATATTGGAAACAACCTAAATAATCATATTTAGAAGACTAATATAGGTGAATAAACTTTGGTACATCCACAAAGTAGGTTAACATGCAGCTGTGAAAAAAAAAGTGAAAGATCTCTATGAATTTATATAAATTGAGTTCCAGGATATATGGTTAAATGAAAAAAGAGCAAAGTTCAAAAGTATATCTATAGATTGTTTCCTTTCATGTATTTAGGTTGTGTACTCAGTAAACTGTAGTTAGCATCATTTTCCTCATCACTATCATTATCACAAAAGTGTGTTCATGTAGGCATCTTCATGCATTTTTCTCCCTTTTAAGCAAGGAGTCCAAATGATCTAGACCTCGCTTGGGGATTAATAGTCAATATTTCTGTGAGGTGGGCTTCTTTGTAATATTTCAAGTTGATAATATACAAGAATGTTGTTTTAAAAAGCAAAAAAAAAATAGTCTAAATGCCCATCAATAGGAAATGGTCATATACATTATGGAGATACACTGTGCAATACTATGCAATGTTAAAAAAGAATGAGGGAGGAGCTTTATATACTGATACAGAAAGATGTCTTTTTAATATTGATTAATAAAACAAAATCTATAGCTTGATCCCCCTTATATAAGAAAAAGCTTATGTTAATTCACACACACACATAAAAAGGTTTCAAACTTTTAAAAGTCGTTGCCCCTTGTGGTTGGGATTGGGATTAGAGGGTGGTAAAATGACACTTTCACTTTTTCCCCTGTATGTTTTGATATTGTTTGATTGTATTACCTTTATAATTAAAATATAATCCGGGCATGAGATTTTTATGAGAGTATGTTAGTCTGCTCTAATGTTTTCTTCTTAGTGAGCTATTTCTTTTAACATCTTGCCATAATCATGTACCATGAAACTCTTCAGAAAGAAATGAAGTTTAAAAGATTGTATTTTATTCTATCCCACCCTTTCCAAATGTTGGAGTTCTTATAGCCAGCACACTGTTGCCAGTCCTCACAGCTAATGTGACTATTCATAATGCCCCAAGTATACTATTAATATAGCAACACATTACTGTTATCATAGCCTAATATTATTACTTCCATTTGATCCCAACAAGATTGGATGAGGGATATCATAAGCATTACCTTTAGAGGTCCTCACACTAAAATTGGAAAGCAGAGTAAATTATCTCCAGTTATAGGGAATTTTGCTCTTTACATATGACCCACAGAATATTTAAAAATTTTTCAAAAAGGCTCATTGTGAAATTTGAGCTCCATGTATGCTGATTCCCTCAAGTTGATGACTCCAGTACATTTACAGAGTGCTGTTCAAGAATTTAGTTTATTTGAAGGTCTTTTCCTCCTGGTCTAAAGTTGCAATATGGTTCCATAGACCCCCGTTTCACCTCCCTCATCAGAAACAGAATTTTTATGTTTTAAAACCTCAACTGAAACACCTGAAAATGTTTTTTAGTTGTCAGTGTGAATGTAATATATAATGTCAAGATATATTCTAAAATAGGAGTTACCACGATGTATTTGCTTTTGCTAGGTCACGTTTTGAGATCCAACAGTCCCAAGATCTCAATGACTATGAATGTTGTTGTAGAGATGCCCCATTTTTGGTTTTCATTCTAATATCTAGATTGGAGGAGTAGTTCCTACCTGAGAAAAATGTTCTTATCACAGAATGAAAAGAGCAATGATGGAAACATGTGACGTCTCTTTCAGACATGGCATGTGTCAATTTTGTTAATAATCCATTCATTATATTTCCTGCTTCATTGATACCAGTGGTGCAGGAAAGTGTAATCCTCTTATGGAGAGGAGTAACAAATAACTGGAAACACTAATGCAACATACTAGACATGGTATTTGTCAAATTATAATCATTTAGCAATATATCTAAGCTCTTTAGTATAAATATATATCAATAATGATAATCCTCCAAGACAGGATTTTACAATATAGTATAATATTTTAAGAGGAACTGGATATAGAAAAAGTTCTAATCATTTGAATTTCAGTCCTAATTTCTGAATTGACTTAATATCATGTAATAATTATTAAATTATGAACAGTAAACATTATTCAGGTCAATTAAATGGATATGATGCTTCAGCCATTTTTCAAAATATATTTCAGATGTTCTTATCTGTTATTTATCTCAGAACTATAAATTTCCCATTATAACAATATCTACTTAATGTGGTTGAAGGAAGCAGAATGTCGTAGTGGTTAAAAGCAGGGGCTTTGAAGTCAACCTATGTTGACTGCTTCTGCCGCTTAACTTTCTAGAACTTGGGTTAATTTCATGATATCATCAGTAAAGTGACGGTGCTGAAAGTAGTAGTTAGGATTAGGTTTGGCTGCAAATGATAGAAAACCCTCAAGTGACTGTGGACTAAATAAAAGAATTTATTCTCTCTCATAGAAAAAGCCTAGAGATTTTCCTTCTAAGTAGATATGTCATATCCACATATGACCTCAATCTCATAATCCAAGATAGCTGCTAGAACTCTACCAACCATGTACATGTTCCATACAGAAGAAGGAAAGATGGAGGAGGGGTAGGGAGAAGGAAGCAAGAGCTGCACCCAGGAATCTGCCACTCTATCCTTTGGCTTAATTTCATGCTAAAGTCTAGTCTCATGCCCACACATGGCAAGGGAGGCTGGGAAATGTAGTCTTTATTCTGGATGAGCGTGTGCTCAATTGAAAATTAGGAAGCCCCTTCCTGAGGCATAAGAGCTACACAACTAGCAACATTACTACACTTAATTCATTTGTGGTTATAAACATTTAGTTCAGTACCTGTGTTATGGTAACACTTTATAAATGTTAGCTTTTTTCTTTATTAGAATGTTTTAAAATATAGAAATAATATTTAGGCTCATTGTAAGAAGTCAGACATTACAGAAATGAATAAAGAGATAAGAATCTCCTCCTTTTTCCTGGGAAATTTTAATATACTTTTATACCTTGCTGTTTCAAAAGTATACATATATATGCATGCATTCATCCATCTATCTAAGTCTATCAAATAGGTCTATGTGTATGATTATTGTTTCTGTGTTTTTCACTTATACAAAAGCAAGATCATGTAATAATATATTACTCTCCAATATAACACATTGTGGACATCCCTGTGTATATATGTGGGTTTAAGTTTACTTAATTTGATGCTGACTCATATGGTCAACTTGCTCAGAAATATTCTAATAAAACTAATTGCTTTTATTCAATGACATGTTTTAGTTCTTAATTTGTAAGATTTATATAATTATAGAAGTAGTGCTTCTTCATTGTAGGAGATTTGATATCTTTATGATTGTGTAATGAAAAGAGGAAACAAATTAAAACCAGAAGAGACTGTTGTTGCTCTGCCTTTATAGTGAGTTACATAATTCATATCAGCGTGGAAATAAATACCTTTATTCCTCCCTACTCCTTTCAGAGAACAGTGGGGAAATGGAGAAGTATACTATTAAAATTTCAAGGCTTCTGCCTGTTCTTTTGTGCTTCTAAATGGTGGGAATAGAATAGATGGCCCACTATTTAGCACAGCCCATTAATGAATTTTTAGAAGTATAGGAGTAGGCACAGAGCTAACAGAGGTTGATTGTGTATGTGTGTGTGTTTGTGTTGTATGCGGTGGATGGTGCCTGAGGGAAACAGACCTAGAAAGAGAGGAAGCAAAATATCTAAAAGGCATAAATGGGGCCAAGCAAAATGGTAGACTATTGGAGCCTGTAGAGAAAGTAGACAAGTGAAAAATTCTTGCTTGTAGGGGGGCTTTTGAATGCCTTTTAAGAACACAGGTTTTAAAATGGCCAGTGTTGATTACTTCCTGTGACTTAATCCCCTTTCTGCTTTGTAGACCTTCAATAAAGTATGACACACATACAAAGTTGTATATGAATGATTCTGGAATTGGGAGTATCATGGGAACACCTGTTCATCAGCAAGTAATTAAAACAGCTATCATGGCATTTTACATCCTCATATTGGCATAGAATTTTTAAAAATAATCTTTATGCATTAATTTCTAATCTATTAACTGGTAAGATAAAGCAGTAGAAACCTGCACTGGGCCCTTGGCTCTTTGTATTTGTTATCCCAGTATACAGGATACACTTGTGTACGTAAAATATTTCTAGTTTATTTTAAAATTATGGTCTTTTGAGGAGGAAATGGGCTGGAGGAGTGGGGATTGGGAGAAGTTAAGCCTTGTTGATGGTGTGAGAGTATGCAATATTTACCCAGCTATCACCGGAAGAGAGAGAGAAAGTGAAAAGGTGGGGAAGGAACAAGTTGGGGAATGGAGAAAGGAAGAAACTGATTTTTGGACCTTTGTTTTTCAGTGAGGAATCTTTCTTCATATGAAGACTATCCAATAGTTGGAAATATGCAGGATTGGATGATCTAGAAACATTGATGGTTTCTATTCTAACTTGAACAGGCAGTTTTTGGGTAGAGTATAACTCCAAGCTGCCCTGATAAGATTACTGCTTGGATATTCATAGATGATCCAGTTTTCCACTTATGCTAGTATATTTGGATCTCTAGAATATCTTTTGTGACAAAAATGAAATGCTCCAAAAGTATAAAAGTTAATGTTACTTTCCCATATCCTTTTCCCTCCTAGGGTGACCAGCAGCCTTAGTTTGCCCAGCTTTCCTGGTTTTAGCACTGAACCTCTCAGTGCTGGGCAAAACAGGATGGTTGGTTACCTACTCCAAGCCTCCCCTCCCCACCCTGACCCATTGTCAGGGCCACTGACCAGGTTCCTGAAATCTTGGTGCTGCATTATTCCTCTGTGAGTCCTTATTATATCCAAGCAGTGTGATGTAAATGGAGATGCTGTAATGACCTCCATTTACAACAGATTTACAAGAGAGATATAACCTTAAAACAAAGTTTTTGTTTAAAAAATACTTAGAAAAATTTGGCTAAGTGTACCAAAATGTGAGCAGTTGACTTTGTATGGGGTATTTGTGGGTTTTTAACTTTGTTACACGTGTCTATATTTTCCCAACTTTTCACAAAACAGATTATAAGATTTACAATAATTAGATTTAAGCAATTAGAAAAATTAAAAGTGAAAATACACTAGGTTTGGTTATCAAAGATGTGTTAAAGTATCTTTTAGAATCACCTTTAAACTTACTTTTTGAGGAAACTAGATGGCATTCTGTCATGAGTCCAGGAAGCAGTGTGAGCTTCCAGAAAGATACTTTAAAAAAGATTCCATTTAAATAACCTGACATTTTTTAATTGTCTTCAACTGATAAATATTGCAATAGATTAATACTTATAGGTTCTTTGTTATGGATTTTTTATCTTTAATTCATTTAAATAACATGTTAAATGATAGGCATATGCTTTTCATAAATAAAATGTTTTAAACAGAAGGATACAAGCAATATACATACTTTTATTAGCTTCTAAAATTTTCATTTTATACAGAATCATGAATATAGTTTCATTCCATTTTTATAAAACATTGCATAATAAATAAATATGTATAAAATATACACAAGAAATGGAAAGGCAATATGTCATTATAGTAGCAATGGCTAACTTTGAATGGTTTGACTTCTTATTTCATGTGTTTTGGCCAATAACTAATTTTTCATTTTTTAAAATTAAAATGGCTACATTTTCAAAAAGCTTTAGATTTGCAAAATTATTGCAAAAATAGTACAGGGTGTTTTCATATCCCTCACATCTGTTTCCTCTATTTTTAATATCTTACATTAGCATGATATTTCTGATAAAATTAATGAACAAATATTGATACATTATTATTAAATTCCATACTTTTTACAAATTTACTCAGTTTTTCCCTAAAATCCTCTCTCTGTTCTAGAATCTCTTTCAGTATGTCACATTACATTTAGTATACCTCCTTAGTCTCTCTTTCTTTTTTTTAGCATTTTATTGTGAAAAATAATATATATACAAAAAAGCAATAAATTTCAAAGCACACTGCAACAGCTGGTTGTAGAATAGAGTTCAGATGATATGGGTTACAATTCCACAATTTTAGGATTTTACTTTTGGATGCTCCAAGACTGTGGGGACTAAAAAGAAATATCGATATAATGATTCAATAATCATACTCATTTGTTAAGTCCTACCTTCTCTGTGTAACTCCACCATCTTCTTTGATGTTTCTCTAAATCTTTCAGGTTATTTGGGCTATACCCATTCTAACTTTTTCATGTTGGAAGGGGTGGTCAATAATATGGGATAGGGGGATGGAACTAGTTGATGTTCTGGAGAGGATGGCCCCTCTGCACTTCAGGACTTATCTGGCCTAGGAACCCATCTGGAGGTTGTAGGTTTCTGGAAAGTAATCATAGTTCCTTAGACTCTTTATGGTTGTGACAGTTTTTCAGACTTTCATTTGTTTTGGGTGACGTTGACAACTTTGAAGATTACGTGGAATGTCCCTTAATTGGGAATTGTGTAATGTTTTCCTTGTGATGAGACTGGTAATGTATTTTTGTTAGGAAGACCACAGAGGTAAAGTGTTCTCATCACAAAATATCAAGGGTACATATTATCTACGTGAGTTATCACTGCTGATACTGACCTTGTCCACTGGGCTGAGTAGTGTTTGTCAGGTTTCTCCACTGCAAGATTACTGTTTTTTTCCTTCCTTTCCATGCTCTTTGGAAAATATTCGTATGCATAGCCCACAGATATGGAACAGGGATTTAGGCTTTCCCTCCTTGAGGGCAGAATATCTACATAAATTATTTGTAATTCTTTATTTGGAGATTTGTCTTAGCCCCATTTATTTATTTATTCAGTGATTTCTTAGTAGAAGTATTGAATTGGGTATTTATTTTACAGTTTGGGTTATAATTCAATACTGAATTATTAATTCATTTGCTCAAATTGTTGTAGCTCTGCCCATGGGAGCTCTTTCATTTGGATCTTGTGACCCTGTGACACACCACCGTCAATGTGAGACTTTTTCTTTCTTTGTTTTAATAGCATTATTAAAATTGACAGACAATATAGTATGCCCATATTAAAGTATAAATTTAATGGTTTCAGTATAGTAACAGATATATGCAACTATCACTACAGTTAATTTTAGAACATTTTTATCACCTCAAGAAGAAACCCTGTATCCTTTAGCTATCACTTGCCTGCCATTGCAACCTACACCCCTCAATCCCCCTGCCAAAAGCAGCCCTTAACCTCCTTTCTGGATTTGCAGATTTCCCTTTTCTGGCCTTTTGTGTGAGTGGAATCAAATCATATGTGATCTTTTCACTGGCTTCTTTCACATAGCATTATGTTTTCAAGGTTCATCCATGTTGTAAAATATATCAATACTTCATTACATTTTATGGCTTAATTAATACTGTTCCATTGTTTGGTTATACCACATTTTGTTTATGCATTTGTCTATTGATGGACATTTGAGTTATTTCTAATTTGAGGCAATTATGAATAATGCTGCTATAAACATTTGTGTGAAAAATTCTGTGTGGACATAGATTTTTATTTCTCTTGCATATATATATAGGAGTGGAATTGCTTGGTTATATGATAATTATGATAAATCATTTGAGGAACTGCCAGACTGTTTTCTAAAGTGGCTGGAACATTGTTCCATTCCCACCAGGAGTGTATGAGGGTTCTGATTTCTCCACATCCTGGCCAACATTTGTTATCTGACTTTTTGAGTTTAGCTATCCTAGTAGGTGTGGAGTGGTATCATATTGTGGTTTTGATTTGCATTTTCCCAATAACTATTGGTATTGAACTTATTTTTAAGTGCTTATTGAATGTTTGTATATATTCTTAGAAAAGTGTCTATTCAAACCTTTTGCTTATGTTTTAATTTGGTAATTTGTCTTTTTTTTTTTTTTTTTTTTAAAGGAAAGACAGAGAGAAGGAAGGAAGGATAGAAGGAAGGAAGGAAGGAAGAAAGGGAAACATCTTTTAAACATTTTCTTGTTTTTTATTGTATTCTGTTTCTCCGTTTTTGTTACATGGGCTGGGGCCGGGAATCGAACCGAGGTCCTCCGGCATAGCAGGCAAGCACTTTGCCCGCTGAGCCACCGCGGCCCGCCCTAATTTGTCTTTTTATTATTGAATTATAAACTTTCTTTATGTATTTCAGATATAGGTGTATGATTTGCATGCTTGTTGAAAATCAGTTGACCATGGCTATATGGGTTTGTTTCTGGACTCTCAATTCTGTTCCACTGATCTATATGCCCATTGATCTATATCCTTGTGTCAGTACCAAACTGTCTTGATTACTTTTAATTGGGGATAAGCTTTTAATTTGGGAGGTGTAATTTCTTTTTTTCAGGATTGTTGTTGATATTCTGGGTCCCTTGCAAAATTCCATATGATTTAGAATCAGCTTGATAATTAGTACAAAGATGGCAGATGAGATTCTGAAAGTGATTGGATTGAATTTGTGGTTCAGTTTGGGAAGTATTGTCAATCTTAACAACTTTAAGTCTTCTGATTCATGAACATGAAATGTTATTCCACTTATTTAGATCTTCTGTAATTTCTTTCAGCAATGCTTTGTAGTTTTTCAAAGTAAGTTTTCAACCACTTTTGGTACATTTATTCCTATTTTATTCTTTTTGATATTATTGCAAATAAAATTGCTTTGTTAAATTCATTTTCAGATTGTTCTTTGCATATGTATAGAAATATAATTGATTTCTATAAATTGATCTTGTATCTTGCAGCCTTGCTGAATGCATTTATTCATTCTGATAGTTTTTTAGTGGATTACTTAAGATTTTCTGTATACCAGATCAAGTGCTCTGTGAATAAGGATAGTTTTTCTTCTTCCTTTCCAATCTCAATGACTTATATTACTTTTTCTTCCCTAATTGACACGATAGACCCTCCAGTACAATGTTGAATAGAATTTGTGAGAATAAATATCCTTGACTTGTTCCTGGGCTTGGGGGAAAGCATCCAGGCTTTCACCATTGTGTGAGGTTTGCTATGGGTTTTATATAGATGTCCTTTATCAGGTTGAGGAAGTTCCCTTCTATTCCTAGTTTGTTAATTGGTGTTATCGTGAAAGGGTATTGAATATCATCAAGTGAATTTTCTTCATCTATTCAGATTATTTTATTCTGTTGATATGATGAACTTGACTGTCATGTAATTCATTTTATGTATTATGAATTTAGTTTGATAGTATTCTTTTTTTAACTTAAAGAAACTTTATTTTTAAAGGTAATACAGACACACAGTTCAAAATTAAAAACAACTTGAAATGATATACAGTGAAAAATCTCACTAGTACCCTTACCTCCACAAGTAACCACTGTTATTAGCTTTTTTTATATATGCTTATAGCAGGAGTCACATTTCATTCTTTTTCCACGTGAGTGTCCCCTTATTGCAGCACCATTTGTTGAATTTTTGTTTGTTTGTTTTTGAGAAGTGCGTGGGCCGTGTTGTTAGCTTTTTTTCATTAACTTTTTTTATTGTATAGTATAACATATATACAAAGCAAAGAAATAAAAAAGCAATAGTTTTCAAAGCACTTTTGAAGAAGTGGTTACTAGACAGATCCCAGAGTTTGTCATGTGCTGCGATACAATCTTCTCAGATTTTTCCTTCCAGCTGCTCCAGAATACAGGAAGCTAGAGGGCTTAAATATTTTTTTTATCATCGCAATAGACTTTTTTTCTTCTTTTTTGTAAAAAATAACATATATACAAAAAAGCTATAAATTTCAAAGCATAGCACCACAATTAGTTGTAGTACATACTTTGACATGGGTTACAATGTCAAAATTTTAGGTTTTTACTTCTAACTGCTCTAAAATATTGGAGACTAAAAGAGATATCAGTTTAATGATTCAGTATTCATATTCATTTGTTAAACCCTTTCTTTACTGAAAAACTCCACCATTACCTTTGATCTTACCATACCTCTCTTTAGGATTGTTTGGGCTATGGCAATTATAAATTTTTGATATTGGAAGGTCTGTCACTAATATGGGGTAAGGAGATGGAACTATCTGATGTTCTTGAGAGGCTGGGCTAGGTGTCAGGACTTATCTGGACCAGGGACCCATCTGGAGGTTGTAGGTTTCTGGAAAGTTACTCTGGTGCCTGGAACCCATGTGGAATCTTATATATTGCCTTAGATATTCTTTAGGATTGGCTGGAATGGTCCTGGTTGGGGGTTGGCAGGTTATGATAGGTAGTAAGTCTACCTAACCTGAAGCTTGTATAAGAGCAACCTCCAAAGTGGCCTTTCAGCTCTATTTGAACTCACTCTGCCACTGATACTTTATTAATTACACTTCTTTTCCCACTTTTGGTCAGGATGGAATTGTTGATGCCACAGTGCCAGGTCTGGATTCATCCCTGGAAGTCATCTCCCATGTTGCCAGGGAGACTTTCACCCCTGGATGTCATGTCCCATATAGGGGGGAGGGCAATGATTTCACTTGCAGAGTTGGGCTTCAAAAGACTGAGGCCAAAAAAAAAAAAAGACTGAGGCCACATCTGAGCAAAAACAGAGGTCCTCCAGAAGTAAGTCTTAGGCATGTCTAAAGGTAATCTAAGATTTTCCAGTACCTACATAAGCTTCAAAAGAGGAAGCCTCATGATCGAGGGCATGGTCTATTGATTTGGGTGTCCCTAAAGTTTGACAGTATCGGGATTCCTTGATGGTAAGGTTTAATAGCTCCATATTCTTTCTCCCCTCCCTCAGGGCACTTTGCCAATACTTTTTGATTATCTGCTTAATATGCTCTAGGATGTTGAAAAGCATTACAATAATCTATACAGGATTAAAGGACCTCTTTCTTATTCTGTGCTCCTTGTGTTTCAGCTGTTCAAATGAGCTATACAGATAGGTTTAATTAGATTATGCACTACAGAAAATTTCAGTTCCAGATCAATTAAACTTTTCTTCCATTGGTCTCAAAGAGTATATTTGGTTCTAAAATACAGATGCTGTGTACTTTACCCCTATGTTCTGAATTATTTAACCCCAACCTGTTTGGTTTCGTTCTTATCCTAAATAACAGGTTATATAAATAAAACAGCCTCTCAAAATCCAGAAATAATAATCACCACTCCAAACTTAATGTGTCTACTCTAAAAGCTAGGCCCCCATTTTCTTATAAGCATTTTCTAAAGGTGACCATACCATTCTTGTTCTTTTGTTTCTGGCTTATTTTGTCTCACCAAATGTCCCACATGTTCATTCACATCGTTGCATGCTTCACGACTTTTTTCCTTTTCATAGCAACACAACTTTCGTTCATAAGTATACACCATCGTTCATCAATCTAGTTCTCTGTCAGTGCATCCTTCAGCCACCTGCATTCATCGGGCATCATGTAGGAGGTCCAAAGTCTACAGCCCATCAACATTCTCACTTTTAAATAATTTCATTGCCGCCAACAGAAAGAAAACCAATAATCACACCCTCTCCAAATAGGAAATCTAAACCTCCTGTTAACACTTGTCCCTCACCCCATTATTTACCTCTGCTGTTGCTGTGGTAGTGCTGATGGTTTCCTTTTGAACATAGCTCATAGGATGCAATAGTAGTTTTCCCCCTGTACCCTAGACTTAAATACTCTTTATACAAGAACCATATCTTTGAAGTAATTCTCATGAGAACTAATTCATATTTCTATTGTGAATCAGTGGAACATGCAGGTCTATACAACCCCTTTCAATCTTATTCATCATCAATATGGTAATATTACTTCTAGACCCACTAGAGAATCACCTTTGCTCCTATGTATTCCCTTACATTGGAGTTCAACCTCATTAGCTAACAGTTCACCCATCTTTAGTTTCTACGTGTCTTTAAGACCCCTATATTCTATATTATAAGACTCTTATTTTACCTTTATGCTGGTCATAAATATGGAATCATGCAGTATGTATTCTTTTGTGTCTGGCTAATTTCACTCAGCATTATGTCCTCAAGGCTCATCCATCTTTTCATGTGCTTCAGGATGTCATTTTGTCTTACTGCTGCATAATATTCCATCATATGCATACACCACATTTTGTTGATCCACTCATCTGTTGATGGACATTTGGTTTGTTTCCATCTTTTGGCAATTGTGAATAATGCTGTTATGAACATCAGTGTGCAGATGTCTGTTTGTGTCATTGCTTTAAGCTCTTCTGTGTATATACCAAGTAGTGCTATTGTTGGGACATAGGGCAACTCGATATTTAATTTCCTAAGGAACTGCCAAACAGTCTTCCATAGTGGCTACACCATTATACATTCCCACCAGCAGTGCATAAGTGTCCCAGTTTCTCCATATCCTCTCCAACATTTGGAGTTTTCTGTTTGTTTGATAGCAGCCATTCTTATAGGTGTGAGGTGGTAAGTTTATTCCATTAACATTCAAGGTTATTACTGAAAAGGCATTTCTTGATTCCATCATCTTATCTTTTTTATTTTATTTGTCAGGTTTATATATTCTTTTCCTTCTTTCTCTTTGTATTCTTTAAATTACCCTTAGTGGTACTCTTCAATTCTGTTTCCTCCTTCAGACCTCCCTCTCCTGTCTTTTTTTTTTTCAGCTGGCAGAATTCCTTTTAGTATTTCTTGTAGAGCCAGTCTCTTGTTGACAAATTCTTTCAGGATTTCTTTGTCTGTGAAACCTTTAATCTCTCCCTCAGTTTTAAAGGACAGTTTGGCTGGGTACAGAATTCTTGGCTGGAAGTCTTTTTCTTTCAGGATCTTGAATATATCTCCCCTCCAGGGTGCTAGTTGCATAGTTTGAACTCAGTCTTATTTGATTTTCCTTGTGTGTGGTAGATTGTTTTTCTCTTGCCACTTTCAGGATTTTCTCCTTCTCTTCAACATTTGATAAACTGATTAGTATGTGCCTTGAGGAAGGCCTATTTGGATTTGTTCTGCTTGGAGTTCATTGGGCTTCTTTGATTTGTTTATTTATGTCCTTTATGATGGTTGGGAAGTTTTCCCCCATTATATCCTCAACTACTCTTCCTAGCCCTTTACTCCTCTCTTCTCCTTCTGGGACGCCAGTGATTCTTATATTTGAGCGCTGTGTTTTGTCTATCATTTCCCTGAGTTTCCATTAATTTTTTTTCCATCTTTTTTGCCATTTGTTGTTTTGAGTCTTCAAAGCCAATTATCCTGTCCTACGTATCACTTACTCTTTCTTCTGTCTCTTCATGTATGGTGTTGTGTGCCTCTAGTATTTTTTTTATTTGGCCAACAGAGTCTTTAATCTCCATGATTTCCACTGTTTTTCTATTTATTCTTTCAAATTCCTCTTTGTACTCTTCTACTGTCTTCTTGATCCCCTTTATGTCATTTGCTCTCCCTCTTATTTTATTAAGTAGATTTATATGAACATCTTTGATTAGTTGTTACAGCATCTGTGTCTCCTCTAATGGTTTTTTTTTTATCATATTGTGTTTATTCCAGAAATGCAAGATTGGTTTGACATTAGAAAATCAATTAATATAATGCACCACGTTGACAAGTTAAAAAAGAAAACTCATATGATGATGGCAATACATGAAGAAAAAACTTCAATGAAATTAAATATCAATGCATGTTAAGAACTTGTAGAGAACTATAAAAATCTTAAGGGAAAGATCTTAATTAATGTTGAGAATGGTGATAGCTTTCCTTTGAAACTGAGAATACGCCAAAGATGCCTGTTATCAATACTTTTTCTTTTGCTTTTTTTAAATTAACTTTTAATTTGTTTTTAAAATACCAAAAAACACCAAACGCAAACATTCTTAACTTTGGATCATTCCGTTCTACATATATAATCAGTAATTCACAATATCATCACATAGTTGCATATTTATCATCATGGTCATTTCTTGGAACATTTGCATCTATTCAGAAAAAGAAATAAAAAGAAAACAGAAAAAATTCATACATACCATACCCCCACCCTTCCCCCTCACTGATCACCAGCATTTCACTCTAAATTTATTTTGACATTTGTTCCCTCTATTATTCATTTTTATTCCATATGTTTTACTTGTCTGTTGATAAGGTAGACAAAAGGAGCATCAGACACAAGTTTTTCATAATCACACAGTCACATTGTGAAAGCTATATCATTATACAATCATCTTCAAGCAACGTGGCTACTGGAACACAGCTCCACATTTTAAGGCAGTTCCCTCCAGCCTCTCCACTACATCTTGACTAACAGGGTGATATCTGTTTAATGCATAAAAGTAACCTCCAGGATAAACTCTTGACTCTGTTTGGAATCTCTTAGTCATTGACACTTTATTTTGTCTCATTTCACTCTTCTCCCTTTTGGTCGAGAAGGTTTTCTCAATCTTTTGATGCTGAGTCTCAGCTCATTCTAGGATTTCTGTCCCACATTGCCAGGAAGGTCCGCACCCCTGGGAGTCATGTCCTATGTAGACTGGGGAGGGTGGTGAGTTTGCTTGTCATGTTGGCTGGAGAGAGAGACCACATCTGAGCAACAAAAGAGGTTCTCTTGAGGGTGACTCTTAGGCCTAATTTTAACACACTAAGGTCTATAATTATTTCTTATATTTGTTACAATCAGCCACCATCATTGTCCACTCTAGTTTTCACTGAGTTTTGTTTTTAGCTTATTTCACTCAATATAATAGCCTCAAGATTTATCCACCTAATTGTGTGCATCATGACCTTATTCTGCTTTAGAGCTGCATAATAATCCAGCATATGTATATACCACAATTTGTTTATCCTCTCATCAGCTGAAGGACATTTGGGTGTTTCCATCTTTTGACAATCATGAATTATGCTTCTATAAACATCAGTATGAAAAATTTCTGTTCATTTTCTTGCTTTCTGTTCTTCTGAGTTGATATGTAGTAATGGGATTGCCGAATGATATGGCAATTCTATACTTAGCTTCCTGAGGAATCACCAAAATGTCTTCCGGAGTGGCTACACCATTCTACATTCCCACCAACAGTGAATAAGTGTTCCATTATTTCCACATCCTCTCCAGGATTTGTAGTTTTCTGTTTTTTTGATAATGACCATTCTAGTAGGTATGAGATGGTATCTCATTGTGGTTTTTATTTGCATTTGCCTAATGACTAGTGACATTGAGCATATTTTCATGTGCTTTTTATCCATTTGTGTTTCTTCTTTGGAAAAGTATCTCTCTTTTGCTTATTTTTAAATTGTATTGTCTTTTTGTTAATGAGGTGTAGGATGTCTTTATATAATCTGGATATTAAACCCTTATCTGATCTCTGGTTTACAAATACTGTCTCCCATTGAGTAGGCTGCCTTTTTACTTTCTTAACAAAGTCCTTCAATGTGCAATTTTTGAAGTGATCCCTTTTATGTATTTCTTCTTTTATTCCTTGCACTTTGGCTGTAAGGTCTGGGTAAACACCTCTTATCCCAACATCTTTAAGATATTCCCCTACATTTTCTTAAGAGTTTTCTGGTCTTAGTTCTAATGTTTAGGTCTTTCATCTATTTTGAGATAATTTTTGTATAATGTGTGATATAGGGGTCCTCTTTCATTCTTTTAGATGTGGATATTGAGTTCTACAGGTACCATTTTTTGAAGAGCCTGTTCTGTACCAGTTGAGTAGACTTGGCCACCTTGTCAAAAATCAGTTTTACATAGTTCATAGGATCTATTTCTTGTCACTCAGTTTAATTCTATTGGTCAATGTATCTGTCTTTTTGCCAGTACCATGCTGTTTTGACTACCGTAGCTTTGTAATATGTTAAAACCAGGTAGTGTGAGACCTCCAACTTCATTTTTTTCTTGCTATGTTATTAGATATTCCAGGTACCTTGCATTCTAACGAAAGTTGATTATTGGTTTTTTTATTTCTGCAAAGACCGTTGTTGGGATTTTGATTGGTATTGCTTTGAATTTATAATTATTTTGTGAAGAATTGATATTTTAATTATATTTAGCCTTCCAACCCATGAACACAGTATGTGTTAGGCCTTCCTTGATTTCTTTTAGTGATATTTTGTAGTTCTCAGTGTATAGGTCCTTTATGTCCTTGATTAAGTTTATGCCTATGTAATTGATTCTTTTGGTTGCTATTGTCAATGGAAGTTTGTTCTTGATTTCCTTCTCAGATTGCACATTGCTTGTGTATAGAAACAATACAGATTTTTGCGTTTGAATTTTGAATCCTGCCACATTGCTGAACTCATTTATTAGCTATAATAAGCTTTGTTGTAGTTTTTTTTAGGACTTTCTACAAATAGGATCTTGTCATCTGCAAACCATGACAATTTTACTTCTTCCTTTCTAATTTGGATGCTTTTTATTCCTTTTCTTACTTAAATGCTCTAGCTAGAGCTTCCAGCACAATTTTGAATGACATTATTGACAGGGGTGTGCTGGTTTGAAAGGATTTATGTTACCCTAGAGAAGCCATATTTTAATCCTAATCAATCATGTGGGAGCAATGGTTTCTTCAAATCCCTATTCAGTACTATAGGTTGGAAACTTAATTAGGTTATCTCCACAGAGATGTGACTCAATCAGTTGTGGGTATTAAACTTGACTAAATGGAAATGTGTTTCTACCCATTCTATGTGGGTCTTGATTAGTTTACTGGAATCCTTTAAACAAGGAGGCATTTTGGAGAAGGCTTCAGAATGACAGGAGAATGATGGTAGAATGAGGAGAATGATAGGAGAGCAACAGAGCAGAGTCACGAGAACGATGATAGAACCAGAGTCACCAGCCTGGAGAGGAAACTAGAAGATGTCACCATGTGTGCCATTTTCCCTTCCAGCTGAGAGAAACCCTGAACTTCATCAACCTTCTTAAACCAAGTTATCCTTCCCTGGATATGTTTGATTTGACATTTCTATAGATGTGCTTTAATTGGGATATTTCCCAATTAAGTAAACTTGCAACTTACTAAATTCCCCCTTTTAAAAGCCATTCCATTTCTAGTATGTCACATTCTGGCAACTGGCAAACTAGAACAGTGGGCAGCCTTGATTGTTACAGATGTATCAGTGGGAAAGCTTTCAGTCTTTCCCTATTGAGTAGGATGTTAAACTGTGGGCTTTTCATATGTTCCCTTTTTATGTTGAGGAAGCTTCCCTCTATTCTTGTGTTTCAAATCTTTTTAGCAAGAAGGAATGCTGAATTTTGTCAAATGACTGTTCTGTGTCAATCGAGATGATCATGTGGTTTTCCCCTCGATTTGTTGATAAGGTGTATTACATTAATTGATTTTTAAAAATTTATTTTGTATTATCAAATCAAAACAACATACAGACATGAACATTCTTACCATACAAACATTCCATGTGTGGTGTATGATCAGTGGCTCACAATAGCATCATATAGTAGTATATTAATCACCATGATCATTTTTTAGAACATTTGCATCACTCCAGTAAAAGAAATAAAAAGAAAAAAAGAAAAACCACACATACCATACCCCTTACCTCTCTCCCTCATTAACCACTAACATTTCCATCTACTCAATAGATTTTAACCTTTATTCCCCTATTTTTTTCTATACCCCTTACCACTTCCTTTCATTGTTCACTAGTATCAATCTACTCAATTTATTTTCATGTTTGTTTCCCTTATTATTTATTTTTAATCCATATTTTTTACTCACCTGTCAATATCATAGATAAAAGGAGCGTCAGACACAAGGTTTTCACAATCACATACTTACATTGCAAAAGCTGTATCATTATGCATTCATCTTCAAGAAATATGGCTACTGGAACACAGCTCTACAGTTTCTGGCACTTCCCTCTAGTCTCTCCAATACACCTTAAACTAAAAAGGAGATATCTATAAAATATGTAAGAATAATCTCCAGGATAATCTCTTGACTCTGTTTGAAATCTCTCAGCCACTGCCATTTTATCTTGTCTCATTTCTCTCTTCCCTCTTTTGGTGAAGAAGATTTTCTCAACCCATTGATGCTGAGTCTCATCTCATTCTAGGATTTCTGTGCCATGTTGCTAGGGAGGTTTACACCCCTGGGAGTCATGTACTACATAGGGAGGAGGAGGGCGGTGAGTTTGCCTTGTCGGCTGAGAGAGAGATAGGCCACATCTTAGCAACAAAAGGGGTTTTCTGGGGGTTACTCTTAGGCCTAATTTTAAGTAGGCTTAGTCTATCCTTTGCGGGGATAAGTTTCATATGAGCAAACCCCAAGATTGAAGGCTCAGTCTATTGATTTGGTTGTCCCCACTGCTTGTGAGAATATCAGGAATTCTCCAAATACGGAAGAGGAATTTCCTCCCTTTCTCTCTGTGCTGGTTTGAAAGGATGTATGTCCCCTAGGAAAGCCATGTTTTAATCTAAATCCCATTTCATAAAGGCAGAATAATCTCTACTCAATACTGTATATTTGAAACTGTAATCAGATAATTTCCCTGGAGGTGTGATTTAATCAAGAGTGGTTGTTAAGCTGGATTAGATGGCATGTCTTCACCCATTTGGGTGGGTCTTGAGAAATTTCTGGAGTCCCATAAAAAAGGAAACATTTTGGAGAATGAACAAGATTCAGAGAGAGCAGAGAATTCTGCAGCACCATGAAGCAGAGAGTCCATCAGCCAGCGCTTTGAAGATGAAGAAGGAAAACGCCTCCCAGGGAGCTTCATGAAACAGGAAGCCAGGAGAGAAAGCTAGCAGATGACACTGTGCTCACTATGTGTCCATCCAGCTGAGAGAGAAACTGTGACTGTGTTTGCCATGTGCCTTCTCACTTGAGAGAAAAACCCTGAACTTCATCAGCATTCTTGAACCAAGGTATCTTTCCCTGGATGGATACCTTTGATTGGATATGTCTATAGACTTGTTTCAATTCGGACATTTTCTTGGCCTTAGAACTGTAAATGAGCAACTTATTAAATTCCCCTTTTTAAAAGCCATTCTGTTTCTGGTATATTGCATTTCAGCAGCTAGCAAACTAGAACACTCTCCATTTCCCCAAGGGGCCTTTGCAAATACTTTTTTATTCACTGTTGCAATCACTCTGGTATTTATCAGGTTATCACTCTGGACAAACTTACAACATCTCGTACCCTACTCAAGGTTCCATGTACTTATGGTGTTCAGTTAAGTTGTCCACATAAGTTATATTTAGAAAATGCACTAGTTAAAATATGAATTTTGTACCAAATAAACATTTTTTGCTTTAGTCTCACACATAAGTTAAAGTTTTAAAATATGAGTTACCATCTATTTTCAACACCCTGCAATATTGACATTCCTTTGTCGTTCTTCATGCAAAAACATTTTTAAATTTGTACATTTAGTCACTATCATTGTACACTCTAGGCATTCCTAGATTATACTATCTCAGTCTTTATTGTCTATCTTTCCTTCTGGTTTCATTTGTGCCCCCAGCTCTCCTCCCTCTATCATTCTCACATTCAGCTTCATTCAGTGTACTAAATTATTCTGAGACATTAGGTAGTATTGTGCTATCCATTTCTGAATTTTTAAAATCAGTCCTGCTGCACACTCTGTATCCTTTCAGCTTCAATTACCCAAAATCTAGCGTATTTCTATCTCTTGATGGCCTCTGTTCTTCTTTTTTTTTATTAACGAAAAAAAAAAAGAAATTAACATAACATTTAGAAATCATACCATTCTACATATGCAATCAGTAATTCTTAACATCATCACATAGATGCATGATCATCGTTTCTTAGTACATTTGCATCGGTTTAGAGGAACTAGCAACACAACAGAAAACGATATAAAATGTTAATATAGAGAAAAGAAATAAAAGTAGTAATAATAGTAAAAAAAAAACAAAAAAACCCCTATAGCTCAGATGCAGCTTCATTCAGTGTTTTAACATGATTACTTTACAATTAGGTATTATTGTGCTGTCCATTTTTGAGTTTTTGTATCTAGTCCTGTTGCACAGTCTGTATCCCTTCAGCTCCAATTACCCATTATCTTACCCTGTTTCTAACTCCTGCTGGACTCTGTTACCAATGACATATTTCAAGTTTATTCTCGAATGTCCGTTCACATCAGTGGGACCATACAGTATTTGTCCTTTAGTTTTTGGCTGGACTCACTCAGCATAATATTCTCTAGGTCCATCCATGTTATTACATGCTTCATAAGTTTATCTTGTCTTAAAGCTGCATAATATTCCATCATATGTATATACCATAGTTTGTTTAGCCATTCTTCTGTTGATGGACATTTTGGCTGTTTCCATCTCTTTGCAATTGTAAATAACGCTGCTGTAAACATTGGTGTGCAAATGTCCGTTTGTGTCTTTGCCCTTAAGTCCTTTGAGTAGATACCTAGCAATGGTATTGCTGGGTCGTATGGCAATTCTAGGCCTCTGTTCTTAACTGAAATTCTCTAAGTCCATTTATTGATGTTAGTTCATATCAGTGAGACCATACAGTATTTGTCCTTTTGTTTCTGGCTAATCTTTCTCAGCATAATGCCCTCAAGGTCCATTCATGTTTTGATATGCTTTATGACTTTATTCTGTCTTATAGCTGTGTAATATTCCGTCTTAGGTATATACCACAGCTTGTTTAGCCATTTGTCTTTTGATATGTTTGGATAGTTTCCATCTCTTGGCAATTGTAAATAATGCTACTATTAACATTGGTGTGCAAATGTTGGTTTGTGTCCTTACCCTCGTGTCCTCTGAATATATACCTAGCAATGGTATTGCCAGATCATATGGCAATTCTGTACTTAGCTTTCTGAGGAACCGCCAAACTGCGTTCCACAGTGGTTGTCTCATTTTACTTTCCCATCAACAGTGGATAAGTGTGCCTCTTTCTCCACATCCTCTCCAGCATTTGTTGTTTTCTGTTTTATTGATAATGGCCATTCTAATGGGTGTGAGATAATATCTCATTGTTTTGATTTGCATTTCCTTAATGGATCAGGAAGTTGAGCATCATTTTATGTGCCCTTTAGCCATTTGTATTTCCTCTTCTGAGAAGTGTCTGTTTATGACTTTTGCCCATTTTGTAATTGGGTTGAAAGTAAGTAAGTTTTTGGGATTTTAATTGGCATTGCATTGAATCTATAAATCAATATAGGTAGAATTGACATCTTAATTATAGTCTTCCAATCCATGAACATGGTATGCCCTTCCATTTATTTAGGTCCTCTGTGATTTTTTTTTTTAGCAATTTCTTGTAGTTTTCTTTGTATAGGTTGTTTGTATCCTTAGTTAAAATTTATTCCTAAATATTTTATTCCTTTGTTTGTAATTGTAATTGGAATTTTTTTCTTGATTTCCTCCTCAGATTGCTCATTGCTAGTGTATAGAAACATTACAGATTTTTGTGTTGATCTTGTAACCTGCTACTTTTCTGTACTCATTTATTAGTTCTAGTAGTTTTGCTGTGGATTTTTCAGGGTTTTTGACATATAATATTATATCATCTGCAAACAGTGAGAGTTTTACTTCTTCCTTTCCAACTTTGATTCCTTGCATTTCTTTTTCTTGTCTTTTTGCTCTGGCTAGAACTTCCAACACAATGTGGAATAACAATGGTGACAATGGACATCCTTGTCTTGTTCCTGATCTTAGAGGGAACATTTTCAGTTTTTTTCCCATTGAGGATGATATTAGCTGTGGGTTTTTCATATATTCCCTTTATCATGTTGAAGAAGTTCACTTCTATTCCTATCCTTTGAGGTGTTTTGAAAAAGAAAGGCTGTTGAATTTTGTCAAATGCATTTTTTGCATCAATCGAGATCATCATGTGGTTTTTCTGCTTGGATTTGTTGATATGGTGTATTACATTAATTGATTGTGTTATGTTGAATCATCCTTGCATATCTGGGAAGAATCCTACTTGGTCATGGTGTATAATTCTTTTAATGTGCTGCTGGAATCAATTTGCAAGAATCTTGTTGAGGATTTTTGCATCTATATTCATTAGTGAGATTGATCTGTAACTTTCTTTTCTTGTAGTGTCTTTGTCTGGCTTTGGTATGAAGGTGATGTTGGCTTTATAGAATGAGTCAGATAGCCATCTCTCTTCAATTTTTTTGAAGAGTTTGAGCCGGATTGGTGCTAATTCTTTCTTGAATGTTTGGTAGAATTCACATGTGAAGCCACCTGGTCCTGGGCTTTTCTTCTTTGGCGCTTCTTATTGACTAATACAATTTCTTTACTTGTGATTCTTTGGTTGAGATCATCTATTTCTTCTAGAGTCAGTTTTGGTTGTGAATGCCTTTTTAGAAAGTTGTCCATTTCACCTACATTGTCTGGTTTCTTAGCATAAAGTTGTTCCTGGTATTCTCTCATTAACTCCTTTATTTCTGTGGGGTCAGTGGTTATGTCTCTTCTTCCATTCTTTATTTTATTTATTTACATCCTCTCTCTTCTTCTTTTTGTCAACCTTGCTAAGGCTCCATCAATCTTACTGATTTTCTGATAGAACCAGCTTCTGGTTTGTTGATTTTCTCAGTTGTTTTCATGTTCTCAATTTCACTTATTTCTGCTCTAACCTTTATTTCTTTCCTTTTTGCTTCCTTTGGGGTTAGTTTTGCCTTTCTTTCTCTAGTTCTTCCAAGATAATAGTTAATTCCTCAATTTTTGCTCTTTTTTTTTGATATAGGCATTTCAGGCAATAAAGTTCCCTCAGCACTGTCTTTGCTGCATCCAATAAATTTTGATATGTTGTGTTTTCATATTCATTTGCCTCGAGATATTTACTGATTTCTCTTGTAATTTCTTCCTTGACCCACTGGTTGTTTAAGAGTGTGTTGTTGAGCCTCCACATATTTGTGAATTTTCTGGTGCTCTGCCTATTATTGATTTCCAGCTTCACCCCTTTTGATCTGAGAAAGTGTTTTGAATGATATCAATCTTTTCAAATTTATTGAACTTGTTTTTTGACCCAGCATATGGTCTATCCTTGAGACTGATCCATGAGCACTGGAGAAAAAGGTGTTTCCAGCTGTTGTGGGGTGTAATGTTCTATAAATGTGTGTTAAGTCTTGTTCATTTATTATATTATTCAAATTTTCTCTTTCTTTACTGATCTTCTGTCTCAATATTCTGTCCATTGATGAGAGTGGGGAAGTGAAGTCTCCAACCTTATGGTAGATTGTCTATTTCTCTTTTCAGTGTTTTCAGTGTTTGCTGCATGTATTTTGAAGCACTCTGGATTGGTGTATAAATATTTATGATTGTTCTGTCTTCTTGTTGAATTGTTACTTTTATTAATAATTCATGTCCTTCTTTGTCTCTTTTATTTGTTTACATTTGAAGTCTAATTTGTTGGATATTAGTATAGCTACTCCTGCTCTTTTCCAGTTGTTGTTAGCATGGAATATCTTTTCCCTGTTTCCTGTAGACAGCATTTAGATATCTCCTGTTTTTTAATCTATTCTGCCAGTCTACGTGTTTTGATTGGGGGGTTTAATTCATTAACATTTAGAGTTATTAGTGTAAGGGCAGTACTTTCTTCTACCATTTTGCCTTTTGGATTTTATATGTCATATCTTACTTTTCTTCTTTTTACCTTTAATGATAGTCTTCATTTCTACACTCTTTCCCACACCTCTCTCTCCTGTCTTTTTTTATCTGTCTCTAGTGCTCCCTTTAGTATTTCTTGCAGAGCTGGTCTCTTGGTCACAAATTCTCTCAGTGACTTTTTGTCTGAGAATGGTTTAAGTTCCGTGTCATTTTGAAGGACAGTTTTGCTGGATATGGAATTCTTGGTTGGCAGTTTTCTCTTTTAGAGTCTTAAATATATCATACCACTGTCTTCTTGCCTCCATGGTTTCTGCTGAGAAATCTATGCAGAGTTTCATTGGGCTTCCCTTGTATATGATGAATTGCTTATCTCTTGCTGCCCTCAAGATTCTCTCTTTCTCTTTGACATCTCACATTCTGATTAATAAGTGTCTTGGAGTATGTCTATATGGATCTTTTCTGTTTGAGGTACGCTGCACTTCTTGGATCTGTAATTGTAAGTCTTTCATAAGAGTTGGGATATTTTTCAGTGATAATTTCCTCCATTAGTTTTTCTCCTCCTTTTCCCTCCTCTTCCCCTTCTGGGACACCCACAACATGTATATTTGAGTGCTTCATGTTGTCATTCAATTCTCTTGAGTCCTTGCTCATATTTTCTCATTCTTTTTGCTATATTTTCTTTTGTCTGTCAGATTTCAGATGTCTTGTTTTCCAGTTCACTAATCCTACCTTCTGCCTCTTGAAATCTTAACGTTTTCAGTTTCTGTTGTTTTTTTCATGTCTTCTACTGTACCACTCATTCACCTTCATCTTGCAATTTGTTTTTTCAGACCTTTGATTTGTCCTTTTTGTTCATCCCTTGCCTTCTTTATATACTCCCTCAATTCATTAATTTGATTTTTGATGAGATTTTCCATGTGTGTTCAAACGTCCTGAATTAATTTTTTCAACTCCTGTATCTTCTTTGAATTGTTTGCTTGTTCCTTTGACTGGGCCATATCCTAAATTTTTCTAGTATGATTCATTATTTTTTGCTGGTGTCTAGGCATTTAATTTCCTTAATTAGTTTATTCTGGATTGTTTTCACTTTTTTACCTAAGATTTTCTTGTTGGATGAGTTTGTTGTCTGTCTGTTCTTTGATGTTCAGTTCAGCTTATTTTAGACCTCTAGCTTAGGTTTTGTTTAACAGATCAGAATTTTTCAGTTCTTGTTTGTTGCCCTTCCTGTATGCTGCCTTTTTCCCCCCTTAGGTGGGTCTACTTAGGTATTATTGACCCCAGTCTGATTTTCCCTGACCAGACGGGCCTCCTCTCAGAGAGAAGAGTCACTTGCATCATTTTTCCGTAAGGATGAGACCCAGGAAGTTGAAAGACGTTCCTATGAAGACTTTAGACTCTGTGTTTTTCCTATCTTGCCCAGTATGTGGCGCTTGTCTGCCTGTGGGTCCCACCAGCATAAAGTGATGTGGTACCTTTAACTTCAGCACACTCTCCCTGCTAGGGCATGGTGATGACAGAGGAGAAGTTGTAGTGTGGCTTTAATCATTTCAGCATTCCAGACCCTAGGGTCTAAATTCCTTGAGGGAGGTATTCCACCTGAACCAGGTCCCACCCCTCTCCTGGGGAAGGCATAGCCTCCTGGAAATTATTTCCTTTCCCCTGATCAGCCTCTTTGCCTCTCAGACAAGCTTACTTCCTCCCTTGCCTGTGGCAGTTGGAGCCTGAGAAGCCTTGCAGTTGTATCCAAAGAGCAGTCGAGTCATAGAAATACAGCCACATAAAAGAAAAGAAAAAAAAATCCTTTTCAGAGCAGGACCCCCATTCCTAGGGTTTGCCAATCAATAGCTAAAGTTGATATGTTCCCCTATGTATCTCCACGTCCTATGTGGCCCCTCCTTTCCTTCAGGGCCCAGACTTTTTCAAATATTTTGTGCTGTCTGATCCAAAAAAATCTCTGTTTTTTTTCCTTCTTTTTCTGTCAGCACTGCCCCTTCTGTGCTGGGGCAAAAACCAGCAACCTCAGCTGTTACTCAATGTTCAGCAGAGCTGAGTCTATTTTTAGTAGTCAGAATTTGTTAATTAATTCCACAATTGGAGCTTGGTTGAGCTCAACCCTTTGGTGTTCATGAAGTCTCTTCCCTTTCACCTCTGGGAGGCAGTTGATGGGGGAGGGGCATCAGTCTCTGCAGCTTGGGGGACTCACAGTTCTGGGTGGGATTGCAGCTGATCCAGCTTGTCCAATCTGGTGTATACTGTGTGTCTGCTCACTGATGTCATCCCAGCAATTGTTCTGTACTGTTCCTGGCTATTTACTAGCTGCTCTGAAGGATGAACTAAATTCCACACCTCACTAAACTGCTGTCTTGGAGCCACATTAATTGATTTTGCTGTGTTGAACCACCCTTGCATTCCTGGAATGAAACCCATTTCACCATGGTGTACAATTCTTTTTATATATTGCTGGATTTTAAGATTTTTACATTTATATTCATTAGATAGATTTGTCTGTAATTTTCTTTTCTTGTAGAATATTTGCCTGGCTTTGGTATTAGGCTGATGTTGGCTTTATAGAATTAGGTAGCTTTCCTTCTTCCTCAATTTTTTTTTTGAAGTGTTTGAGCAGGATTTGTACTAATTCTTCCTGGAATGCTTGGTAGCACACTTGAACCCATCTTGTCTTGGAATTTTATTTCTTGGGAGGTTTTTGATGAATAATTCAGTATCCTTACTTTTGATTCGTTTGTTAAGGTCTTCTAATTCTTCTCAAGTTATTATAGGTTATTCATGTGTTTCTAGGACATTGTCCTTTTCCTTTGTGTTGTCTAGTTTGTTGGCATACAGTTGCTCATAGTCTCTTCTCATTATCTCTTTTATTTCTGTGGGTTCAGTAGTAATGTCTCCCATCTCATTTCTGGTTTTAATTATATGCATCCTTTCTCTGTTTTTCTTTGTCAGCCTAGCTAGGGTCTATTGATTTGATTGATTTCCTCAAATCACCACCTTATGATTTTGTTGATTCTCTCTATTTTTTTATGTTCTCCATTTCATTTATTTCTTTCCTTCTGTTTACTTTGGAGTCAGTTTGTTGTTCTTTTTCTAGTTTCTTCAGTTGTGCAGTTAATTCCTAACTTTTCTCTCTTTTGTATTTTGACAGCTCTTCAGATTTATTTTATTTTTAAATTTTTTTATTGTATAGTATAACATATATACAAAGCAAAGGAATAAAAAAACAATAGTTTTCAAAACACTCTTCAGTGAGCAATCACAGGACAGATTCTCAGGTTTGCCATGGGCTGCCACATGATCCTCTCAGTTTTTTTTCCTTCTAGTTGCTCCAGAATATAGGAGGCTAGAATGCTTAAATATTTTTATTATCACAATCGACTTTTTCTCCTTTTTTGTGAAAAATAACACACAAAAAGCAATAATTTTCAAAGCACAGCACCACAATTAGTTGTATAACATATTTCAGAGTTTGACATGGATTACAATTCTGCAATATTAGGTTTTTACTTCTAGCTGCTCTAAGATATTGAAGACTAAAAGAGATATCAACTTAATGATTCAACATTCATATTCACTTGTTAAATCCTATCTTCACTGTATAATTCCCCCATCACCTTTGATCTTTCTATCCTTCTCTTTAAGGATGTTTGGGCTATGGCCATTCTAAATTTTTCATATTGGAAGGGTCTGTCACTAATATGGAGTAGGGAAATGGAACTATCTGATGTTCTTGAGAAGCTGGGTCCTCTAGGTTTCAGGACTTTCCTGGGCCAGGGAACAATCTGAAGGTTGTAGGTTTCTGGAAAGTTACTCTAGTGTATGGAGCCCTTGTGGAATCTTATATATTGTCTTAGGTGTTCTTTAGGACAGACTGGAATGGTCCTGGTTGGGGGTTGGCAGGTTATGATAAGTAACAATGTCTAACTGAAGCTTGTGTGAGAGCAACCTCCAGAGTAGCATCTCAACTCTGTGTGAACTCTCCCTGCCACTGATACTTTATGAGTTACACTTCTTTCCCCCCTTTTGGTCAGGATGGAGTAGTTGATCTCATGGTACCAGTGCAAGATCCATCCCTGGTAGTCATCTCCCACATTCACCAGGGAGACTTTCATCTCTGCATGTCATGTCCCACGTAGGGTGGACGGCAATGATTTCACTTGCAGAGTTACAGAGTTGGGCTTAGAGAAAGTGACATCACATCTGAGCAATAATAGAAGACCTCTGTAAATAACTCCTAGGCATGCTTATAGGTAGTCCAGTCTTCTCCACTACCTACATAAGCTTCACAAGTATAAGCCTCAGGATCAAGGGCATGGCCTATTGATTTGGGTGTCCCTAAAGTTTGACACAGTATTGGGGGATTCCTTGATGGTAAAGTTTAGTAGTTCCATATTCTTTCTTCCCTCCCTCAGGGGACTTTGCCAATTCTTTCTGATTATCTGCTTAATAAATTATAGGATGTATCCAGGTATTACAATAATCTATACAGGATTGAAGGACCTTTTTCTTGCTCTGTGCTCCCTGTGTTTCAGTTGTTCAAATGAGCTATACAGATAGGTTGAATTAGATTATGCAGTACAGAAAATTTCAGCTCCAGACTAAATAAACCGTTCTTCCATTGGTCTCTAAGAGTATGTATAGTTCTAAAATATAAACACGTCTTCCTTACCCCTGTGTTCTGAATTACTTTAACCCCAACCTGTTCAGCTTCATTCTTATGTCTAAATATCAGGTTATATATATAAAACAGCCTCTCAAAATCCAGAAATAATAATCACCACTCCAGACTTAGTGTGTCTGTTCTAAAAGCTTACAATCTATGTCCCTGTTTTCTTATAAGCATTTTCTAAGGTGACCATACCATTCTTGTTTTTTTGTTTCTGACTTACTTTGTCTCACCAAATGTCCCACATGTTTATTCACATTGTTGCATGCCTCACAACTTTGTTCCTTTTTGTAGCAGCACAACCTTCATTCATAAGTATACACCATCATTCACCAATCTACTCAGACTTTTATTTTTTCAATTAAAAATTTTATTAAAGAAATTGTGGATTGATGGAACAACCATGCATAAACTGCAGGATTTCCATTACACCCCCCCCTCCCATATTCACATTGGTGTTGAAAGTTTGTTACATTGATAATAACCGATTTTGGCAATTCTTTTTTTAAACAGTAGTTGCATTTCTCAGAACTGATGAGTGATTATTAACATAGTATTATAACTACAGTCCATAGTTTACATAGGAGTGTTTTCTCCCTTACTCTCCAGCTATTATTATATTTTTTCATGCATGGTTTTATTTTATTACTAACTATGTTTATACTGGATAAAGGATGTGTCAGTCACAAGGATTTTAGTCACACAGTAAAAGCTTTAAAGTTATAGCTTTTATAACTATTCAAATGATAAAAGTCACATGCATAAATGAAATCAAAAAGAAAGATAGATGTTAAAGATTGAGATGGTATAATCTAGGAATGCCTAGAGTGTATAATAATAGTGAAATGTACAATGTACAAATTTTAAAAATGTTTTTGCATGAGGAAGAACAAAGTATTGTCATTATTGTAGGGTGCTGAAAATAGAGGATAACTAATACTTCAAAATGTCACATTATGTGTAAGAGTAAAGCAAAAAATGTTTATTTTTTACAAAATTTAGATTTTGACTAGAGCATTTCCTAATATAACTCATGTAGATAGTTTGATTGAATGTCATAAGTACTTGGAATCTCAGGTAGCACTTGAGATTTTGTTGGTTTGTCCAAAATGATCCCCCGATGAATCCCAGAATGATTTGATCTGTGACTGGAAAAGTATTTGCAAGCCCCCTTCAGGGAATGGTGAGAGAGGGGAGAAATTCAACTTCCCCAAGTTGAGTTCTTGATATTCTCACAAGCAGTGTGGACAACCAAAGCTATAGGCTCAGCCCCCAGTCTTGGGGTTTGTTCACATGAAACTTAACCCCACAAAAGATAGGTCAAGTCTACTTAAAATTTAGGCCTAAGAGTCACCCCCAAGAGAGCCTCTTTTGTTGCTCAGATGTGGTCTCTCTCTCCAGCCAATATGATGAACAGTCTCACCACCCTCCCCCTCTCTGCGTGGGACATGACTCCCAGGGGTGTGGACCTTCCTGGCAACGTGGGACAAAGATCCTGGAATGAGCTGAGACTCAGCGTCAAAGGACTGAGTAAAACCCTAGAATGAGTTGAGAATTAACATCAAGAGACTGAGAGAACCTTCTCGACCAAAAGGGGGAAGAGTAAAATGAGACAAAGTGTCAATGGCTGAGAGGTTTCAAACAGAGTCGAGAGGTTATCCTGGAGGTTATTCTTACGCATTAAGTAGATATCACCTTGTTGTTCAAGATGTAGTGGAGAGGCTGGAGGGAATTGCGTGAAAATGTAGTGCAGTGTTCCAGTAGCCATGTTTCTTGATGATGATTGAACAATGATATAGCTTTCACAATGAGACTCTGTGAATGTGAAAACCTTATGTCTGATGCTCCTTTCAGCTACTATATCAACAGAAGAGTTGGAATAAAATAGGAAAATGGAAAAAATAAAATGGAAAAAAATAATAGGGGGAACAAATGTTAAAATAAATTCAGTTTGAAATGCTAGCGGTAAATGAAAGTGAGGGGTAAGGGGTATGGTACGTATAGTTTTTTTTTCTCTATTATCATTTTATTTCTTTTTCCATTGTCTTTTTATTTCTTTTTCTAAATCGATGCAAATGTACTAAGAAATGATGAATATGCAACTATGTGATGATATTAAGAATTGCTGATTATATATGTAGAATGGAAGGATTTCTAAATGTTTTGTTTGTTAATTTTTTTAATTAATAAAAAAAAGTAGTCATAAAAGAAATTACCCAGAATGCAATATAAAAGAAAAAAAGGGAATAAAAACACAAAAAGGTTAAAAATAAATAAAAAAATAAAAGTCACATGATATATTGTCACATGATAAAAGCTGTTTAGTTATAATAGAATTATCATAGATTAAGGCTACTGGATTACAGTTCAACTATTTCAGATATTTCTTTCTGGTTATTCTACTACATTAGAAACTAAAGCAAAATACCTATATCATGAGTCAGTAGTTACAGTCATTTGTTAAATCCTAATTTCCCAGTTACACCTCATTTTGTTTGGTTGGTTTTTTGTTTGTTTTTTGGGGGGAGTACATGGGCTGGGAATCAAACCTGGGTCTCCCACATGACAGGCAAGAATTATACCACTGAACTACCCTTGCACCCTCTTCCTCTTGAAGTTTTTGAAGAGTTTGAGCAGAAATAGTACTAATTATTTGTTGAATATTGACATAAATCACATGTGAAGCCATCTTGTCCTGGATTTTTCTTTCTTGGGGGTCCTTTGTTGACTGATTTAATCTCTTTTCTTGTGATTAGGTTTTTGAGGTCTTCTGTATCTTCTCAAGTCAGTGTTGGTTGCTCATGCTTTTCTAGAAAGTTGTCCATTTCATCTAGGTTGTCTCATTTATTAGCATGTAGTTTTACATAGTATCCTCTCATTATATCCTTTATTTTTGTGGGGTTGATAATTCTGTGTCCCTTCCCATTTATGATTTTATTTATTTGGATCCTGTTTCTTTTTTTTTTCTGTCAGCCTGGCTAAGATTCCATGGATTTCGTTGATTTTCTTTAAGATCAACTTCTGATTTTGTTGATTCTCTCTACTGTTTTCATTTTCTCAATTTCATTTATTTCTGCTACAGTCTTTGTTATTTCTTTCTTTCTGTTTGCTTTTGGGTTAGCTTCCTGTTTTTTCTCTAGTTTTCCCAGGTGAATAATTAAGTCCTCAGTTTTTTAACTCTTTCCTGGAGATCTTTATGAGAGAGGACTCAGAGTACCACAGTGAGTAGAGAGATAAAACCAAGACAGTGTAGAGGGAAATGACCAAGGAGCTGTCAGAAGCTGAGAGAGCCATTTGAAACCAGAAGCTGGGAGAGAAGAAACAAACTTCTCTACACTGCACCTATCCTCCAGTACTGTGGCAGCTCACCATGGGGTCCAACACCTGGTTGGTTTGCTGGTGAGAGAACAAGACCTAGAAATGCTCTTCTCCAAGACCAGAGATAGGATAATATATCTAGACAGATATTAGAAGGCACTCAATGTGGTATTAAAAAAATCCAGTAAACATGAAATAAGGCTTTTACAGAATAATTGAAGGTCAAAATTGGGATACGTTTACAAAGTCTAGCAAAAAGGCAGAAGAAAGTCCCACATTATCAGTAGTGCTTTTAAATGTATAAGTATTATACTCTCCAGGCAAAATGTAGGTATTGGCGGACTGGATTAAAAAGCATCACTCAAGTGTACAAATTAAATTCAAAGATTCAAGTAGGTGAAAGTGAGGGGATGGAAAAATATGCCATGAAAGCAGAAACCAAAAGAGAGCTATGGTAGCTGTACTAATATCAGATGAAACACACTTTAAGTCAAAAACTGTCACTAGTGACAAAGAGAGTCATTATATTTTCATAAAGGAGACACTTAACAAGAAGATGTAGCACTTATAATTACATATGCATCTAACAGCAAAGCCCCAAAATATGTGAAGCAAATAGTGACATATTTGAAGGGAGAAATTGATGGTGCTGTGTTAATAGTGTGTTTTAATATATGACTTTTAATAATGGGTAGATGTTTAGATATAAGATCAATAATGAAATAGGAGACATATCATACTCTAAACCAAATAGACCTATCAAACTTATATAGAAAACTTCAGTAAATTGCGGAATACAAATTCCTCTCTAGTGCACATGGTTCATTCTCCGGGATTGACCGTATCTTAGATCCCCAAAAAAGTCTGAAATTCTAAAATAGTAGAATTGTACAATGGCAATGTATCTTCTCCTGATGCAATGGAACAAATCTAGAAATCAATAACTGACATAGAAACGGAAAATTCACAAATAAATAGAAGTTAATGTATTTTTAATTAAAAAAATTAACTAACACAACATTTAGAAATCATTCCATTCTACATATACAATCAGTAATTCTTAATATCATCACATAGATGCATATTCATCATTTCTTAGTACATTTGCATTGATTTAGAAAAAGAAATAGAAAGAAAACAGAAAAGGAAATAAAACAAAAATTTGAAAAAAGAAAAAAGAAGAAAAAAAAACTATACCTCAGATGCAGCTTCATTCAGTGTTTTAACCTAATTACATTACAATTAGGTAGTATTGTGCTGTCCATTTCTGAGTTTTTGTATCCAGTCTTGTTGCACAGTCTGTATCCCTTCAGCTCCAATTACCCATTATCTTACCCTATTTCTATCTCCTGATAGTCTCTGTTACCAATGACATATTCCAAGTTTATTCTCTAATGTCAGTTCACATCAGTGGGACCATACAGTATTTATCCTTTAGTTTTTGTCTAGTCTCACTCAACATAGTGTTCTCTAGGTCCATCCATGTTATTACATGCTTCATAAGTTTATCCTGTCTTAAAGCTGCATAATATTCCATCATATGTATATACCACAGTTTGTTTAGCCACTTGTCTGTTGATGGACATTTTGGCTGTTTCCATCTCTTTGCAATTGTAAATAATGCTGCTATAAACATTGGTGTGCAAATGTCCGTTTGTGTCTTTGCCCTTAAGTCCTTTGAGTAGATACCTAACAATGGTATTGCTGGGTCATATGGCAATTCTATATTCAGCTTTTTGAGGAACCGCCAAACTGCCTTCCACAGTGGTTGCACCATTTGACATTCCCACCAACAGTGGATAAGTATGCCTCTTTCTCCGCATCCTCTTCAGCACTTGTCATTTTCTGTTTTGTTGATAATGGCCACTCTGGTGGGTGTGAGATGATATCTCATTGTGGTTTTGATTTGCATTTCTCTAATGGTCAGGGACATTGAGCATCTCTTCATGTGCCTTTTGGCCATTTGTATTTCCTCTTCTGATAGGTGTCTGTTCAAGCCTTTTTCCCATTTTGTAATTGGATTGGCTGTCTTTTTGTTGTTGAGTTGAACAATCTCTTTATAAATTCTGGATACTAGACCTTTATCTGATATGTCGTTTCCAAATATTGTCTCCCATTGTGTAGGCTGTCTTTCTATTTTCTTGATGAAGTTCTTTGATGCACAAAAGTGTTTAATTTTGAGGAACTCCCATTTATTTATTTATTTCTTCAGTGCTCTTGCTCTTTAGGTTTAAGGTCCATAAAACCGCCTCCAATTGTAAGATTCATAAGATATCTCCCTACATTTTGCTCTAACTGTGTTATGGTCTTAGACCTAATGTTTAGATCTTTGATCCATTTTGAGTTAATTTTTGTATAGGGTGTGAGATACGGGTCCTCTTTCATTCTTTTGCATATGGATATCCAGTTCTCTAGGCACCATTTACTGAAGAGACTGTTCTGTCCCAGGTGAGTTGGCTTAACTGCCTTATCAAAGATCAAATGTCCATAGATGAGAGGGTCTATATCTGAGCACTATATTCGATTCCATTGGTCGATGTATCTATCTTTTTGCCAATACCATGCTGTTTTGACCACTGTGGCTTCATAATATGCCTTAAAGTCAGGCAGCGTGAGACCTCCAGCTTCGTTTTTTTTCCCTCAGGATACTTTTAGCAATTCGGGGCACCCTGCCCTTCCAGATAAATTTGCTTATTCCTTTTTCTATTTCTGAAAAATAAGTTGTTGGGATTTTGATTGGTTTTGCATTGAATCTGTAAGTCAATTTAGGTAGGATTGACATCTTAACTATATTTAGTCTTCCAATCCATGAACACGGTATGCCCTTCCATCTATTTAGGTCTTCTGTGATTTCTTTTAACAGTTTTTTTTGTCGTTTTCTTTGTATAGGTCTTTTGTCTCTTTAGTTAAATTTATTCCTAAGTATTTTATTCTTTTAGTTGCAATTGTAAATGAAATTCGTTTCTTGATTTCCCCCTCAGCTTGTTCATTGCTAGTGTATAGAAGCACTACAGATTTTTGAATGTTGATCTTGTAACCTCCTACTTTGCTGTACTCATTTATTAGCTCTAGTAGTTTTGCTGTGGATTTTTCCGGGTTTTCGATGTATAGTATCATTTCATCTGCAAACAGTGATAGTTTTACTTCTTTCTTTCCAATTTTGATGCCTTGTATTTCTTTTTCTTGTCTAATTGCTCTGGCTAGAAGCTCCAACACGATGTTGAATAACAGTGGTGATAATGGACATCCTTGTCTTGTTCCTGATCTTAGGGGGAAAATTTTCAATTTTTCCCCATTGAGGATGATATTAGCTGTGGGTTTTTCATATATTCCCTCTATCATTTTAAGGAGATTCCCTTGTATTCCTATCCTTTGAAGTGTTTTCAACAGGAAAGGATGTTGAATCTTGTCAAATGCCTTCTCTGCATCAATTGAGATGATCATGTGATTTTTCTGCTTTGATTTGTTGATATGGTGTATTACATTAATTGATTTTCTTATGTTGAACCATCCTTGCATACCTGGGATGAATCCTACTTGGTCATGATGTATAATTCTTTTAATGTGTTGCTGGATTCGATTTGCTATAATTTTGTTGAGGATTTTTGCATCTATATTCATTAGAGAGATTGGTCTGTAGTTTTCTTTTTTTGTAATATCTTTGCCTGGTTTTGGTATGAGGATGATGTTGGCTTCAGAGAATGAATTAGGTAGCTTTCCCTCCACTTCAATTTTTTTGAAGAGTTTGAGCAGGGTTGGTACTAATTCTTTCTGAAATGTTTGGTAGAATTCACATGTGAAGCCGTCTGGTCCTGGACTTTTCTTTTTGGGAAGCTTTTGAATGACTGATTCAATTTCTTTACTTGTGATTGGTTTTGTTGAGGTCATCTATTTCTTCTTGAGTCAAAGTTGGTTGTTCATGTCTTTCTAGGAACTTGTCCATTTCATCTACATTGTTGTATTTATTAGCATAGAGTTGTTCATAGTATCCTGTTATTACCTCCTTTATTTCTGTGAGGTCAGTAGTTATGTCTCCTCTTCCATTTCTGATCCTATTTATTTGTGTCCTCTCTCTTCTTCTTTTTGTCAGTCTTGCTAAGGGCCCATCAATCTTGTTGATTTTCTCATAGAACCAACTTCTGCTCTTATTGATTTTCTCAATTGTTTTCATGTTCTCAATTTCATTTATTTCTGCTCTAATCTTTGTTATTTCTTTCCTTGTGCTTGCTTTGGGGTTAGTTTGCTGTTCTTTCTCCAGTTCTTCCAAGTGGACAGTTAATTCCCGAATTTTTGCCCTTTCTTCTTTTCTGATATAGGCATTTAGGGCAGTAAATTTCCCTCTTAGCACTGCCTTTGCTGCGTCCCATAGGTTTTGATATGTTGTGTTTTCATTTTCATTCGCCTTGAGATATTTACTAATTTCTCTTGCAATTTCTTCCTTGACCCACTCGTTGTTTAAGAGTGTGTTGTTGAGCCTCCACGTATTTGTGAATTTTATGGCACTCTGCCTATTATTGATTTCCAACTTCATTCCTTTATGATCCGAGAAAGTATTGTGTATGATTTCAGTCTTTTTAAATTTGTTGAGACTTGCTTTGTGACCCAGCATATGGTCTATCTTTGAGAATGATCCATGAGCACTTGAGAAAAAGGTGTATCCTGCTGTTGTGGGGTGTAATGTCTTATAAATGTCTGTTAAGTCTAGCTCATTTATTGTAATATTCAAATTCTCTGTTTCTTTATCGATCCTCTGTCTAGATGTTCTCTCCATTGATGAGAGTGGGGAATTGAAATCTCCAACTATTATGGTAGATGTGTCTATTTCTTTTTTCAGTGATTGCAGTGTATTCCTCATGTATTTTGGGGCATTCTGATTCAGTGCATAAATATTTATGATTGTTATGTTTTCTTGTTGAATTGTTCCTTTTATTAGTAGATAGTATCCTTCTTTGTCTCTTTTAACTGTTTTACATTTGAAGTCTAATTTGTTGGATATTAGTATAGCTACTGTTGCTCTTTTCTGGTTGTTATTTGCATGAAATACCTTTTCCCAACCTTTCACTTTCAACCTATGTTTATCTTTGGGTCTAAGATGTGTTTCCTGTAGACAGCATATAGAAGGATCCTGTTTTTTAATCCATTCTGCCAGTCTATGTCTTTTGATTGGGAAATTCAGTCCATTAACATTTAGTGTTATTACTGTTTGGGTAATACTTTCCTCTACCATTTTGCCTTTTGTATTATATATAGCATATCTGATTTTCCTTTTTTCTACACTCTTCTCCACACCTCTCTCTTCTGTCTTTTCGTATCTGACTCTAGTGCTCTCTTTAGTATTTCTTGCAGAACTGGTCTCTTGGTCACAAATTCTCTCAGTGACTTTTTGTCTGAAAATGTTTTAATTTCTCCCTCATTTTTGAAGGACAATTTTGCTGGATATAGAATTCTTGGTTGGCAGTTTTTCTCTTTTAGTAATTTAAATATATCATCCCACTGTCTTCTTGCCTCCATGGTTTCTGCTGAGAAATCTACACATAGTCTTATTGGGTTTCCCTTGTATGTGATGGATTGTTTTTCTCTTGCTGCTTTCAAGATCCTCTCTTTCTCTTTGACCTCTGACATTCTAACTAGCAAATGTCTTGGAGAACACCTATTTGAACCCATTCTCTTTGGGGTGCGCTGCACTTCTTGGATCTGTAATTTTAGGTCTTTCATAAGAGTTGGGAAATTTTCAGTGAAAATTTCTTCCATTAGTTTTTCTCCTCCTTTTCCCTTCTCTTCTCCTTCTGGGACACCCACAACATGTATATTTGTGTGCTTCATATCATCATTCGATTCCCTGAGCCCCTGCTCAAATTTTTCCATTCTTTTCCCTATAGTTTCTGTTTCTTTTTGGATTTCAGATGTTCCATCCTCCAGTTCACTAATTCTAACCTCTGTCTCTTGAAATCTACCATTGTAGGTTTCCATTGCTTTTTTCATCTCTTCTATTGTATCTTTCATTCCCATAAGTTCTGTGATTTGTTTTTTCAGACTTTCCATTTCTTCTTTTTGTTCATCCCTTGCCTTCTTCATGTCCTCCCTCAATTTATTGATTTGGTTTTTGAAGAGGTTTTCCATTTCTGTTCGTATATTCAGAATTAGTTGTCTCAGCTCCTGTGTCTCATTTGAACTATTGGTTTGTTCTTTTGACTGGGCCCTATCTTCAATTTTCCTGGTGTGATTTGTTATTTTTTGCTGGTATCTGGACATTTAATCAGATTTCCCTAAGTGTGAGACCCAGCAGGTTGAAAGATTTTCCTGTGAAGTCTCTGGACTCTGTTTTTCTTATCCTGCCCAGTAGGTGGTGCTTGTCTCTCTGCGGGTCCCACCAGAAAAGATGTTGTGGCTCCTTTATTAATGCCACTATGGGTGTTTGGTTGGACCCAGTCCCTACCACTGTTGGAAACTCCCTCCTCTCCCTCCAGGCAGCTGCCTGTGGGGGAGGGGCACCGGTCGCCGGCCACCACGGTCCGGGGAGCTCGCCACCGGACCGGGAAGCCACCTGTGGGGAAGGAGCACTGGTCACCGGCCGCCGCAGCCTGGGGAACTCGCCGATCCGAGACCTGCCACCGGACCGGGAAGCCGCCCTCAGGGGGGGTGCTGGTCGCCCGCTGATCCGAGACTCGTAGCCAGTCCGGAAAGCAGCCCACGAAAGAGGGGCGCCAGCCACCGCAGCTTGGGAAACTTGCCTCTCTGAGGCTCTCAGCCGGTCCGGGAAGGAGGGAGGGAGGAGCGCCAGCTGCCAGCAGCCGTGGCCCGGGGAAGTGCGCACCGCTTGGGGAGCTCACTGCAGCGGAGTCTCGCAGACAGTCTAGCCAGTCCAGACTGGGGTATGCTGTGTGTCCGTTCCCTGCCGTGGCCCCGGTAGCTGTTCTGCACTGTTTCTGGTCATCTAGTAGTTGCTCTGGAGGAGAAACTAAGATGCGCGTACCTTACTAAGCCGCCATCTTGGCCCCCTCTCCTCTAATAGTTAATGTACTTTTAAACATCCAGTTGGTTAAACAGGAAATCACAAGGGAAGTTAAGAAATTCTTGAGGTGACTCTAAATGAAGATACAATGATCAATCTTATGGGATCCTACTAAGGCAGTGCTGAAAGGGTAACTTATAGCTCTAAATGCTTTCATTAAAAAAGGAGAGATCTCAAATGAGAGGCATTAGCTAACAACTAGAGGATCTCTTATAAGATCAGTAAGTTAAATGCAAAATGAGGAGAAAGAAATAACAGAGCAGAGATAATGAAATACAGAGTTAAAAATCAGTAGAGAGAATCAACAAAACTCAAAATTGGTTCTTTTAAAAGATCAGTAAAATTTGCAAACTTGTAGCTAAACTAATGAAGAAAGAGTGGACACAAATAACTAAAATCTGAAATGAAAAAGGAGACATTACTGACTCAACAAAATAAAAGTACTATAAGAATCTAGTATGGACAACTTTATGTCAACAAATTAGATAACCCAGATGTACCCATTTGAATCTGTGGTGTACCCCAGAAAAATCTATGTCATTTAACCCACATTCAATACTCTTGGTGGGAGCATTTTGATTATCAGTGGAGATGTGAACCACCTAATTGTGGGTGGTAACTTTTGATTAGATGGTTTGCATGGAGATGTGTCTCCATCCATTCAAGGTGGAGTTGCTTATTGGAGCCCTTTAGGAGGAGACCATTTTGGAAAAAGCTTTAGAGCCATGAGAGCTCACACAGCCAGATATCTTTGAAGATGAAGAAGGAAAACACACCTGGGGGAATTTCATGAAACAAAAAGCCTGGAGAGAAAGCTAGCAGACATCGCCATGTTTGCCATGTGCCCTTCCAGCTGAGAGAGAAACCCTGAACTTCATCGGCCTTTCTTGAGTAAAAGTAACCCTTGTTGGTATTAATTTGGATATTTTCATAGCCTTGCTTTAATTTGGACATTTTCATGGCCTTAGAACTTAAACTTACAACTTAATAAGTTTCCCTTTTGAAAGGCCATTCTGTTTCTGGTATGTCACATTCTGGCAGCTTGCAAAGTAGAATACTAGATGAAATGGACAAATTTCTAGAACACACAAACTACCTATAATGACTCAAGAAGAAATAGATCTCAAGAAAACAAAAACTCATAAAAACATTGAATCAGTAATCAAAAACCTCCCAATCAAAAAGCCCCAGAACAGATGGCTTTACAAGAGAATTTAACCAAACTTGCCAAGAAGAATTAACAATTAATAATCTTGCTCAAATTTTTCCAAAGCATTTAAGAAAAGGGAACACACTGTAATTCATTCTATGAGTCCAACATTACCTTCATACCAAAGCAAGATAAAGATACACAAAACAGAAAATTACAGGCCAATATATCTTATGACTATAGATTAAAGATGTGCCAAAACTACAAACTGAATCCAAAGCATACTATAAGATTTATATACCATGATCAAGTAGGATTTATCCCAGGAGTGCAAGGGTGGTTTGACACAAGAAAATTAATGTGCGGTATTACATCTACATAATCAATGAAAAAATCCCATATGATCATCTCAATTGATGTAGAAAAGGCTTTTGATGAAATCTAGCACTCCTTGGTTAAAACACATAGAATACTAGGAATAGAAGGATATTTTCTCAACATGATAAAGGGCATATTTGAACTCTCACAGCTAATCTGCTTAATGGCAAGACTGAAATCTTTCCCTGGAAGATCAGGAACAGTACCAGGATGCCCACTGTCACTATTGTTACTCAGTATTTTACAGGGTGTTCTAGCCATAGCAGTTAGGCATGAAAAAGAAAGAAATGCATGCAAATTGGAAAGGAAGAAACAAAACTTTCCCTGTTTGCAGATGACATGATCTTATATATAGTTAATACTGTAAAATCTACAAGAAAGTTCCTAGAGCTAATAATTTAATTTGAAAAAAAAGGGCAGGTACATGGTCAATACTGAAAAATCACAAGTGTTTCAATACACTAGTTATTACCAATTGTAAGATGATACCAAGAAAATAATTCCATTTATAATAGCAGCTATTATAATCAAATATCTAGGAATGAATCTAACCAAGGATTTAACAGACTTGTGAATTTTAAGAAATTGCTAAAAATAAAAAAGTAAAAGAAGATCTAAATAAATGGAAGTATTTTCTTTAATTTTGCTCATGAATTGGAAGAATGCATATTATTAAAATATTAGTTATACCCAAACTGATTTACAACCAAATTTCTAACAAACTTCTTTGTAGAACTGGGAAGCCAATCATCAAATTTATATGGAAGGTTATGAGACCCCAAATCAGCAAAACCATCTTGAAAAAGAAGAGCAAAGTTGGAGGACTCACTATTCCCAATCTTAAAAGTTGTTGCAAACCAAAATAAGCTAAACAGCATGGTACTTTCACAAGGACAGATATATAGAACAATGGAATCAATGGACAGCCCAGAAAACAACCATCACATTTATCACCAAATGCTATTTCACAAATTGGCTAAGACACATTGGGAAAGAAGTTTATTTAACAAATGGTGCTGAGAAAACTGGATCTCCATTTGCACAGAATGAAGGTGGACTACTACCTCAGCACATTTTTGTATAAAAATCAACTTGCCATGAATCAAAGACCATCTATTTCCAAACCTTTATAAACAATTTATATAGAAATTCTGTAAAAATAAGCATAAACTTGGATGGTGGTGATGTTAGCACATCATAGTGAGTGTAAACTGTATTTTTATATGACTCTGTAAACCTATGACTTGTCTAATTAAAAATAGTAATAATTTTAAAGATGGATCATAGTCTTAAATATAAGAACCAGAACATTTAAACCTCCTAAAAGAAAATATAGGGAAGCATCTTCAAGGCTTTGTGAAAGGCAATGTTTTATTAGACTGAAAGCACAAGCATCAGTATAAGAAATAGATAAATTAGACCTTATCAAAATAAAAAAAAAAACTTTTGCACCTTAAAGGACTTTATGATGAGAGTTAAATGACAACTGATACAATGGGAGAAAATATTTGGAAATAACATATCCAATGAAGGCTTAATATTCAGGATTTATAAAGAAACCCTTCAACTCATCAACCGAGAGGTAACCCAGTGAAAAAATTGGTGAAACACTTCTGTAGACATTTCTCCAAAGAAGATATACATATGCCAAAAAGCACATGTAAAGGCTCTCAAAATCCTTAGCCTTTAAGAATATGCAAATGGACATTCCCATAAGATACCATCGTACACCCGTTAGAATGGTTACTATTATAACAACCAAAAATTACAACTGTTGGAGAAGATGTGATAAATAGGAACACTCGTTCATTGCTGTTTGGAACATTAAGTGGTATAGCAGAGTGAAAGATAGTTTGGCAGTTCCTTGGAAAGTTAAGTACAGAATTACCATATTTCTGTGCACACCCACTTCCAGGTATATACTGAAGAGAATTAAAAATGGGAAATTAAACATATTTGCATTTCAACTAATAGCTCCATTATGCACAACTGCCAAAACATGGAAGCAATCCAGTTGTTCATCAACTTAAGAATGGATAAACAAAATATGTTATATAAACATAATGAAATATTATTCAGCTGTAAAATGGAATGAAGTTATGATGCATACAAAAACATGGATGAAACTTGAATATACCATTTTCAGTAAAATTAGCCCTATAGAAAGTGACAAATATTTTGTGAACTTACTGACATAAAATAGGATCAGCAAATTCATGGTGTCAGAATTTAGAATATAGGGTATTAGAGGATGGGGTGGGATAAGAAATAGGGTGTTTGGGCCTAAAATGTACAGAGTTGCTATTTGGAGCAATGGAAGTGTTTTGGTAATGGATGGTAGTGATGGTAGTCCAACACTGTGAATATAATTCTCACCATTGAAATATGTATCTGATTGTGGTTAAAGGGATAAATGTTAGTTTATCTATATGGTATTGTAATAAAATTTCAAAAATAAAATCCATAGATATGTCCAACACTGTGAACCCTAAGTTAAAACATGGATTGTGGTTAATTTTATATCTGTAAAAATATGCTTTCATTGATTATAACAAACATACCACACTAACACAAGTTAGGTGGTATATGGAAATCTTCTATTTTATTCATGATTGTTCTTGAAACCCAGAACTGCTCTTTTAAAAAAAGTTCGGTGGTGAATCCAAGATGGTCAATTATGGAGAGGCTGGTCTCACTTTTCTCTCAGAAAAAGAAATAGGAGCCAGGCAGAAACTCAGCAACAACATACTGGGACTCTGGAAATTATGGGGAGGGTTCTACAACACCCAGGAATGTGTGGGATAAAGAAACAGAGCAACTGTGGTAAGAGATCATAAGTAACATCTCTCTTCTCTGACTGCTGTCACGCATCCCCCACTCTTGGGGCAGAAAGCATCTGTTTCTCCAGTCTCTGGTAGGCTGGCAATTATAGATTATAAGTGCAGTAGAGGTCCACTCTCCCAAGAACAGGGTGGGCATAATCTAGCACTGTGCCAGCTTTTGGTCAGCAATTTGTACTTCTAGGATCACCAATTGTTTCAACCCACCCTGCCAGACATAGCTATGCATTATCTTGAGCCTACAAGGAGATAAGTTGATCCTACTTGAGGGCCAAGCAGAATAAGTTGCCAAAGATCACCATCTGCTGGCGGTTGAGGAAAGTGCACCTTGGGAAGACATCTGAAAGGCTTTTGGGTGTAGAGGTCATATGCTGGGCAGGCCATGAAAGCCTACCTTTGGGGAATGGAATTAAAGGATTTTAGACATCTTTACCTAATTTTCTCCCTGGGAACCTGTGGAGCTAGTGTGTGCACCCTTTGTGGGTCCCTGACCAAGCCCTGCTTGGGTAATATGAACCAAGTGTCAAAGAAGAGCATTAACACTAATATAGTCAACCACAAGAGTTTTGGCAAGAGAGAGAATCTGACCTTCAGAGGAAATTCACTAAGACAATCCGATGCTCAGACATCAGCAAAATACAATAAATCATATTAAGAAATAGGTATAGATAGCCCAAAGTAGCAAATAAAAATGTCAGAGGAGATATATGTGGAACAACAAATCAGAGGGGTTCAAATCTCTTAAACAAATTCAACGAGATGGCTAAGGAGATAAAGAATATTAAGGTACACTTGTGAGCACAAAGAAGAATTTGAAAGCATGCAAAGAAAAACAACAACTTATGGAAATAAAAGGTACAATGGATGAAATTAAAAATATACTAGAGAATGAAGGAAGAAGACTGTGGCATAGGAAATTCTAGGATATAGTTATCCTCCAAAGCAGCTAGTGTTAGCCAGGAAATGTCTAAACCAATTGTTTGGGGGGGGGGGGCCCAGAGACCAGACACACATCATACACCAGCAAAAAAGTGAGTGGAAGAATGAAATGGATAAGTCATGGTGAAAAGTTGTAAGTAAATATGTTGCTTCCTATGAAACGGAGCTCAAAGGATATTAAGGAATGATGAGAAAGACAGATGGGATCAGGGGGTCTGAAGCTTAGCGATAACAGACAACAGACCACTTTACTCTTAACCAGATCCTGCTTATATACTGCAGGATAACAAAAGGCATACACGCATTCCCTAAGGGAACAGAGTAGTTATCTTTCAGTGCTCTTCCTTCATACTTAAGATAACCATTTGGAGTAAACAAGCGTTCTCTTCCTCCTAGACTGTTCTACATAAATCAAATAACATAAAGCAGATTACAATCTCCACAGTTTACGACACCACCCTAATGCCATCTGCTCCCAACTAGTTCCGCAGGTCTTATTTTAATCCCATCTCCTACATTTCCTCCTTTTTATTTTATAAGCCAAGGTGACTGTGCCTGTCTTAGGTTGCCCTTAAGCTCTGAAGGAAGGTCTTACCCATCATTGGCTACAAGTCAAGCTCTCTGATTTTGATTTGGGAGGGAGCCAAGGGCTCTTGCCAGAATCATATTGTTAGCATGGCTTTACTTAGTGATGCAACTTGCTACTTTGAACATTTGTTGTTTAACACAGCTGAGGAGGAAGAGAAAGAGTATAAACAGCCCCAAACCTAAGCCTATAGTAATCAAAAAGTGATGTGATTTCCACCAGTAAATAGGATTAAGATTTTTTAGCTCTTGGGTTTGTGATAGTCTCTGTAGGCTATATGTAAATTATTCTGAGATAATTCTAATTCAGATTGATTATATCTTAAAGGGGGTAATACAAAAATTGCTCTCATTCCAGACACATTTTAGATTTCCTAAAAATTTAAATTATACATTTGAATTCCAATATGAATCAATGCTGTCTCTATATCATTTAGTCTCTTAATTTGCTCATCAATATGAGATAGACTATACCACAGTTCACTGGCATTTTTATGCCATTCTCTAACATGCTGTATCTGTATAGTTTGATACAATGCAGTTCCAGCGACCACAGCCACTGTGATAATTCCAATGATTCCAATGACAGCTGCAATAATGAGTCCAATTAGTCTCTTACTCTTTTTCAGATATTCTTTTGCCAAATGGATCAGGATTTGTGTTTCGGGAGAGAATTGCAAAGATCTTGACATCTGCACCAGCAGCCAAATACCTCTTCTTCTCCTTGCTGCTATAATCATCTCATTTTCCTACAACATAAATGCTTGGAGACAAGTGAATAGAGAACAATTCTCACAATTAAAAGTTTGATTTCTTATATGCATATGACCTTTAACAAATATATATGGATCTCTAGTACATATTTGCATATAGTGTTTATGGCTGCTATTTAAAGAGAAGTTATAGATACTAGAATTTGCTATAAAAATTGGTCCCAGTCCTAGGAAAATTTTCCATAGACTTCTCTGACTAATGTTATATTTATAATCCCATGGATTTGGCACAAATCATCCTCTATGTATTAAACTCTGATTTAGCTTGCCTGTCCATATAGTCTCAGTTATCTCTGAGTTAGAGATGGGAGGCCCCACAGGGGCTGCGTCTCTTACAATTCCATAGGAATCATTAATTATGATAACTGCTCGATCCGTATGACATAACTGCCATCCATTCCAACTTTCTTTCCCTTCTAATAGGCAAGTATCATTTGATTCCATAGAGTTAAAGGAGGGATATACATATAGGTAATTATGAGAATCATCCTTGATCTTAAACTATGTAGTTCGATTACTTATTGTTGTTCATGCTAATTCATTACGTATGCATATGGGTCTTTCTAAAAATGAAAGAGTTAAATTTGATACCATTTTTCTTCTTCCTTAAGTAGTTTTGGAAGTCTTGAATCTACTGGTCCTGGGAATCCTAAACTAGTATTCAGATATTTTGGTAAAGTTGGATCTGCCCATGTTAGGGCCTGCAGCAGAGGTGGATTAGGAATATAAGCCCAATAAGTATAATTATGTCCCTGTCCTTCAGCAGTTAAAGTTATATGCCCTATAATGTACATTACCCATTTAGTTATTTTCATCAGAGTCGGCATGTCTAGGTTTTATTTTTTTTTTCGAGAGAGAATCCAAACTGAGGTTTGTCAACTGCAATGGCAAGAGCAAATCCCCTTCTCCACACCTTTATCATGCCTGGTTCCCTTAAATCATCTTTAACATCTTTCCAATAGATCGGCTGCAGCTGCAGTTCTGTTTGGGTCGTATCATTTTTCCTTTCCAAATTACTAAAATGTTTTTCTGCAGGAGTCTGTGATGAATTATCATAAATATTTAAAGATATAGAGTAAACAGTGCCTTTGCTAATTGATCTTTAGGTGTACTTATTTTCACAAAATCATCTTCCTGATCATCATCTCCCCCTTTTTGTTTCATGAGCATAGACTTAAGTGTCTGGTTTGCTCGTTCAATAATTCCTTGCCCAAAGGGATTATGTGAAATTCCTGTGATATGAGTAATATGAAAAGTAGTATGAAACAGCTTCCCTGTATAAGTGGGACCATTGTCTGTTTTTATAGACTGAGGGCATCCCATAACAGCAAAAGCATTAAGTAAATGTGATCGAACATAGCAGAAACATTCTGCAGATTGTGCGGTGGCCCATATGAAATGAGAAAAGGTGTCTATGATAACATGTACGTATTGCATTTTACCAAAATGTGAAATATGAGTAACATCCACTTGCCATAATTCATTTGCCTTTTGACCTTGAGGATTAACCCCTGATGCAAATGGGAGTGCATTTAGAGGTCCACATGTTGGACGAGTCTGAGCTTGCTGTTTAGATAAAGATGTAAATTTCTTTCACAGCCCTTTGCTATTAATATGAGTCAATTTGTGAAATATTGTGGGATCCTGCATTACCCTCACAAGAGTATCCGCTTGCTGATTGTGTAATGATAAAGGACCCAGAAGATTAGTATGAGCTCTTATATGCATGATAAGAAGAGGATTAATTCAACTTCTGACTAATGTTTGTAAATGTAAAAACATTCGGGACAATTCATCTCCTTCAAACAAAGAAGCTGTCTCAATGTGAGTAACTGGCAGACATACTCAGAATCAGAAACAATATTAAGAGATTGTGGAAAATTTTGCAATATTTGAATTACAGTTGCTAACTAAGTGTGCTAGGCTGAGGTATAAGGTGTTTTTCAACTTTTGCTTTCCCCTGGGGTGACATATGCAGCCTGCCCACTACTACTACCATCAGTAAAGACGGTAATGCCTCCCTCCTGCGAGAAAGCCCCAAGTATTTTAGGCAAAATCCATTGTGTTCTTTTTAGAAATTGTAAAAGTATATTTATTTAAAAAATTTAACAACAAACAAACAAAAACACTTCTAACATATCATTATTCTGTTCTATATATATAATCAGTAATTCACAATATCACTACATAGTTGCATATTCATCATCATGACTAAGAAATTGTAAACGTTTTGACATAGGCAAATGATTATCAATTTAATTTTTTGAAATCACAATGCTATTTGCCAAGAGGTATTGAAGATAAATAGACTTTGAACCTCTTCCTTTGTGAGATCACACACTATGCAATTAGGATCATTTCCTCCTAATTGATAATACCTTTGGCGACTTTTGGCTATTAAAGAAATGATTTTTTGCAAATATGTATTTAAATATTTTTGTTGATTGGTAAAAAAAAAAAACCCATTCTAAAACACCATCTTGCTAAAATAGTCCTGTAGGAGATTGCAAGGTAAAGAAAATAATAAAATCAACAGGCTTTTTTAGATCTATTTGAACAAGCTGTCCTTCCTAGATGCATTGTTCAATTAATTGTAATTCTTGTTCAGCCACAGCTGTTAACTGCCTTTTGCTTAATAAATTAGAATCTCCTTGTAAAATATCAAACAGGTTCTGTAACATATAATTAAGAATCCCTAAAGTGACAGGTAGCAAAAATGAAAGCAGAGTGTCAATAATGACATGTACCCATAGTAAATGACCAGATTTTGTAAAATGGATTCATTGGATTGATTGAAAAGGAATGCAGGAACGAGGATTCTTTATAATTGACTGTGTGTTTTTGGTAATTTTAAATTTATTGCATGCAGTTTTTATTATATTTTCTCACAATAGTGGCCAAATTCCAATTTGCTTCCATGACTGGGTCCAGTTGGGTCCTCTGGGAACTGGCTAGGGACCAAGAGGAGCTTCCTGGGACCTAGATGTCTTTATTAAAGTACACCTCCTTCTGGGAGGATAGCCAGTCCTCCCAGTTAGAGTGTACATTTTAACTGTTTCTTAACAAGGTCATGTGATAGCAACATCAGTTGTATGTAATGGCAACATCAGGTGAACAGAACAGACTCCACACGTGTATTTTTTCCTTTCATTCAGCTTTTGAATTTGATTTGCTCCCAACATAAGCTGTGGTTATTTTGGGATAAATTTAGTTTATACTTATGTAGCTTATATAAACACTGGACAAAGCATTAAAACATTTTGGCTTAAAGGAATTTAGGTATTTATATGATTTGAATATTTAGCCAGTAATAGATTCATTTACAGCAATATTGCTTAGATTAACAGATTAAGCCACCTGGTTTGGGGCAAGAAAAGAAACAGTTTTTTGCTGGTATAATGATACCCAGGAGAAAATCAGTATTTTTCATACAGATAATGACATGATAAAAGTTAACATAAGTTATTTTGATGAAACACAGACTCTTTGCTTTTTACACTGATTATTTAGAAAAATTTTTTATATCTTTTCATTAGAACAGGCTAAGAGTCCAAGAAAACGTTGCCATTTTAAACTCATTGTCTTTCTTGATTTTTACCACAATTTCCATTTTTACAAACCCTCAGCAATTATTATATTAGTTCAGGCTTTGTCCTACATTTTTCTCATTTTGTAACAGTTATTCATCTAATTTGTTTGAATAATGTTAAATACTTAAATACTTTAGTTAATGCATATTTGAAGCATCAATATACAGTCTTTAACAAGAATTTTTAGTTTTAAAATTCTTAAAATATTTCTTTTTCAAATATGAATAGGAGCGAAACTCATGGCCAGTTTCCAAATTGCTGTTTGTTGAGGATCTCAGTTAAAAAAAGGAGATGGGGCTGCCATTCCCATTCCTTGTCACAAGATTTTATTTGTAGCATTGGTATAAATTTCAGTAGAATAATTATTTAGATTAAACCAAGGTAACTTAACAGAACACTTTGAGTCAGAACTACAATCCTGAATTGCATACCACTTAGGGGACCAATCTGTTATAATTTCATAGGAACGATTAATGAGTACTGACTTTTGTTTGGCATGGCATTGTTCCTACTGAATATTTTCTGACTCAGGTGTATATGAATTTTTATATAAAGGCAGCTCATTAAGAACAAGCTTAGAAATTAATTTTTCTTTATCTTGCTCTGCTAAAGGTATGGTAAAGAAGCAACTTTAAAAATCTATTATAATAATAGGGCAGTTTTTAGAAATTAGAACTGGTGTGGGCAAGCCAGGTTGTAATGACTCCATAGGTTGAATTACAGCATTAACTTTTATCAAATCAGTTAACATTCCCCATTTTCCTGATTTCTTTTTTTATAATAAATTCTGGAGAATTCCAGGGACTATGAGATTCTTCTATATGTCCTGCTTTAAACTGTTCTTGAACTAACTGAGTTAGCGCCTCTAACTTTTCTATAGATAAGGGCCACTGCTCAAGCCACAAAGGCTCATTTGTAGTATTTATAGTAGATGTTCCTGGAGCATCTCCTCACTTTATGCTTTAAGAGTTCCCCTAGCAGATCCCTATCTGGGTACCAATTGTCAAGTCCAGCTCAAGCAACTGTCCAAACAGGTTCAGAAGGGGCAGTGAGAGATGGAGAAAAAGCACAACTTAGAGTTTAAGAGAAAGTGTGGGCTAGGTAGTTCATTGCTTGACTGAACACAAATGACCAAATAGAAACAGGAATATCTTCCCCATTTTGTTATGCTCGCTGCAAAGCCTTCATAACCAATTTCCATTACTTAAGATTTAAAGCATTATGGCCTTAAGGCTGAAACCAATAACAATGTTTTTGAATGAGATCAAATAAGCTTAATAATTCTGATGTTTTAAGAGGCACCCCAGTAGCTTCTAACAATGTTTTCAACACACACACACATACTCCTCCAGCTACCTATTATGATGACCCATTATCCTGATGCTACAAGGAAAATGCTTACTTTACCAATATGACTCAAGTCCTCTTCTATCAGCTGGACACATGTCCCTCTAATTGAGACTTTTCCTTGGTTCCTTAATACTATCTTGGAGTCTTCTTTTTCTTCCATATTCCATATTAAGGAATAATGAGAAAGATAGATGGGATCAGGGGGTCTGAAGCTTAGTGATAACAGACAACAGACAACTTTATTCTTAACCAGATCCTGCTTATATACTGCAGGATGACAAAAGGCATACATGCATTCAGAGCTAAATTTCAGCTCTGAGTAAAGCTACAATTTTTTAAAAAGTAGCCCATTAAAGAAAGCAGCTGATAATCTCCATTTCAATCCTGTGCTAGGCAGGACTAGAATGAGAGTTGATGAGAGGCAGAGTAACCCTACAGGCAGCAAGAACAGTTCCCTGAAGGGTGACTTTTCCCCAAGAGATGAGGGCAGGAGCTGTTATTTAGAGAATCTAGACTCTAAGGGTTGGGAAAACAAATAGTTTCAAATAGTTTCCCCACAGCCTCTATCTCAACCATGTTCCCAGCAAGGTTTGGGTGGCCTGAGAATTAAAGGCACAGTATCAACTTAGGCCTGTGGGGAGCAGCAGTCTATACAGTGCCATCTTCTGGGCAGAGCAGGAAAATCACAGAAACAAGAGACTTCACAGTAATGATTGGTGACCTGCTGGGTCTTCTCCCCAGGGAATCTTGATATTGAACTACATCCCTTTCATGAGTCCTTGACTTGTCTTTTATGGATAAAATAGCTGGGATAGGTCCTATCCAGGGTGAACCTCCCTCAAGAATCAGCCCTTCAGGTAAAAATAGATAGAGATAATGAAAGGAGTGTTAAAAACACATAGAGAAAAATTAAAAATCAGAACCGACCAGTATTCCCTGAGGAAGAAGAGGAAAGAGAAAGCTTTTTCCTGGGGAAGAAAACAACTGCACAAACAGGGTAATCTCAAAAATCACTCCATACATGCAAGACTAGAATCAGATAAATAGGAGTTGAAAAAATTCTGATCAGTTAAACATGAACTACTCTTCAGATCTAGAAAAAGTTGAACCAAGTGTCAATGAACAGTTATAGCACAAAGCCAACCAACAAGAAAATCGTAGGTAAGAGAGAGAAAACAACCTCCAGAATAAACTAATCAATGCAATCACATGCCTAGACACAAAAAAAAAGTCACAAGTCACACTAAAAAACCTGAAGATATGGCCTGAAGGAACAAAGTAAAACTTCAGATGAGCTACAAAAGTTGTAAGAAGTAATTGAGGGTGTTCAAAGAAATCTAAATTCAATGAGTTGAAGGAAATGTGACAAAAGAGATAAAGCATGTAAAGAAGATACTGGGTGAGCATAAAGTATGACTAGGAAGCATAAAAAAAGATAAAAAAACTTATGAGAATGAAAAACACAATAAAAGAGATAAAGAATATAATGGAACCATACAACAGTAGATTTGATGTGGCAGAAAAAAGGTTAATGAGCCAGAGGATAAGATATCTGAAATCTTACATGCAAAAAGAAAATAGTAAAAAGAATGGAAAAATTTGAGCAGGGCCTCAGGGAATTAAATGAAAGCATGGAGCACATGAATATACATGTCTTGGGTGTCTCAGAAGGAGAAGAGAGGAGAAAGAGGGCAAAAATAATAATTGAGGAAATAATACTCCCAAATTTCCCAGGTCTTATGAAAGATGTCAAATTACAGATCCAAGAAGTGCAAAATACCCCAAACAGAATAGATCCAAATAGACACATTTCAAAACACTTACTAATCGGAATTCTGAAAGCAAAAAGAGAAGAGTAATCCATTACATAAAAAGGAAGGCATTTAATAAGACTAAGTGCAGATTTCTCAGCAGAAACAATGGTGGTGCGATGTCAGTTGTATGATACATTTAAGATAATGCAGGACAAAATTATATTTTGGATAACCCATTACCTAAGTTAACTCATATGATCAGTTTAGTTGAATGCCATAAGTACATGGAATCTTGAAAAGGGCGTGAGATTTTGTTGGTTTGTCAAGGTTAGCGTGATGCCTCAATATATCCCAGAGTAATTTGAGCAGTGAATAAAGAAGTATTTGCAAAGTCCCCTTGGGGTACTGTGGAGCTAGGAGGAAATATTCAACTTCCCCTTTTGGAGAATTTCTGATATCCTCACTAGCAATGGTGATGACAAAATTAATGGATTAAGCCATCTATCTTGGAATTTGCCCTGATGAAACATTCCAGCAAAGAATAGGCTAAGCCTATGTAAAATTATACCTAAAAGTCACCCCCAAAGAACCTCTTTTGTTGCTCATATGTAGTCTCTCTAAGCCAACTCTGCAGGTGAACTCACTGCCCTCCCTACTATGGGCGACATGACTCCCAGGGGTGTAAATTTGGGATGTGGGACAGAATTCCTGCAATTCACTGGGATCCAGCATCAGGGGATTGAGAAAGCCATATTGACAAAAGGAAAGAGAGAAATGAGACAAAAATAATTCTCAGTGGCTGAGATATTTCAGAGTTGAGAGGTTCCCCTTTTTAGTTTATGGTATGTTGGAGTGGCTGGAGGGAAGTACCTTGTTGAGCTGTGTTCCAATAGATTTGATTCTTAAAGACGATTGTGTAATGAAATACCCTTTACAATGTGACTGTGTGATTGTGAAAACCTTGTGTCTGATGCTCCTTTTATTCAGGGTATGGATAGATGAGTTAAGATAGGGAGGATAAGGGTTAAAATAAATTGCGTAGGTTGAAATACTAGTGCTCAATGAGAGGGTGGGGTAAGGGGTATAGAATGTATGAGTTTTTTCGCTTTTTTATCCTGTAGTGATGGGAATATTCTAAAAATGGTCATGGTGATGAATATACAACTGTGTAAAATGGTCATGGTGATGAATATACAACTGTGTTATATTGTGAGCTGCTGATTGTGCACTGTGTGTTGTGTTGATTTGAAGCTATTATGTACCCCTAGAACAACCATATCCATTAATCCTCATTCAATCTTGCTGGGTGGGACCTTTTAGATTGTTTCCATGGAGATGTGACCCATCCAATTTTGTGTGGTAACTTTTGATTAGATGGTTTCCATGGAGATGGATGCATGTCCACCCATTCAAATTGGGGTTGCTGACTGGAGCCCTTTTAGACGAAACCATTTTGGAAAAAGCTTGAGAGCCATGAGAGCTACCAGAACTGACAGAGTCAACAGAACAGGCAGAGTCCCAGGGAAGTGTTTGAAGAGGAAGCTAGAAGATCTTGCTATGTGCCTTTCCAGCTGAGAGAGAAATCCTGAATATAATTGGCCTTCTTGAACCAAGGTTTCTTTCCCTGGATGCCTTAGATTGGACATTTTCTTAGCTTTGCCTTAATTTGGAAATCTTCACAGTCTTAGAACTGTAAACTTGCAACTTGGAAATTTCCCATTTTAATAAGCCACCTCTTTCTGGTACATCACATTCTGTCAGGTTGCAAATGAAAACACCATGTATGGACTGTATGTGTGTGAAGGTTTGTCAGTAAAAGTATTTAAAAAGAAGATAATGCAGGAGCAGAATTCCCAGCCAAGAATTATATATCCAGCAAAACTAAAAAATAAGGGCAAGTTTAAAATATTCACAGATAAGCAGAAACTGAGAGAGTTTGTGAAGAAGATACATGCTTACAAGAAATACTAAAGGGAGTGCTACAAGCTGATAGGAAAATACTGGAGAGATGGCTTTGAAGGAGAGTATAAAAAGAAGAATAACAGTAAGGGTAACTAAAAAGATAAAAAGAGAGAAAAAGTAAGATATGATATATAAAATCCAAAGGACAAAATGGTTGAAGAAAGCACTGCCTTTATGGTAATGACATTGAATGTTAATGGATTAAACTTCCCAATCAAAAGATAGAGACTGATGGAGTGGATTAAAAAGCATGATCCATCTATGCAGACTTCAAGATACTTTAAACACAGTACAAAAATAAGTTAAAAGTGAAAACTTGGACACTATTCCAAAAATGACAACCAGGAAAGAGAAAGGTGGCTACAGTTTTGGACAAATTGAGCTTTAATTGTAAAATGTTAAAAGAGACAAAAGAAGAGCTATATATTAATAAAGAGACTGTGCCAGTTTGAAAGTGGTGTACTCCAGAACAGCCATGTTCTTTAATCCTGATTCAATATTTTAAGGTGGAAACCTTTGATTAGATTTTTCCATGGAGATTAACCTACTCAATTGTGGGTGTGAACTTTTGATCTATTGGAGATGTGACTCTATCCATTCAAGGTGGATCTTGTTAGTTACTGGAGTCCTTTAAAAAGGAAGACATTTTGGAGAAAACACAAGTGCTTCAGAGCTGACAGAGATGCAGACATTTGGAGATGCTTGGAGTGCTGACAGAGAGAGCAGACACCTAGACATGGAAATTTGGGGATGCAGAGCTGAGCAGACATCACCATGAGCTTTCCCAAGAGACGTTAAGCAAACCAGAACCCAGAGTTATGTCCCAGAGGAGCTAAGTGAAGGCCCACAGATGCTTAAAGAGTAAACCACTGGCATAAGATGTTGGAAGTAATGGAACCAGGAACAAGGACCAGCAGATGCTAGCCATGTGTGTTTGCATGTGACAGACATGGGCCATTCTTGAGTCAAAGTATCTTTCTCTGGATGCCTCAGCTTGGACGTTTTTATGACCTTAGAATTGTAAATTTGTAATTTAAATTCTGTTTCTAAAGGCCATTCCATTTCTGGTATAGTGCATTCCAGCAGCATTTAATAACCCAAAGCAAGGACAATCTATCAAGAAGAAATAACATTTGTAAATATTTATGCACCCATCCAGGGTGTCCCAAAATACATGAGGCAAACATTGGCAACATGGAAGAAGAAATAGACATCTCTACAATAATAGTTGGAGATTTCAATACATGACTCTCATCAATAGATAGAACACTTAGACAGAGAATCAATAAAGAAACCGAGATCTTGAATAATATGATGTAATTAGCTAGACTTAACAGATAATTTACAGAACATTGCATCCCATAACAGCAGGATATACATTATTCTCAAGTGCTCATGGATCATTCTTTAGGATAGACCACATGTTGGATCACAAATTAGGTCTCAATAAATTTAAAAAGCATGAAATTATATACCATATTTTCTTTGATCATAATGGAATGGTGTTGGAAATCAATAGCAGGCAGAGGAAAATTCACAAATTTGTGAAGGCTAAACAACACTCTTTGACAACCACAGGGTAAAAGTGGAAATTGCAAGAGAAATCAGTACATATCTCAAAACAAATGAAAATGAGTACACAACATATCAAACCTTATGGGATGCAGTGAAAGCAGTGCTGAGAGAAAAATTTATTGCCCTAAACACTTGTATGGAAAATGAAGAAAAAATTTAAATTGAAGACTTAATGACACTCCTGGACGAACTACAAAAAGAACAGAAAAGTAACACTAAAGAATACAGAAGGAAAAAAAATAAAGATTAAAGCAGAAATAGATGAAATTGGAAAGAAAAACAGTAGAAATAATCAACAAAACCAGATGTTCGTTTTTGAAAAAATCAATACAATTGACAGATCATTAGCCAGACTGACAAAGAAGAAAGGGGAGAGGATACCTAAAATCAGAAATAGGAGGGTGTAATCACTACTGACTCCACAGAAATAAGGAATCATAAGAGGATACTATAAGCAACTGTGTGCCTACAAATTAGACAACAGATGAAATGAACAATTTCTTAGGAACAAGGAGCCTCTACTGACACGAGAAGAAATAGATGTCAACAAACCAATCACAAGTAAAGAGTTTAAATCAATCATAGGAAATTTCCCTACAAAGAAAAGCCCAGGACCATACGGCTTCACATGGGAATTTTACCAAACACTCCAAGCAGAATTAACACCGTTCCTGCTCAAAATCTTAAAAAAAAACATGAAGAAAATGGTCTGCTAATCCTCAGTCCTGAAACCTAGAGCTTTTCCTCATGGCAGCCCAGGATCCTCCTATTCCATTGGTCCCCAAAGCTCAGAGTGTGTGAGAGATTGATCTACACCAGAAGACCTGGGACTTCCCCCCCTCCCCCCCCCCAGTTCTAAGTGCAGTAGCCCTGAGTATGAGTGAATCTTGCCCGGCAGACTGCAGCAGTCTGAGAGAGAAAGTAATCCTCCTCTTGGGAAAAGTGGGGGAGACAGCACAGTCCTATTCCAGCTGCTGGCAGGAGAGAATGACCAGTGAATATTGCAGCTTTGAACTTGTCTGCACAGGAACCAGGGCACTCACACTCCCACCGTTTCCACAAACGGAGAAGTCGCGTCAGGTGACTGAGCTCCACTACAGCTCTAGGTGCCTTTTTCCCACTCCTGATGTCAACAGCCTCAAGCATGACTGGGTCATCCCCAGTGGGCTACAGTGTTCTGGGAGAGACAAGGAGGCCCCTTTCTCAACTGTTGACAGCTGAAACAGGACAGGATGGTTTCACGGCCTTGAGCCTTTCTCAACAGGTACCCACAGTTCTATGGGACCTTTATTCCCACTAGCTATAGAAACAAAGGAGTCAGAGGGATGAAAAAATAACTTACCTTTTGTAGGACTGTGGGGAATAGTTTGCTGATGAGCACATCTGAAAAAGCTGGAAAAATGCAATCTGAGAAGATATTTTCCTGATCTTTTCTCTAGGGCCCTTTGGTACATGTCCACAGCCCATGTGGGACAGTGGCCCTGGTTTGGTTGGCCATATTGCCTAACCAAAGGAAACCTTCAACACAAACCCATCAAAAAAAATCTTAGAGAGGGAAACAAACTTTCCAAATAATCTTATCTAGATAATTGCATGCTCAGAAATGATTTAAAAAAATTAGAAGGCACATTAAGAAGCAAGAAGATATGGCCAAACCAAATGATCAAGTTAAAAACTCTGAGAAAATACAGAATTTAGAACAACTAAACAAAGATGGTATGTTGGTTTGAAAGGACGAATGTCCCCTAGAAAAGCCATGTTTTAATCTAAATCCCATTTCATAAAGGCAGAATGATCCCCATTCAACACTGTATGTTTGAAACTGTAATCAGATCATCTCCCTGGAGATGTGATTTAATCAAGAGTGGTTGTTAAGTTGGATTAGGTGATGACATGTCTCCAACCATTTAAGTGGGTCTTGATAAGTTTCTGGAGTCCTATAAAAGAAGAAACATTTTGGAGAACAAGAGATTCAGAGAGCAGAGCAGAATGACATAGCCATGAGAAGCAGAGTCTACCAGCCAGTGGCCTTTGGAGATGAAAAAGGAAGATGTCTCCCGGAGAGCTTCATGAAACAGGAAGCCAAGAGAAGAAGCTAACAGATGATGCCATGTTCGCCATGTACCCTTCCAGATGAGAGAGGAACCTTGACCATGTTCACCATGTGCCTTTCCAGATGAGAGAGAAACTCTGACTATGTACACCATGTGCCTTCTCACTTGAGAGAGAAACCCTGAACTTCATCAGCCTTCTTGAACCAAGGTATCTTTCCCTGGATGCCTTAGATTGGACATTTCTAATTGGGACGTTTTCTTGGCCTTAGAACTGTAAACTAGCAACTCATTAATTTCCCCTTTTATAAGCATTCTTATTGCATTCCAGCAGCTAGCAAACTGGAACAGATGGCCAAATAAATCTAAATATTTTCAATAAGATGGTTATAGAGATAAAGGATAAGAGGAAACTAGGAAGATGTAAAGAGGAATTTGAAAGGCTACATAAAAATAGGGTATCTTAACGGGAATGAAAGATACCATTTCCCATTTAAAATATACTAGAAGCACATAATAGCAGATATGAAGAGACAGAAGAGAGAATATGCAAACTACAGGACAGAGCAACTGAATTTGAACACACAAAAGAGCAAATGGAGAGAAAGTGGAAAAATTGGAGCTGGATCTCAGGGAAATGATTGACATCAAAAAGAAAACAAATATATGCATTATAGGTATTCCAAAAGGAGAAGAGATGGGTAAAGGACCAGGAAGAAAGATGACATATTGGCTGAAAATTCTCCAACCCTTAAAAAAGACGTAAACGTGCATATCCATAAAGCCTAATATACTCCAATACATCCGAATAGACCCACTCCAAGATATACTATTCAGACTGTCAAATGCAAAAGAGGAGAAAGTCCAGAAGGAAAGAAATAACAAAGATTAGAGCAGAAATAAATGAAATGAAGAACAAAAGATTGGTTCCTTGAGAACGAAAGTTGGTTCCTTGAGAAGATTAATAAAATTGACCAACCCTTAGCTAGACTGACAAAAACATGAAGATGCAAATGCAAACTGGAATTTCAGTTCCAGTTTCAATGGAGAGGGGGGTCATCATTATCACAAACCTCAAAGAAATGAAAAAATTCTTTAAGGGGTGTATTAGCTAGGGTTCTCTAGAGAAACAGAATCAGAAGAAAATATCCATAGATATAAAATTTATAAAAATATGTCATGTAATTATGGGAATGTCGAGTCCAAGGACTGTAGGGCAGGCCACAAGCTGGTAACTCTGATGGAGGTCCACAATGAACACCATAGGAGAGGCTCGCCAGCTGAAGCAGGAAGGAAGACTGTCTCTTCTGAATCCTCCTTAAAAGCTTTCCGGTGATTAGGTTAAGCATCACACATTGCAGAAGACACTCCCTTAGTTGATTACAGATGCAATCAGCTATGGATGCAGCTGACGTAATCATGATTAAAGCCTATGAAATGTCCTCATAGCAGCAGACAGGCCAGGACTTGCCCGACCAGACAAACAGGCACCACCACCTGGCCAAGTTGACAGATGAACCTGACCTGATAAGGGGATATTATGGAGAAGTGTATGCCAACAAATTAGGCAGCTTAGATGTAATGCACAATTTTCTAGAAGCACATGAACAACCTACACTCATTTGAGAAGAAACAGAAGACCTCAGGAAACACTGAATCAGTCATCAAGAATCTCTCCACAAAGAAAAGCCTAGGACCAGATTACTTCACAGGTGAATTTTTCCTAGCATTCCAAGAGGAAGTAATACCAATACTGCTCAAACTTTTCCAAAAAATTGAAGAGGAGAGAACACTGCCTAACTCATTCTATTAGGTAAACATCACCTTAATACCAGTACCTGTTAAAGATCCTACAAGAAAAGAAAACTAAAGACCAATGTCTCTAGTGAACATAAATGTAAAAATCCTCAACAAAATACTTGCAAATAGAATCAAATAGCATATTACAAGAATTGTTCACCATGTCCAAGTGGGTTTTATTTCAGGTATGCCGTGGTGATTCAACAAAAGAAACTCAATTAATGTAATACACCACATCAACAAATTGAAAGGTAAAAATCAAATGATCATTTTTATTGATGCATAAAAGGCATTTGAACAAAATCCAAATCCTTTCTTGATAAACATACTTTAAATGATAGGAATTGAAGAAAACTTCTTCAACATGATAAAGGGCAATATAAAAAATTGACAGCTAAGATCATATTCATGGTAAGAAGCTGAAAGCTTTCCCTCTTAAATCAGGAATAAGACAAGGATGCCCACTATCACAACTGTTATTCTTCATTGTGCTAGAAATACTAACCAGGGAAATTATGCAAGGGAAAAAAAGCAATCAAATCAGACAGGAAGTTAAAACTTTTGCTATTTGCAGATGACATGATCCTATATTTAGAAAATACAGAAAAAAATCTATTAAAAAGCTACTTGAGCTAATTAATGAGTTCAGTAATGTGGCAAGATACAAGATCAACAAGCAAAAAATAAAGAAAAATCCGTAGATTTTCTGTATGTTAGTAATAAGCTATCTGAGGAGGTAATCAAGGAAAAATTCTATTTATAATAGCAACTAAAATAATTAAATACTAATAATAAACTGAACAATGATGTAAAAGAGCTGTCCATAGGCAACTGAAAAACTGCTAAAAGAAATCAAGGAAGCCCTGAATACATGGAGCAACACCCTGCGTTCATGGATTGAAAGCCTACATTTCAAGATGTCAGTTCTACTCAAATTGATCCACAGAATCAATACAATACCTCTCAAAATTCCAACAGCCTACTTTACAAAAATGGAAAAGCTAATCATCAAATGGATTTGAAATGTGAGGGGCCCTGAATAGCCAAAAAACTCTTGCAAAAGAAGTATGATGTGGGAGGAATCACTTCTTGACTTTAGGGCATACTATAAAGCCACAGTAGTCAAAGCAGCAGTACTCACATAAAAATAGACAGTGGTTAATGGAATCAAATTGAGAGTTCAGAAATAGACTTTCAGATTTAGGATAAATTGACTTTTGACTGGTATCCCAAGTCCACTAAGCTGAGACAGAACGGAATCTTCAATAACTGTTTTGGGGAGAATTAGATATCTGTATCCAAAAGAATGAAGGAGGACCCCTATCTCACAGCCCTTATTAACTGAAATTGCAGTAAAAGCCTTAGTATAAGAGCCAGCACCATAAAACTTCTAGAAGAAAATATAGAGAAGCATTTCCAAGATCTAGTGATAGAAGGTAGTTATTAGTTACACCCAAAGCTCAAGCCATGAAAGAAAACATAGATAAATGGAACCTCCTCAAAATTTAATGTTTCTGTGCTTCAAAGGTATTTGCCAGAAGGGTGAAAAGGCAGCTGACTCAATGGGAGAAAATATTTGGGAACTACATATTTGATGGTTTTGATATCCACAATATATAAAGAAACCCCTCACCTCAATAATAAGGTGAACATCCTATTTTTCAAAATGGGCAAAAGACATGAATAGACATTTCTTCCAAAGAGGAAACACAGATAGCTAAAAAGCACATGAAAAGATTTTCAGCCTCACTACCTATTAGGAGAATGCAAATCAAAACCAAAATGAGATACCATGTCTCACTTACTAGAATGGCCACTATTAAATAAACAGGAAACTGGAAGTGTTGGAGAGGATATGGTGAAATAGAAATGCTTATTCACTGATGGGGGGAATCCAAAATGGTACAGCCAGTGTGGAAAACAGTCTGGCAGTTCCTCAGGAAGTTGAGTATGGAGTTGGCTTATCATATGGCAATCCCACTACTCGGAATATACCCAGAATATTTGAAAGCAGGACATGAACAGATATTTGCACACTGATGTTCATAGCAGCATTATTCACAGTTGTCAAGAGATAGATACAACCCAAGTGTCCAACCCATGTGCCCACCCACCAAGGAATGGATAAACATAATATTGTATATACATCAATGGAGTATTATTCAGTAGTAAGAAGGATGGAATTCCTGAAGCATGAGACAACATGGATGACCTTGAGGAAAATATGTTGAGTGAAATAAGTCAGACATAAAAGGACAAATATTTCATTATATCATTGATATGAACCAATTATAATATGTAAGGTCATATACATAAAATATAGAACAGAAGTTACCAGGATATAAAATAAGTCTAGTGAATGGGATGTGGCTGCTTAATATGTGTAGAATGTTTAACTAGGTTGAACAAAATTGTTTAAAAATAGGTAGATAGAAGTGACAGTACCACATTATGTGAGAATAACTAATAATACTGAATGGTGTGTGAATGTGGTGGAAAGGGAAAGTTTAGTGTGATGAATGTCATCAGAAGGACAGGTGGAGGTTAAAACGGGAATGTATAACATGGTGAATCTTGTGGTGGATATGACTGACTGAATGTACAAATACAAAAAAAACACAAAAGTTCTTTAATGAACAAGAACAAATGTATGTCATTATTACAAGGAGTTAATTATAGAGAGGTAGTTATGGGAAAATATACCTATTGCAAACTATGAACTAGCGTTAACAGTAATATTTTATATTCTTCAACATTAAAAATAGACCACACCAACGCTATTGGTCAACAGTAGGGGGTTATAAGAGATGTGGGAGGATTGGGGATTTATTTTTTATTCTTATTTCTTTTCTGGCGCATGAAAATATTCTAAAATTGATCATGAGAATATATACACAACTATGTGATTGTACCATGAGACATTGATTGTATACTTTGGATAAACCATCCGGTTTGTATGGTATGTGACTCTGTCAACAAAATTGCAGAGAAGAAAAGAAAAGCCTCCCACAGACAAAAGCCCCAGTCTAGATGGTTTTGATGGTGAATTCTACCAGTCATTCCAAGGAGAATTAATACCAATCCAGCTCAAACTCCTTCAAAAAACTGAGGCAGAGGGAATACTAACTCATTCTATGAAACCAATATCACCCTGGTACCAAAACTAGATACAGAACCTAAAAGAAAGGAAAATTGCAGACCATTGTCTCTAATGAACATAGATGCAAAAATCATCAACAAAATACTTGCAAATTGAATCTAGCAGCCCATTATAAGAATTATATGGCATTATCAAGTGGATTTTATTCCAGGTATGCAAAGGTGGTTCAAACAAGAAAATAAATTAATATAATATCCCACATTAACAAATCAAAGGAAAAGAAATCCATGCATATCTTGATTGATGCCAAAAAGGCATTTGACAGAATTCGCCCCATTCTTGATAAAAACACTTAACTTTCTCAATACAATAAAAGGCATATGTGACAATTCCACAGCTAAAATTGTACTCAATGGTAAAAGACTGAAAGCTTTCCCATTGAGACCAGGAGCAAGAGAAGGATGCCTACGTCACCTCTTTCATTCAACATTGTACTACAAGTTCTATCTAGATAAGTTAAGCAAGAAAAATAGTTGAAAAGGCATCCAGATAGGTAAAGAAGTAAAACCTTCACTATTTACCTATAATGTGATCCTATATCTAGAAAGTCCTGAAAAATCTACAACAAAGCTACTAGACCTAGTAAGTGAATTCATCAAAGTGGCAGGATACAAGATGAAGTCACAAAATTCAGAAGTGCTTCTATACATTATCAATGAGCCATCTGAGAAGGAAATCAGGAAAAAAGTTCCACTTAGAATAACAACTAAAAAAATCAAATACTTAGGAATTAATTTACCTAAAGATGTAAAAGAAAACAACAAAGCATTGCTAAAAGAAATCAAAGACCGAGATAAACAGAAGAATATTCCATGTTCATGGATTGGTAGAGTGAATGTTGTTAAGGTGCCAATTCTTCCCACATTGATTTACAGATTTAACACAATCCCAATGAAAATTCAAACAGCTTACTTCGCAGAATTGGAAATGCCAATTACCAAATGTACTTGGTAGGTAAGCTCTGAATAGCCAAAAACATCTTGAAAAAAAATGAAGTTTGAGTACACTTACTTCCTGATTTTAAAGCATGTTACAAAGCTACAGTGATAAAAGTGCATGGCATTAGCATAAAGCCAGAAAAATACTGACCAATGGAATCAGACTGAAGGTTCAGAAATAGATTCTCACATCTATGGTCAATTGATGTTTGGCAGGGTGGCTAAGTTCACCCAACTTGGATAGTGCAATCTCTCCAACAAATTGTGCTGGAAGAACTGGATATCTATATCCATAAGAATGAAAGAGGGCCCCTATCTTATACCTTGTGCCAAAATGAACTCAAAATGTATTAAAAACCTAAATATAAAAGCCAGAACCATAAAACTCCTAGAAGAAAATATCGGGAAGAATCTTCAAGATCTTGTGGTAGGCTTTGGTTTCTTAGACTTCACCCAAAGCACAAACAATGAAAGAAAAAAATAGAGAAATGGGACCTCCAGAAAATTGAATACTTTTGTTCTTCAGTGGAATTTGTCAGGAGGGTAAAAAAGGCAATCTTCTCAATGGAAGAATATGTTTGGAAACCACATATATGACAAGAGTTTAATATCTGAGATTTATTAAAAGATCCTACAACTGAACAATAAAAAGACAAACCAATTTAAAAATGGTCAAAAGCTATGGATAGGTATTTTATCAAAGGAGGAAATGCAAATGGCTAAAAAAGCACATGAAAACTCAACATCTAGCTATTTGGGAAATGCAAATGAAAACCACAAGCTAGCCATTCACAACTACAAGTATGGCTACTATTAAAAAATAGAAAATTGCATGTGTTGGGAGAGGATGTAAAGAAATATGTACTTTTACTCACTGTTGGTAAAAATGTCGAATGGTTCAGGCATTCTGGTTCCTCAGGAAACTAAGTATAGAACTGTTGTTTTATGGTCCAGTAATTCCATTGCTAGGTGTATATAATCAGAAGAACTGAAAGCAGGGGTTTCACAGTAGCATTATTTACAATTGCAATAGATGGAATCAACCCAGGTATCCATCAATTGATGAATAAACAAAATGTGGTACATACATAGGATGGAATGTTATGCCGCAATAAGGAAAAATGAGGTTATAAATTGTGATTGCATGGATGAATCTTGAGGACATTATATAGAGCGAAATATCACACACAAAAGGGCAATTATTGTATTAGTTCAATAATATGAACTAAATATAACTTAAAAAGTCATTGTTTCAGTATCTAGAACATAGATCACCAGAAGATAGACTGAGGTCAGAGAATGGAGAAGTGATGCTTAATATGTGCAGTTGTAATAAAGTTGATTGTAAATGTATGGAAATGCATGGAGATGATGGTAGCACATAGTGAATTTAGCTAAAAACAATGATATGTGGTTGCAGTTGTGGTTGAAAGGGAAAGAAAGAGTCATGTATGTCACCGGAAGGAAAGCCAGAGGATGAAACCTGACCTGTCTTCAGGGTGAAAATATTCTAGAATTGATTATGGCGATGAATGCACAACTCCGTGAATATGCTAGAAGACATTTGATTGTACACTATAGTTTTTTCTAATTTATTTATTAATTAAAAAATTAGCAAACAAAATAAAACATTAACATAGATAATCAGTAATTCACAATATATTCACTTAGTTGCATATTCATCATTTCTTAGAACATTTGCATCCATTCAGAAAAAGAAATAAAAAGACAATAGAAAAAGAAATAAAACGAAAACAGACAAAAAAGATTATACCTACCATAACCCTTACCCCTTGCTTTCACTGATCACTAGCATTTCAAACTAAATTTATTTTAACATTTGTTCCCCCTATTATTTATTTTTATTTCATATGTTCTACTCGTTTGTTGACTAGGTAGATAAAAGGAGCATCAAACACAAGGTTTTCACAATCACACAGTCACAGTGTGAAAGGTATATCATTATTCAACCATCCTCAAGAAACATGGCTACTGGAACACAGCTCTACATTTCCCTCCAGCCTCTCCATTAGATCTTGAATAACAAGGTGATATCTATTCAATGTGTAAGAATAACCTCCCAGATAACCTCTCGACTCTTGTTTGTAACCTCTCAGCCATTGACACTTTGTCTCATTTCACTCTTCCCTCTTTTGGTCAAGAAGGTTTTCTCAATCCCTTAATGCTGAGTTTCAGCTCATTCTAGGGTTTTTCTCAATTCCTTGATTCTGAGTCTCAGCTCATTCTAGGGTTTGTAAGCTGCTAGAATGTGATATATCAGAAACGGAATGGCTTTTAAAAGGCAGAATTTATTAAGTTGCTAGTTTACAGTTCTAAGGCCATGAAAATGTCCAAATTCTATAAAAAACATCCGATCTAAGGCAGCCATGGAAGGATACCTCAGTTCAAGAAGGCCAGTGACATTATGGTTTCTCTCTCAGCTGGGAAGGCACATGGTGAGATCTGCTAGCTTTCTCTTCAACAGCTTTCCCAGGGCTCTGACTGTTCTGTTGACTCTGTTGGTTCTGGTGGCTCTGTCAGCTCTGGGGTCTTTAAAGCTCTTTTCCAAAATGCTTCTCTCTTAAAAGGCTCCAGTAAGCAACCCCTACTTGAATGGGTAGAGACACATCTCCATGGAAGCCATTTAATCACAAGTTCCTAGCCACAATTTTGGTGAGTCACATCTCCATGGAAATAATAAAAAAGATCCCAACCAGCAATATTGATTTAGGATTAAAAGACATGTCTTTTCTGGGGTACACAACAGATTCAAACTGGCACAGTTGGTAAAAGAGATACTCAAAATATCATTTTAATTGTATGCTTATATGAGGAAAGACTCTCAATGAGAGTGTTTTTGACACGTTTATGGAGTTTTATAGAATTAAGAGGTATAATGATGTTGGCTGTTTGTTGTTAAATAAGCTGGATACAATGATGAGGGAGTAGGATGAGCCGAAGGCTTCAAATTTGCAATGTCAGCACTGTATGGATGATGTAAATGTTTCTATGTTTGCCCTGAATTAGCATCTCATTTCCTGTAGTTGCAGATTTGAGATCTCTGAAAACCAGACATAGAGCCTCATTCTGTGAGTAGCAGATTTACAACATAAACTAAAATCTCAATCTTGTAGGGCTTCTGTTGTTAAAGTAAGGGCTTTGATTGTAAAAGAATGGGATCCTGAAACATGGGACAGTGATATATGGCTTGAAAATGATGGCAAGGGAGAGATGGAATCTCTGGCATCTCTGAGCCTTTGCTAAATAGACCTGTAATGGACTGCCCTGAGTAAACAGCTTCTCAGCCTCCATTCTGCCAAGAGGAGTCTGCCATCCAATATCCACCTAATAAGATTAAACTTTCAGTGCCTGCTAACCTAATCACCTCTCCTAAGGAAATAGCCCTCACTCTTCTGTCAACTAAAGTCCCAACAAGCCCTTAAAAGTGAGGTACAAGGTGACCCATGGGGAGGCATGTTATATTCCAAAACAACTGCATGAATTTTCCAATCTATATAGGCATAAATCAGGGGAATATCTGTGGAAATGGATTTGAAGAGTGTGGGAAAGTGGTGGAAGGAATATAAAGTTGGATCATGCTGAATTTTTTTACATGGTCTCACCTAAGCAGAGATTCTGCATCCAGTGTTGTAGCCCAAGGGGTTAGAAAGGGCGTTAGCAGTTTATTTTGATGGTTGCTGAAACATGGATCCAAAGATGGCTGACATTACCTGAGATCAGAATGCCAGAACTGCCCTTGTATAATGTAGATGAGGGGATCCAGAAGCTTAGAGACATTGAACTGTTAGAGTATATTTGTCATGGAAGACCTGCTCAAACACCCCAGAAATGTCTATAGGGCACATCTTTCACCAGAACCTTGAGAAATAAATTTGTGAGACTAGCTCCACCATCCCTGAAGAACTCTGTACTCGCCCTTCTCTGTAGGTCAGATATTACTGTGGGAACTGCTATCACTGAGCTGAATCTTTAAACACAATGGACATGATCGGGTTCCAAGTTGGCAAAGCTATTTGGCAACAGTTGATCACCACAGACAAGGTGGGTGTGGCCCAATGGACAGCAAACTCCAAGCAGCAGTCAAAATAATCTGACTGGCAGAGACTTGTGGCACTGGTAGATCATGGGGTACCTAAAAATAAAATAGATGGGCAGTCTACTAAATTATTGTTTGAGCAGTATAAGCAGAATTCTAGGTCAAGTGAGCAGAAGTATAACTTCAGTTGCAAAAACAGAGCCATGGCCCCTTGATTCATTCCCAGACTTGAGACAGCCCAGAGCCCCGGAATGAGGGAAGGGCTGGGTACCCTTGGGGAAGGACCCCTTTAAACTGCCCAAAATTTACAATGGTAACCTTCCTTCCATCCTTCTCCAAGGAAACCTAAAGCCTTATTTCAGGGTGACCATGCAGTGGGGAAAAGGAAATGATCAGATATTTCCAGTACTGTTGGACACTGGCTCAGAAGTGACACTAATTCCAGGTGACCAAAAACATCATTCTGGTCCACCAGTCAGAGTAGGGGCTTATGGCAGTCAGGTGAATAATAGAATATTAGCTCACGTCTATCTCAAAGTGGGTCCAGGGGGTACACGGACCCTCTCTGTGGTCATTTCCCCAGTTCCAGAATGGATAACTGGATTTGACATACTTAACAACTGACAGAATTCTCAAAGCGATTCTCTGACTCATGGAGTGAGGGCTATTATAGTAGGAAAGGCCAAGTGGAAGCCACTGGAACTGCCCCTACTTAGCAAAATAGTTAATCAGAAGCAATACCAGATTCCTAGAGGGATTACAGAGATTAGAGCCACTCGTAAGGACTTGAAGGATACAGGGATGGTGATTCCCACCACACCACCATTCAACTGTCTTATTTGGCCTGTGCAGAAAACAGATGGGACTTGGAAGATGACAGTAGATTATTGTATACTTAATCAGTGGTGACTCCAATTGCAGCTGCTGTTTCTGATGTGGTATCATTGATTAAACATGTCAACTTATCACCAGATACCTGGTATGCAGCTATTGATCTGGCAAATGCTTTTTACTCAATAGCCATCAGTAAGGGCCACCAGAAAGTTTGCATTCAGCTGGTAAGGCCAGCAGTATACCTTCACTGTCCTGCCTCAGGGGTATATCAACTCTCCAGCCCTATGTCCACAGGGACCTTGATCATTTCTCCCTCTCACGATACATAACACTGATCCATTATATTGATGATATCATGTAGATTGGACCTAGTTAGCAAGAGGAAACTACTCTAAACTTACAGGATAGGTATTTGTGTGTCATGGAATGGGAGATAAATCCAACAAAAATACAGGGGCCTTCCACTTAGTGAAATTTTTAGGTGTCCAGTGATGTGGGGCATGTTGAGATATCCCTTCTAAGGTGAAGGATAAGCTATTGCATCTGACCTCCCCTATGAGCAAAAAGGAGACACAACACCTAGTTGGCCTCTTTGGATTTTTGGGGACAATATATTCCTCATTTGGTTGTGCTGCTCTGGCACATTTACCAAGTGACCAGAAAAACCACTAGTTTTGAGTGGACCCAGAACAATAGGAGGTTTTATGCCATGTCTTGGCTGTTGTGCAAACTATTCTGCCACTTGGCCATATGATCCAGCAGATCCATTGGTGCTGGAATTTTCAGTGACAAATAAGGATGCTGCCTAGAACCATTGGCAGGCTGCTATAGGAGAATCACAACACAGACGCTTAAGAAGACTTAAGAGCAAAGCCTTACTGTCTGCTGCAGAAAACTACTCTCCTTTTGAGAAACAGCTTTTAGCCTGCTACTGAGCCTTAGTAGTGACTAAATGCTTAACCACGGGCCACCAAGTTCACATGAGACTTGAATTGCCTATCATCATAAGCTGGGTATTTTCAGACCCACAAAGCCATAAATTTGGGCATGCATAGCAGCACTCCATAAAATTGAAATGGTATTTAGAGATAAAGCTCAAGCTGGTCCTTGAGGCACAAGTAAGTTACATGAGGTGGTGGCCCAAATGCCCATGGCTCCCACTCCTGCAACATTACCTTCTCATTCACAGACCACAGCTTTGGCCTCTTGGAGAGTAGGCCAAAGACCTGAGGAAGAGAAATCTGAGGCCTGATTTAAGATGATTCTGCACGATATGCAGGGACCACCTGGAAGTGGACAGCTGCAGCACTACAACCCCATTTCCAGATATCCTTAAAGGACAGTGGTGAAGGTAAATCCTCCCAGTGGGTGGAACTTCGGGCTGTGCACCTGGTTGTTCATTTTGCTTGGAAGGAGAACTAGCCAGAGGTGTATTTTTGTACAGACCCATGGGCTGTTGCTAATGAATTGGTTGTATGGTCAGGGACTTGGAAAGAAAATAATTAGAAAATTGATGACAAAGAGGTGTGAGGAAGTGGTATGTGGATTGATATTTCTGAGTGGGCAAGGAATATGAAGGTATTTGTGCCCCTTGTGAATGTTCACCAGATGGTGACTTCAGCAGATGAAGGTTTTAGTAATCAAGTCGATAAGATGACCTGTCCTGTGAATACAAGTCATCCTCTTTCCTCAGTGACTCCTGCCATTGACCAGTGGACTCATGAACAAAGTGGTCATGATGGTGGAGATGGTGGTTATGCATAGGCTCAGCAATATCGATTTCCACTCACCAAAGCTGATGTGGCTATGGCCACTGTTGAGTGCCCAATCTGCCAGCAGCAGAGATCCATACTCTGTCCTTGATATAGCACCATTCCCTGAGGTGTTCAGCCTGCTACCTAGTGGCAAGTTGATTTTATTGAACCACTTCCATCATTGAAGGAACAATTTGTTCTAACTGGAATAGACACATATTCTGAATATGGGTTTGCATTCTCTACATGCAATGCTTCCATAAAAACTACCATCCATGGACTTAAGGAATGCCTTATCCACCATCATGGTATTCCACACAGCATTGCTTCTGATCACTAAACCCACTTCACAGTGGAGGAATGGGCACATACTTATGGTGTTCCTTGGTCTTACCATGTTCCCCTCATCCAGAGGCAGCTGGGTTTATAGAATGGTGGAATGGCCTTTTGAAGACTCAGTTATGGTACCAACTAGGTGGCAATACCTTGTAGGACTGAGGCAGTGTTCTCAAGTAGGCTGGGTATGCTCTGAATTAGCATCTACTGTATGGTGCTCTTTCTCCCATAGGCAGGATTCACAGGTCCAGGGATCAAGGGGTGGAAATGGCGGTGGGACCACTCACTGTCACACTAGTGATCCACTAGGAAAAGTTTTGCTTCCTGTTCTTGAAACCTTAAACTCTGCTGGTCTACAATCTTAGATCCAAAAGGATGAGTGCTCTTACCAGAAGATACAACACTGATTCCATTGAAATGAAAGTTAAGACTGCCACCTGGCTACTTTGGGCACCTCATGCCACTGAATCAACATGCATGAAAGGGGATTAATATTCTTTCTGGGGTGATTGATCCTATCAAGGGGAAATAAGACTGCAATTACACAATGAAAGTAAAGAAGAGTTTTCCTGGAATACTGGAGATTCCCTGGGGCATCTTTTTGTACTACCATGCCCTATGACTAAAGTCAATAGAAAACTACAACAACCCAATCCAGTCAGGACTACCAATGGGCCAGAAAGCTCAGGAATGAAGATTTGGTTCACCCCACCTCACAAAGAACCACAGCCAGCTGAGGATAAAGGGAACATGAAATGATAGTTGAAAATGGTAGTGATAAATATGAACCACGACCATGTGACCAGTAACAGAAATGAGGACTGTGATGGCATGCATATTTCCTCCCATTTTTTATGAGTATGTGTGCATTTATACTTAAGCAAATATCTTGTTTTCCTCTTACCGTTTTACGTTTTACGTAAGCAGTATTGATCATATTATAGTATTTAAGCCATAGGACATGAAGTTTAAGAGTGAATGTTACCTAAGTACTTGGACCCTATTCTGGAGAGATGTAGTGCCTTTCTGGTTGTACACAGGATAGTTGAGTATTGTTAGGTGAAATATATGTCTGTTATTGTGTTCTGTTTGGAAATAGTGTGTTTTGAGTTGATGTGTATAGCTGCCAATTTAACAATGGGTGGACTGTGATGGGCTAGGCTCTGGTGTCAATTTGGCCAAGTGATTATGCTCAGTTATCTGGTCAGGCAAGCCCTGGTATGACCATTGCTGCAAGGGTATTTCATGCCTGGCTGATAAACGAGGAAGGTAGTGTATTCAGTCATCAGTCAGTTGATTCCATCTGTGGCTGAACACATCTGCAACCAACCAAGGCATGCCCCCCACAATGTGATAATCCAATCAGTTGAAGGCTTTAAGGAAGAAGAGAGACTCTCTCACTGCCTCTGTAACCAGTGAGCATCTCCTGTGGAGTTCGTCCAGACCCTTCATCAGAGCCACCAGCTTCACAGCCTTCCCTATGGGTTTTGGGTCTTCCATTCCCACAGTTGCATAAGACACCTATATAAATCTAATATTTATGGATATCTCCTGTTGGTTTTGTTTGTCAAGAGAGCCCTGAGTAACACAGGAACAGATACAGCAACTTATCTTTTACCTTAGCTTGTATGTGCCCCATACCACTGAACCCTCAGAAATTTCACTGAAGTGGAAGATTTGAAAATTTTTGTCAGAATTTTTGTCCAGGAAAAATTTTGATGCAGAAAAATCTTACCAGTAAATCTAGAATGGTTTCTACTTCTTGCTTAGTGGTTACAATCTGCGTAATGCCATCACTGAAATAGACAAGTGTGATGTATTTTGAAAGAGAAAGGCAAGTAAATTATGACAGAGGATTGGAGATTCTGAATAAAGACAGTATACATGTATTGCTGACCTTGCCAGAAATAGCAAACTAATTATAGTGCTCTTTAGTAACAGATATTGAGAAGAAAGTATTTACCAAATCAATAGCTCCATATCAGGTACAAAAGTATGTGTTAATTTGCTCAATGAAACCATATCTGGAAAAGTACCCACAATTTGAGTCATCACCTAGTTAAGTTTATGATAATCCACTCGCATGCTCTAAGACCTATTTTATGCACAGGCCAAATATGTGAGTTTAATGTGTGTATTCACCACCACAACATCACTCAAGTTCTTGACAATGGATTTATTCTCTGCCATTCCTCTAGGAATGTGGTGTTGTTTTTGATATACAGTTTTCCTATGTAGAGATAGTTTAGTTATTTCTACTTGGTCTTTTCTCCCACAGTAGACCTCACTCAACTAGTCATATAACCAATTTAAGTATTCTGTCAGTTTTTGAGTATGTCTATTCAAATTATGCATCCTGGAACTGGAGAAAAAAACCACAGGATGGGTTTAGGGATCTGTGAGATATACCTGATGTAAAATTCCATTGATCATCTGACCTACATAAGCCAACATTCTGACTAATTTGACAACAGTGATACTTTGATTCTCCTGGAATTAGTGTCAGTTCAAAGCCATTGTCCATTTATCCCTGAAAAGTTTAATTATTTCCTTTTCCTCAGTGCACATTCGCGCTAGCAAAAGGCCAAAGGTCCTTTTGGGTAATGCCAGTAAATAGATGAACACTATATTTTGACAATGTAGCAAGACACTTCCTCAAAGGAGCCGGGCCTTGCTTTCACTCAAGGGGTTTTGGTTCTGTGTACAGGGTCAAGTCTGGGAATTGATTAAAGGGCCGTAACTCTCTGTTTTGATGATTCAAGTTAGTCTTCTATACACTTGACCTAGAAATATTCTGACTATACAATTCAAGTAAGTATTTAGTAGAATGCCCTTCTTCTTCTCTTCTAGTGACACCATCATTATCTAACCAACACCATGAGTTTCTGTAAGTCAGACTATTGTGATTTATGCTTTGACTCTGCTGTCCATTATGGTAACCCTGCATACCTTGCCATTGGTAATTAATTGCCCACCTGCCCCCTTGCACCTTGGGATCCAATTATCCCCATTGTGTTTAAAGGCGTAGATTAATAGCAGTATTTCTTGCTGTACTTTCTGACCTACAGAGAAGTGTGACCACAGAGCTCTTCAATGATTCTGGTGCTCCCCTCACAAATCAATTTCTCAATTGTGGTAAAAGTATGACCTCTGGAAACTCCCATGGTGGGTGGATCAGTAGTTCTTAAATGATAAATCCACTAGCATTCCAATATCCCTGAGCCTTTGAATACCTTTCTCTATAGTACAGAAAGAAATTCTGGCATTTCATCTTCTTTTACTGTAGGTTACCTTTTTGCCCATGTTTCAGACATCCCACCAAACAAGCTTAGAATACTTTCTAACACATTTACCTACCACACTGAATCAAGAATATCTGCTTCATTGGGCTCATATCAATAAATCTGGCCAGGCCCAACTTTATGTTCCTTTCACCAGTGTTCCACACTCTTAATATCTATTCCTATACATATTCATCAGATTTATGTTCGTAATAATTGGATAAGTCATGTGGTTATATCAGTGTGTAGCACACTGCCTCATTATTCACACTGTATACCTCATTCTTGGAGGCCTCTTGAAACTTGAATCTAGTTGTGGATCTAGAATCAAAATGGGTGTTGAATGTAGATTCTGAGAAGAATCAGCAGTGTTTTTCAAGGTAGGTAACTCATGAGAGGCCATTACAGATTCCTCAGGCACAACAGGATAAACATCCTCAAATGAAGTAGAAGGACTACTTCCACTGTCAAAAATAACGAAGGAAAATTAGAGGCTCAATGTCCCAGCTTCATCAGGATCAGTCCATATGCCCACATTCCAAATTTCCTGATCTATAGCTGAAGAGTTCCATCTTCTCTCTTCTTTCTTTCCCTCTTTCTCCCTCTCTCTAGCCCTCCTTCCCTGCCTCCGTCCTTCTCTCTGTCTCTCTTTGTCTCTGAGTCTCTGTCTCATTTCTATCCCCTCATCAGCTGGCATCTTCCTGAATATTTTTCAGCATGAAGAGCATTTTTTCATTGCTTCTATTAATTTCATGCCCTGTATGAAATGATCAATATGATGTAAGCATGAGTTCTGGTGCCAGGAGGGATATCGATATGCCAAGTGAGAAAAACAATTACAGAGAAATGAATGTGGCTTATTATTATTTTTTTTTACAAAAATGATTGTAACAGCAAATATTTTGTATGAGGATAGGGAAAATGTGGAAAGACAAACATCATATTCTTAACCCTTGCTATCTGGGGAGCAGAAAGGGGGAAGAGGGGAAAGGAGGAAGGAGATGGTATGAGTTATAACATTGTTTTTCTTTATCTACTTTTGCATTATTCAAATGGCTGCACACATTTGATAATTTTCTACAACAAACATCCAATTAAATGTGCAGTTACCAAAAAAAAGGCATTATTAAGATAACAAAGTACAAAATCATTACCTCCTTTAAGTCCTCCAGTTCTTCATTTGGAGATCTCTTACAGCTTTCCTTATAATCTGCCTTGTACACTAGAATTAGCAACATTTGTATCTATTTCCACCATCTACTCTGCTATAAATTATCTGTCTCTTCTAAATTTATTCTCAGCTATGTTTCTTCAGTCTGGAAGTCAGGCTTCCAGACACTTTCAGCATTTAAAAGACTACTCTGAAACTGGCTGTAAAGGGACAGAATCTTGCCACCATACCTCTTTGTTTCACACTCAGCCATGACCAAGAAAGCTTAAGTATAAAATACAGCAAAGGTTCAGAGGCAGGACATGAGCCAGGTGATGATGTGTAGACAGACCAGTTTATAAACAATGGCTTTTTCCAGGGAATGACTAGTTAGGAGACTACTACTTATATGTGGCAGTTCACATGCTAAAATCTTTACATGAACTTATCTTATTAAATCCTCATAGCTTTCTTTCAAATAGGTGCTTAACTAGATAGTAATAGTAATACTATTACAAGAGGTTCTGAGACACTTGTGTAAGACCTACTTGCTACACTGGGGAGGATGTTTTTGTATTGAAGCAAGGAACCTGAAGGGATTTATTTATTCATTTAACAAGCATCTTTTGAGTACCTTCTCTGTGTGTAGAACTTTGGGTGAAAGATATAAGTGGTTTCCTGAATGAATTTAGAGTTTGATGGGAAGATATACAAAGTAAATATAAAATATGTCATAAGGCCATATAAATCAATCATGTTAGAGAGTAATCTGAACATTAGAATCATAATTTCAGAGATGAAAGTGCATAAGAAATTATTTTGTCTTTTGTTTCAGTTTCTTAAGCAGTAAACATAAACATGCCATAAGGCCATTTAAGTCAACACTAGGAAATGCCTCCGGGGAAGTCCTTTGAAACAAGAAGCCATAGACCCCAACAGATGCCAGCCATGTGCTTTCCCTGCTGACAGAGGTGTTCCTAACCCATTGGCCTTTCTTGAAACAAGGTATCTTTATCTGGATAACTTAGTTTAGACATTTTATAGCCTTAGAACTATAAACTTGCAACCTAATAAATTCCCTTTTTAAAAGCTGTTCCATTTCAGGTATACTGCATTCTAGCAGCTTTAATAAACTAAAACAGATTTTTTTTTTCTGCATGGGCAGGCACTATGAAACAAACCCGGGTCTCTGGCTTAGCAGGTGAGAACTCTGCCTGCTGAGCCACTGTGGCCCTAAAACAGATTTTGGTACAAACGGTTTGGTGCCACAGTTTGCAAATACCAATTTGTGTTGGAGTGGCTTTTTAAACGGATAAGGGGGAGATTCTGGAAGAATTGTGATATCCCTGACAGAGAAGGCCTAGAATGCTTTGAAGAGACTGTTGGTAGAAATGTGGAATCTAAAGATACTTCTAATAAGGCCTTAGACATAAATGATACACATATTATTGCGAACTGGAAGGAAGGCAATCTTGTTTTAAAATGGCAGAAAATTTAGCAAAATTAACTGGTTTTGGATGGAAGGCAGATTTTAAAAGCCATAAACTTTGATACTTAGCTAAAGAGATTTCCAAATGAAATGTAGAAAGTAAAGCTTGGTTTCTCCTTGCAGCTTATAGTAAAATGTGACAGGAAAGATATAAGCTGAGAACTGAACTCTTGGGTACAAAGAAACAGGAAATTGGTGTCTGCACCCATTTAAGGTGGGGTTGCTTACTGGAGCCCTTTGAGTGGGGACCATTTTGGAAAAAGCTTCAGTGTTCACAAAGCCCACACAGCCAGAGACCTTTGGAGATGCAGAAAGAAAATATTCCCAGGGAAGTCCTTTGAAACAAGAAACCAGAGACCTCAGCAGATGCCAGCTACATGCCTTCCCAGGTGACAGAGTTGTTCCAGACTCATCGGTCTTTCTTGAACCAAGGTATCTTTATCTGGATGCCTTAGTTTGGACATTTTTATAGCCTTAGAACTGTAAACTTGCAACGTAATCAATTCCCTTTTTAAAAGCCATTCGATTTCTGGTGTATTGCATTCCGGCAACTTTAACAAACTAAAACACTTCCCAAAGACCAGCTACCAGTGATCCTTGGCTCCTCTGCCACATGGCAAAACATGTGCTATTCTCCCCCTTCTCTTCAGGGTTTGTTCCTTTCAGCTTCTTGCTTCCATGTCTTTTTCCCTCTCTCTCTGTATTCATTCAGTTTATAAAGGACTCCAGTAATTGTATTTAGTCCCATCCTGAATGAGGTGGTTCACACCTTAATTGAAGTACCCTCATCAAAAGGTCCTAATTACAATGTGTCCACATCCACAAGAATGGATTACATTTAACAACATGTTTTTTTCTGGGGTACATACAGCTTCAAACCACCACACTCCATACTCCAAATCCTCCAAAGACTCGTTCTTTCTACATACGAAACATATTCATTCACAGCATCCCAGAAGCCTTAAGCCATTTCAGAAACAATACTTAGTACAAAGTCTCATCAAAATTAGTTCTAGGTGTGGTCTGTCCTGGGGCACACTACCCCTATCTGTTGACCTGTGAAACCTAGAGAACAAGTTATCTGCTTTGAATATACAATGGAGGGATACACATAGGATAAACATTCCCAGTTTCATAGGGAGAAATTGGAAGGAACTCTGGAGTGACAGGTCCAAAACTATTCTGAAACCTTAAAGGGAATACTCCATTAGATTTGAAGATCTGAAAGTCATATATGACAAATGTTTGTCCTCTGGGCCAGATGAAGTGGCAGCTCTACCCCTTCCAAGTGCCTATGCAGCAGCCATGCTCTCTCCAAGCACTCGGGTGAAAGTTCCACCCTTGTCAAGTATTAGGGTGAGGGGCAGACTCTCCCAATCCCCAAGGAATAGGCTCCAATCTCTGAGAACACTGGGATCCCACTGAACAAAGGGGTGGAAGGCCTGCCTTCTCCAAGCTTGCAGGCATATGATAGTTTGGAATCTTTATGGACCCTGGAAAGTTATGTTCTTAATGTTAATTCAGTCCTGTGGGTATGGACCTATGGTAAGTAGAATATTTTGGTGACTTAGATTTTAAGTTAAGCTTAAAAAGGCCCATTCAGGGTAGGCCTTAATCTTCTTACTGGTGATCTTTAGAAGAGAATGAAATTAAGATATAAAAAGCCACAGAAGTTGAGAGAGAAACTCATGGGAACCAGAAGCTGAAATCAACAAACACTTAAGAGAAAGAAGGGAGAGACAAATAGATGCCACCATGTGCCCTGGTATGTGATAGGGTAATCCAGGCTCACCAGTAACCAGTCTTCAGGAAGAAGAGACCTTGATTTGGACATGTCACTGCCTCAGAACTGTAAGCTTGTAAACTAACAAAATTTCCATCATTAAAAGCCAGCCTATTTCTGGTCTATTACATTTCAGAAGCCTAGTAGACTAAAACAATAGACATGGGTAGACTCGGCCTCTTGACCCAAGACGATGTGTTCAGTCCAGACATCAGTTCTCATGATTCTGCACCTGAAGTGAGTTTTCCTTAAGCTTGTCCTTTTCCTGTACCTTTTAGTCCAGGCTGGCAGTTATGTTCATACAGAATCTGCAAAAAAATTCTCAGTTTTGCATGTACACAGGGGTTCAAACCATGAGCCAATAAGACCTTCCAAAGATCCTTCCAGGATAACTGTATCTCCAATCGTGACTTGCACTGAAATGGCTAAATGGCTGGCTGGATCCAAGTTCATTTAAACGTTCACATGCAGAATTATTATTATCTGGGAACTTGCTTTCCAGAAACTCAATATTTTCCAAACCGTTAATTTCTGGTTTCTTTTTCCCAGGAATTCAATTTTGAGTGTATCCACTTCCTCTCACTCACGTTTTTACTATAAGCTGCAAGGAGAAACCAGGCTGACCTTTCTACACTTAGCTTGGAGATCTCCTCAGATAAATATCGAAGCTCATCACTCTCATTTTCTGCTTCCCATCCAATGTCAGAACTCAATTTTGCCAAGTTCTCTGCCACATTAACACAAGGATTTTCTTTCTTCCAGTTTCCAATGACACATTTATCATTTCCTTCTAAGTCCCCAAGAGAAGTACCTTTAGCATCCATACGTCTATAAAAAGTCTCTTCAAAACAATCTAGGTCTTTCCTATCGTGTACCACACAGTTTTTTCAGCCTCTACCCATTACCCAATCCCAAAGCTGTTTCCACATTGTTGATATTTTGCAATACAGCACTCCACTCTCTTGGTTCCAAATCTGTTTTAATTTTCTAGGCTGCTTAACGCAATACCATGAAATGGCTCAGCTTAAGCAATGGTAATTTATTTACTTACAATTAGAATCCAGGAAAATTCCAAATCAAGGCATCTTTAAGGCAATGCTTTCTGCCTGAAGACTGGCTATCAGTGATTCTTTGCCCCTCTGCCACATGACAAGGTACATGGCAGCATCTGCTGTTTTTTCCTTTCTCTTCAGGGTTTCCTTGCTTTCAGCTTCTTGCTTCCATGGCTTTCTCCCTCTCTTTCTGTGTTCATTACATTTACAAAGGACTCCAGTTATAGGATTAAGTCTTAACCCAATGAGGTGGGTCACACCTTAACTGAAGTAACCTCATCAAAAGTTCTTACAATGGGTCCACACCCACGGAAATAGATTAGATTAAAGAACATGTTTCTCTGGGGTACATAACAGCTTCAAACTACCACATCTTCTCAGGGGTCTTTGTGGAACAGTGAGCTAGAATTACTTTGAAGGATTTAACCAAAGGGCCCAAGGGAATTGTCTGTCCAGTGTGTTTGTGCCTTGTGGGTGGTCACCTTCTCACACCTGTCAACTGCTTCTCCAGGAGAAAAGGGCTTGGCACATCTGGGTCTGGGAAATTATTAGGGGGCATTATTTTTGGAACAAAATGGCATGACATTTTTACAGATGTGCCTTCTGACTTCAAGTGTGCATGTGTAGGTCGTATGTTTGTGTGAATGTAAGTATACCACTATGCCTTTCTGAAGAATTTGGAAATATCTCTCTGTACATGTAACATTCTTTCTTGTTTATAAAAACTCTCTTACGTTACAGTGTTGGAGAGTTATCCTATCTCCAAACATGAAGAATTGGAAAATCTTCATATATTCTGCCCAAACCAGCCATCAAACTGTATTAGCACTAGGTTTTTCCATCACTGACTTGGAAGGCAATGAACTGGGGAAGCCACCTTACTGCTTTCTTACTTTGCCAGACAAATTGTGTTTTTTACTTATGAAAACATGAAGCCTTCTCTCCTTACCAGCAAAGGGCAGAGGGATAGGGGAGTGGATAGTGATGGACTAGACTTCCTAGTTTTAGTGCCACCTCATATGTGAGATACAGGGCTAAATTTTAGACATTCTGATTTAATCCTCACAACAGCCGTGTTGGTTCAGGTAGATGAAATGATGGACAATTTTTAATATCTTTCATATTTCCCTGTAAACGTGCAGTGCTTTTATAACCAGAAAAATAAATACATACCTACAGGCAAAAAAAAAAAAAAAAAGAACACCTTTCTTTTCTGTCTACGTAATTGGGCCACAATTTTGTTGCAATATCCTGCTTTCTCTCTCATTGTTTTTATCACATGTGCATATCTCCACATCATTAAATAGTGTTTGAAAACATGTGTTGTAACAGCTCGATAAATCCATAGATGATGGTAAAATAATTTTATTTATTCCTCACATAGGCAATTTAGGATACATATTGGACCATCATTCAAAGGAACATTAAGATGACATTAAAAAACATGTTCTCAAAGAGTATTTTAAAACCCGAAGGCACATGATATAAATGAAAAAGGCAAGCTATAAAAGGAGGAAATATGTTCCCAATTTTGTAAAGTAGAGGCATATTTGTATTAACTAGAGAGACATCAGCACTTTTAACATTTTGATGTACGTCTAAGATGGTAAATTAAGGTTAGGGTCATCATTTTTTTCACTGAAATCTAGAAAATCTCCACAGTTATCAGTATTTACATTCAGGAAAAAAGATTAAAAATTAGTACAGGGAATGATCAGGTAGAAAATATAAAGGAGAGTTTGGATCAAGATGGTGGACTGTCCACGCACATACACACACATGTCTCAAATCCCTGAAACTAAAAGAAAATTATTTATTATGTACAAACTCTGTGTGTGTCTATGTGTGCGTATGTGTTGAAAATTACTAAAAAAAAAGGGTGGGGGTTGTGAGGCATTCCTGAAAGATGAAAAGCAGATGGAGCAGCGGTAGAGGTGGCGGGAGAAAAGAGGAGGAGGGGAGCCGCCTGCCTGGCTCGGGTTTGAGGGAAGCAGTCAGGGACGCGTAAGGAACTGAAGGAGTGAGCGCCAGTGTCTGTGTAGACTGTGCGCGGGCGCGGGCGCGGGTGCGGGCGCGAGCGCTGACCCACCAAACTCCTGTAGGCAGTGCAGAAGGCGGGATGGCGAGGGTGGGGAGGGAGGGTGCGGAGGCGGAGGTGGAGGCGGGCTCAGAGGGGGCGGGGCCCCAAAGAGGCAAAACCCGCGCGGCTCCTGAGCTAAAGCTAGCACAACTACGAAGCGGAGGCCTTGCCGGTTCTTTAGATTCCCGCGGCTGCCTGCACTTTTGCTGCCCCAGCCTTCCCTCACAACATTTTTCTGCCTTCCCTGTCGTCTCCTCTGATGGCGTTCCCCAGCCGCAGCGGCATCGACAAGAGCTAAGTGGCTGATTCTGGGATTTGGGGTAGGGAGTCGTGGCGGGCGCGAAGCGCGGGCAGCACACGCGAGCCCGCCATCTCCTGCGGCAGCCGACACTGCTGCAGTCACCCTTCCCGGGCGGGAGAGAAGGGCACTGTCGACAAGCACACGCCGTCCGGGTACCCACCGCCAGAGTTACAGCGTTTCTGCCAAGCGCTGTGAGGTCCTTGCGCTTGGGGAAGGGAAGCCCGTTGTGGACTTTGATCTCATGTTGGATAGTGTTGACTTTTTGTCAGTTTAATCGAGCGAGCGGCAGCTTTGCCCAATCCCCCTTAAACTCCGAGCCATGTCGCCCCCGACCGTGCCTCCAATGGGCGTAGATGGCGTGTCCGCATACCTGATGAAGAAAAGACACACCCACAGGAAGCAGAGGCGCAAGCCCACTTTCCTCACCCGTAGAAACATCGTGGGCTGCCGCATTCAACACGGCTGGAAGGAAGGAAACGAACCCGTGGAGCAGTGGAAGGGCACCGTGCTCGAGCAGGTTTCTGTGAAACCCACCCTCTACATCATCAAATACGACGGCAAAGATAGTGTGTATGGACTAGAACTGCACAGGGATAAGCGTGTTCTGGCGCTAGAAATCCTTCCTGAGAGAGTGCCAACCCCTCGCATCGATTCGCGCTTGGCAGATTCCCTGATTGGCAAGGCTGTGGGGCATGTGTTTGAGAGCGAGCACGGTACCAAAGATGAATGGAAGGGTATGGTACTGGCGCGAGCCCCTGTAATGGACACTTGGTTTTATATCACATACGAGAAAGATCCAGTCCTCTACATGTACACGCTGCTGGATGACTACAAAGATGGTGACCTGCGCATCATTCCAGATTCCAACTACTATTTCCCTACAGCAGAACGGGAGCCAGGAGAAGTGGTCGACAGCCTCGTGGGCAAGCAGGTGGAACACGCCAAAGATGACGGGTCCAAGAGAACCGGCATTTTCATCCATCAAGTGGTGGCAAAGCCGTCTGTCTACTTCATTAAGTTTGATGATGATATTCACATATATGTCTATGGTTTGGTGAAAACCCCCTAAATTCACTATGCCCTTTGCAAAAATTGTGGAACTATTAAGTGTAAAGTGTTTCGTGTTCTCCTCATTTTGTACATTACAGAACAGCTTTGCTATCAGAGATTCCTGAGTGTTTAATGTCTTGTGCCTCCAAATCTTACATTGACTAGTTCCACAGTTTTACCCCAAGTGTACTTTGGTACTTTTAACATTGCCTTGTTCTCTAATTAAATTTTTAATTTGAGGTTTATATAAAATTAACAAATGTTTGCAACCATTGGAACAATGCAAAAGTAGAAAAATAATTAATAGTGTAACCCCATGCCATCTCCTTCCTCCCTTTCCCTCCCTTCCTTTCTTCTCTCTAGGTACCAGGGAGGAATATGATGTGCGTCTTTCCACATGTTTTCCTCATCATCGTACAAAGCAGTTTGCTATTGTAGTTGTTTCTGTAAAATAATAAGCCACATGTATTTTTCTCTAATTGCTTTTTTCACTTGTCATATCAACATTCCTTATGGTCAGTAACTGCAGATCTCTTTCTCTTTCTCTCTCTGCCTTCAGCAGTTGGCATCTTCCTGGAGATTTTTTAGTGTGAAGAGTATCTGTTCACTCCTTTTATCCATTGCATACCATGAATCAATATGATGTAATGGAGTGTGAGTTCTGATAATGGCCACTTATTAGTCACATCATCTTGGTGCTTCCTCTCCCTCTCGCAGGCACACATGCAGCTGTATGCACAGTACTCTATGGCGTGGATGTACCATAAAGATACAACCATTCCATTTTTGATGGTAATTCTGGTTATTTCATTTTTGTTTTACACCATAATATTGATTCAATACGTACTGGTGCTTTTATTTCTATAGGTTAGATTCCCAAAATTATGTTTAATTTTAAATATAACATAAGAAGGATTACCATCCAAAATGAAAGTACCCATTGTCCAGCATTCTTTCTGGTACTCTTTAACCTTTGCAAATATGAATGGTGAAAAATTACATGGTAGTGTTACTTTAATTTGCTTTTATCTGACTCCAGTGATGTTAAGTAGTTTTTATACGCTTTTGATTAGTTGGAATTTTTCCTTTGGTAATTTGCCAATTCTTATCCTTTGCTCATTTATCTATAGAACTGTTGAGTTTTTCTTAAATTTTTCTTACTATGTTGTTCATTTAATAGCTCATATGTTATTATTTTTTCATTTTATCAATATTCTTGATTTTATGGATGGTATCTTTTAATAAATATTTTTTTGTTAATTTTATATAGTCACTTGCATCACTTTTATAGCTGTTTAGTGTCCTATCTTTTGCAATTGGATACCCCCATGCCAAGTCACAAAAATATATATTTATACATTTTTCCTAAAAAAATTATGATTGTAAAAGTTGAATGGTTGGTCTAACTAGAATTTGTTTTTGTATATGGATACCTGATTATTCCAGCACATTTTTTAAATAAATCACCCATTTTCAAATTACTGAGCTGATACCAAATAATTTTAATTATAGTAGTTTGACCACAAATTTTGGAATCTGGTAAAGCAAGTGCCCCCTCATTAGTTTTTTTTTTTCTTTTATATCAATTGTCCTAGCTATTATTCTTTCATATAACAATTTGAAAACATTTTTCCACTTTTTAAACAATTCAAATATCTTACTTGTAATTATTTTAATTTCTGCACTCCTGTTTGGATGTTTGGTATAGTAATGTTAATCTTTAACACACAAGAATTTTGGTGCATCATTAATTATTTTGGCCTTAGTTTTGTAATTTTCTTCATATGGGGTCATCATTTCTGGTTGAATTTGTTTTTCACTGCTTTTACAGTTTTTGTCATATTGTGAATTAGGTCATTTTTTCCTCCTCATTTATAACTTGTTATTGGGAATATACATAGCCTTATAGATTTTTGTACTTTTATCTTCTATTTAATCAGCTTACTAAATCCTCTAAATTACAGTGTTTTAAATGGAATATTTGGGGCTTTTTAGATATATAGTCATTTCACCACAGATAGAAGTAATTTTATTTCTTCTAATGCTTGTACTTATTATTGCATTAGCTAAATTCTCCAAAACATTGTTGAATAATGATGCTGACAGACATGTCTGCCTTGTTCTAATTTTCATGGAAATGTCCTTAGTATCACCTGTTAGTGAGGCATTTGCTGTTGGTTATTGGTTAACAGCCAATACCCTGTTTAGGGAGCATCTTCTGCTTCACCTGGCCCCTGAATTTTATCAGATGTCATTTTTGTGTTTATTGATAGTCATATTTTTTCTTTAATTTGTTGAGGTAACACATAGTAGTATATAACTGATGTGGTATTTCTGGAGACGATCCTACTTGATCACACTATAATAATAATTTGCTACATTGTTTTTTATTGTATTTAACAGTATTTTATTTAGCATTAATTGCATTTACATTCCTAAGTGAAATTGTATTTTTCTTTCTTACACTGTCTTTATCAAGTTTGTTATTAATGTTGTGCTAGCTTTACAAAATGAATTGGTGAGTTTTCAATCTTTTTATGTGGCCTGGAATAGTTTCAATAGCAATGGAATTATTTGTTCTTTAAAACTTAGCTAATACTGAGCTGTGGAAGACTCTAATCCTGGTAACTTTCGATAGTAGATCCTTTATCAGCTTTCTGATCTCTTCAATGGTAATTGGTCTATTCAAGCTCCTTATTAGAAATGAATATGCATTCTTTGTGAAATGGGAAGTCTCTATTATCAAGCTTCTTGATTGATTATTCAGATGCTTATATCCTTGTTTATTTTATGTTAACTATAACTGTCAAATTCTGAAAACTGTAATAAAATCATCTGCTATAATGATGCTTTAAATTTTTGTTGCATTCTTTTTTATTTTGGAATATTAAAAAGAATATGGAAAATTATAAAAGATATGACAAACACTTGTGTACCTCCACCCCAAATTAACAAATGTCAACATTTGGTGTATTTGTTTTAGGTATGGAAACAATCATAATATTACAGATAATGAATCCCTTTCTCAGTACCATACCTCTTCCTTCCTTTCCAGAGGCAGTCATTATCATCAATTTGGTGTGAATCTCACCAGTGACTTATGTGTTTACTACAAATATAGCCATAATTAACATTTGTACTGATTTTTTTAAAGCATAAGTAACTTTAAGTTAAATTTACTGTAAAGAAACCTCCTGGAGAACACCAGAATAAATTCATTTACTCTACTTTTTCTTAAGTCTGATAAATTATTAATGCACAGCTCAATTTTAAACTTTTTATTTATTTCTATGCCTAAGATGTGGGCCTTCCAAAACATCATAACACCTTTAAAATATTTTACAATCAAGCAGTGCTTCAGTATCCTTGTTTGGATGTTGTGAATTCTCTAAGAAAGTCCAAGAAAAACTTTGAATTGCTTCTTGAGCATTCTCCCAGGTGCACAGCAAAGAGTCTGACCAGCAATCTGTGAGCTGCCAGATAGCAAGACAAAAATTCAGCCTCCAACCAAAAAGACTTTCACTTGGGAGGCCTGCTATCAGAAATGGCCCCGGCTAAAGTCTTCCTCTCCTATACAATCAGAGAATACCTACACTGCCTCCAGTGTTTTTAGTTTCCCCTTTACTTTCCAGGGACTGCAATGGTTTGCCAGGAGCACAAAAGGAAGGAAAATTTTCTATCTATAGCCATGTAAAATATTTATAAGAACAACTCAAAACTTTCGAAAACCCACTCCATTCCTTTATATCTTCATAATCTTAAAAAATGTTAAAATATTTAAAATGCCAGTGAAATTCTCTGAGAATACTATGCTTCTGTTTCCAAGATGGTTCCAACTTTAAATAAAGGTTAGACATGGTTAGATCAACAAAAAGTTTCAAGGATAAAGTCTCTTCTAGCACCACCAAACTGCATTTTTCCATAGGGGTCAAGAAAAGCAATCACTCTATTACTAAAGTAATGTATCCTGTGGACATGTATCACCCCTGAAAGCCAAATATTGAAAACCAAAAATCAGTACATCTTACAAGTGCTCGTGGATATTACCGAATGCCTGACTCAACCAGCTGCCATACTAGTGTCTGCTATAACCACTTTCTCACAGCTCCAATGACAGCTCCCTTTCCATTCAGTTTTTTTCTGTATATAATTTTTTTTAACTTTTTATTGTATAGTATAACATATAATCAAAGGAACAAAATAAAAAAGCAATAGTTTTCAAAGCACTCTTCAACAAGTAGTTATAGGACATATAACAGAGTTTGTCATGGGCTACCATACAAACCTCTCATATTTTTCCTTCGTGCTGCTCCAGAATATAGGAGGCTAGAGGGCTTAAATATTTTATCATCACAATGGACTTTTTTTCCTTCCTTTTTTGTGAAAAATAGCATATATTCAAAAAAGCTATAAATTTCAAAGCACAGCACCACAATTAGTTGTAGAACATAATTCAGAGTGTAACATGAGTTACAATTTCACAATTTTAGGTTTTTACTTCTAGCTGCTCTAAAACACTGGAGACTTAAAAGAGATATCAATTTAATGATTCAGCATTCATATTTATTTGTTAAATCCTATCTTCTCTGTAAAACTCTGCCATCACCTTTGATCTTTCCATCCCTCTCTTTAGGGGTGTTTGGGCTATGGGTAATTCTAAATTTTTCATATCAGAAGGGTCTGTCACAATTTCTCTAGTGCATTGAACCCTTGTGGAATCATATATATTGCCCTAGGTGTTCTTCAGGATTGGCTGGAATGGTCCTGGTTGGGGTTTGGCAGGTTATGGTATGTAGCAAGGTCTATCTGAAGCTTGCATAAGAGCAATCTCCAGAGTAGCCTCTCAACTCTATTTGAACTCTCTCTACCACTGATACTTTTTTTTAATTACACTATTCCCCCCGCTTTTGGTCAGGATGGAATTGTTGACCCCATGGTGCCAGGTCTGGATTCATCCGTGGGAGTCATATCCCACGTTGCCAGGGAGAATTGGAAAATCTTCATATATTCTGCCCAAACCAGCCATCAAACTGTATTAGCACTAGGTTTTTCCATCACTGACTTGGAAGGCAATGAACTGGGGAAGCCACCTTACTGCTTTCTTACTTTTCCAGACAAATTGTGTTTTTTACTTATGATAACATGAAGCCTTCTCTCCTTACCAGCAAAGGGCAGAGGGATAGGGGAGTGGATAGTGATGGACTAGACTTCCTAGTTTTAGTGCCACCTCATATGTGAGATACAGGGCTAAATTTTAGACATTCTGATTTAATCCTCACAACAGCCTGTTGCTTCAGTTCTAAGAGGGCATTGTCTTACACAAGGTCCTGAAAATGCTTCCCTACATTTTCTTCTAGAAGGTTGATAGTTCTGGATCTTATATTTAGATCTCTGAGTCATTTTTATTTGATTTTTGTTTATTATGTGAGTTAGAGTACTCCTATTTTCTGCAAATTGAGATCCAGTTTTCACAGCACCATTTGTTGAAGAGACTGTTCTTTCCCAATTCAGTGGCCTTTACCCCCTTATCAAAAATCAGTTTGCTGTAAATGTAAGGATAGATTTTTTTGAGCCCAGAATTCAATTCCATTGATCCATATATCTTACTTTGTGCCAGTTCTACGCTGTTTTCATTACAGTGACTTTGTAATAAGTTTTAAGATCAGAAAGTATTAGTCATCCAACTTCATTCTTCTTTTCCAAGATGGATTTGGCCATTTGAAGCTCCTTACCCTCCCATATAAATTTTGTGATTGGATTTTCCATTTCTGCAAAGAAGGATATTGAATTGGGATTGTGCTGAACCTATAAATTGCTTTGGGATGAGGATTGACATCTTAATGATATTTAGTCTTCCAAACCGTGAGTATGGAACATTCTTCCATTTATTTAAGTCTTCTTTGATTTCTTTTAGCAGTGTTTTTTTAGTTTTCGGCATACCTGTCTTTACACCTATGATTAGATTTATTCCTAGATATTTGATTCTTTTTGTTACTGTTGGGAACGGATTTTCTTTTCTAATTTTTTTCTTCCAATTGTTCATTGCTCATGATATAAACACTACTGATTTCTGGGTGTTGATGTACCATGCCACTTTGCTAAATTCATTATTCATGCTATAAGCTTTGTTGTGGATTTTTCAGGGTATATCATCTGCAAATGGGAAATGTTTTACTTCCTCCCTTCCAATTTGGGTGCCTTTTTTTCTTTTTCTTGCCTAACTGCTCTGGTTAGAACTTCCAGTACAATGTTCAATAACAGTGATGACAGTGGGCATCCTTCTCTTATTTCTGCTATTAGAAGGAATTCTTTAAGTCTTTCACAATTAGATTTCATATATAGACTGTGGAATTTTCATATATAGACTTTATCAGGATTATTAAGTTTCCTTTTATTCCTGTGATTCTAAGAGTTGTTATAATGAAGGGGTGCTGCATGTTGTCAAATGCATTTTCTGCATCATTTGAGATGGTCATGTGGTTTCTCAGAATTGGACTTAAGACTTCCTGGAAAGTTTTCAAGAATTCCACTGTGAAGCCCTCTGGTCCTGGGCTTTTCTTTGTTGAGAGTTTTTCACAACTGACTCAATCTCTTTACTAGTAATTGGCTAGTTGAGATTTTTTATTTCTTCTTGAGTCAATGTAAGTAGCATATGTGTTTCTGAGAACTTGTCCATTTCATGTTTGTCATCTAATTTATTAGCATACAGTTATTTGTAATATCATCTAGTCCTTTTTATTTCAGTGAGATCATTAATAATGTGCCCCTTTTCATTTCTGATTTCTTTAATCAAATCTCTTTTTCTTTGGCAGTCTAAGCCAAAGGTTTTTGGATTTCATTAATTTTCAAAGAACAAACTTTTGGTTTTGTTTTTCCTCTCTGCTATTTAACTATGTTCTGTCTACTTTATCACCCCTCTAATCTATGTTATGTCCTTCTTTCTAACTTTGGGTTTAGTTTGCTCTTCTATTCCTACTTCTTCCAGTTTTAGGTTAGATTTCAGGTTTTGTCTCTCTTCTTTGTTAATGTAAGCTTTTAGAGTTATAAATTTCCCTCTCAGCATTACCTTCGCTACATCCCATAACTTTTCATGTGTTTGGTAGTTTAATTTGCCTCAAGATATTTTCTAATTTTGTTTGTAATTTCCTCTTCTTTTTTTGGTTCTCTTCCCCCGGAAGTTTAGGAGGTTTCCCTTGTCATGCTTCCCCTCTGGTGGCTCTGTCATGCTGCTGGCATCTGGAAATTTCCTCCTATGAGAAACTTCCTCCCTCATGCAAAATTGTCAAAGTAGTGTCCCCAATATATAGCTTGTGTGTAACTTCCAACCAGTATTCAAATATTTTTCTTTGTCAACTCTGAAATTTTTTAATCAGAACTAATTATAATTTGTTTGATTTTTATATTACATTTTCAAAAACATTTATTTTAATGCCAGAATCCATAATGGAAGGAACGAGGCAAGGAGGGGTGGAGAGAGGGAAGAAGGAAGGGAGGAAGGAAGAAAGAAAGGAAGGGACAAAAAATCCCTCTCCCAGTCTTTGTAGATTGGCTCTGTGTTGAAGCACTCCTTCACTGCTGGGGACATTTACATTTCAGATTTAGCCTTTATTTCTACTTGTGCTAAGAGTAGAGATAAGTCAGAAATGAAAGCTTAGGGTCTTCTCAGCCTTTTCTGAGTATGTATCTTGCCCTGAGCATGTGCATAACTTTCTACATTCCCCAGTAAATGCGAATATATTTTTTGGTATGCTGTATGGCGGGGTTATATTTCAGTATTTTTCTGTGAGAGTCCTGTTTTTCAGCACCATTTGTTGAATTTGTTTGTTTGGGTTTTTTTGTTGTTGTTTGCTTTTACTTCTTTGTTTGTTTTTTTGGGAAGTGCATGGACGGGGAATCGGACCTGATCTCCCACACGGCAGGCAAGAATTCTACCACTGAATTACCTTTGCACCCGCTATGGGAATATTCTTTAATGTCCTAATTTCCAAAACCACTATCCCCATTTCCCACCTCATTTCCACCAGGATTTTGGCATGTCTATTTGTCTTAATCATAATCTGTTGCCCATGTGACAGTGGATTGTTCATTTTTCTTACAGTGATTTTAAAGACTGTCATCTAGTCATCTGATTCTTCATGAAGGAGTTCTGAGCTAGTCAAAATAAAGGCAAACGTTGCACCAGTCCTCCAAGGAGCTCCCACAGAGATTAGAACAAACACAATTTGACAATAAGTTCTGGTCTATTCCCCTCCAGGAGTAGGGACCAGGGATGCGGACTGGCTGCGTCTTCAAAACTAATACCAAACAGGGGAGAAGGCTAATGTAAAGGTAATTAAAAATGCTTCAAGTGTTCCTTCCATTTTTAAGTTGATTTTTTTTCATTCAGCACATTGTTACACATAATGGTAGATTAATTTCCAAAATTATGACGCAGTAGATTCTGACAGGTTTTGCTTGAAGTTTTGGATATTTCTGAAAATATTTTTGTCTGATGTTACTTTGCTCTTTTAATTTTTGTAGGAGTTTGAAAAGGATGGGTTATTAGTATTACTTATTCATTTTGTTAAATTCCCCAGTATAACCATCAAGTCCTGGGCTATTCCTTGTTAGAAGTTTTCATGTACGTTTTTGTCACTTATCCAATCGCTTTGCATGGTATAAGTTTATTCAGATTTCCTATTTCTTCTCTAGTCATCATTGTTAATTTGTATGCTTATAGGAATTTGCAGATTTTGTCTATGTTATTTCATTCATTGATGTACAATTATTTATAATGTTCTCTTATAACTCCTTGTATTTCTGTAGGATTAGTAGTAATATCCCAATTTCTTTCATTATTTCAATAATTTGAGTCTTCTCTTTTTCTTAGTCAGTGTAGCAAAAGGCTTGTCAATTTTGTTGGTCTTTACGAATAGCAATCTTTTGATTTCACTGATTCTACTGTTTATCCCCTCTAATCTTTATTATTTTGTTTCTCTTCTAACTTTTGGTTTAGTTTGCTCTTATTTTTCTAGTCCATTATGGTGTAAAGTTAGGTTATTGATCTGAGATTTTTCTTTTGAATGTAAGCCTTTACAGCTATAAATTTCCCTCTTAGAACTCCTTCAAATTAGTTTTGATCTGTTGTGTTTAAGTTTTCATTGATCTCAACATGTTTTATAATTTCCCTTTGATTTATTCTTTGACCTATTGGTTGTTTAAGAGAATGTTGTTCAATTTCCACATATTTGTGAAATTTTCTGTATCCTTTTCTTGTTTTCATATTTCATTCCATTGTTGGAAGAGAAGATACTTCATATGATGTCAGTCTTTTCAAATGTATTGAGACTTATTTTGTAACCTAACATATCATGTATCCTAATGTTCCATGTGCACTTGAAAAGATTTGTATTCTGCTGTTGTTGGGTGGAGAGTTCTATATATCTGGTAGGTTTAGTTGATTTATGATTTTGTTCAAATCCTCTATTTCCTTATTGGTATTCTGGCAGGTTGCTGTATTCATCATTGAGAGTGGGTCATTGAATTCTCCAACTTTTATTTTTGAACTGCCTATTCCCTTACAGTTCTGTCAGTATTGCTTCATATATATGGGGGCTCCATTTTTTATGTTCATGTATTAATAATTATCATATCTTTTCACTGATTTATCCTTTTATCATTGTATACTATCGTTGCTTGTCTCATAATGTTTTGTCTTTATGTCTATGGTATCTGATGTTAATATAGCCTATCCAACTTTCTTTTAGTTATTGTTTGTATGTAATACATTTACACTTTTAACTTTCATCATATTTGTTTCTTTGTATCTAAGGTGTGTATCTGATAGACATCATCCCTACTGGTTTATCAGAATAATTCTTTCAATTTCTGCATTTCAATGAGAATTTAATCCATTTACAATTAATATAATTTTATACAGTACTTACTGATTTCATTTTGCTTTTTGGTTTCTATGTGTCCTATATTTTCCTCCACCACTGCCTTCTTTTGGGAAACTAAATATTTTCTGGTGTACCATTTTGATACCCTCCTTATATATATAATTCATAATTATTTACTTTTGTTATTTCACTGATGTACACAGTCATACATTTTATTGTTCATCTTTACATTCTGCAATGCCAGTTTTTAAAATTTTAAATCTTTTTTTAGACAGTGGTGATAAAATTTACCATTTTAATAATTTTTATGAATAAACTTCAGTGATATTTATATACCTATAGTTGTAATAACATCACACCATATATCACCAAGCATTTTTCATGACCCCAAACAAGGACTCTGTACCTATTAAACAATGACACCCACTCCCATCCACCCAAACCCTGTTACCCTCTAATTTACTTTCTGTTTCAATGAATTTATATATTGTAGATATTTAATATAAGTGAAATAATAGGAGTTGCCCTTTTGTGTCTGATGTATTTCATGCAACACAATGCTTTCAGTTTCATCCATGTTATAACATAAATCAGAACTTCATTCTTTTTAAAACTGAGTAACGTTCCATTGTATGCATATACCACATGTTATTTACCCATTCATCTGTAAATGAACACTTGGGTTACTTCTGCCTTTTGACTACTGTGAGTAATGCTTCTGTGAACATTGCTGTACAAAGTATCTGTTTAAATTTCTGCTTTCTTTTATTTTGGGTACATACCTAAGAGTGCAGTCTCTGGATCATATGGTAATTCTAGGTTTAACTTTGTAAGGAATCACCAAACTGTATCCACTAAAGCTGCACCATTTTCCTATCCCATTAACAATGTGCAAGTATCCCAAATTTCTCCATATTATTGTCAAGATTTCCTATTTTCTATTTTTTTTAAATATTTTCATCCTAGTGGGTATGGTGTTATGTCATTGTGGTGGTAAAGGTGTTGAGTATCTTTGCATGTGCTTATTGGCCATTCGTATATCTTTTCTGGAAAAATGTCTACTCAAGTTCTTTATCCATTGTTAAATTGGAATGTTTATCTATTTGTTGTCAAATTGTAGTGGTTTTTAAATATATTATGGACATTTAATCTTTATCAGATATATTATCTGCAGCTATTTTCTTCATTCTGTATGTTGCCTTTTCACTTTTTACATAATTTCCTTTAATACACAAAAGTTTGTAATTTTGATGGAATCCAGTTTATTTTCTTTTGTTTCTCATGTGTTTGATATCATACCTAGGAAATAGTTGCCTATTTCAAGGGATGATGGACTTCCCCTTTGTTTTTCTTCTACGATTTTTATGTTTTCATTCTTATGTTTAAGTCCATGGTCCAGTTTGAAGTCATTTTTGTATATGGTGTGAGGTAGGGGTTGAACTTCATTCTTTTGCCTGTGAATATCCAACAAATGGTGAAGAAGAGACTATTATTTCCCCATTTAATGAAATTGGCACCCTTGTTGAAAATCAGATGGCCAAAGATATGTGACTTCATTTATGGACTCTCAGTTGTATTCTATTGGTCTATTGATCTACCCTTATGCCAGTTATCACACTGTTTTGGTTTGTGGTGTTGTACTAAGTTTCGAAATATGGAAGTGTGAGTCCTCTGACTTTGTTCTTCTTCATCAAGATTGACTCGGTTTTCACAGCCTATTGCAATGCCACATGAATTTGAGGATCCCATTTTTGTAAAAAAAATTTACTGCTGGAATTTTGATAAATATTGCATTGAATCTAAATTTCTTCAGGTAGAATTGACATCTTATCAATATTGTCTTCCAACCCATGTTCATGAAATGCCTTGCCATTTACTTAGGTCTTCTTTAATTTATTACGGCAGTATTTTGTAGCTTTCACTATTCAAGTCTTTCTCCTCCTAACTTCAATTAATGCTTATGCAGTTTATGCTTTTAGATGTATTTCCAAATGGAATTTTTTCAATTTCCATTTCAGATTGTACATCACTGCTGTATAAAATATGAACTGAGTTTTGTGTTTGTTTTCTATCCTGCAACTTTATTGAATTCCTTTATTAGCACAAATACTTATTGTGAATTTTTTGAGGTTTTTTAATATAAAGGATCATGCTATCTGAAAATAGGGGTAATATTCCTATCCTTTTTTACTTTAATATCTTTTATTTCTCTTGCCTAATTACTATCTGTATCTTCTAATATGATGTTGAGTAAGTGGTAAAATACTTTAATGTGCTCTTGGATTTGATTTTCTAAGATTTTGTTGAGGATTTTTGCATCTGTAATCATAAATTTGTTATCCTGTAATTTTTATTAATTGTTGTATCTGTATCTGGTATGGGTACCAGCTAAGAAGTATTTTTGCCTCTCCAAATTTTTGGAAGAGTTAGAGCAGGATTTGTATTAATTTTTCTTTGAATATTTGGTAGAATTCAACTCTGAAACCATCTGGTTTTGAACTTTTCTATTTGGGGAGGTTTTTAATTACTACTGATTCAATCTTTTTATTCATTATAGTTCTGTTAAGCTCATCTATTCCTTCCAGAGTTGGTTTAGATAATTTCTGTGTTTCTCAGAATTTGTCCATTTCATCCAAGAGATCTAGTTTTAGGCATACAGTTTGTCATAGCTCTCTTTTATAACAATTGATCTGTAATAATGGCCTCACATGCATTTCTGAATTTAAATATTTGTGTCTTCCATCTTTTTTCTTTTCCAGTCTACTTAAAGAGTTGTCAGTTTCATTGATATTTTCAAAGAACCAACTTCTAGTTGCATTGATTCTCTCAATCTCTCAATTATTTTTCTCTCTTTTATTTCATTTATCTCCAGTCTAACTTTTATTAATTCCCTCCTTTTAACTTTAAGTTTAATTTGATCTTTTCTTCTGCTTACTCAAGATACGAAGTTAGGTTACTGATTTAAATCTTTTTTCTGTTTTAATGTGGGCATTTTCAACTATAAATTCCCCCCTTAATGCATCACATATGTTTTGGAATGTTGTGTTTTCATTTTCATTTTTGTCTAAGAGTATTCTGATTGTCCTGTGATTTCAGGTTGTTTAAGAGTGTGTTGTTTAAATGGACAACACTTGTACAAGGAGTTAATAATAGAATAGTATATGGGGAAAAATTACCTATTGCAAGCTACAGACTATAGTTAACAGTAATACCTTGTTATTCTTTCATCAACAGTAACAGTTGTACTGCACCATAATAAGGGTCAATGCTGGGGGAGGTAAGGAATAGGGGGTGGCTGGGTTTTTTTGTGTGTCTATCTGATATTTTTCTCTTTGGAGTAATGAAAATTGTCTAAAATTTAGTGTGATGATGATTGCACAACTAAGTGCTAATACTGTGAGACATTGATTATATACTTTATATGGAATATATGGTATGTGATTATATCTCCATAAAATCTACATATTCAAACAAAGAGACTGTGTTGTTTAATTTCTACATATTTGCAAATTCTCAATTCTCCCTTGTGTTATTTCTAGCTTCATTCCATTGCACTCAGAGAAGATAGGTTTTAATAATTTTACCATTTTTAAATTCATTGATACATATTTTGTGGCCTAACAAATCATCTATCCTGGAGAATAATCTGCATGCACTTGAAGTGGAATCTGGACATTTGAATATTTTAATGTGTTTAACTTTGAACATCAGATTCTCCCTCGTCTCCAATGTTTGTTTTTGTTTGTTGAAGGCTGTAGTATAAATTGGCTGGGTTTTGATTCTCTCCTTCAACCTTTAACCTAGTTTACCATAAGCCTATGCATAAGCCTGAGGGGAAGGTTTGCAGTCTTCTCAGGTCTTCTTGAGCATGTGCGTTTTCATGGGCTTGCTCAGTAGCTTTCAGAAATCCCCCAGTGTGCAGAAACTCTCATGAGTTTCCTAATTCCCCCCCAAATAAGAAGTTTTGTCCCCATCTTCTTCACCCAGGCCCCAAGTGCTGTAATTTATGTTTTATCTACATTTATTCACCCCAGAAGACTGCAGTTTGTTCGGTTCTGTGTGGCTTCTCCACACCACTCCTCTTTCTCAAGTGAGTTTAGGATCAGTTAAGAGATGTGAGCCTTGAGTGAGTCTTCCTGGGAGTGGGTTAGAATATACATACAAACGCCCAGAATTTAACATTAGTTGTCCTCTGCTCCCTTCATAACCAGGAACCAGGGTCCCTCACTAAGAATACAGACAGCTGTACTGGCAACACTGGCCAATTTTAGTTCCACAGATTCTTCAAAGCTGGGGGTGAAGATGGGGCCAGGCAAGTGAATGAGCCACCAATTTTCCTTGTGCTTATAGTTTGAATTTTTCTTGATTCAACATTCTTATGGTTGTTCTTTATACATGACTGTAATCTATATACCTGGACAAGTGGGTTCTGAGAGTTTTTTGCTTGTTTTTGTTTGGTTTTTGGTTTTTTTTGACATTTATGTGAGGAACCATGCATTTGGAGCCTGATATTCCACCATCTTGCTGATGTCTTTCCATACAATCTACCTTGAATTATTACCAGCTTAGTTTCTTTTTTTGATGTTTTTTATTTAGATATCTTCACACACATATATCCATTCAAAGTATATAATCAATGGCTTATAGTATCATCAGATAATTGTATATTAATCACCATGATCATTTTTAGAAAATTTGCAACACTCCAGAATAAGAAATAAAAAGTTAAAAGAAAAAACTAATACATCCCATACCCTTTACCTCTCCTTCTCAATGGGCACTAGTATTTCAATCTACCCAGTTTTCCCCCTTATCCCCCTGTTATTTATTTATTGTCCTTATTTTTTTACTCATCTGACAATACCCTGGATAAAGGGAGCATCAGACACAAGGCTTTCACAATCATACAATCACATTGTTAAAGCTATAAAGTTATATAATCATCTTCAGTAATCAAGGTTACTTGAATGCAGTTCAACAGTTTCAAGTACTTCCCTCTAGCCACTCGAATGTACCATAAACTAAAAAGGAATATCTACATAATGCATAGGAATAATCTCCAGAATAACCTCTCAACTCTGAAATCTCTCAGCCACTGAAACTCTATTTTGTCTCATTTCTCTCTTCTCTCTATTGATGAAGAAGACTTTCTCTTTCCTATGATGCCAAGTCCCAGCTCATCTCAGGAGTCTTGTTACACATTGCCAGGGAGATTTACACACCTGGGAGTCATGTTCCATGTAGTGGGGAGGGCAATAAGTTCACCTGCCAAGTTGGCTTAGACAGATTTGTCACATCTGAGCAACAAAGGAAGTTTCCTTGGGGTGACTCGTATGCATAATTATAAGTAGGCTTAGCTGCTTCTTTGTAGGAATGTTTCATAGGGGTGAGCCCCAAGAATGAAGGCTCAGCCTATTGAATTGGTTGTCCCCACTGATGTGAGAATATCAGTGCATGAAATTACTCTGGGATGTATTGAGGCACCACACCTGTGCATACCAACAAGATCTCATGTTCTATTCAAGATTCCATGTAATTATGATGTTCAAATAAACTGACAATACAAGTAAAGTTAGATAATATAAATATTGCACCAAATAAATATCTCTTTCTTTTACAGTATGGACCCATATCATCCTTTACCCTGTATCCTGATTTACCTTTGTCCTATCCAGATCAGATTCACTCATATCTCTAGTTGAAGTCTGATCACTTGTTCAACTTTTTAAACAGATTCTGTATGCGGTAATGCTGACTTTCATAGTTTCAGGGCTCTAACTCTGAGTCTCAGGTGTCACATAAATACCCAAAGTTGCAGGGAATGATCTGGTTATACACAAATACCTCAGTACCTCAAAATTTAGAAATGACAGATACAACTCCAGAATAGATGTAACTGCTATAAGAGCTTACAGACTAGGACCATTTACAACAGATCACAACCTGATAACCCATGCTCTTGACTTCAATTCTTTAAGTTGATATAATACAGTTAGTCCGTATGAGTGAGGCATGATAATATTTGCCTTTTTGTTTCAGACATTTCATTCAACATACTCTCCTGAAGGTTAATTCACGTAATTGCATGCCTTGCAACTTCATTCCGTCTTGCAGCCATTCAGTAGTCCATTATATGTATACACCACAGTCCCTCTTCCATTTCTCAGTTGTTCTACCCTTAGGCCACTTCCATTCATTGCAAATCACAAACACTACTGCCATAAACACCAGTGTGCAAATGTCCATTCATATCCACACTCTCAGTCCCTCCAGGTATATAACTAGCAACAGGGTTGCATAAACATAAGGCAACCCTAACGCTACCCTGTTGTGGAACTACCACACTGCCTTCCAGAGGGACTGGATCTCTCAGAATCCCTACCAATAGTGAATAGGTACGTCTTTTTCTCCACATTTTCTCTTGCACTTGTTTTTATCTCTTCATTTTTAAACAGCTTCATTCACATATCATACAATCAAACCTAAGTAAAAATGTCAGTAGTTCCTGGTATTATCACATAGCCCTTTCTTCACCAATGCAATCTATATGAAGCCATTTCTTTTTCTTCTGCAAAGAATCCCATACCCCTCCACCATATCCCCACTTGTCAACATTTACTTTTGGCATGAAGTTTTTGTTACATTCAGTGGAAACATATTATAATGTTACTGTTGACTACAGACCCTAGCTTGCACTGATTGTATTTTTTTCCATTTTCAACACTTTGCAATGTTGACATTCATTTTCTCTCCCTTATGCAAGAACATTCTTGCATTTGTACATTTAATTACCATCATTGTGCACTCCAGGCATTCCTAAGATATACAGTCTCAGTCTTTATCCTCTATTTTTCATTCTGGCATCATACATGACACCAGCCCTTCTGCTATGGTCATACCCACATTCAGCTTCATCCAGTGTACTTTTTATTGTCATGTTACCAGCAGATGGTATTGTGTTATCCATTTCTGAATTTTTACAGTCTTCTTGCATGTTTTACTCCTTCAACACTCAATGCCCAATCTGTACCCTCTTTCTATCTCCTGATAAGCTGAGACCTTAACTTTAACTCTCAAAGTTCACTCATTAATGTTAGTTCATATTACTGAGATAATAAAGTATTTTTCTTTTGTTTCTGGCTAATTTCACTCAGTATTATGTCCCCCAAAGTTCTTCAACATTGTTACATATATCATGACTTTATTCTGTCTTAAAGCTGTGTGATATACCATTGTATATATATACCACAGCTTGTTTAGCCACTTGTCCATTGTTGGGCATTTGGGCTGCTTCCATCTCTTGGCAATCCTCAATAATGCTACTTTATACATCTGTTGTGGTTGTGTCCTTGCCTTCAGCTTCTCTGAATATATACTTGGTAATGGAACTGCTGGATCATATGGCAATTCTATACTTAGCTTCCTGATGAACTACCAAATTTGTTTTCCAGAGTGGTTGCACCATTTAACATTCCCACCAACAGTAGATAAGTAGGCCTCTTTCTCCACATCTCCAGTACCTCTCATTTTCTGTTTTTATTCAAAATTTCCATTCTAGTGGGTATGAGATTATATCTTATTGTGGTTTTGGTTTGCATTTCCTTGATAGCCAGTGAAATTGAGCATCTTTTCATATGCCTTGTAGACATTTGTATTTCCTCTTCTGAAAGCTGCCTGTTCGTGTCTTTTGACCATTTTTTAATTGGGTTGTTTGTCCTTTTGTTGTTGAGTTGTAGAATCTTTTTATATATTCTGGGTATTAAAGCCTTATATGTGATTTCCAAATATTGTCTTCCATTGCATAGGTTGCCTGTTTACATTCCTGACAAAGTTCCTTGATTTGCAAAAGTGTTTGGTTTTGAGGAGATCCTATTTATCAATTTCTGTTTTCATTGTTCATGCTTTGGGTGTAAGATCTAGGAAAATACCTGCTATCACAAGATTTATAAGATATTTCCCTACATTTTCTTCTAATAATGTTATGGTCCTAGCCCTAATGTTTAGGTATTTGAAACTTTTTGAGTTAGTTTTTGTATAGGGTGTGAGATATGGATCCTCTTTCATTCTTCTTTGCATAGGGATATCCAATCCTTCAAACACCATTTATTAAAAGGCTGCTCTGTTCCAGATGGGTTAGCTTGACCACCTTAACAAAGATCAATTGTACATAGATGAGAGTTCTATTTCTATCATGATCAGGTTCATGTGTCAACTTGGCCAGGTGGTGGTGCCCGGTCATCTGGTTGAGCAAGTGCTGTCCTGGCTGTTGCTATGAGGACATTTCATGGACTTAAATCATGATTACATCAGCTCAGCTGATGGAAGTGTCTTCTGCAATGAGTAACACAATCTAATCACTGGAAGGATTTTAAGGAGGATTCAGAAGAGGCGGTCACTCTTCCTGCTTCTACTGGTGAGACTCTCCTGTGGAGTTTGCCCAGACCCTTCATTAGAGTCGTCAGCTTCACAGTCTGCCCTATGAATTTGGACTCTTCTGTCCCCATGGTTGTCCAGCCAGCCTCTCTTGAGAGTTCATTGTGGAGTGTCATTGAAGTTACCAGCTTGCAGCCTGCACTACAGACCTTGGACTCTTACATTCCAAGGTTGCCCAGCCAGTCTCTCCTGAGCATTTGTTGTGGACCTTCATCAGAGTTACCAGCTTGCAGCCTGCACTACAGACCTTGGACTCTACATTCCCATGGTTATGTGAGACACTTATAAATTTTATATCTATGGATATCTCCTGTTGATTCTGTTTCTCTAAAGAACCCTAGTTAATACGATTTCTGAACACTCAATTCAATTCTCTTAGTGAGTATATATATCTTTATGCCAGTATCATGCTGTTTTGAACACTGTGGTGTAGTAACATTCTTTAAAGTGATGTAGTGTGAGACATTCCACTTCATTTTTCTTTCTCATGTTATTTTTTAGCTATTTGCAGCACCTGCCCTTCCAAATAAATTTGTTCATAAGTTTTTCTAATTCTGCAAAGCAAGTTGTTGCAAATTTCATTGGTATGGCATTGAATCTATAAGTCTGTTTGGGTAGAATCGACATCTTAATTATATTTAGTCTTCCAATTATGCCCTTCCATTTATTTAGGTCTTCCATGATTTATTTTAGCAATTTCTTGTAGTTTTCTGCATAGAGGTCTTTTGTGTCCTTGGTTAAATATATTCCTAAATGTTTGATTTGTTTGACTGCTATTGTAAATGGAAGTTTTTTCTTGATTTCTCTTCAGATTGTTCATTACTAGTGTATGGAAGCACTACTTATTATTGCCTATTGAATTGTTTGTCCCTACTGATGTGAGAATATCAGTGCATGAAATTACCCTGGCATGTATGGAGGCATCACACCTGTGCATACCAACAAGATCTCATGCCCTATTCAAGATTCCATGTAATTATGATGTTCAAATAAACTGACAATACAAGTAAAATTATCAACTAATCAACACCAACTACTGATGTTGAGGTGTTGATCTTGTACCCTGAAACTTTGCTGTACTCATTTATGAGCTTTAGTAGCTTTGCTGTAGACTTTTCAGGATTTTTGACATATAGTATCATGTCTTATCTGCAAATAGTGAGTTTTACTTCTTTTTTTCTGGTTTGGATGCCTTTTATTTCTTTTTCTTGTCTAATTGCTCTGGCTAGAACTTCTAGCACATGTTGAATAACAATGGTGACAGTGGGAATCTTTGTTTTGTTCCCTATCTTAGAGGAAAAGCTATCAGTCTTTCCCCATTAAGGATGAAGTTAACTATGGGTTTTTCATATATTCCTATTATCATGTTGAGGAAGTTCACTTTTATCCCTACCTTTTGAACTGTTTTCATCAAGAAATGATGTGGACTTTTGACAGATACCTTTTCTGTATCAATGAAAATGATCATGTGATGTTTCCTCTTTGACTTGTTATGGTGTGTTACATTAATCGATTTTCTTTTGTTGAACCAGCCTTACAAAGCTTGAATAAATCCCACTTGATCATGGTATATGATTCTTTTAATATGCTGCTGCAGTTGACTTGCAATTATTTTGTTGAGTATTTTTGCATCTATATGCAATAAAGAGATTGGTCTGTCATTTTCTTTTCTAGGAGTACCTTGTCTGGCTTTTGTAGTAGGGTGTTGTTGGTGTCATAGAATGACTTTAGTAACTGTCCTTTCTCTTCAAATTTTGAAGAGTTTGAACAGGATTGGTGCTAATTCTTTCTTGAATGCTTGGTATAATTCACCTGTGAAGCCATCTGTTCCTGGACATTTCTTTTGAGGAAGCTTCTTGATGACTGACTCAATTGCTTTATTTGTGAGTGGTTTGCTGAGGTCATCTATTTCTTCTTGAGGCAGTGTTGGTTCACCATGCCTTTGTAGGAAATTGCCCATTTCATTTATATATTCTGGTTTATTAGCATATAGTTGCTCATAGTATTCTCACATTACCTCCTTTATTTCTGCAGGGTCACTGGTTATGCCCTGTCTTCCATTTCTGATTTTATTTATTTGCAACCTCTCTTTTTTGTCAACTTACCTAAGCCATCAATTCTATTGATTTTCATAAAGAACCAAATTCCTTTTTTGAATTTTCTCTAGTGTTTTCATAATTTCAGTTTTCATCTCTAATGTTTGTTATTTCTTTCCTTTTGTTTGCTTTGGGGTTAGTGCCGTTCTATCTCTAGTTTTTCCAGGTGAACAGTTAATTCCTCAATTTCTTCTCTTATTTCTTTTATTTAAAAAGTATTTTTATTGAGAAATCTTCACACACACACAGACCGTACATGGTATACAAACAGTGGCTCACAATATCATCAGATAGTTGTGTATTCATCACCATGGTCATTTTAAGAGCATTCTAGCAATCGGTTTTTAAAAAATATATTTTTATTGAGAAATCTTCACATACATACATTCTATACATGGTGTACAATCAGTGGCTTACAATATCATCACTTGGTTGTGTATTCATCACAATGATCATTTTTTAGAACATTTGCATCATTCCAGAAAAGGAAATAAAAGCATCTTATACATACAATACCCAGTGCCCCTCCCTCTTGTTGACTACTAGTATTTCCCTCTACCCAATTTATTTTACCATTTGTCCACCTTATTATTTATTTATTTATTACCCATATTTTTTTACTCCTCTGTCCATATCTTGGATAAAAGGAGCAGTAGACACAAGGTTTTCACAATCCCACAGTCACATTGTAAAAGTTATGTTTTTATACAATTGTCTCTGAGAATCATGGCTACTGGAACACAGCTCAACTGCTTCAGGTACTTCATCCCACCACCCCAATACACAATAAACTGAAAAGAGAAAACTATTTAATGCATAAGAATAACCTCCAGGATAACATCTCAACTCTGTTTGAAATCTCCCAGCCACTGAAAATCCATTCTGTCTCATTTCTCTCTTCCCTTTTTTGGTCAAGAAGGCTTTGCAATCCCTTGTTGGTGGGTCCTTGCTCATCCTATGATTTCTGTCCAACACTGCCAGGGAGATTTACCCTTCTGGATGTCATGTCCGGTGTAGGGGGTAGGGCAGTGAGTTTACCTGCTGAGTTGGCTTAGAGAGAGAGGCCACATCTGAGCAACTAATGGCTCTCTGGGATGTAACACTCAGGCCTAATTTTAAGTAGGCTTTGCCTATCCTTTGCAGGAATAAGTTTCACAGGGGCAAACCCTAAGATTGAGGACTTGGCCTATTGATTTGGTTGTCCCCACTGTTTGTGAGAATATCAGAAGTTTTCCAAATGGGAAAGTTCAGTATTTCCTCCTTTCTCCCCAATCCCCCAAGAGGAATTTGCAAATACTTCTCTATTCACTGCCCAAATTACTCTAGGATATATCAGGGCATCACACTAACCTGGGCAAACTAACAAGATCTCATACCCTGTTCAAGAGTCCATGTACTTATGGTGTTCAACTCTACTTACCATAAAAGTTAAATTAGGAAATGCACTACCCAAAATATAAATTTTGTACCAAATAAGCATTTTTTCCATATAGTCTTACACAGAAGTTGAAGTTTTACAATATGGGTGATATCATCCTTTACCCTGTATTCTGATTTACCATAATCCTATCCAGATCAGCTTCATTCATATCTCTACTCAAAGTCTGATAACTTTTTCAAATTTTTAAACAGTTCCTGTATGGGGTACTGCTCACTTTCATAGTTTCAGTGCTCTAATTCTGAGCCTCAGGTGTCACATAAATACCTGAAGTTTCTGGGAATGACAGGTTATAAACAAACAGCTCAGTATCTCTGAATTTAGAACTAACAACTACAACTAGATATGTGTGATTGCTGTAAGAGCTTACAATCCAAGACATTTTACAAGAGGCCCCAACATGGTAACCCATGTTCTCAACTTCAGTTCACTGTTTTTCTTTTCTTTTTTTCTTTTTACATTAGCAGGCATTGGGAATTGAACCCAGGTTTCTAGTATGGCAGGCATGAATTCTGCCACTGAGCCACCATCACACCACCCTCACTGACTTTTTACATTATATTAAGTCCATATGATAAGGCATGAGAATATTTGTCTTTTTGTTCCTGACATTTCATTCCACATATAATCCTTAAGGTTTATACACCTAGTTGCATGCCTCACAACTTCATTCCTCTTTGCAGCTGCTCAGTAGTCCATTTTATGTATATACCATAGTTCCCGCTTCCATTCCTTAGGCCACCTACATCCATTGTGGATCACCAACACTGCCACCAGAAACACCAGTGTGCAAATGCCCATTCATTTCCCCACTCTCAGTTCCTCCAGCTATATGCTGAGAAACAGGGTTTCAGGATCATATGGCAACCCCACCCATAGCCTCCCGTGGAACAACCACATTGCCCACCAAGGGGCTGCACCTCTCAGTTTCCCTACCAACACTGAATAGGCTCATCTCTTTCTCTACATTTTCTCTAGCACTTGTTTCCTTCTGTTCATTTTTTATTCACTTAAAAAGTTTTATTGTGATAACATAGGTGTTCTAGTTTGCAAACTGCTGTAAAGTGATATACCAGAAACAGAATGGCTTTTATAAGGGGGAATTTATTAAGTTGCAAGTTTATACTTCAAAGGCTATGGAAATGTCCAAATTAAAGCAAGTCTATAAATATGTCTAAATTAAGGCACCAACAAGAAGTTACCTTCACACAAGAAAGGCCGATGAAGTTTAGGGTTTCTCTCTCAACTGAAAAGGCACATGGCAAACATGGGACGTCTGCTAGCTTTCTCTAAAGGCTTCTTGTTTCATGAAGCACTCCCAGGGGTGTATTCCTTCTTCATCTGCAAAGGTCTTTGGCTGTATGGGCTCTCATGTTTCTCATGGCTCTAAAGCTTTTCCCAAAAATGGATCTCTTTTACAGGGCTCCAGTAAGCAACCCCACCTTGAATGGGTGGAGACACATCTCAATGGAAACCATCTAATCAAAAGTTAACACCCGCAATTGGGTGGGTCACATCTCCATGGACATAATCAAAAAGCTCCCACCCAGCAATATTGAGTGAGGATTAAAGGACGTGGCTTTTCTAGGGTACATCATAGATTCAAACTGGCACAAAATATAACATAAAATTTCCCATTTTAAACATTTTTAAGTGTAGAATTAAGTGGTATTATTTCATTCATATTGTTATGCTACTAGCATCACCATCTATTACCAAAAATTTTCATCACCCCAGCATTGCTTTTTTTTAAAACTTCTAAAACTATATAATATAACATATATACAAAGAAAAGAAAGGTAAAAGCAGTATTTTCAAAGTACTCTTCAACAAGTAATTGTAGATCCCAGAATTTGTCATTGGCTACCATTCCATCATCTCAGAATTTTCCTTCTGGCTGCTCCAGAACACTAGGTGCTAGAAGAGATTGTTTTTTATTGTTACAATAGACTTTCTTTACTTTTTTTGTGAAAAATAACATATATACAAAAAAGCAATAAATTTCAAAACTCATCACAACAATTAGTTGCAGAACAGATTTCAGAGTTTGGTATGGGTTACAATCCACAATGTTAGGCTTTTCCTTCTAGCTGCTCTAACATACTAGAGTCTGAAAGAAATATCCACGATTGAGCATTTGTTAAACCTACCTTTTCTGTATGACTCTGCCATCTGCTTTGATCTTTCTCCCCTGGTTTTAGGGGTATTTGGGCTGTGCCCGTTTTAACTTTTTCATATTAGAAGGGATTGTTGATAATATGGAGTAAGGAGTGGAGCCAGTTGATGTTCTTTAGAGGCTGGCCCCTCTGTATTTCAGGATTTGTCTGGTCCAGGGACCCATCTAGAGATTGTAGGTTTCTGTAAAGTGACCCTAGTGCATGGAACCTTTGTAGAATCTTAAATAATGCCCTAGGTATTCTTTTTAAAATTTTTTTAACTTTATGTTTATTTTCTTTACAATATTTTTAAACTTTTTATTGTGAATATAATGCAATTTTATAAGTTTTATTTACATATCATACAATGCAACCTAAGTGTATAGACATTCCTTTGCTAACATAATCTATATGAAGACATTTATTTTCTTCCACAAAGAATACATACCCCTCCCCCATGCCCATATCTATTGACATTTAGTTTTGGCATAATGCCTTTGTTACATTCAATGGAAGCATATTACAATGTTACTGTTCTCTATAGACCCTAGTTTGCATTGATTGTACTTTTTCCCCTAAACCATCTCTTTTCAGCACCCTGCAATGTTGACATTCATTTGTTCTCCCTCTTGCAAAAAGTTTTTTATTTGTACATTTAATCATCATCATTGTCGACTCTAGGCATTTCTAAATTTTACTGTCTCAGTCTTTATCACTTATCTTCCCTTTTGGTTTCATATGTGCCCCCAGCTCTTCTTCCTCAATCATACTCACATTCCACTTCATTCAGTGTACTTATATTATTGTGCTGCAATCAGGTAGTATTGTGCTATCCATTTCTGAATTTTTACAATCAGTCTTGTTCCCCAATCAGTAGTCCTTTAGCACCAATTGCCCAATCTCTAACTTATTTCTATCTCCTGATAACCTGCGTTCTTAATTTCAATTCTCAAAGTTCACTCATAAATGTTAGTACATATTAATGAGACCATGCAGTATTTTTCATTTTGTCTCTGGCAAATTTCATTCAGCATAATGTCCTCAAGGTTCATCCATGATGTTACTTGCTTCCTGACTTTATTCTGTCTTACAGCTGAGTAATATTCCATTGTGTGTATATACCACAGTTTGTTTAGCTACTCATCCATTGATGGACATTTGGGCTGTTTCCATCATGTGGCAATAGTAAATAATGCTGCTATAAACATTGGTGCGCAAATGCCCATTTGTGTCCTTGCTCTCAAGTCCTCTGAATATGTACCTAGTAATGGGATTGTTGGATCATATGGCAATTCTATACTTAGCTTCCTGAGGAACTGCCAAATAGCCTTCTGGAGCACTTCTATCATTTTATATTCCCATCAACAGAGGGAAAGTGTGTGTCTTTCCCCAGAACCTCTCCAGCACTTATCATTTTCTGTTTTGATTGATAAGGGCCATTCTAGTGGGCGCAGATGATATCTCATTGTAGTTTTGATTTGCATTTCCCCAATAGCCAGTGAAGTTGAGCATCTTTTTGTGTGCCATTTCGTGACTTGTATTTCCTCTTCTGAGCAGTGTCTGTTCATGTCTTTTGCCCATTTTTTAATTGGGTTGTTTGTCTTTTTGTTATTGAATTGAAGAATCCCTTTATATATTCTGGATACTAAACTCTTATCTGATAAGTTGTTTCCAAATATTGTCTGCCTTTTTACTTTCTTGGCAAATTTCTTTGATGCACAACAGTGTTTAATTTTGTGAGGTCCCATATATCTATTTCTTTTTTCAGTGCTTGTGCTTTGTGTATAAGAGCAAAGAATTTGCTCCTGTTACAAGTTTTTTAAGGGTATTTCCCCACATTTTCTTCTAAAAATTTTATGGGTTTAGCTCTAATGTTTAGACTTTTAATCCATTTTTAGTTAATTTTTGTATAGGGTGTGAGATATGGATCCTCTTTTATTCTTTTGCATATGGATATACAGTTCACCAAGCACAATTTGTTGAAGAGACTGCTCTGTCCCAGGTGGATTGGCTTGATTGCCTTATCGAAGATTAATTGTCCATAGATGAGAAGGTTTATTTCTGAATACTCAATTCAATTCCATTGGTTAGTATATCTGTCTTTATGTCAGCTCCATGCTATTTTTTATATTCTTTAAAGTCAGGTAATGTGAAACCTCCCACTTCAATTTTCTTCCTCAAGATATTTTTAGCTATTTGGGTCACCCTTCCCTTCCAAATAAATTTGGTTATTGGTTTTTATGTTTCTGCAAAGTAAGTTGTTGGGATTTTAATTGGTATAGCATTGAATCTATAAATCAATTTACATAGAATTGAAATCTTAACTATATTTCATCTTCCAATCCATGAGCACAGTATGCCCTTCCATTTATTTATGTCTTCCATGATTTCTTTTAGCAGTTTCTTGTAGTATTCTGTGTATAGGTCTTTTGTATCCTTAGTTAAATTTATTCCTACATATTTGATTCTTTTGGTTGATATTGTAGATGGAATTTTTTTTATGTCCCACACAGATTTCTCATTACTAGTGTATAGAAACACTACTGAATTTTAGGTGTTGATCTTTTACCATTCCACTTTGCTGTATTCATTTATCACCTCTAATAGTTTTCCTGTAGATTTTTCAGGCGTTTCAACATAGCGTATCATGTCATCTGCAAACAGAGAGTTTTACTTCTTTCTTTCCAATTTGGATGACTTTATATTTCTTTTTCTTGTATAATTGCTTGGCTAGAATTTCCAGCACAATGTTGAATACCAGTGGTGACAGTGGGCATCCTTGTCTAGTTCTTGGCCTTAGAGGGAAAGCTTTCATTCTTTTTCTATTGAGAATGATGTTAGCTCTTGGTTTTTCATACATTCCCCTTATCATGTTGAGGAAATTCCCTTCTATTCCTATCCTTTGAAGTGTTTTTATCAAGAAAGGATGTTGAATTTTGTCAAATCCATTTTCTGTATCAATCTAGATGGTCATGTGTTTTTTTCTGCTTTGATTTGTTGATATGGTGTATTACATTAGTTGATTTTCTTATGTTGAACCATCATTGCATATATGGAATAAATCTCACTTGGTCATGCTGTATAATTCTTTTAATGAGCTGCTGGATTCAATGTGCAATTACTTTGTTGAGGATTTTCGCATCTGTGTTCAATAGAGAGATTGGTCTGTAGTTTTCTTTTCTTGTAGTATCTTTGGCTGTGATATTAGGGTGATGTTGGCTTAATACAAGGAGTTAAGTAGCTTTCCCTCCTCTTCAATATTTTGAAGAGTTTGAGCAGAATTGTTACTAATTATTTCTTGACTGTTTGGTAGAATTCACATGTGAAGCCATCTGGTGCAGGACTTTTTTGGGGGGAGAGCTTCTTGATGATTGATTCAATCTCTTTATTTGTGATTGGTTTGTTGAGGTCGTCTATTACTTCTTGAGTCAATGTTAGTTGTTCATTCCTGTGTAGGAAATTGTGCGTTTCATCTACATGGTCTTCTTTATTAGCATATAGTTGCTCAGGGTCAGCGTTTATGTCTCCTCTCTATTTTCTGATTTCATTTATTTATGTCCTCTTTTTCCCTCATCCTAGCTAAGGGTCCCTTTATTTTATTGATTTTCTCAGAGAAATAGCTTTTGGTTTTGTAGATTTTCTCAATTATGTTCTCAATGGTGTTCATGTTCTCAGTTTCATTTGTTTCTGCCCTAATCTTCATTATTTCTTACCTTTTGTTTGCTTTGGGGATAGTTTGCTGTTCTTTCTCTAGTTCTTCCAAGTGAACAATTAATTCCTTGGTTTTCATTCTTTCTTCTTTTTTAATATAGGCATTTAAGACAATAAATTTCCCACTTAACACTGTCTTTGCTGCATCTCATAAGTTTTGATATGTTGTGTTTTCATTTTCATTTGCCTCGATTTATTTATTGATTTTTTTTGTAATTTCTTCCGTGACTCACACTGGTTGCTTAAGAGTGTGTTGTTTAGCCTCCATATGATTGTGAATTTCCTGGCTCTCTGCCTCTTATTGATTTCCAATTTCATTCCATTATGATCTGAGAAAATGTTCTGTATATTGCAATTTTTAAAAATTTATTGAGATTTGCTTTGTGACCCACCATGTGGTTTATCTTTGAGAATAGCTCATGAGCACTTGAGAAAAATATACAACCTGCTTTTGTGGGTTATAATGTTCTGTAAGTGTCTGTTAAGTTTACTTCATTTATCATATTATTCAAATTCTCTGTTTCTTTATTCATCCTCTGTCTAGATATTCTCTCCATTGATGAAAGCAGGGAGTTGAAGTCTCCAATTATTATGGTCAGAGGTGTCTGTTTTTGCCTCACGTAGTTTGGAGCACACTGGTTTGGTGCATAAATATTTATGATTGCTATCTCTTCTTGTTAAATTGTTCCTTTTCTTAATACATAGTATCCTTCTTTGTCTCTTGTAATTGTCTTACATTGAAGGCTATCTACATCAGTGCATCTTTCAGCCACCTCTATTCATTAAGCATCATGTATAATGTCCAATGCCAACAGTCTATCAACACTCTCAATTTTAGATAATATCATTGTTCCCAAGAGAAAGACAATCAATAAACACACCCTCACAAAATAGAAAATCTAAACCCTCCCTTAACTCTTGTTCCTCACCCCCATTATTTATCCCTGCTGTTGCTGTGATACTGTTGATGTTTTCCTGTTAAACATAGCTCATAGCATGCAATAGCCATTTTCCCACTGTACCCCGAACTTAAACACTCTTTGCAAAAGAATCATACCTTTGCAGTAGCTCATGCAAGAAATTATTTATGTTTGTAGTGTGTGCCAGTTTGAATCTGTGGTGGACCCCAGAAAAGCCATGCCTTTTGATCCTCATTCAGTATGGCTGGGTGGGAGCATTTTGATTGTTTCCATGAAGATGTGACCCACCCAATTGTGGTTTGTAACTTTGATTAGATGATTTCCATGGAGGTGTGTCTCCACCCACTGAAGGTGGAGTTGCTTACTGGAATCCTTTAAAAGAGGAAACATTTTGGAGAGAGTCGCTTTTGGTAGAGCCACGTGAAAGCCAGCATATGCCGCCATGTTCGCCATGTGCCCTTGCAGCTGAGAGGGAAATGTTGAACATCATCGGCCTTTTTGAACCAAGGTATCTTTCCCCAGATGCTTTATATTGGACATTTCTATAGACATTTTGATTGGGACATTTTCTCGGCCTTAGAACTGTAAACTAGCAACGTATTTAATCCCCCTTGTTAAAAGCCATTCCGTTTCTGGTATATTGCATTCTGGCAGCTAGCAAACTAGAACATAGTGTTAATCAGTGGGACACATAGGTCTATACAACCACTTTCAATGATGTTCACCTTCAATATGGTGATGTTACTTATAGACCCACTAGTGAACTGCCTTCCCTTCTTTCTACTCCCTTACATTTGTTTTCAACCTCATTAGTTAACTGTTCACACATCTCTAGCCTCTATGTATCTCTAGGTCTCCTATATTCTGTACTATAAGCCTCTGATTTTACCTTTTCCATGATCATAAAAGTGGAGTCACATAGTATCTATCCTTTTATATTATGTCCTCAAGGCTCATCCATCTTGTCATGTGCTTCAGGACATTTCATCTTACTGCTGCATAATATTCCATTGTATGTATATAGCACACTTTGCTAATCCACTCATTTGCTGATGGGCACTTAGATTGCTTCTATATTTTGGCAGTTGTGAATAATGCTACTATGAACATTGGTGTGCAAATGTCTGTTCATATCACTGCTTTCAGCTCTACTGGTTATATATCGAGTAGTGCTATTGACAGGTCATAAGGCAACTCGACATTTAGTTTCTTAGGGAACTGCCAATCTTTCTTCCTTAGGGTCATACCATTATACATTCCCATCAACAGTGCATAAGAGTCCCAATTTCTTCACATCCTTTCCAACATTTGTAGTTTCCTTTTTGTTTAATAGCAACCATTCTTATAGGTGTGAGGTAGATCAAGGATGCTTATTGTACTCTTGATCTGCATTTCCTTTGTAGCTAATGAAAATGATCATCTCTTCATGGGCTTTTGAGCCATCTGTATTGGCTCTTCAGAAAAAAATTGCCTATTTATTTATTTACAACATTTTAAGATTGGGTTGCTTTTTCTTTGTTGTTGAGTTGTATGATTTCTTTATGTATACAGAATATCAAACCTTTGTCTGATGTGTGATTTCCAAATATTTTCTCCCATTGAGTTCTCTGTCTCTTCCACTTTTTGGCAAAGCCTTTTGAGGTGCCATTTATCTGTTTTTTTCTTTTGTTGCTTGTGCATTGGGTGTAAATTTAGGAAGCTATCTCCTATTACTTTGTCTTGAAGATGTTTTCCTACATTTTCTTCTGAGAGCTTTATGCTACTAGTTCTTATATTTATGTGTTTGATCCACTTTGAAATAATTTTTGTACAGCGTGTAAGGCAAGGGTCCTCTTTCATTCTTTTGGCTATTAGTATCCAGTTTTCCCACGCCCATTTACTGAAAAGACTTATCCCAGTTCACTGGATTTTGAGACCTTGTCAAAAATCATTTGGCCATAGATTTGGTAGTCTATTCAGCAAGCCTTTTTCAATTCCATTGCTCAGCACTATTTGTGCCAGTACCATGCCTTTTGACCACTATGGCTTTGTAATAGGTTTTAAAATCAGGTAGTGTCAATACTCCCACTTCTTTTTTCTTAAGGATGCTTTTAGCTATTCAGGGTCTCTTTCCCTTCCACATGAATTTGGTAACTAGCTTTTCCAAGTTTTCAAAGTAGGTGTTTGGAATTTTGATTGGTACAGCATTTGAACTTTAGATCAATTTAGGTAGAATGGACATTTTTAAGTAGATTTAACCTTCCTATCCATGAGCAGAGAATGTCTTTCAACCTATTTATAGCTTCTTTGATTTCTTTTAGCAATGTTATGTACTTTTCTGTGTAGAAGTCCTTTATGAAACTAGTTAAGTTCATTCCTAGGTAGCTAATTTTTTTAGTTGTTATTTTGAATGGAATTTTTTTCCTTATCTGACACCTCGGTTAGGTCATTGTTTGTGTACTGAGAAATTACTGACTTTTGCACATTAATTTAATATCCCACCACCTTGCTGAATTTGTTTATTAACTCAAGTATCTTTGTTATTTTCTTTGTCATTTTTCTTCTTCTCTTTTCTTTGGGGTTAGTTTGCTGTTCTTTATCAAGTTCCTCTAGGTGAACAGTTAAGCCCTCGATATTTTCCTATTCTTTCTTTTTAATATAGGCATTTAGGGTGATAAATTTCCCTCTCAGCATAGCCTTTGCTGCATCCCATAAGTTCTGATATGTTGTATTCTCATTTTCATTCATCTCCAGATATCTACTGATTTCTCAAGCAATTTCTTCTTTGACCCACTGGTTGTTTAAGTGTGGGTCATTTAATCTCCATATATTTGTGAAAATGCTCATTCTTTGGTGGTTATTGATATCCAGCTTCATTCCATTGTGATCAGAAAAATGCTATGTGGAATTTCAATATTTTTAAATATATAAAGACCTGTTTTGTTCCCCCAGAATATGAGCTATCCTGAAGGATGTTCCATGAGCACTTGAGAAGAATGTATATCTGGTGTTTTGAAGTGTAGTGACATATACATGTCTGTTAGGTCTAATTCATTTATCAAGGTATTTAGCTTTTCTTTTTTCTTTTTGATCCTGTGTCTCATTGTTCTATCTATAGAAGGGAATGATGTATTGAAGTCTCCTACAATTATTGTTGAAACGTTTATCACTCCCTTCAGTTTTGCCAATATCTGTGTCATGTACTTTGGTGCTCCTTGTTTGGGAGCATAAACATTTATGATTGTTATTTCTTCTTGTTGAACTGTCCATTTTATTAATATATAGTGTCCTTCTTTGTCTCTTATGATATCTTTACTTTTAAAGTATCTTTTGTCTACTCATGCTTTCTTTTGGTTAGAACTTTCATGGAACATCTTTGTCCATCCTTTCATTTTCAATTTGTATCCTTGTGTCTAAGATGAGTCTCTTGCAAGCAGCATATAGCAGGATTATATTTTTAATCCATTCTGCCAATCTGTGTCTTTCAATTGGCAAATTTAGTCATTAATATCCAAAATTATTACTGAAAAGGCAATTCTTGAATCCACCATCTTATCTTTTGGATTTTATTTTTCTTATCTGTATATTCTATTCCCTCTTTCTCTTTTCATTCCTTAAGTTACCCTTACTGGTACTCTTCAATTCTGTGCCCTTCTCCAGACCTCCCTCTTGTGCCTTTCTTTTTTTGTGGCTAGCAGAATTCCCTTTAGTATTTCTTGTAGGATTTGTTTGTAAAAATTTTAATCTCACCCTCGGTTTTGAAGGATGATTTGGTTCAGTAGAGAATTCTTGGCTGTAAGTCTTTCTCTTTCAGGACATTAAATATATCATAACACTGCTTCTCGCCTCCATAGTGCCAGTTAACTAGTTCAAACTCAGTCTTATGGGGTTACTCTTGTATGTAGTAGATGTTTTTCTCTTGTCACTTTCAGGATTTTCTGCTTCTCTTCCACATTTGACAGACTGATTAGTTTGTGTCTTGGGGAAGTCCTATTTTGGTTTACTCTGTTTGAAGTTCATTGGTCTTCTTTGATTTGCATATTTATGTCCTTTATTAAGGTTGCAAAGTTTTCCCCCAGTATATCCTCAACTAATCTTCCTAGCTCTTTACTCTTCTCCTTCTGGGACACCAGTGATTCTCATATTTGTGCACTTTGTTTTGTCCATCATTTCCCTGAGAGCCAATTCAATTTTTTCATCTTTTTTGCCATTTGCTCTTTTGAGTGTTTGAAATCAGTTGTTCTGTCCTCTAGCTAGCTTATTCTTTCTTTGGCCTCTTCAAATATAGTATATATTTTATTTGGTCTACAATATCTTTAATCTCTCTGATATCTGCTATTTTACTATTTATTCTTTCAAATTCCTCTTTATGCTCTTCTATTGTCTTCTTCGTCTCTTTTATGCCATTAGCCATCCCACTGATTTTATTTAATAGAATTATATGAACATCTTTTATTGGTTGTTCCAAAGTCTGTGTCTCCTCTGCTGTTTTAATTTAGTCATTAGCCTGAGCTATTTCTGTCTGCATCTTGGTATGCTTAGTGATCTTCTGTTGTCTTCGAGGCATATAAATATCTTGATAGGTTTATTTTGGAAGTTGATTTCCTTCAGTAGTCTAAAGTTTTATACTTGCAGGATGGATGTGGAGTAGGATGTGGGGCATGGGGCAGTGCACAACAATGTGGTGATGCATTGCATTGCAGATATAGGCATAGGTTGGGGATGGTATGCTGGTGCCTGTGAGCATGGGGTGTGGGTCACAGGTTGTGGTGGTGTGGTGCAGGGCTGTAGGTATGGGGTAGAGCTCAGGCAGGCCTTGGAGTGCAGGAGCAGTATGCAGCATGAGGGAAATTGAGGTAGGGTGCGGTGGGAGGTGGATAAGGGCTGTGTGTATGCATGGGGGCTGATGTGCAGGTAGGATTTGGGTGGGCACATGGAAGGTAGGTGTCATAGGTATCAAGGTGTCAGATAGGTGGCCCAGAGGTTGGGTCATGGTGGGCAAGGTGTGGATGTGTCCTTGTGCAGGGAAGGGGTCCAGAGGGCCCCAGATGTGGGTGTGGGAATGTGCAAGGGTGGAACACATGTCACAGGGATTGTAGGATGTGGGTCAGTGGGGGTGATGTTGGGTGGGTAGTGCCCTGGTACAAGTGTGCAGGTGTGAAGGGGGTTGGGGCAGGTGTGCATATGTGTGCATGGTGGGGGCTATGTAGCACAGATTCACATATGATTACCTGCCAGGTGTGGGAGCACGGTGCTTGTGCCAGGGGATGGGGCAACTGTGCACATTTGCAGGGCAGTGGGTTGTGGTGCAGGGCTCGAGAAGTCAGTGCATGAATGTATGGATGCCTGGTGATGGGGATGATATGGCTATGTGTGTGAGTGGGTCTGGGGGGCAGGGCCCTGGAGTGTGCTGCATGGGTCATGTGTGTGCATGTGCAGAGTTCAGAAGCATCAGGCGAGGGTTTTGCCTGTGTATGCTGGGGTCAGGTGTGGCCTGGATGTGTAGGTCAGTGCTTGCCCTGAGCTGGGGTGGCGTGACTGGGGGCCATGCACATGCACTGGTCTGGAAGGGCTGTAAGCTGATATATACATCTGCAGAGCTCAGGGTGGGCAGGGTGGGGTTGTGTAACTGTATGGGCTGGGGTCAGATATAGCCTGGGTATGAAAGTAAGCACCTGCAGCCTTGATGTGCCAGTGACCACCTGCAGTTGGCAGAGAGGGAGAGGTGGGTGTTAAGGGGCTGGATATGGGTACGTGGGTCATTGTGGGGGGCGGAGTGACACTGTGCTTGTGCAGGAGAGGTGGATTGGGCAGGGGCAGGCATGCACATGCTTGGGGTGGGGATGTAGGGCAGGTACATGCATTGGGCTGATGGGGTGGGGATGCATGGAGCATAGGGATTGGGGGCAGTTGACAGGGTTCAGGTGCATGGGGTGTGGAGTGAGTCAGAGTTTGTGGGGTTGCACCGATGAGGGTAGTGTGTTCAAGGAATAGGACTTGGCTTACTTCCTAGTCCCTCTCTCCCCATCCATGCACTCCTGAGAGTTCTGGGCTGCCTTTTGGAAAGGGGCCCATTAGACTGTTTGCACTAGCTGGAAGTCTCCAGTTTTTGAATCTCAGTTCTTCAGCTTTTGCAACCACGTCTTCCCTATGCAGTGTAGAATACCCTCCTTGGTCACTTACACCCTGGAACTGCCATGTCAATCACCTTCCCATCCCTTCTCTAGCTGTAATTTGGAGCAGGGGTGAACTCAACCTATCTGATTCCACCATCATCCCAGAACTCCCTCCACTCTTTTTTTTTTTCTTGGTGCATGGTCCAGGAATCAAACCCAGGTCTCCCACATGGAAGGTGGGTGTTCTAACCACTGAACTACCCGTGCACCCTCTCTCCACCTCATTTTTGAAGGACAATTTTGCTGGATATAGAGTTCTTTGTTGGTAGTTTTTTTCTTTCAGAACCTTAAATGTATCATACCACTGCCTTCTTGCCTCTATGGTTTCTGTTGAGAAATACAGATAGTCTTAATGAGCTTCCCTTGTATTTGTTGGATTGCTTTTCTCTTACAGCTTTCAAAATTCTCTCTTTGTCTTTGAATCTGAGAATCTGATTAGTAAGTGTCTTGGAGTATGTCTATTTGGATCTGTTATGTTGGGGTTATGCTGCACTTCTTGGATCTGTAATTTTATGTCTTTCATAAGAGATGAGAAATTTTCTGTGATTATTTCCTCCATTAGTCTTTCTCCACCTTTTCCCTTCTTTTCTCCTCTGGGACACACACAACAGGTATATTCATGTACTTCATGTTGTCATTCAACTCCTTAAGACCTTGCTCATATTTTTCCATTCTTTTCCCTATATTTTCTTTTGTTTCTGGATTTCAGCTGTCCAGTCCTCTAGTTCACTAATAATTTCTTCTGCCTCTTCAAATTTATTTTTGTAGGTTTCCATTGATTTTTTCATCTCTTCTCTCATGCCTTTCATTTCCCTAAAGTTCTATGATTTGTTTTTTCAAATTTTTGAGGTTTTTTTTTTTTGCCCAATGTCTTTATATCCTCCCTCAACTCGTTGATTAGATGAGATTTTCCATGTCTGTGCACACATCCTCAATTAGTTGTTGCAACTGCTGTATCTCATTTGAAGTGGTGGTTTGTTCCTTCGACTGGGCCATATCTTTGATTTTCCTAGTGTAACTCATTACTTTTTGCTGACATCTAGGCATTTGATTTCTTTAATTAGTTTATTGTGGAGGTTGTTTTCACTCTTTTACCTAGGATTTTCTTGCTGGATGGCTCTGTTCTCTATATGTCTTTTGACTTTCAGTTCAACTTATTCTAGACCTTTAGCATAGGTTCTGATCAGAATTTTTCAGTTTTTGTTTTTCTGTTTCTTGGCATGCTTATATGAAGCTCTTTTAAAAAGAGGGTCTCCTCAGATATTATCAACCCGTCTGATTTTCCCCAAGCAGACAGGCCCATGTCTCAGGTAAAATGTGTAGCCCACATCAGTTTTCCCTGAGGATGAGATCCAGCAGCTTGACAGGCTTTCCTATGAAACCTCTAGACTCTCTGTTTTTCCTATCCTGCCCATCATGTGGTGCTTGTTCGACCATAGCTTTCTACCAGCATAAAGTGATGTGGTATCTTTAACTTCAGCAGGCTCTTCCTACTGGGGACATAGTTGAGACAGAGTTGAAGCTGTAAGATGGCTTTAATTGCTTCAGTTTTCTGGTCCCTGAGGCATGAATTCCTTGAAGGAGGGGATTCCACTTGGGCTGTGCCCCACTTTTCTCTCAAGGAAGATACACCCTTCAGGGAATTAACTCCTTTCACCTGACTAGTTACCTTGTCTCTCAGACAAGCTTAATTCTGCCCTTGCCTGGGGCAGTGCTGGAGCCTGAGAGCAATTCCAGTTTTATCTAATGAGTTGTTAAGGAGAAGAATAAAAGCAGAAATAAAAGCCTTTTCAGAGCCAACCCCTGCTCCTTGGGTTTGTTAATCAAGAGCTTAAGTTGGCTCATTGTTCTATATATCTCCAGCCATTTTCCAGTATTTTTTGCTGTCCAGTTCCAAAAGCCTCTGGTTTATTATTTTTCTTTTCCATCAGTCATGCCCCCTCTCTGCTGGGGCAAAAACTTCTAGTATTTTGGTGCTTTTTCCAGATTTCTCTGTGCTGGGGGAGTATTTTCAGTAATCAGAATTTGTTTATTAATTCCACAATTGGAGCTTGGTTGAGCTAAGTCTTTTCTGTTAGTAAAATGTGTTTCCTTACCCCTTGGGGAACCAGGCTGCCATTTCTTTGGGGGAGGGTTGTCAGCCTTCATGGCTTCATTTACTTATTGTTCTGTGTGAGGTCTCAGCTGTTATACCTGGTACAAATTGCATGTATAACATCCAAAGTCAGCAGTCCATCAACACTCTCAATTTCAGATAGTTTCATTGTTCCCCAGAGAAAGATAGCCAATAAACAAATCCTCACCAAATAGAAAATCCAAACCTCCCCCTAACACTTGTCCTTCCCCCCATTATGTACCCCTGCTTTGCTGTGGTACTTTGATGCTTTCCTATTAAACATAGTCCATAGCATGCAATAGCATTTTTCCCCTATACCCCCAAGTTATGCACTCTTTTTTTTTTTTTCTTTTTTTTTTTATTAATTAAAAAAAGAATTAACAAAACAATTAGAAATCATTCCAATCTACATGTACAATCAGTAATTCTTAATAACATCACATAGTTGCATATTCATCATTTCTTAGTACATTTGCATCGATTTAGAAAAAGAAATAAAAAGACAACAGAATAAGAATTAAAACAATAATAGAAAGAAAAAAAACAAAAAAAACAAAAACAAAAAACCTATACCTCACATGCAGCTTCATTCAGTGTTTTAACATAATTGCATTACAATTGGGTAGTATTGTGCTGTCCATTTCTGAGTTTTTATATCCAGTCCCGTTGTACAGTCTGTATCCCTTCATCTCCAATTATCCCTTCTCTTTTTTTTTTTTAATTAACGGAAAAAAAGAAATTAACCCAACATTTAGAGATCATACCATTCTACACATGCAATCATTAATTCTTAACATCATCACATAGATGCATGATCATCATTTCTTAGTACATTTGCATTGGTTTAGAAGAACTAGCAACATAACCGAAAAAGATATAGAATGTTAATATAGAGAAAAAAATAAAAGTAATAATAGTAAAATCAAAACAAGACAACACAAAACAAAACAAAAACCTATAGCTCAGATGCAGCTTCATTCAGTGTTTTAACATGATTACTTTACAATTAGGTATTATTGTGCTGTCCATTTTTGAGTTTTTGTATCTAGTCCTGTTGCACAGTCTGTATCCCTTCAGCTTCAATTACCCATTGTCAGTTATGCACTCTTTGTACAAGATTCATACCTTTGCAGGAGTTCACGCAAGAATTTGTTTATATTTGTACTGTTAATCAGTAGGACACATGACTCTATACAACACCTTTGAATTGTTAACCTTCAATATGGTAATATTACATATAGACTTACTAGTGAACTATGTTCAATTCTATCTATTCCCTTATCTAAGTTCAAACTCATTAGCTAACTGTTCACTCATCTCAAACTTCTGTGTATCTCTACCTTTCTGTTTTATAAGTCACTGATTTTTCCCTTACCATGGTCATAAAAGTGAAATCATATAGTATCTATCTTTTTGTGTCTGGCTTATTTCACTCAGCATTCTGTCCTCAAGACTCATCCATCTTGTCATGTGGTTCAGGATGACATTTCCTCTTACTGCTGGACAATATTCCATTACATGTATATACCACATTTTGTTAAGCCACTCATCTGTTGATGGACACTTGGATTGTTTCCATCTTTTGGCGATTGTGAATAATGCTCCTATGAGCATCAGTGTGCAAATGTCTCTCTGTGTCACTGCTTACAGCACTTCTGGATATGTACTGTGTACTGGTATTGTCAGTTCTAGGTCAACTCAATATTTAGTTTTCAGAGGAACCACCAGACTGTCTTCATAATGGTTATATGATTATACATTCCCACCAGCACTGCATAAATGTCAAATTTCTCCACATCTTCTTCAACATTTATAGTTTCCTGTTGTTTAATATCAGTAATTCGTATAGATGTGAAGTGGTATCTCATTGTAGTCTTGATTACATTTCCCTTTTAGCTAATGAGAATGAGCATCTCTTCATATGCATTTTAACCATTTGTGTTTGTTCTTCAGAAAAATGCCTATTCGTATCTTTAGCCCATTTTATAATTGATTTGCTTGTTCTTTTGTTGTTGAGTTGTATGATTCTTTAAGTATGCAAACCTTTGTTTGATGTGTGATTTCCAAATATTTTCTCCCATTGAGTTGGTTGCCTCTTCACCTTTATGGAAAAATCTTTTGAGGTGCAAAAGCATTTGATTTTGAGGAGTTCCCATTTATCAAATTTTTCTTTTGTTGCTTGAGCTTTCAGTGTAACGTTTAGGAAGATGCATCCTATTACTATGATTTGAAGATGTTTTCTGTAATTTTCTTCTGGGAGCTTTATGCTACTGGTTCTTATATTTAGGTATTTGAGCAGATTTTTGTATAGGTTGTAAGGTAAGGGTCCTCTTTCATTTTTCTGGCTATTGATATCCATTTCTCTCATGCCCATTTATTGAAAAGACTATTTAGTCCCAGTTCAGTGGATTTGGGAACCTTGTTGAAGATCAGTTTACCATAGATTCAGAGGTCTATTTCTGTGCCTTCAATTCAATTCCATTGGTCAATACTTCTATATTTGTGCTGGTACCATGCTGTTTTGACTACTGTGGCTTTATAATAAGTTTTTAAATTGGAGAGTATTAATCCTCCCACTTCATTCTTCTTTTTTAGGATGGTTTAACTATTTGGGGTCTCTTTCCCTTCCAGATGAATTTGGTAACTAGCTTTTCCAAATCTTCAAAGTAGGTTGTTGGAATTTTGATTTGGTACTGCATTGAATCTGTCATCAATTTGGGTAGACTTGACATCTTAACTATACTTAACCTTCCTATCCATGAACATGGAATATCTTTCCACCTATCTAGATCTTCTTTGATTTCTTTTAAAAATGTATATGTAGTTTTCTGTGTACAAGTACTTTATAACTGTAGTTAAGTTCATTCCTAGGTAGTTAATTCTTTTATTTGCTGTTTTGACTGAATTTTTTTCCTTTATTGACACCTCAGTTAGGTCATTGCTTGTGTATAGAAACATTACTAATCTTTGCACATTAATTTTATAACCTGACACCTTGCTGAATTTTTATTCGTTGTAGATTTCTCAGGATTTTCCAAATATAGAATCATGTCATCTGCAAATAATGAAAGTTTTACTTCTTCCTTTCCAATTTGGATGACTTTAATTTCTTTTTCCTGCTTGATTGCTCCAGCTAGAACTTCTAGCACAATGTTGAGTGATAGTGGTGACAGAGGACATCCTTTTCTCATTCCCAATCTTAGGGGGAAAGCTTTCAGGTTCTCTCCATCAATTGTTATGCTGGCTATGGGTTTTTCATATATGCTCTTTATCATATTGAGGAAGTTTTCTTTGATTCCTACCTTTTGAAGAGTTTTTATCAGGAAAGGATGTTGAATTTTGTCAAATGCTTTTTCACAATCAATTGAGATAAATATATGATTTTCCCTTTTGATTTAATATGCTTTATTACATGAACTGATTTTCTTGTGTTGATCCATCTTTCCATTCCTGGTATGAATCCCACTTGGTCAATGTGTGTAATTCTTTTCATGTGCTGTTGGATTTCATTTGCTAATATTTTGTTGAGAATTTTTCCATCTATGTTCATTAGTGAGATTGATCTGTACTTTTCCTTCCTTGTGGCATCTTTACCAGGTTTTGGTATTAAAGTGATATTAGCTTTATAAAATAAGTTAAGTAGTGTTCCTTTCTGCTTAGTTTTTTGGAAAAGTTTGAAGAGGCTTGGTGTTAGTTCTTTTTGTAACATTTGATAAAATTCCCCTGTGACTCTATCTGGCCCTGAGCTTTTCTTTGTAGGAAAATTTTTGATGACTGATTGAATCTCTTTACTTGTGATTGGTGAGATCTTCTATTTCTTCTTTAGTCAGTGTAACTTGTTTGTGCTTTTCCATGAGCACTAGAGAAAAATGTATATGCTAGTATTTCAGGGTGTAACGAACTATATAAGTGTGTTAGGCCTAATTCATTTATTAAATTGTTTAAATTCTCCATTTCCTTGTTGATCCTCTTTCTGGTTGTTCTATCTATAGAGGAGAGTGGTGTATTGAACTCTCCCACTATTATTTTTGAAATGTTTATTGCTACCTTCAGTTTTGCCAATGTTTGGCTCATGTACTTTGGAACTCCTTGATATGGAGTATAGACATTTATGATTGTTGTTTCTTTTTGGTTAATTGTCCCTTTTACTAATATATAGTGTCCTTCCTTGTCTCTTATGATGTATTTACATTTAAAGTCTATTTTGTCTTGTATTAGTGTAGCTTCTCCTGCTTTCTTTTGGTTACAGCTTGCATGGAACCTTTTTCCATCCTTTCACTTTCAATCTATTTGCATCCTTATGTCTAAGATGAGTCTCTTGTAAGTAGCATATACCTGGATTATAGTTCTTAATCCATTTTGCCAATTTGTATCTATTAATTGGTAAACTTAGTCCATTAACATTCAATGTCATTACTGTAAAGGCATTTCTTGAATCCACGATCCTATCCTTTGGATTTTATTTGTCAGATCTATATATTCTTTTACCTCTTTCTCTTTTTATCCTTTAACTTACCCTTACTGGTACTCTTCAATTCTGTGCCCTCCTCCAGACCTCCCTCTCCTGTCCTTTTTTTCAGCTGGCAGAACTCCTTTTTGCATATTTTGTAGAGCTGATCTCTTGTTGACATATTCTTTCAGCCTTTTTTTTGCCTGTGAAAATTTTAATCTCTCTCTCAGTTTTGAAGGACAGTTTGGCTGCATACAGAAAGAATTCTTAACTGGAAGTCCTTCTCTTTCTGGATCTTAAATATTTCATACCACTGCCTTCTTGCCTCCATAGTGCCAGTTCAGTAGTCTGAACTCAGTCTTGCATGGTTACCCTTGTATGTAGAAGATTGTTTTTCTCTTGCCACTTTCTGGATTTTCTGCTTCTCTTCAACATTTGACAGATTGATTAGTATGTGTCTGGGTGAAGGCCTATTTGGATTTATTCTATTTGGAGTTCACTGAGTTTCTTTGATTTGTATATTTATGTCCTTTATAAGGGTTGGGAATGCCCCCCATTATATCTTCCACTACTCTTCCTAATCTTTTACACTTCTCTTCTCCTTCTGGGACACCAGTGATTCTTGTATTTGTGTGCTTTGTATTGTCCATCATTTCCCTGAGATCCTATTCAAATTTTCCATCTTCTTTTTGCCATTTGCTGTTTTGAGTGCTTGAATTCAGTTGTCCTGTCCTCTAGTTTGCTTATCCTTTCTTCTGCCTCTTGAAATTTGTGGTTTTGTGTCTCTAGAATGTTTTTAATTTGGTCTACAGCATCTTTAATCTCTGTGACATCTGCTATTTTTCTATTTATTCTTTCAAATTCCTCTTTATGCTCTTCTAGTGTCTTTTTATCTCCATTATGTCACTACTATCCCATTTATTTTATTTAGTAGAGTTATATGAAAATCTTTGATTAGTTGTTCCAATGTCTGTGTCTCATCTGGTGCTTTAATTTGGTCATTAGTCTGGGCTAGATCTGTCTGTATCATTATATGCTTAGTGATCTTCTGCTGTCTTTGTGGAATGTAAATATCTTGATTTGTTTACTTTGGAAGTTGATTTTCTTCAGTAGTCTAAAGCCTTGTATTTGTGGGATGGGTGTGGGGTGGGGTACAGGGTGTGGGGTGGGGCAAAATAATGCAGTGATACATTGCCTTGCAGGTATAGGTGTAGGTTGGGGATGCTATGCTGGTGCCTGTGTAAATGGGCACCCAGTGGCAGGGAGGATGTGGCTGTGTGAGTGCGTGTGTCTGGGGAGTGAGCCCCTAGTGTGTGCTGGACTAGGGTATGGGGCCTTTTGTGCACATGTGCAGAGCTCAGGGAAGCAAGTTGGAGTTGCGTGTTTGGGAGCTGTTGGTAGATGTGGCCCGGCTGTGCAGGTCAGCTGTTTGCCCAGAGCTGGGAGACGTGACTGGGTCCATGTGTATGGGCCCATCTGGGAGGGCTGTAACCTGATGTACATATGTGCAGAGCTTGGGGGGGGGTTGCTATACTGTATGGGTTGGGGGTGGATATAGCTTGTGTATGGAGGTAAGCACCTGTGGTCTTTATACTTGGTGACCACCTGCAGGGAGCAGGAGGGGGAGGTAAGGCTTGGGAATCGGGGGTAAGCTGCAGAAGAGGTGGGTTGGGCTGTGGCAACCATGCAAGTGCTTGGAGTGGGTTGGAGTGGGGTGTAGGTTGGGTATGCATGTAGGGTATTGGTGGGGAAAGGGGTGATTAGAGCATAGGGAGGGGAGGTGCGTATTGGGGTTCAGGTGCATGGTCGCGGGTCACAGGGCTGCATCTGTGAGGGTAGCTTGTTCAAGGAACACAGTTTGGATTACTTCCTAGTCCCTGTCTCTTCGTCCATGCACGCCTGAGGGCTCCAGGCTTCCAAATTAAGCTGTTTGCACCCACTAGATGGTCTCTGGTTGTCTGCTTCTCAGTTTCTATCTTTTACAACCAGGGCTTCCCTGTGGTGCAGAAGACTCTCCCAGGTTGCTTACATCCTGGAATTCCCATCTCAGTCACCATCCTGTCCTTTCTCTAGCTTTTCCTTGGAAATGGGTCTTCCTGGAACTAATAGAGCTTTTTGAGTTGGACAGTAAAAAGTACTGGAAATGTGCTGGACCCCAAGTAAAAGGGACACGTAGATGCTGGGGATACAAAGAGCCACATACCAACTCAAGCACTTGAGTGGCAAAATTGGTGAGTGGGGGTCCAGCTCTTAAAAGGCTTTTAACTTTTTTTTTACTTCTTAGCAACTCATTTGATAGAACTGCAAGCATTCTTAGGCTCCAACACTGCCCATACAAAGGCAGAACTTAAACATGTCTGAGAGATAAAGTAACTAGTAGGTGCTTTGGGTTAATACCCTAAAGTATGTATCTTCCCCAAGAAAACAGGTGTGGGGCCCAGCTCAAGTTGAATACCTCCTTCAGGGAATTAAGGACCCAGAGGCTGGTAAACAGAAGCAATCAAAGCACACTTAATACCTCACATCTGTCTTAACCATGCCCTTGCCAGGGAGAGTCTGCTGAAATTAAGGCCACACCATTTATTTACAGTGGTGGAAAGTTGAGGCCAGACAAGTGCTACCTGCTGGGTAGAATAGGAAAATCACAATGTTTAGAGGCTTAATAGGAAAGTCTGACACTCACCCTCAGGAAAAAACGATGATGGTTGTTCTCTCCCCTAAGATGTGGGCCAGTATGACTGTGAAAATCTGACTGGGGTTGATAATATTTGAGGGGACCCTCCTCAAAAACAAAGCTGACTGCTTCCATGTTTGGTTAAATCCTCACCTGGGGCAATATTCTCTGAGGTTTCACATTCTGGGAGCCCAGAGTTTTCCAGACCACCAATTTCTGTTTTCTTTGTACCTACAAATTCAAATCTCAGCTTATCTCTTTTCTGTTTCATTTTACTTTAAGCTAAAGGAGAATCCAGGCTGCCTTTTCCACATCTAGTTTGGAAATTTCCTCAGCTAAATGTCCTAGGTTATCACCTTTAAATTATAAATTCCATCCAATAACAATACTCAATTTGGCCAAATTATCTGCCATTTTAAAGTAAGTGTCACCTTCCTTCCAGTTTGCAATGATACAGTCCTCATTTTTGTCTCAAGCCTTGTCAGAGGTATCTTTAGAGTCCACATTTCTACCAACAGTCTCTTCAAAGCATATTAGACTTTCTCTATCAAGTATATCACAATTTTAACAGAATCTTCAGCTTATCCATTTAAAAGATTGTTCCAAAATGTTTGGTATTTGCAAACCACAGCTGTACTCCCAATTTTCTGCTACTAAAATTTGTATTAGTTTATAAGTGCCAGAATGTGATATACCAGAAATGGAATGGTTTTTAAAAAAGGAATTTAATAAGTTCCAAGTTTAAGTTCTAAGCCAATTTAAATATCCAAACTAAGCAATGATACCTTAATTCAGGAAAGACCAATGTATCTGGAACACCTCTGTCAGTTGGGAAGTCATGGTGGTCTTTTGCCGGTCCCTTGCTACTGGGCTTCATTGTTTTCAAGCTCCATTCTTGTGGGGGTTCCTTAGTTTGCTTCTCTGGAGCTGGCTTTCATTTCTTGGCTTCCCTTGGCTTTTTCCAGGTTCTGGCTTGTTTAACATCTCATGGCTACATCTGCTGGTCTCCAAGCATCTTAAAACATCTGTGTCTCTGTTCTCCAGCTGTCAGCATTTATGTAAGCTCTGCTCTGAAGTTTCTGTCAGCTCTGTCATCTCTGAGGTTTCTCCAAAATGTTTCCCCTTTTTAAGACCCTAGTAAATGAATCAATAACCACCTAGAATGGGTTGAGTGACATCTCCATGTAATCAAAATATCACACCCACAATTGGGGGCATCACATCGCTGCAGATAATTTAATCAAATGTTTCCAACCTACAGTATTGAATCAGGATTAAAAGAAATGGCTGTTCTCCCACAAGATTGGGTCAAGATTAAAACATGGCTTTTCTAGGTTACATAATAGATTCAAACCAGCACAACATGTACCCATGGTCAATGCGAGAGACTGAATGTTTTTCAAAAAAATTGGAAATAAGTCAAGGATTTCTCCTCTCATCACTCCAACTACAGATTGAAGTCCTTGATAGAAAAATGAGAAAAGAAAAGGAAAGAGTGTACAGACTTAGAAGTAAGAGACAAAACTCTTCTTGTTCACAAATGACACAATTATCTACATAGAATTATCTATGTAGAATTATGTATGTAGATGTATTAGTTAGGGTTCTCTAGAGAAACAGAATCAACAGGAACCACTCGCAAATATAAAATTTATAAAAGTGTCTCACATGACCATGGGAACGCAGAGTCCAAAATCCGCAGGGCAGGCTGTGAAGCCAACAATTCCAGTGGAGGGTCTGGATGAACTTCACAGGAGAGGTTCGCCAATCAAAGCAGGAAAAGAGCCTGTCTCTTCTGAATCCTCCTTAAAAGACTTTCAGTGATTAGATTAAGCATCACTTATTGCAGAAGACATTCCCCTTTGGCTGATTACAGATGGAATCAGCTGTGGATGCAGCTGACATTATCATGATTTCATTCTATGAAATGTCCTCATTGCAACAGACAAGCTAGCACTTGCCCAACCAGAAAAACAGGTACCACCACTTGGCCAAGTTGACACATGAAACTGACCATGACAGTCCACCCCTTGTCAACTTGGCAGCTATACATACCACCTTCAACCATACCTAATTTCTAAATAAAAAACAATAAAACACATTTTTTCTTTCACCTAACAATGCTCAACTATCCTGCATATAACTGGAAGCACATTAAATCTCTCCAGAATAGAGTGTAAATTCATGGGTAATATTCATTCTTAAACTTGATATCTTACAACTTAAATAGTATAACATGAACAAAACAGTATTACAGTCCTCATTTCTATAACTGATCACGTGGTCATAGTTCATATTTATCACTACCTTCTTCCACTACCCATTCCATGTTCCCTTTACCCTCAGCAAGCACTTCAGCTGGCCATGGTTCTTTGCCTGGTGGGGTGACCCAAACCTTCATTCCTGAAGTTTCAGAGCCATTGCTAGTCCTGCTTGGATTGGGTTGTTGCAGTTTTCCATTGATTTTAATCACAGGGCATGGTAGTACCAAAAGATGCCCTAGGGGATCTCCTATATTCCAATAAAACTCCTCTTTATGCAGTTGCAGTCCTACTTCCCCCTGATAGTCAGGAACAATCACTCCAGATAATAATGTAATCCCCTTCTTGACTTGTTGATCCAGTGGCATAAGTAAGCCAAAGTGACCAGGCGGCTGAGTAACAGGGTTCTTCACCAAAGGGACCTGTCCTCCCCTTCATTCAAGGGGCTCTGGGTCTGTAAACTGTGTCAAGTCTGGAAATTGAATAAGGGGCCATGACTCTGTGTTTTTGTAATTCAGGTTAGACTTCTGTTCACTTGACCTAGAACTCTTTTGTTTATGCGGCTTGAAGAAGAATTTAGAATTTAGTAGACAGCCCTTCTATTGTATTTCTAGGTACCCCATGATTTACTAGACAATGCCACAAATCTCTGCAAGTCATATAATTTTGACGCTGGCTTTGAGTTTGCTGTCTATTATAATAGTCACATCTACCCTATTTTTGGCGATTAAGTGCTGCCACCTGGCTTCTGCCAACTCGGGATCCTGTCATCCCCATTGTGTATAAGGATTCCAACTCAGTGACAGCAGTTCCTACAGTAATATCTGACCTACAGAGAAGTGCAACCACAGAGCTCTTCAGGGATGATGGTGCTAGTCTCACAAATTTATTTCTCACTGTTCTGGTAAAAGGTGCATCCTCTGGACATTCCTGGGATGTAAGAGCAGACTTTGCATGTTAAATCCACTCTAACATTCCAATCTCTCTAAGCCTCTGTACCCCTCATCTACATTATACCAGCGCAGTTCTGGCATTTCAACCTCAGGTAATGTTGGCCACCTGTTGATCCATGTTTCAACCAACCATCTAAAACAAACTGTTAATACCTTTTCTAACTGCTTGAGCTATAACACTGAATGCAGAACCTCTGCTTAGTGGGCCCATATCAATAAATTCACCCTGACCCAGCCTTGTATTCCTCCCACCGTTATCCCACACCCTTAAAATCCATTGCCACACATATTCCCCTGATTTCTGTATTTATAAATTGGAAAACTCACACAGTTCTTTTGGAGTATAACGTAGCTCCTCATGTGTGATACTTTGTACCTCACCTTTAGGGGCCTGTTGGGACTTTAGTCTAGTTATAGGTATGGAAGAAATGAGGGGTGGTGGGAGTGGGTCACAAAAAGAATTAGAAATATCTTCTTAAAGCCTTTTGCTTCAAGGCCTTCATTTGCAGTTTCATCTGGTAAAACAGTATTAATTACTCTATGGCTAATCCCTTCAGGAGGAGGTTGGGTGGCCAACTCCTCAAGGCAGGTTGGAGGTAGGGCAGTTATGTCTTCAGGGCAAACTGTTACAAGGTTATCTAGAGAAGATTTAGCATGACCTAGGATTTCAGCCTCACCCATGACATCATTATCAATCCATATGTCACCATCCCATTTTTCAAGGTCCCACTCCTTTCCAATCAATGTCCTCAACTTTAATGGCAGACACCATGCAAAATTGAGATTTCAGTTTATGTTGTAAAGTGGCTACTATAACAATAAGATTCTGAGTCTGATTTTCAGAGATCTCAAGTCTATGGCTACAGGAAACAAGATTTTCCTTCAAGATACTCATAGAAATGTCCACATTTGTCAGACGGCACTTAAGCTTCTCTTTTGAAGCCTTAAGCCCATCCCTTTCACTCCTTAATGTAGACAGAGTATCTAACAACAACCACCCAACATCTCTATACCTCTTATTTCTGCAAAACTCTGTAAAGGTGTCAAAAACGTTATCCCCCAGAACCTGGCTTCATACAAGCAAAGCATTAGGAGAATCGAATGGTGATGTTTTGACTATCACTTTTGCCAACTCACTCCATGGATTGGAATTGTCATTCTGATTGTGGGAATCAGAGTTCTTAGTGCTGTTGGGTCCAGTAAGAGTAGAAAACCATTCATAAAAACCCATTTTTAAGATTCTGTTTCTTAAGAATCACTCCTGGTCTCAATATATATTAGTTATGGTTCCCTAGAGAAACAGAATCAACAGGAAACACTAGCAGGTATGAAATTTATAAAAGTTCCTCACGTGACTGTGGGAACACAGAGTCCTAAATCCACAAGGCAGGCTGTGAAACTGATGATTCCTATGGAGGGTCTGGACAAACTCCACAGGAAAGGCTCGCCAACTGATTCAGGAAGTGAGCCTGTCTCCTCTGAATCTTCCTTAAAAGGCTTTCAGTGATTAGATTAAGCATCACTCATTGCAGAAGACACTCTCCTTTGGCTGATTACAAATGAAATCAACTGTGGATGAAGCAGTCATGATCATGATTTAATTGTATGAAATGTCCTCATCACAACAGACAAGCCAGCACTTGCCCAACCAGAAAAACAGGTACCACCACTTGGCCAAGTTGACACATGAACCTGACCATGACACAAGTCAAGAATTTCTCCTCTCACACTCCAACTACAGATTGGAAGTCCTTGATAGAGAAATAAGAAAAGGAAAGAGTGTACAGACTTAGAAGTTAGAGATAAAACTCTTCTTGTTCACAAATGACATAATTATCTATGTAGAAACAAAAAAGATTTGACAAAAATTTCTGATCTTAATAAACAGTTATAGCAAGGTGTCAGAATAAAAAGTTAACATACATGAGTCAAATTCCATTACAATACACCACCAATGAACAATTGGCAATTGAAATTAAAAAATCAAAACCATTTACAATAGCACACTCAAAATGAAATATATGTATAATTCTAACAAATGTGTTCCTGCATGTTTAAAAAAATTCAGAACACTGATGAAAAAAATCAAAGAAATAAAATAAAATGAAGGTTATTCCATGATCATGGATTGCAAGATTTAGTATTGCTAATATGTAATTTTGTTAAAAAGTATTTGCAAAAGGCCCATCAGTAACTGGGGAAAAATGTGGAACTATAAACTTCCCCATCTCAGAAATTCCTGATATTCTCACAGTCATTAATGCATCCGAATTTAACAAGTCAAGCTCTTGATAGGTGGGTCTGCCTTTATGAAACATTCCTTCAAAGGAGAAGCCAAGCCTACTTATAATTATGCCTGAATCACCCCAGAGAATGGCTTTTGTTGTTCAGATGTGGTCTCTCTCAGCCAGCTCTGCAAATAAGCTCACTACCTTCCTCCTTATATGGGACATGACTTGCAGGGTTTGGCCTGGCTCTGGCATCATGGGATTGAGAATGCCTCCTTGACCAAAGAGGGGAAAAATAATGAAACAAATCAAAGCTTCAGTGGATGAGAGATTTCAAATGCAGTTGAGGGCTCAATCTGGAGGTTGTTTTTATGAATTATATAGATATTCTTTTTAGTTTCTAGTGTATTGCAACAGCTTAGAAGGAAATACCTGAAAGTGTTGAACTGTAATCCAGTAAACTGGATTCTTGATGATGATTCTATAACTATATAGCTTTTATTGTATGAGCATGTGACTATGACAATCTTGTGACTGATACTCTCTTTACCCAGTGTATGGGCAGATAATAATAATAATAAAAAACCAAAGTAAATAAATTATATTGGGACAATGGGTATGGAATGTTCTGGGTGTTCTTTTTTGTTGTTGTTGTTTTTTGTTTTTTTTTAATAATTTTTTATTAATTAAAAAGAAATTACAAGAAAGAAACACAAACATCCGTAATATATGCTCATTCCATTCTACATATATAATCAGTAATTCACAATATCATCACATAGTTGCATATTCATCATCATGATAATTTCTGAGAACATTTGCATCAATTCAGAAAAAGAAATAAAAAGGCAACAGAAAAATAAAACAAAAACAGAAAAAGAAAAAGAATTTTTACATACCATATTCCTTATCCCTCCCTTTCATTGATCGCTAGTATTTCAAACTGAATTTATTTTAACATTTTTTCCTCTATTATTTATTTATTTTTTTTCCTGAATCTACTATGTGCTTTTATTTTTTTATCCAATTTTTAAAATTTTTTTAATTAATCAAAAAAAAGGAAAAGAAATTAACACAACATTTAGAAATCATTCCATTCTACACATGCACTCAGTAATTCTTAGTATCATCACATAGATGTATGATCATCATTTCTTAGTACATTTGCATCGATTTAGGAAAAGAACTAGCAAAACAGCAGAAGAAGATATAGAATGTTAATATAGAGAAGAGAATTAAAATAATAATACTAATAAAATATATATATATAAAGGAAAAAGAAAAAAACAAAAACAGAAGATACAAACAAACAAACAAACAAACAAAAAAACATATTTCAGGTGCAGCTTCATTCAGTGTTCCAACATAGTTACATTACACTTAGGTATTATTGTGCTGTCCATTTTTGAGTTTTTGTATCTAGTCCTGTTGCACAGTCTGTATCCCTTCAGCTCCAATTACCCGTTATCTTACCCTGTTTCTAACTCCTGCTGGTCTCTGTTACCAATGATATATTCCAAGCTGATTCTCGAATGTCGGTTCACATCAGTGGGACCATACAGTATTTGTCCTTTAGTTTTTGGCTAGACTCACTCAGCATAATGTTCTCTAGGTCCATCCATGTTATTACATGCTTCATAAGTTTAGTCTGTCTTAAAGCTGCATAATACTCCATTGTAGGTATACGCCACAGTTTGTTTAGCCACTCGTCTGTTGATGGACACTTTGGCTGTTTCCATCTCTTTGCAATTGTAGATAATGCTGCTATAAACACTGGTGTGCAAATGTCCGTCTGTGTCTTTGCCCTTAAGTCCTTTGAGTAGATACCTAGTAGTGGTATTGCTGGGTCGTAATCCATTCTGCCATTCTATGTCTTTTGATTGGGAAATTCAGTCCATTACCTTTTAGTGTTATTACTGTTTGGATAATATTTTCCTCTACCATTTTGGCTTCTGTATTATATATATCATATCTGATTTTCCTTCTTTCTACACTTTACTCCATACCTCTCTCTTCTGTCTTTTCGTATCTGACTCTAGTGCTCCCTTTAGTATTTCTTGCAGAGCTGGTCTCTTGGTCACAAATTCTCTCAGTGACTTTTTGTCTATAAATGTTTTAATTTCTCCTTCATTTTTGAAGGACAATTTTGCTGGATATAGAAGCCTTGGTTGGAAGTTTTTCTCTTTTAGTAATTTAAATATATCATCCCACTGTCTTCTAGCTTCCATGGTTTCTGCTGAGAAATCTACACATAGTCTTATTGGGTTTCCCTTGTATGTGACGGATTGTTTTTCTCTTGCTGCTTTCAAGATCCTCTCTTTCTCTTTGACCTCTGACATTCTAACTAGTAAGTGTCTTGGAGAACGCCTATTTGGGTCTATTCTCTTTGGGGTGCGCTGCACTTCTTGGATCTGTAAATTTAGGTCTTTCATAAGAGTTGGGAAATTTTCAGTGATAATTTCTTCCATTAGTTTTTCTCCTCCTTTTCCCTTCTCTTCTCCTTCTGGGACACCCACAACACGTATATTTGTGTGCTTCATATTGTCATTCAGTTCCCTGATCCCCTGCTCAAGTTTTCCCATTCTTTTCCCTATAGTTTCTGTTTCTTTTTGGAATTCAGATGTTCCATCCTCCAGTTCACTAATTGTAGCTTCTGTCTCTTTAGATCTACCATTGTAGGTATCCATTGTTTTTTCCATTTTTTCTTCTTTGTCCTTCACTCCCATAAGTTCTGTGATTTGTTTTTTCAGATTTTCTATTTCTTCTTTTTGTTCAGCCCATGTCTTCTTCATGTCCTCCCTCAATTTATTGATTTGGTTTTTGAAGAAGTTTTCCATTTCTGTTCGTATATTCAGCATTAGTTGTCTCAGCTCCTGTATCTCATTTGAACTATTGGTTTGTTCCTTTGACTGGGCCATATCTTTAATTTTCCGAGCGTCATCCATTATTTTCTGCTGGTGTCTGGGCATTTGATCAGATTTCCCTGGGTGTGGGACCCGGCTGGTTGAAAGGTTTTTCTGTGAAATCTCTGGGCTGTTTTTCTTTTCCTGCCCGGTAGGTGGCACTCGTGGCGCTCGTCTGTCTGCGGGGCCCACCAGTAAAAGATGCCGTGGCTCCTTTAACTGGCCAGTCCGAATCTTGCAGTCAGCCCGGGAAACCGCGCGTGGAGGGGGTGGATCGCCGGCCGCCGTGGCTTGGGGGACTCTGGTCCAAATTGCCCAGCTGGCCCGAGACGCCAAGCGTGGCGGGAGGGCCCCACTATCCAACGTTCCCACTCAGACCGGGGAGCCACGTGCGTGGAGGGGACCCCAGTCGCCAGCCGCCCCGGCCGGGAAAACGCGCGCCCCTTGGGTATCTCACCGCAGCGGATTCTCCCTGCCCCTTCAGCCGTTCCAGAATGGGGTACGCTGTCTTTTTGGTCTCTGTTGTGGCTCCGGGAGCTGTTTCGTATTGTTTCTGTTTCTTTAGTTGCTTTTCTGGAGGAGGAGCTAAGACCCGCGCGTCTTACTAAGCCGCCATCTTCTCCGGAAGTCTCTGGGTGTTCTTTTTTATTTTTATTTTTTTTTTAGAATAATGAAGATATTCTAAAATTGATTGTGATGATGAATGCACAACCTGTATGAGTATATGCTGAGCCATTGATTATATTTTAATGAATTGTTTGGTGTGAATATATCTAAATAAAATTGCATTAAAATATTTAATTTCTTCCCAGCTTAATCCATAGATTCAGTACCATTCCACTCAAATATTAGTAATCTGTTTAACAAATAATATCAAACTGATTCTACAGCTTATATGGAAAGCCAAAAGAATAGCTAACATGATCCTGGATAAAAGTGTTGAAAGAGTAACAGTACCAAACTTCAAGACTTATTATAAATATAAAGCTATGGCAATCCAAATAACATAGTATTGATTTAATAATAGACTTCTAGTTCAATGGAACAGAATATAGAGCCCAGAAATAGCCCTACCAACCTATAATCAACTGACTTTTTACAAGGAGCAAGCACAATTCAATGAAAAAGGATAGTGTTTTCAATAAATGATGTTGGAGCAATTGGACATCTATATACAAAAAATCTTAACAGAGACCTTACACCATTCACAAACATTAATGTAAAATGGATCATAGACCAAAATGTAAAGTGCAAAACAATGAAACTTCTATAGCAAAATAGAGGGGAAATTTCAGGTGAACTTTGTTTAGCAGTGAGATTTTGTATACAATACCAAAGCAGAATACATGAAAGTAAATGGAAAAGAAACCACTCACCGATCTTACATTTACTCGAAAATTGATTATAATCTAATGTAAAATCCAAACCCATAAATCTGTAAAACTTGCAAGAAAAAACAGAAGAAATTCCATGTGACTTCCATTTCTGATATATTTTAGATAAAGCACAAAAAGTATGGTCTATGAAAGAAAAAAATGAAAATTTGGATTTTGTTCAAGTTAGAAATGTATACTCTAAGAAAGCCATTGTTAAGACAAGGTAAAGACAGCCACAGGGTGAGAGAAAGAATATTTGTCATTAGTCTTTCTGATAAAGAAATTATATCTGAAATAGACAAATAACTTAAAACTGAGCAATAAGTAGACAAGCAATCCGATTAAAAAACAGACAATTGATCTGAACAGACATCACATCAAATAAGATATACAGACAGAAAAAAAGCATATGAAGGGATACTCAACACTGTTTGTCAATAAAGATTTATAAATTAAAACAAGACAATAATTGCAATCATATTTAATTCCAAATGATTTGAAAGCTTATATCAACACAGAAACTTACATATAAATGTTTAAGGTAGAATTTTTCATTATTGCCACAAACTGGAAACATTCAAGGTGTTCTGTAATACTTGAACAGATAAATAAACTAAGGTCCCCCATATAATAGAAAACTCTTCAGTGATAAAAAGGAATAGGCTATCAAGTCATGCAAAGACATGGAATATTGTTAAGTGTATATTTCTAAGTGAAAGAAACAAGTCTGAAAAGACTACATATTGAACAATTTCAGTTATATGGCATTCTGAAAAAGGCAAAACTATAGATATGTTAAACAGATCAATGTTTTGGGAGATGGTGGGGTTTATTCACCTATTCACATAGGTGAATAAATGGATGTTTTAGCACAATCAATATCTTCTGTATGATACACTAAAGGTAGAGGCATAACAAGTATTTGTCAAAACCCATAGAAACTTACAGAACAAAGAGTAAACCTTCAGGGTGGGCCATGGTGGCTCAGCAGGCAGAGTTCTTGCCTGCCATGTCAGAGACCTGGGTTCGATTCCTGGTACCTGCCCATGCAAAAAAGAAAAAGAAAAAGAAATAGTAAACCTTCATGAATGCAAATTTCAACATAATTTAGGAAATTGTGTTAACTTTTGATAGAATGCGGACTTTAACACAATGTCTGATGTTATAACAAATATATGAACAAATCTCACTAAAAGAGGTGGAAGGAAAATATGTTGATTTAAGAGTCTTTGGAAATTAGTTGACTCTGTAAGACTAAAGGCAAACTAAACTGTATATAATCAGTGTCGATAAAATTGTTTCCCAAGAGGGTATGAGTTAATACTAATACTGCTATGCATGTATACTGGAATTGACATTCCAGTAAGTTGGTGGCAGATGGTGAGATCCAGGTCTTTTTCTGTTAGAATGTGAGATTATAAATAAGTAAGGGGAAGAAGGTAGGATCTATGTAGTAATTGTTAGGGTTGGTTACATCAGTAGGAACCATTTTTTGGCTTACTATAGCTACAGATGGGTACACATATAATATATGTGAATGTATGTGTGTGTATACACACACACACACACACGCACACACACACATATAGGCTTATATACACAAATACATTGCCTTGCTCTGTCAACTGAAGGTGTCTAGAAGCAAGGGCACCCCAGTAGCAATGTACAATGTTGGAACTCACATCTTGGTTTCTAGTATCATTCTTAAATAAAAGGAACCAAGGATCCCTGGAGAAATAGCTAATTCTAGGACTGGGGAAAGGAATATACAGTATAAGCCTGGAGCATCTTGTATACCAGAATATAAAGAAGTTGTTCTAGTTTGCTAGCTCCCAGAGTGCAATATACCAGAAATGGAATGACTTTTAAAAAGAGGAATTTAGTAAGTTGCTAGTTTACAGTTCTAAGGCTGAGAAAATGTCCCAATGAAGGCATGTCTATAGAAATGTCCAATCTAAGGCATCCAGGGAAAGGTACTTTTTGTATTTTGTTGAGGATTTTTATATCTATACTCATTAGAAAGACTGGTTTGTAAATTTCTTTTCTTGTAGTCTCTTTGTCTGGCTTTAGTATTAAGGTGATGTTGGTTTCATAGATTTAATACACAGATTTCCCTCCTCTTCAATATTTTTGCAAGTGTTAGAATAGGATTGGTATTAAATATTCTGAGAATTGTTGGTAGAATTCACACGTGAAGCCATCTCATCCTGGACTTTTCTTTCTTAGGAGGTTTTCCATGAGTAATTCAATCCCTCTACTGTGATTGGTTTGTTGAAGTCTTCTATTTCTTCTCGAGTCAGTATTGGTTGGTCATGTGTTTCTAGAAAGTTGCTCATTTTGTCCAAATTCTCTAGTTTGTTTGCATACCATTACTCATTGTACCCTCTTATTAACTCTTATTTTTGTACATCATTTCTGATTTTATTATTTGCATCCTTTCTTTCTTGTCCCTGTCATTTTAGCTAATGGTCCATCAATTTTATTGATTTTTTTCAAAGAACCAGCGTTTGGTTTTGTTTATTTTCTCTTTTCTGTTGTAAGTTTCATTTAATTCAACTCTAATTTTTATTTCTTTCCTTCTGTTCATTTTACTTTCAACATGTTTCTGTCCTTGGGCCTAAAGTGAGTTTCTTCTAGACAGCATATATATGGATATTGTTTTTATCCATTCTGTACATCTATGTATTTTGATTGGGGTATTTAATCCATTAATATTCAATATTTTTATTCTAAAAGAAATACTTTCTTCAACCTTTTTGTCATTTGGATTTTATATGGCATATCTTATTTTTCCTTCTTTTTACTATTGGTTATCCATGCCAATAATCATCATTTCTACACTCTCCTCCAAACCTCATTCTCCTGTCTTTTCCTATCAGCCTGTAGCACTCTCTTTAGTAAATCTTGAAGAGCAAGTCTCTTGATCACAAACTGTCTCGTTTTTGAAGGAGAGTTTTGCTGGATATAGAGTTCTTGGTTAGCAATTTATCCCTTCAGTATCATAAATATATCATAGCACTACTTTCTTACCTCCATGGTTTCTGATGAGAAATCCATACTTAGTCTTATGGAGTATCCCTTGTATGTGATAGATGGCTTTCCTATTGCTGCTTTCAGAATTCTCTCTTTGTCTTTGGTGTATGATACTCTTTTTATTCTCTTGGTGTTTGACTATTTTGGTTCTATTCTGTTTGGGATATGTTGTGATTCTTGTACCTGTAATTTTACATCTTTCATAAGAGTTGGGAGATTTTCAGTGACAATTTCCTTCATTATTCTTTCTGCCCCTTACTCCCTCTCTACTTCTGGGACACCCATGACATGTATATTCATTCACTTCATGTTGTCATTTAATTCCTGAGACATTGTTTAAATTATTACATTCTTTTCCCTATCTGTTTTGTTTGTAAAATTTCTTATGTTGTATCCTCTAGTTCACTTTTTCTTCCTTCTGCCTATTCAACCTGATGTTGTATGCCTCCATTGTATTTTTTATTTTTCTATTGTGACTTTCACTCCCATAAGCTATTTTTTTGCAAGTTTCAAATTTCTTCTTTATGGTCATCCTGTGTCTTACTTATATCCTTCATCTCTCTGCTATATTTTCCTTCAACTCATTGAATTGATTTAGAAGATTTGTTTGAACAAACTTAATTAGTTGTTTCAACAGCTGTATCGGATCTGAAGTTTTAATTTATTCCTTTGATTGGGCCATATCTTTGTGCTTCTTAGCGTGACTTGTGATTTTTTTTTTTGGTGACTTGGCATTTGATTTTCTTTATTAGTTTATTTTGGAGGTTGTTTTTTCTCTCTTACTTAGGGTTTTCTTGTTTATTGACTTTGTGCTCTTACTCTTCATTGTTGTTTGGTTCAGCATAATCAAGACCTCTTGTATAGCTTGTGTTTAACTGATGATATTTTTTCCACTCATGTTAATCCGATTCTTGCAGTACATATATGGAATGATTATTGAGATTTCCCTGTTTGTGCTATTGGATCTACCCCAGGGAAACTTTCTCTTCCCTCTTCCTCTTCAGGGAATGCTGATCTGCTGTTTGTTTTTAACTTGCCTCTACATGTTTTTAACACTCTTCTCATTATCTCTAGTGGGTTTTACCTGCAGGGTTGATTCTTGGAGGAAGGTAACCCAGAGAAGATCTACCCTAGTCAGTTTTTCCCAGACAAGACATGTCCAGGACTCACAAAGAAGTTTAGATAGCATCAAATTTCCCTAGAGATGAGATCCAACAGTGTTCCTGTTGTTCCTGTGAAGCCTCCTGATTCTGTGCTTTTTCTGCCCTGATTAGCAGGTCATGTTCTTCAGGCCACTGTGCCCACAGACTTAAGGTGGTACTGTGCCTTTATTTTTCAGCAGACTCCCCTGTCAGTGGCATGGTTCAGCTAGAGACTGCAATGAATTCTGATTGAGAGTGTATTTTCCCAGGCTCTGGAGTGTGATATTCCTAAAAAAAAAAACACCCACAGCCTGTACTGGACATTGATTCTTCTTTTTCTAGGGGAGGACTTGCTCTTTAGCCTCCTATTCCTCACAGGATGGAAAAGTTACAGTGACTCTCAAGCAATCCCACCTTTGCCTTTGCCAGTGTGTGTTTGAGATAAAGGCTAAGCATTGCTTTTTGTAGGTTGAAACTGATTCTGATATTCCAGTCATTGAGTTCTAAATTCTCTAAATGACAGCCAACATTTTAACTGGGACCTGCTCCCCCTTTTGTGATGAATATCTGCCCTTTAGGGTACTATCTCCACCACCTGATAGATTACTGTGTCTCATTCAACCCTAATTCCAACCTTGTCTGAGGCAGGGCTAAAAATAGAGACTGTCAGTTTCTTTCTTTAATGGGCTGCTTAAAAACATAGTTGTTCTCAGATTTGGACCCCACCACTGCGGGTTCACCAATCAAGAGCCAGAATTGGTACCCAGCTCTAAGAGCCCATTTTCTTGGTTCACAACCACCTTTCAGCAATCTGAGCTCAGTCAATTCCAGAAGCACCTGTCTTTCTGTTGGCCTTGATTTTTCCCTGCTGACTGCATTGTTAACTTATCTGTGTTCAGCATTGATATTCAGCAGTCCAAATCTCATAATCAAATTAAAAATCATTGACTGCCTGAGTTCTCTTTCTCTTGCTCCTAAGAGAGAGTTTTTCTGTTTTCCACCATGGAGTGGCTCCCAAGTCAGCCTGTCATGCTAGTGGGGGAGGGGGCCTCTCAGCCTTCACAGCATGGAAGGATTTACTTACTGGTGCATGATGTCAACTGCTCTTTGAAGGTCCCATTTGTTTCCGACAGTTCATAGCTCTTTACCCCTATGCTGTCATATATCTTTTGCTTTAAAAAATATTTTTCTTCTGCTCCTTAGCCTGATTCATTTCGAGGGCATTGTCTTAAAGTTCACTGATTCTTCTGCAAGCTCCAGTCTTCTCTTCAAACCATCAATGGCATTTTTTTTCTTCTTTTATTGTGGTCTTCAACATAAGTAATTCTGTTTGGTTCCATTGAAAAATTTCTATTTACTAAGATTCTCAAATTGCTCAGTCATTGTTTTCTTGACATCCTTTATTCTTTCCCTGTATTTCTTTCATCTTCTTGAACATTTTTAAGATTTTTTTAAAGGTTTTATTTTATATGTGAACATTCTTACCTCCCTCTTTGGTATTTTCTGGAATTTTATCTTTTTCCTTTAGATGGGTTATCATTACCTGTTTTTTTCTTTTCCTGTACTCTTTTGTTGCACACTGTACATATTCTCTTTTAATTCAATTTTATTGATATATATTCAAATGCCATATAATCCATCCAAAGTATACAATCAGTGGCTTACATTATCATCAGATATTTGTACATTTTTCACCACAATCACTTTTAGAACTTTTATTTTTATTACCCGGCCCCCAAAATAAAACCCAAGTTATCCCATACTACTTCCACCCTTTTATCATTAACCCTTCACATTGGTATGGTACATTTGCTGCTGTTGATGAAAGAATATTAAGATACTATTGTTGAGGCAGGGCAAGATGGCAGCTTAATGAGGTGTGAAATTTAGTTTGTGCTTCAGAGAAGCTAGTAAATAGACAAGAATGGTATAGGAAAACTGCTCAGGAAACATCACTGACTGGACATGGAGCATACACCAGTCTGGACCATGTGTCTGCTGAAACAGCAGCCTGGACACCACACAGAACTGTAAGTCCCCCAAGCATGGAGGCCAGTGCCCCTCCTACACAGACATGGCAAGCTGGTTCCCTGAGGAGGAAAGGAAGAAACTTTACTAGGAACAAGGGCTTAGCTCAACCAAACTCCAATTGTGAAGTTAATTGACAAATTCTGACTACTAAAAAAAGGCTATCAGCAAAGATAAACCTGGAATAAGCCCTAAAGGTACTAAGAGTTTTTGCCCCAGAAGAGAGGGAGCAGTGCTGATGGCAAAACAAACAAACAAACAAAAAAAACAGGCATTTTGAGTTGGACAGCACAAAATACTAGAAAATGACTGAAACCCAAGAAAAGGGGGTACATCGATCTTGGAGATACATAGAACCATGTGTCAACATAAGCTCTAGATCAACAAATCTGTGGAGCAGGGGTCCACCTCTGGAAAGGCATTCATTTTAACTTTTTTGTACTCCTTAACAGCTCATTAGATAGAACTGGAAGCCCTTTCAGGCACCAGCATGGCCCCAGGCAAGGGCAGAATTAATCTTGTCTGAGAGACAAAGTAACTACTTAGGTGAAATTTAAAGAGTATCCTCTCCAAGAGAAAGGTGGGGCTCAGCTTAAGTGAAATCACCCCTTCAAGGAATTCAAGTCCCAGGAACTGGAAAACGAAGCAATTAAAGCCAATGCACAACCTCACATCTGTCTCAACAATGTACCCCGCAGGGAGTGTCTGCTGAAACAAAAGGCACTGCATCACTCTATGCTGGTGGGAAGACAAGTGTCACTTGCTGGGTGGAATGGGAAAAGCACAGAGTCTAGAGGTTTCATAAGAATGTCTGAAAACCTGCCAGATCTCACGCTCAGGGAAAACTGATAGTGGCTACTCTATCCTCCTGAAACATGAAACTGCCTGGTGTGGGAAAATCTGACTGGGTGCTACAATATCTGAGGAGACCTTCCTGAAAACAAAAGACTCCATGTAAGCAGGGCAAGAAACAGAAAAACAGCTGAAGAATTATGATCAGTAAAACAGATCTTATGCTAGAGGTATAGGATAATTGGAACTGAATGTCAAAGAAAGGATAGAGAACAAAGCAATCCAGCAATAAATTCTTAGATAAAAGAATGAAAACAACCTCTAGAATAAACTAATTAAGGAAATCAAATTCCTAGATACCAGCAAAAAATAATGAGTCATAGTAGGAAGTCAAAGATATGACCCAGTCAAAGAAAACAAACAAACACTTCAAATGAGATATATAGGAGTTGAAGCAACTACTTCAGAGTGTTTGAATAGACATGGAAAATCCCATCAGAAATCAAGTCAATGAGTTGAAGGAGGATATAAATAAGACATTGAATTAACAAAAAGAAGAATTTGAAAGTTTGAAAAAACAAATCACAGAACCTATGGGAATGAAAGGCACAAATAGAAGAGAAGAAAAAACAGAAAAAAGCAATGGAAACCAACGAGACAGATTTGAAGAAACAGCAAAAAGGATTAGTGAACTAGAGGCCTGGACATCTGAAATCTGACACATAAAAGAAAATAAAGGAAAAAGAATGGGAAAATATGATCAGGGTTTCAGGGAATTGAGTGACAACCTGAAGCACACAAATATATTTGTTGTGGGTGTCCCAGAGGGAGAAGAGAAGAGAAAAAGGGAAGGGAAACTAATGAAGAAAATAATCATTGAAAATTTCCCATCTCTTTTTTTTCATTTTATGTATTTTTTTTTAGTTTTTTAATTTCCCCATCTCTTTTGAAAGACATGAAATTACAAATCCAAGAGGTGCAGCATACCTCATAAGGAATAGATCCAAATAGACATTCTCCAAGACACTTACTAATAAGATTGTCAGATGTCTAGGAGAAAGAGAAAATTTTGAAAGCCAGCAAGAAAAAAGCAATCCATCACATATAAAGGAAGCCAAATAAGACTATGTGTGAATTTTTCAGCAGAAACCATGGCGGTGATACACTTACGATTCTAAAGAAAAAAGCTGCGAACCAAGAATTCTATACCCAGCAAAATTTTCCTTCGAAAATGAAGTGCTATCAGCAATTGTAAAAAATGTTCCTCACTGGGGCAAAGTGGTGGTGATGATGTGTTGTATAGGAACCCTTTATTCTATGCATCTTAGGTATGTAAACCAACAGCTTCTCTAATAAAAGAAAAGATACAAAACACAAAATTTAAAAATATATAGTTTAAATTCAACTAAGTTGCCTTATAAGCTTAGAGGTATTATGAAACATTAAACATCTATGCAACTATGTGATTATTCCAAGAGCCATTGATTTTACATTTAGGATGGATTATATAGTCTGTGGATAAAACTGTTTAAAAATAATATGGTGGATAAAGGGCATGGGATATTTGGGGTTTTCTTTTTGTTTTTATTTCTTTTTTTGGAATAATGAAAATGTTATAAAATTTATTGTGGTGATGAATGCACAACTATGTGAAGATATTGTGAGTCATTTATTGTATATTTTGGGTGGATTACATAGTTTTTGAATATATATCAATAAAATTGCATTAAACACATATGCAAATGCACGATGTCCAGCCTTTTTTCCATGAATGCACTTGTTTCATGCATTCAAAATAATGATATATTATTTGTTGTTTGTTAACC